>NC_134191.1:8304269-8937880 GCF_964188355.1 Buteo buteo
GATGGCTGTAGGGAGCAGTGCAGCTTGGGGTGGGTGTAAGCGGTGTGACGGGGGCTGGAGCTCCAGCCTGGGCAGAACCGGGCACTCGCGCACCTCCCTCGCTAACCAGTCCTTTTGGAGGGTAGTCCTGCTCCGTGGTTTGTCATCGCCTGAAGCTGACCGCCTGTTCCTCTCTGGTCCCTCTCAGCTAGGCACATTCAAGTCTGACGATGGGGACTATTTCGTAGAGCCGCTGCTATCGCTCGAAGAACAGGAGTATGAAGAAGAGCACAATAAACCACACCTGGTTTACCGACACCGGACGCCTCCAACAAACTCTTCAGGGGACAGGCAGACTTGCGATACTCCAGGTACTCGTTTTGTTACTGCCCTTGATGACTTGGCACTTTATGAAAGGGAACTGATTTGCAGTAAGATGCCAGTAGGTTTGTGTGGGGCAGAAGGGATGCGGAGTCGAGGGACCCCTCTAGAAACGGTACCGTGTGTGCTAGGACCGGGCTTGCAGTGGTACTGCTGTCCTGGAGAGACGTGGTGCGCCTGTGCTTTCTAGTAATCAGTTATAAGGAAGTTGCGGTCAGGAAAAATGTTATGGTTTCCATTTCATCCCTGCTGTAAGGCTGGCAAGAGATCCTTTGGGCCGTCTTGCCTTAAATATCCCATGAGCCTTTAAACTTGCTTTCTGTCCTCTCCTATGTGCAATTCTTAACCATCCTAATCTGATTTGCTCTCTGCCTGAAATTCTGTTTCTGTCCTTTAAATGACACCCTTCTGTCTTGGTCTTGCTGTGCTCCTGGTCTTCCCTCCCCAAATCTGGTTGTGAGTTCCAATGTCCGATTTCTTTCTAGTGGAAATGAGAAGGTCCTAACACCAACCCTGACAGTTCTTCCCCTATTAATCACTTTTCCATGGTTCATTTTCAAAGGCTTTTTTTCCCTCATGGCCCTTCCTCCACCAGCACCATCTCCCTGACCTCCTCGCTCCCTCCTTCTAGTCTTTGCACATATGAAAGAGCACAAACCTTTTTATCTCCCCTTCATGTGCCTTGGTGAGCAATAGCCTTGCTCCTACTGTCCCTATTATCTGCACTGGCCTCCTGCTGCTCTCTGCTTCGTTGACTTCCTGATTTTCACAACTAATCCTCTCCTTTGGCAGCAAATACCTAAGTTCTCTCTGAAGAAGCTTATTCCTTCGGTCTCCTGTTTCACCTGCTGTTTTGCCCTCCTCCTTTGGCCTGCAGCTAGATCTACAGGAGCTTTAAAGCCTAAACAGAGTAGACCTTGACTGGCTTCCCTTGCGCGGGCTGCGAGCCACTCATGTGCTGCAAAGTAGGTGGAGTTGCTCAGGGAGTGAAGGTACCGCTGGAGGAGAAGCGTGGTGCCAAACTTAGACTGCGTTTAGCACGCGTGACTCGTTTGGCACCCATGACTGTGGATCGCGGCCGCGCTGTTGAGCTGTCGGTCTGTTCAGCTTGCACTGATCACGCTAAGTCAGAAGATGCTCTGGTGCTCTGTGACCAGCCAGAGCTGATGCACTAGCGACGTGTGTTTCTTCTAGAAGACGTGCGGATACGTGTCCGCATGCAAACGTGTGCTGGGGGACAATGGTACCTCTCACAAGGCTGTCGTTATTTGTTCTTCCAAGGGTTGCTGCTGGACTATGCCATTCTGGTTTCTCTCTTCCAGCTGTTTCTGCTCCCTTCTTTGAGATCAGATGCAGGAGACTCAGAACAGTTGGAAAGAAACACGGAATCTGGCACATTGCATCAGTAGCCCTTGGAGGAACGGAGCAGCAGATCACAGGACTCATTGAATCAAAGGTAGCTGGGAGGGCTCTGACGTTCACTTGTGGTCTTTACTCTGTGCCGTTACAAGTCTCCTGTGTTTCACCCCACTGTATCGTAGCTTCCATTTAGGGTATTATTCTTCTGGATCGTGATTCACAAGGATAATACTCCATCCGTGAGATTACCTACGTGGTGTATATCTCTTTCTCCTCTTTTCCAACGTGCTTTGCCTCTTGTTTGTCTTTGTTTCCTTGCTTGTCTCAGTTGCTTCGTGTAGTGGAGGGAGGACATCTCGCCTCTTACATACAAGCTTAAGGGTTCCAGACAGGCGTGACGGTCTTACTTGTCCTCCTGTCCTCTTCCCGCCCATCTCTCCCTCTCCCTTTTACCGTTGTCCAAGTTTTTGAAAGGGAATGATGCTTTGGTCATACGTGTATGGTGAAGAAGTCTTGGTGGCTTCATTTAAAGAGCAAGTACAGGGTAGCTAGGGCGATGCTGAACCTTGGTCTTCTCCGTGGGGTTACGTCTGGTGGAGAGAAGGTATCTCACATGTCTTTGGAGCAGAGGGGAAAACGCAGAATCTAGCAGCACTCACTGTTCTGGACAGGGCGCATCTGTCCCTCCTACCGGAGAAGAATGGTTTCCTGAGAGTTTGGGAGTTTGTTGTAGCTGCAGGGTGTTGTGCGAATCCAGTCTTTTGTCAGAAGAACGTGTGAAAAGCTGTGTTTGCATTGCAGGCTTCTGGCAGGGATTGGCTTTTGCTCAAAGAGGAAATTCGTGCAAGGGAAATCTTAAGTACCCACCCTGCAGTGAGCAAGGGAGCCCACGTTGCTGGGCAGTGGTACTATTAAGAATGGCTTTCTGATAGTCTTCTTCCTGGAAGTGATTAATAAGCAACATACTGATGTGCCCTTGCCACGATGATGTAATTATAGACTTCTTGCAGGATCCAGGAAAAGTTTCCCTTGTGAGCTGACTGACAGATTGAGTAAAAGCTTTCATTGCCAGCAGTCTCCCTGGTGTTACTTTTAGTTTTCAGTGTCCTCAGGTCAGCTTAGAAAAACAGGTATTTGATTTTGTTAAGTTTTAATTAGCAGTTTCTGATAACAGTTTTAGGTCCTCTGACATATGAGATACTCTGCAGATGTTCTGAAAAAAGATCTTTCTCCTCTGAATGCTGATGGATATCAAATGCAAACGGTGCTCTGCATATGAACTTTCATAGCACAACACCGGGGTCTCCTGGCAATGCACTTCAGCCGTCTGGCGTATAGCTCAACTGCTGCAATAAAAACTTTTGACAAAGTTTTCCTTGGGGTAACGAGTTAATGTAGTTTCAGTCATAGGAAATGGTGCAATTTCTCCTCCTTCCCTTCTTTTAGTTAGTACCGTGAATCAATTTGTCATCTGGTCGAGGATCTGGCAGAATAATTAGTTGCATTTTACTGAATAGCCCTGACGGGATGAAGACTTGGCCAGGCTGACAGCGTGATGTCACTAGGTGCAGCGCCGCTACCACCCATCGCTTCACGATAGCAAGCTTTTCCGATCCGAATTATTAAATATCCGCTTTTTTGAGGTGGAGGAGGAAGAGAAAAGAAATTCTGATCCTAAAAAAAGAAAAAAAGGAAGTGGCTTATTGCGAAGCTGGAGAGCGGAGCTTTCCTGCGCCCCGTGGAGGAACAATCTGACTCCAACGATAAAAGGCGCGGAGCTGCATCCTGCGGTGCTGCGGGGAGCTGCGCCCACCGTGCCGGCTGGCTTCGGGAGGTTGGCAGCAGCTCTCCGACCCCCCCATCCACTCTGACCTCCCACCAGGAGCAGACTGGTGAGCTCTACCCACCGGTTTCCATGTGAAACCCCGAAGGTTTGGTCTTGCAGAGAGATGTGCAGCTCCACATGCCAACAGGATGCTGCTGCTGCTGGTCGTCACTTAAATAAACCACTTTGGGCCACCTCTTGCTCTGCCTCTTGTGTCCCTTTCTGCTGTCTCTCCTTTCTCTCACGTTTCCCACGGTTTTTGTCATTGATATATTTATACCTCTGTTGTGGTTGTTGGCTTCTCTGGAGCTCTTCTCCTCCAGTTTTGTTGGGTTTTGTGATAGCTGCAGCCTTTTACTGAACTTCACCCCATCCTTCTGCCTGTTGGCCAACCCCTTGTTCTGAGACAGACGTGGCCTCCACCTGCCTGGTGGCACCAAGCCACAATTGCCCTGTGGCCAGGAGTGTAAACGCAAGAGTTGGGCTTTCTTGTCTCCCCACTTCTGCTGCGTGTTCAGCTCTTTATTGCTCCAAACTTTGCAAATCCCTTACAGCTTTTACTGTGACGCTGGTGCAGGAATCCCGAATGAACTCTTTTGGGCAGCTCCTTCTTTGTTCCCCCTGCGTTCACTTTTCTGCTCTCCTGATCTGTGCTTTCCCTTCCCTTCCCAGCTTCCTTATTAAATACCTCCCTGTTCTTGCCTGATTTGTCATAATTCTTTTCTATTCAAGACCCACCTGTGGCCGGGATGAATAAATCAAGGACTGACTATATAGCGAGCGCTAGCTGTTCCCATGACTTGTTGCTGGTCAGCCGTGCCTGTCCTGAGACCTGGGCTCTGGGGCTGCATGTGAGGATCTTGCGCAAAGTCCTGGCTCCTTAATGAGAGCGCTTAAAGTGGGAATATCCACCACGGGCAAAATTCCTCACGCAGAAGCAGCAATAACACTCTGATGGTGCCAAACTAGTAGGAAGATGATTAGAGCTTTTTCTATTTCTGGAGGAGAGCCAAGGGGCCGTAGCCAGCAAAGAGGCCTTCCAGCAATTCGCGCTGAGGTGGTGAGATTTTTGGAAGCGGGCTCAGATGAGCGCAGGACGGAGCAGATCCTACCTGCGCAGAGCTGGCCGTGCCCCTACCCGCTGCCGGCGGAGGTGGGAAAACCCGGTGACTCAGCCACTGAGATTGCTTTCCAAAAACCACCAAGCATTACCAGCACAGAGGGCTGCTGGGCACAGCCTGGAGGCTTAACGCATCCCAGTACCCACCAGAAACGGATGCAGAAGGGTCTCAAATTTGCAACTGGGTATTCAGTTGCAAGGCGTTAAAGCAGCTTGACTACTCGGGAGGCAGCACGTGTGCAGCCAGGCACAGCAGCTCTGAAAAGTCAAGGCCCATGTACTCACCCGGGCGAGGAGGAGAAAAGAAGCTCTGTGCGTGTAAGTTGTGTTGGGAAGGTTGCTATAAGGAGCACAAGACAAATCAGCAGCGTGAACCGAGTCTTGCCGCCAAGCTAACATGACACGGGCATAATCAGTAATATGTCACTGATTTTTGAGTTGCATTAATGAGTAATTTGTAATAGATTACCCTTTCATAGTAACTTTAACAACTCTTCCCACTGAACGTGACGCTGGGAGGCCACCAGAGCAGAGGAGCGCTGCCCTGTGTCTTGAGCAACCAAATGCCAAGCGCTGCCAGCTCGATGATTGCGATCTTGTTTCCTTGTGATAATTAGGACCAGCCTGCTCAGCCTTTACAGATGGTTGTCATCTCTCTCCCAGTGCCACCCAGCTGCACGGGAAGTCATCGGTGAGCCCGCGGCACAAGCAGGAGGTGGTCCTGCCGCCGTGTTCCCACGTGCTTGGGAAGGGGTGGCCGGGTTGAGGTTGCCAGGGTGTGGGTTTGTTAATAAGTCATCAGTGTCGTGACCGGGGAGGTGACCTGGGGGAGGATGTGTTGGGGGTCTGGCACCGTGGCTAAAGCCTGACTTTGTCCCTTTCCGTGTAACGTGGTCTCTCGTTGGCACAGGTGGGTGATGAGCTCTTGTTCCTGCCTGAGCTGTGGTTCGAGGTGTATACCCGGCGTTAGACTTGGCAATGGTGGGGAACTGGGCCAAACAGGCCAGAGGTGGAAAATTTCATGCTCGTACTACAGACCATTTACATGTGTTACATTCTTATTTTATAGCAGTTTTGAGGCAGAAACTTTGAATGTCTTTTCCACAGGACTCGATGTTTGTACTCTTGTGAGCGGTCTGTGGTGAAATCCCAGATCCTTTGCAGTCAAGCTGTTGGTCTAGAGCCCTTTTGTAGTCTTGCTATTTCTTTTGGACTGCTTGTCTTGCTTCCAACTGCGACCTTATTTTGGTTTTCAACTTCTTCATCCTGCAGAACTTCACATTCTAGGTGTCTGGTTTCCAGGCAGGTCTTCAGGCAAATTCTGTACTGCTGGGTCTCACGTAACCGTGGGGTTGCAGAAGATCTTCAGGGAGGTTTTCCTAAGCCTTTGCTTCCAGGTTGAGCAATCCTTGAGCTCTTTCAAAAGTCTGTTTAAGCTGTCAGCTTTGCTTTTGGCCTCAGGGTGAAACATTGACTTCGTTCTTTCCCTCAGAAAAGTTTCTCATCTTAAGGAAGTGAATTGTAATTTATAGTCAGATAGTAATTATTTCAGGTTTCCTTCCCTCCCAAAAACAGCAAATGAGAGAGTTACGTCACAAGTCCCATATGCTAATGTAATTAATTCTATTTCTGGCTTCCTATTGAGGTAATAGTGCAGTGACAGTCAACTAGTACTTGGTCAAATGGGCCTGGGATGTCGAACACAAGCTTTTCCCATACTGAGTTGGGAAAGGGCGCAGGCTGTAATGTTTGTGCTATCTTGCTGTGGTGTTGGCAAGTGAAATAAGGTATGAGACTGACTTCAGTTAAAAATCTCGATCGCAGCCGATGATACAGATCCCATAACTGTGGTTCTGTTTGAAAATTTCTTAATGTGAGTTATGAGCAAGGTGCACGCGTTTTGTTGTTGTTACTCTTAGTATTGAAAGCGTGTCAACCGTCTATCTGGCACCCTAATGGTGGAAGACCAAGATTGTGACTAAACAAATTACTATTCATCAGTTATTGGTTTGCAACTTAGACGTGGTAAATCAACAGAGTTAAATTTTTCTCCTGGGATCAAAATGGATGTACTTGCAGTTTTGCATCTACTTTTACGTCGTCTGTGTGGACATCCACTGAAGAAGGGCAGGTGGGAGAAGCAGGGAGGTATCACTTTGATACTTTCCATCTGTATCCCGTGGCATATGACACCGAAATTAAACAGGCTAACTATTCTGTGCCTTCTCTTCCCATGTGCCTGTATTGTCATCCCTGCGGCCAATTGCTAAGCAAAGTTTCTTTCTTTCTAATGGGATATTTTTTTTCTCATCTTTCACTGAGTGTCAGTACAAGGATCTGGTGATCTCAGTGTTGTTCTTGTTGGCATGGTACTTCATAGGTATCACCAGACACGGGTGCGGCTAAAGCGTTGGCATAATTGCGACTGTTACGCATTGAAAATTGCAAATAAGTAAATAATTTGCCTTGAAAAAGGAAACAGGTTCAATTAGCCCAGGCAGCACAGGAGGCAGCAGCTCTGGCTGTTTTTCTGACGTGCTGAAATGCCACCAGTGTATGTCAGTGTGCCTGTGGTATATTCGCACCAGTTTGACCAACAACCTGGCTCAGATGCGTGTCTACTCATAGGTGAAACACTGGGATGTACTTTAGCAAACTGCCCAGTGCTTTGCAGCATCAGGATGGTTTTCAAGGGTAGTTTGCCACGGTTTTTTTAGTCATTCTACGGGGCTAGTTTATTTTTCTTCCTGAACCAGTGGATTATGGAACTGGTATCAGTGATTTTTCAGCACTGTAGCTTTCTGTCAGCCATACCTTAAACCAATTTTGTACCAATTCAATGGTGCTTTTGTGCCTTGCGGTTGTGAGGTGCAGTTATTTAGTTATTTTGTCTGTAAGATGATCTTGAATCATTTTCTGCCACATGCTCAGCTCACATGCTACTATCTGCTTTCTTGAAGATGCAATTTATTGTTTTGTTCATTAATCTAGTTTCTGTCTACTGTGCAAAATTGATAGTTTTCATGTACAACTTTTTACCTTAGGCAGAAAAAAAATTCTTTAAAGCTGGAATGCATTCTCGCATACATCATCAGAAAAGGAAACGTCTAGAGCATGTGTGGTCTTTGCTTGTTTGCATGTTATAAAACCAGGGAATGTTTTCTTCCTAAGGGATGTTGATTGGTGCAAACTGCAAGTCGTGGTTCTCAAGCGTTCTGGTTCAAGCAGCAGGAAGAAAAGCAGATTCACCCCAAAAGGCATAGGTGGGTTCAGCATCACCTTGAGCTTTGGCGCTTCCAAGGATGGAGTCTCCATAGCCAAAGCCACCACCCTGCTCGCTCCCGTGCACAGACCGCAGTGGGTGAATGGAGATGGGGCTGCTGATTTTGGTACCAGCCATGCTTCATGGTGGTCTCAGCTGCTCATGGCTCTATAGCTTTGCTTGCTGGCCTTAGAGTATTTTCACATATTACAAACCCAACTGCCAGGCTCTGGACTTCAGCTGACTTTGGCAGCAGGTCCTCCAGGACATGGACCTTTCTGAGGATCTGAGCATTGCTCCAGTTGGGCACCTGGGAAGCTATTTAGTGAAATATATATGCAAAATTCAAAGTGGAGGAAGGCAAGAAAATTAACAAGCGGGTGTGCCTGGGTCATGAGGGCTTATGATCTGTTCATGCAACTGTTTCTCTTAGTAGCAAAGAAGACTTTTCTGTAGAAGCCCAGTATTTTGATTCTCCTGGAAGAGTTTGGGAGGGAATTTTTCTGAGCCCAGATTATTTCCTAATTTAAAGGGAAGTATGAACAACAAGGGGAAAATTAAAGTTTCCCTGCTTTGTATTGCTTTAATAGTGGCACTTCAGAAAGGTCTGATATTTTACTGCGTTTTCAATAGTTCCAACCATGAAAGTTTGGTCTATGCAGTTTTGTCCAGCTCTTGCTGACGAAGGTTGGAACTCCAGTTGGTCTCTCTGTTAAGTGGGTTCAGATTAATTTGTATTTGAACAGTTTCCGGTTTGCAGATTAGAAAAATTGAGCAAACTTTCGTTTTCACCCTTAGTGCAGAATATCTTTCTCTTTGCATCCTGGCTGGCCCAGATCCTTCATTTCCCTTCCAAATAGGTCATTGCTCTCTCTCCTCTATCAATAAAGCCTATTTTCCCTTTCTAGCTATAGCAGCAGCTCCGATTGCACAGTCAAGGCGCTATCCAGAGGGAAGGCAGGATCAGTCCTGCTCATAGGACTGGACATCTCGGTGTGGTACAGAGCAAGGCAGTTGCTGCTCCCCTGTTATTTTACCGTTCCTGGCTGGCATCCGAGCAGGGCGAGAAGCTGCTGGCGGCGAAGGGGTGTTCAGCTCTGGGTTATGCTGGCCACAACAGCACACCCACAGTAACAGAGGTGAGAATTTGGCCTCGTGCAAATTCGTCTGAGATATATCTGTAGATATATTGAAAGATAGATAGAGACATAAAACCTATCGATACAGAATTAAAACAGACCCAGGGCTAGAAAAATCCTTTGGTCCAACTTAGGACCTGTTTGGGTCCTAAAGAGGAGCCAGTTTCCATCCCATTTCCTGGCATGAAGAGCCTAAAAATACAGTTTGATTTCAGCCAGTCTGACCCCTGCATGAAGAAAATCCATTTTGCCTCTTGCCTTTCCTTTCCAAGTGATGGCAGTCACTTCAGCGGCTGCCGTTGTACCAGCTACAGGCAGCAAATTCAGGCCAACCAACTGTAGCCGGAGCTTGTACCGAACCATTTGGGCAGGGTTTACTGCTGCGGCTCGTGCTTGAGTCGAGGGAGGCAGGTCGCACGCCGACTGACTGCCTGGAGGGAGCTCAGCTGAATTTTGGTCTGCTTTATGGAGGTGTGCAATAAATAATTAACTTCCAAATGATAGTTTTATCATTTGCGCAGCCGGATCAGAGCAGGTCTAGGAGTGTTATGGGCCAACTGCTGAGCAGCAAACTTTGTGGTAAAAATCCTAGGTCACACATTCAGAAAAGGTACGATAGTGAGTTGGTTTGAAAGAACCGTGCTCCTTTTCTAGCGGGGAGAAGCTGTTAATGTCATTAGCTTGAGAAATAGATATTTTTTTTCCCCTTCTCTTTCTTGCTCTCTCTTTTACGTCTGTCTGGTTTTTTTTATTCTCCCCCCTGCTATGTGCAGCTCTCGTGAACTTGGAGCTGAACTGGAATTGCTTGCATTGTCACATGTCTTATTTAATTGTGCAAATTGCTTTCTATTCCAAGGACAAGTTAATGTAGAAATGGAAAGGATTAGAACTGTTGGGATAAGCGATCGCTCTTTCTTTTAATTTTGGGGTTTAGCATAACAATAGCTACTATTTCAAAAGCAGTCCCTGGCTCTGCCTTGTCACCCTTTCATGCAGGCAAAGTACTCACGTAGGGCCTGAGTCTCCCCTGCCCTCTCCCTTCGGATAGATCCAAAGTCCATTAATCAGCAGGAATCATCCATAAATCAGCTCAATGGGTTCTAGGCTGAGGCTTCTTGCACAAGCAAAACTAAATGGCACAGGTGGGAAGATGCCATCAGGAAGGAATATCCCTGTCACAGGACAGGATCTCTTTTTTAAGTCCCATGTAACAAAGAAGAAACCGAACAGGGGAAAAAAAAAAAGAACATACACTTCCAGGTCTGTCTAAACACGGTGCAAATACCATAGTCTTAGTAAAGCAAGCAGTAAAATTGGACATTATTCCAGCAGCCTTTTAGCCTCCTCTTTAATGAATATTAACTGTTGAATAAGTGCATAGGCTTGCCTAATACTTGAATTATTGATCTGTACTTTACTTGATTTTAAAGTGTTTGTCTACTCATTGGGGTTTGGGTTTTCTGCAAATTAAAGAAAATGTTCTGTTGCTTAAACCCATCCAATTACTGCCATGTGTAGGTAGATGTTTTTCAGGTCATTTGTAGAGGTTGAGAGCTTGCCAAGCAAACCGTTTTCCTTCCTGATTTCTGCTAGTATATTAACACAATAGGAAAAAAAAAAAGGCAAAACCAGGTGGAAAAATATTACACCCTTTTTTGGTGTTGTGTGTGGCAGTAGGAAGCTGTCACTGTAAAACTGTGGTTTTGTTGTGTAATATGAGAGATTTTCACTTCTGCTTGATTAAGCGGCAGTATGCTGCACCATTCAATAAGAGCATTTCTGTTGTGGCCATCGTAATGGGGCGAGATATCAACAGCATCAGGGACATGGAGTACTGGCAGTGCCTGTATGCAACTCCCATTAATGCTGATGGGGGTTTTATGGATGGGTTGAGAGCAGTGCGCTGCCATCAGTGTTTAATTTTTTACAGGTGAATGTGCACCATCTCTGAGTGTAGTTATATGCAAGAAAGATGGGTGAAGATAACAGCTCACTGCTATCAAAGTCCAGGAGTGGCTTTCCATGCAATGGATCCCCACTCATTTGTGCTTGGTTTTACAGTAACTAGGCTGGCAAACATACTATACGTGACTTGTCCAAATAGTGTGCTGTAAGTGTTGGAGTGACTTCATACCTGGAAAAAAAAATGTTGTTTTTTAAAGGGATGATGTGGCTGACTTGATTTGTGTGCTGGATGGGGGAAGTACACTGATATTGTGCCGACACTTGGCAGTGTTAGGTTAACAATTGGACTCGATGACCTTAAGGGTCTTTTCCAACCTAAATGATTCTATGACACTGTGCCAGATCTCTGCAACAGAAAGAAAGGTAGTTTTTCCTCTGTGCTGGGTGTACCTGGCTGTGTTGGGCTCTGGTTCTCCTGCGGGGTTGATCAGGTCAGGGCTCTCGGAACCAGACCTGGCATTTCATGTGGACCTCTCTGGTTTTTGGGTGGGGTTCTTTTTTTTTTGAGTGTCTGACAACACTAGCTGCAGGATTTCAGTGCAAGCCTGCTGAATATCAATTAATTTCTTTTAAAAGCCTGCTGTATAACATGTGTCTCTGCAAAGAATCCTTTGCATTTCCCTCTTCTTTTGCCATCTAACCTCCCTCTGCCAGCCTGGCCGGAGGAGAAGACGCCTGAGCCCCATGGTCCCATTTGGGGCTCTGCAGAGCCGCGGTGGCAGATGGTGCAGAGCTCTGCCTCCGCACCGCAGCCTCGCCTTC
This sequence comes from Buteo buteo, assembly GCF_964188355.1. Classification (NCBI taxonomy): domain Eukaryota; kingdom Metazoa; phylum Chordata; class Aves; order Accipitriformes; family Accipitridae; genus Buteo; species Buteo buteo. The sequence continues at coordinate 8,316,062 of NC_134191.1, forward strand.
AGCCTCGCTCGAGCCCTGTTGAGCATCTCCCCATCCTTAACACATTTTTCCTTGAGCACCTGCTTCTTTTGGAAGTTAGTTATTTAAAAGGGAAATGTAAGCAACTGGCTGAGGGCGCAGAGAGGAGGGGAACTGGCTGAAGGGCTGAGGTTAGCACTTTCTCCTCCGTCTGGTTGTCTTCTCACCTTTAAGTTATTTGTATGCATAGTTGGCTTCCCGTGCTGATTGGCACTGAACGAGTCGGGATAATGTCACGGTTGCCCACGAAGCCGTGCCAGCATGAGAGCACAACCTTGCCAACACAAGGGCATTGATTAGTGCAGAGGAACTAGGGCAATCCAATTATAGCCACGAATGCCATTGGCTTTCTTGAATTCTTACTCAAATAACTGCGGGCTCTCTGCTGTATTAAGGTGGTCTGGACTATATTGAGAAAGGGGAATTCGTAGGACTTAGGTAGCGCAGAGTAAACAGGAATTAACTCTTAGATACTCTATTGCCTATTTACACATAGGGCAAAAGGATAGTATTTTTCAGAAAGGTAGAAGCTGGCTGACCCCCCTTTGCCTGCCTTGATATTAGAGAATATATTTTATTTTTTCTTTTTTTGGAAATTATTACAAAATATCCTAAAAGGAAGCTACACAGGAAAAATAGCCAAGAAGTTTCCTATCGTTTCAATCTTGTTTGAGTATTGAATATTCCTTTGTTCCCTAATATTATGCTTCCTCTAACCTACTCAGTGGGTCAGATAAGGAAATGTGATATTTTTCACCACCATGACGAAATTAAACTAAAGCTACAAAGAACGTGAGGGTTGTAGCCTGGAGTCTTAGATGAGTAGTTCAGATCTGGCTTTATATTAAATGCAGAAGCGAACAGTCTCTCATGGATGAATCACATTCAATTAGCTACTTCCTATGATAAACTGATTAAAAATTAAGTGGCATCAAATAAGACTGATTTTGCTCTTACATTTAAATAATGCTATAATTACATACTAATCAGATGGTAAATCTTAATTGTACACTTTCCATATGTTTTATTTGCCTGTTCTCCCTCTTCACTTTGTCGTCTTTGTATCAGCATGGAGTATATTTTCAGGCTGCTTTTATGTTTAGCCTAATTGAATATCAAAAGCAGTATATGTGAAACTTCCTGAATTCTATTCTTTAGCCAGTGGCAGCTGTGCTATTAGATGACCTTTACCATTCCCGTAGCACAGAATAATAAAGGGAGGGGGGGAATTGAAGCCCAGCCGTGTTATTGTTAGAGACAGAAATAAATCATATATAATTGCTTCGCTATGAAGGCCAAATCCTGCCGTCCTTCATGCCTGAGTTAGAAATACAGGATTTGGACCTTTGTTTCCTGTGGTTTCTTGGCCACCTTGGACGTGCCCAGAATCCTCACGCTGCCGTTGCGGTGGCTAATTACCATCACGGGGCTCGTGTCGCGTTCAACTGAACTGCAGCCCGGGCTCCAGCCCTCCTGCGCGGGCAAGGAGATGGCTCTGGTGCAGGAAAGCCTTTTTGTGAACGTTTGCCTTTAAGAGCCGTTGGCTTCCGTAAGATGACTCTAAAAATTAAGAAAAGCCTTAGATGTTGGATTGCATGGTGGGTTTCCACAGAGCGCTTGTGTTTTGGTTAGCTGTTTGGAACAAGGCTGCTAACTCTTCATTGAAGTAAATAGGTGTTTTGACATATCACGCATGTAGTATTCACTTTATTCACTCCAGAACGTACTTTATGTTTTTGCCTGCTTTTTAATCATAGACCATGAACACAGTCATAAAAAGAACAAGCGGAAACACTGGAGAAGGCAGTGGGCAGAAAGCAGCTTATTATCCGACATGGAAATATTGAAACACAGCCTGGAAGTGAATTCGTTTTCTGCGGATAGCAACAAGACTGGGAACGTCAGTGAAAAGAAGAGCCACAAACGAACAAAGCGGTTTCTCTCCTACCCTCGGTTTGTGGAAGTGATGGTGGTGGCTGACAGCAGGATGGTCGCCTACCACGGAGCTAATCTGCAGCACTACGTCTTAACGTTAATGTCAATAGTGAGTATTCAACTAGGGGTAGTACATTCACCCACGGATCATTGTCTAGTGGCATCAGAGCACCCTTTCTGCTGCGTTCATATTCAATACCATCAGGTTGCCTCAGCCGGGCATGGAGATAATGCTGGGATTAGATTAAAGCTTGGTGAAATTTGGCTGGGGAGCACTGGTTGGAGTCTTCCTCCTTCCCAGGTTCCCACATCTCTCCCTTCCAGCTTTCTGAATCCCAGACAACATGAGAAATGTCACCAGCCCTTTAGTCCATATGCTGTACTCTTCTTTTTATTTAAGCCCATGTGAAACAGCAACTGAATTAAAAAGGTACTTCGGGGGCTGTGCCTTTCAAGGGACTCACGCTAGTAGGTTATGCAGTTGCCTGACTTCCCTTGCTGTGGCAAGGAGAAGGAGCCTGTGGTCACCTTGATCCTTAGCATAGTGCTAGGGTTGGCTTTCCAGGCTGAGGACAAGCATTTTAGTAGCTGCTGGTACTAGGATGCAGTAGTCCAGTCCCCAGACAGGCAGCTCCGTAGATGCAGAGTGACTGGAAGTGAGTATCCAGCATAGTTGTGTCACTGGAGGGATTTTCATCCCATTTGAGGGCAGAAGTGCAGTGAATATGTGGTCTAAAACTGTCCATGTCAAAATGAGGCACTTGAGAGAGTAAGTTGTTTTTGACAGTCTTGGTTGGTGGTCATTGTATCTTAGAGCAGAATGATCCTGTAATTTGGTGAAATGTGCGCTAAAGCAACAGGAAATATTGGGCTTCTGCGATACCAGCGGGTTTGTTTCATTCTAAAATTGTGCTTCTGGCAGGAGGTCTCTCCAAGTAGCCTCAGAGCACTGAGTGGCTCAGAAGAGCAGCCTAGGAGAAAAGCAGTTGCAAAATGGAAAACACGCGTGTGTTGTCTTGAATTGTTTGTTTCCTTGAATGTTAGCAATAATTCTGAATATTTCTTTTTGAAACAGGTGGCTTCTATTTACAAAGACCCAAGCATTGGAAATTTAATTAATATCGTTATTGTGAAATTGGTCGTGATACATAACGAACAGGTAATGGAAGGAATTTTCTTCACCTTCTGTTTGACAGTGGCATTTGCAGTGAGCATTGCAATGAATAATTAAAATACCTGCTTTCTGTGTGTTGCTTATTAGGATGGTCCTGCAATATCTTACAATGCCCAGACAACATTAAAAAACTTTTGCCAATGGCAGCAATCCCAGAACCACCCTGAAGGAAGTCACCTTCAACATGATACAGCCGTGCTTGTTACCAGGTATGGTGAATATTCGCATGAAAACTGTACCCGGTTGTGTGTCAGAGGCTGTGAGCATGTAATATATCCAGCTGTGGGAAATGTTTGGGTTTTGATGTGGGTGTAATGACATTTGCAATTGTGGGAGCAGCATAACTGTGAGCAGAATTGGGATAATGTGTCCACCAATAGCGGTAGATGACTTTGAGAGGTTCAGGACCGTCCAAGGTCTGCCCATGGGTTCAACTTAAGATGAAGAACTCTGACTATGGTAGGGAGTTGGTTCAGACTCTGACTGGACAATGTGGCAAACCAGCATGAGAAGGTCCGTTTGAGGACCAAGAACTGCTTTTGGATGTTTTTATTATTGTGCTTGTACCTTAACTCACTGCTGCATTGAAAATTAATGTGTCAGGTCTGTTCTGCTTTCAGACAGGATATTTGTAGAGCGCACGACAAATGTGATACTTTGGGTAAGGAAAACCTTTTCTTTGTCTTTTAATAACTCTTTTTTGTAGTGACAATGTTAGTTGCCTGTGCTGAACCGTGGGCAATGTTTCTTTTTCTATTGTAAACCTCTTTGTTCTCTCCTAGGTCTGGCAGAGCTGGGCACAGTCTGTGACCCATACAGGAGCTGTTCAATTAGTGAAGATAACGGACTGAGCACTGCTTTCACAATAGCACATGAACTTGGCCATGTGTATGTTTTATGTAAATACATTTACATTTAAATAGCCTGAGATTTATGCTAGCTAGGGCTTGCCAGCCAGGCTGGGACTTGGTACCTACTGAGCCTAATTATTTGAGAAGATAAATATACTTGGGTAGAAGATGCACCACTGAGGAAGATTAAGCTGTGGTGTGACTCTGGGAGGTGGTGGGGTGCTCTGGCGCTGATCTGAGAGCAGCAAAACCAGCAGATCCACACGTTGGGGAGGATGAGTGACAGGGTACCCCAAACGGCACCTAAGCAAGGGAGGAGAGCTAACAAAATGTCCCTTATTACTGCATCTTCTCACATCTACACGTGGACGTCAGCAGAATCTGCCCCAGCAGCCATGATCTCCTGGCCAAACCACTGGGACTAGCCAGGATTTTGGCCGGAGCTGGGTGCCTTGGGGAGGACCAGGGCGAGGGGCACGGGCACGTCTCACCTGGGGTTTGGGACTGAAGTCTTCTCCAAAAGCAGGTCCTCAGCCTGCCGCAGCTCGTCCCACCGCCACGCGTGCTGCTACTGAAGGCAGGGAGGAATTTACCCAGGTGATCAGGATGTGTAAGTGAGCCTGACCCACCTCCTGAACTATTTCACGAGGGAAGATCTCATGCTGCTGCACATCCCCAGAAGAGATGCTGTCATTCAAGACGCACCTCCTCCAGTGGAAATTTCTTTTAACTGATTTTGACTTTTTTTGAGAGTGGTAGTGGGACAAATCCTCTTAGATCACATAGTCCTTTAGCCCTCAGCCACAGCTCTTAGGCAGCTGGTTCAGTCCCAAACCACCTCACGCCTGGTTTGCAGTGGAGATCTGTAGGTGTGGGATGGATGAGTACTTGGGAACAGATCCCTCATTGTTTTAGCCTCCCTTTTTCTTCACGGAGAGCTGGCCGAGACGGTCTATTTTTAACCACAGTAGTATTTGTTTAAATGAGATTTCCTGACAGAAAGTCCCCGAAGGTTTGGAGTTCCCCACACCTAACCTGTGGCCAATTCCTTCGCTAATGCTGCCCCAGAGCTGCCGGAGGGGTTAGCGGCGCTCCCGAGCGGGAATACCTCTTTGCTCTTTTACAGGGAGCAGAGTGAGAAGGTGGTTCATTGGAGGTAATCTTAATGGGATATAAACTTCCCAGCCTTCGAACGCAGGATCACACCGGGTCATTTCCCCTTCTCCACTTCAAACAGCAAAGCGCTTTAAGCCGTTCTGTCTCCGTTAGCGTATTTGCCGCATTCTTCAGTATGTCACGTGCTGCAAACTTCGCGTGGGTTTCTGCTGATATTGATGCTTGGTGGCATTTTGTAAACCTAACACATAAAGTATAGGAGCCAAGTCTATCCCCGGTGCAACCCTATTTAGGCAACAGCGTGAGGGATCAGCGTGGCCCAAGGCATTCAACTGAACCAGAAGACCTTTTGCAGCCAACGTAGGGTGCTGCCAACGTACCCGAGGGACTTTGGGCACCGGTGGTCGGTGGGCTCAAGTCATTCATCTCCTTCAGAAACTTATTCCCCGAGATCAACTCTTGGCTCTTTGGCTCAATTCCCAAGAATTTGCCATTTTTATGAAGGGGGGGCCAAACTCCAGCCTGCCTGCAGAATCACAGCTGTCAGCTGAAAAGGAAACTGCAGCTGAAATTGCATCTTTCTCCAGGCTCCCTCAAGGACTTGTCTGGCTAAATACATGCAGTCACGGTGTGGAGAGCTTACCGGGGTGCTACGTAGCTTTTTGCAGACAAGTGCTAGGAACCCCGTTGGAGCAATGCTTGTTGACACTTATGAATACGTGCACGTTAATACTTCTATTCTGTAATATCTGCCAGTAGCATATCTAGGAAAAATTCTTGGGTTTGCTTACATTTAGTTCACGCTGTTGCTCTTGCTGTGCCAAATACTTGACATTTGCCACTTAACTGACTGCTTTTCGCTGCTGTTTTTCTCTTAGATTTAACATGCCACATGACGACAATCATAAGTGCAAAGAAGACGGAGGTAAAAATCAACAGCATGTCATGGCACCAACACTGAACTTCTACACCAATCCCTGGATGTGGTCAAAATGCAGTAGGAAATACATCACTGAATTTCTGGAGTAAGGCCTTGCATATGCATGTTGTTAGGCTGTTTTTACATGTGCGTGCATCCCATGGGGTTCATCAGTTAATCTGAAGTCCCAGTGTGCAGCGTTTGGGGGAAATCAGAGGGATTTGTGTGTGCACGCATCCTTTACGTAAAGCAGGAATGCACCCCTGGCATCCAGTGCCTGCCAGTTCAGCCTCATGATAAGCTGGCAAGGACCGGCCTCTCTATGGGGAGCAATAAGTCTTCCCCCATGGATATTGCTTTTAAGGAATGTGCGTTCTCCTCGAACCTGAAGAGCGAGTTTTCCAAGCCCGGTGGCCCAGACACGGAGCCGTGTTTTAGGAGGCAGATTGAATCTGCCTTTCTGCTCCACAGGTCAAGATAAAGCCCTGGCACTAGTCCGTGGTGGGAACGCTGCTCCAGGAGCCCGCGGGTCGGTTTGATGCACAGCGGTCACCCGTTTTGCTGTGATGCCTTCCCATGTGTTGTGATGGGGACGGGAACGAGAGCCACGATGGTGTGCTGGCAAAGCCAGGAGCTCGGTCCCTCAGGCAGTTCTTTTGCTCATCAACGATTTTCTTTCTAAATACGTCCCAGCGCTTGCTCAGCAATTAAACGCAGGTCGTGCACACTCAGAAACGCTTTTGCCAGGGTAGCGGACTGCACTGTGGTGGATGGTCATTAGCACAGCACGGGGGTCTGCAGTAGCTGTTGTAGTGCTTGCTAAATACGGCAAGTGTGGTGTGCCTCTGCCCTAAGGCTAATTCAGGTAAACACCAACGGGTTCTAGTCTCGTTGCCTCCTGTTTAACACCATTTTTTCCCATTTGTGTTGTAGCACCGGTTATGGGGAGTGTTTGCTTGATGAACCTTCATCAAGAACTTACACGTTGCCTCAGCAGCTCCCCGGGCTGATTTATGATGTCAACAAACAATGTGAGTTAATTTTTGGACCCGGATCTCAAGTGTGCCCGTATATGGTAAGTGAAATTCCACACCTTGGTTTTCCTGGTGTTGCCAGAGCAAAATAAGACCTGGGGTTGGATGAATGGGAAGCTCACAAGCCATCAAATTGCTGTCAAGCTTGTGAGTTAATGATAAATCCAAAGGGGATAATTTCATAAAGGATCATCTACCTGGTAAGGCATGTGGCACGTATTTATTTAACATTTGGATCTTTTCAATAACTTCAGCAGATGCAGTGTCGGCGACTTTGGTGTATTAACATCGATGGCGCACACAAGGGATGTCGTACCCAACACACACCTTGGGCTGATGGGACAGAATGTGAGCCTGGAAAGGTCTGTAATACCTGGTGTTTGTGCCTCGTAGCTGTGTTTCCTAGGGCTCAGGCTAAGCACATTGGTAAAAAATCATCCTGTCCCAATGGCCAGTTGTATTGAGCACAGCTTCTGACTGCAAGGGTGGAAGCCCAAATCAGCTCTGTGTATCTTAATGCCTGGTGTGCCTGGGTCAACTCTACCGCAGATAATGTGATTAAAATCGATCGCTTGGCATAATGTTGTTTAAAGCAGGTATTCCTTCTGGAGCGCTTATCTTTTTAAATTAATGCCCTTGAGTGAACTCTTGAGCAAAACTTTTGCAAAGCTTCCCTAGGCTTTTATTAGAGATTTCCTATGTGATGCGAGCAATTAGTGATTTAGTGTAACATAAACTTGCCAACTGGCTTCTCATCTCGACAACTTCAGAGTAAAATATAGAACTGGTTGACATTTTCTGTATGGAACATTTTTGGCAGTAATTCATAGAAACTTTCAATTTCCATGTGCAATGTTAGTTTCCAGCTAGCACTGTGGTTTCTAGAATAAGTATTTAGTTTTTATTCTCCAGATCTGGAGAAAAATAGTTGAGAGGATTTTCCTTTTTCTTTTATTGAGATACTGAAGCTTTTAAAGAAAAAATGCTAATTAGTTTTCATCATTTTTGTCTCAACAAATATATTCTCCATCTGGGTCTATTAAAAAAAGTGTGATATTATTCTACAAGGTATAGCTTAAAATTTGCTTTTCTGGCTGTTAATGATCAACAGTTAAAATTTTCTTTAGAAAGAGTTAACGTTTTAATTCATAGTCTTTCAGATGTATTTTAATTAAAATATCTGGATGCTATTTTAGATATAATTTTCCATACAGGCTGTGGATCTCCTTAGTAATTAACCTTCCGTTGCATGTGTCGGAAAATTCAATTGTTCAATGACACTTGACTGATTTCCTTGAAGACAATGGACATAATGTATCAATTTGCCTTCCTTTCTTAGGGAATAGAGCAGTCAACACATTTGTTTTTATTGTTGAGAATGTGCATTAGAGATGTGGTTGGAAATCCTATTCCTGTGCTACTCCCTGGAGCCAGTGGTGCACCAGTATTTAATGTTTTTATGTAAAATCCCCCCATTTTTGAGACTCAGGATAAAACTTAGGCAGCTGTGGAGTCCCTGTGTCTTGAGACCTTGTGTCTTCAACTTCTCTGTTGCTGAGCTTGGGGTCTGCTCACTGCTGGAAGCTCAGAAATAACTATTTTCTTGAAATTCCCAAAATCTGGGCTGCAGGGTTTTTTCCGACAAACCTGTTGTTACCCTTGGATGTGACCAGAATGATGTGCAAACAAGTGCAACTGAGCAGATTAGCACCTCCTTAGAGTTACCCCGGGTCAGCCGAGAGGCAGTGTCCAGCTGCATGGCTCTTAATAAACACTGTGTAAGCAAAAACATTCCAGTCCACAAATTTAGACAATTTGACAAGTTTAGACAAATTAGACAAGTGTGACCTGAACTTCTCAGCTGAGAGCAGATGGGCTCTTAAGAAAACCTAATGCAGTCCAATCGTGTTCAAGCATTTGAATGTATTCTCACAAAAAGGCTTTATGCAGTAATTCTTGTATCTGTGTGTTGGTCTAATTCAAGCTTAAGCTTTTGATCATTATAAACTCTCTTCCTCAGTGTTTACTTGGGCTCGTAAAGTGCTGAGGTGCGAGTCTGGAGTGCTTTTCGTTGGAATAAATCACTATTTTGGTACTCTGCTGTGGCCAGGAGCCCCATCAAACTGCTGCTTGCTGACTAATGCCTTGCCTCAAGTCTGCATGTTTAAAGCCTGTGATATACGGGTTGGCAGATGGAGAAAATACCATGCCATTTTTTATGGAGTTATCTTTGGAAATGAGGAAGCCTGAATAGCTAAAAAAAATTCTAGCTAAAACTACTGGGATGTAGATTTAAGCAGGCTCTAAATTTATTCTTAAATCAAGGACGCTAAAACAACATGGGAGTATTATCTTATGCATATTTTGCATGTGAGGACACTGAATTTGATATCGCTAAATCAAGCAATAAGCCCAGCCCAGAGTTTGGCCTTTGCTGGGCGAGCACCAGTCATGATGGTTTACAGTGTTTCACAGCACCAGTGCATTGTCGGGTGGAAGTAAATCACTGAAAGAAAATAAAGAGGGTTGTAAACTTGGGCCTCCATCTCTTGTGGTTTTCAGGGTTGTTTAAAGAATGATAAAAGAAGAGTAGGCGAATAGCGATCATTTCTGTCTTCTGCCGTATGGCAGCAGGTAGCGTATATGTTATGCATGCATGAAGCTTCACAGCACTTGTCTGCCCCCTGCTAATCTATTCAGCCAAAGTCAGCCCAAGGATGGGAGCTGGATTTGGTGAATTATCTGGGACTCCAGTGGCAAGACAAAGGAAAGGAAAGTCTGTTGTAGCGTCTCCCATCCCTGCCATGGCTCTCCTGCTCAACTGTGTGTCTAAGTTATTTTGAATTTCCTCCAGACAAAAACTCTTTTATTCTCTTCATTCTCTGATCTGTAAGCTCATAGGAAAGAGAACCCTGGCAGGCTTTTTAGTTTTTCTGTTGTAACTCAACATAGAAATTATTTTTAAAATAGAAAAGGCATGAAGGTTGCACAGCCAGACTATTCACAGTGTGGTTCCAAGAAACACCATTGCGTTTCCATAAGATAATCTTGCTGCTTATTTAAAACAGCTGCTCTTTTTTTTTTCCCCTTTGATTTACCATCAAGTCATACCCCCCAATTTTTAATAAAATCAAGGGATGTAGGTGATTTCCTGGTTAATTCTCAACCATTGGATGGGAGACATATAGGTCACGTCACGGTCTGTTAGGTGTGTGTACATTCACTGGTTAGCTATTCAGTCGTCTCCTCTGGGTCAGTGGTGCCAAGCATGACTGTGGTTATATATTTAGCTGTGAGTATCAACATCGCTGCGAGATGTTCACCAGGACAGCACTGTTGGACTAGCGTCATGTATTTTTGTACATTGATGATAGCTGTCGGACTTCTTTGTCCCTGTACAGGACTGGCATAGGGGTCCCCATCCTACAGGTTTTCAACCCTCTAAATGCCAGGAGGAGTTGTGCATCGTAAGGGTTTGTCCTTCAGCAAGGAAACAGGCATTTCAGCTTATTTTATTCCTGTTCTTTACTGTAGCAGATATTTTTCAGCCAGTTTCTATCCGGGGAATCAAATCTTCAGCTGAAAGCAAATCTAGGGCACATTGCAGCCTAGAGACCATGCTCATCTCTGAGCAAACACCACATTTAGGGCCCAAGCTACAAGTTGTTCAGCTGTCCTGTAAACCATGCCCATAAGCAAATGCGCCTGAGGTCAGCTTTCTTCATCAGCAAAGCAATGTGACAAGCCGACCATCGTGGGCAAAAGGTGATAAACGTGCTGCAGAGCCAGTCTCCTATGGGCTGGGTGCACAGCCCCCACGATAGTTTGATTTTGCTCTGTTTTCCTAGATAGATTTCTCTAAGGTGGTTTATAAGGTTGTCTAAAAAGGGGGGATGAGCTCATGGTGTGTCTTGACACAACCTTGTTCCGCTATTAGTGAAAGGGCTGGAAAAACGTGGTACATCAATAAATTCAATGCCATTCCCATGAAGATCATCAGGTGTTTTCCTGCCTGAACAGCATCTGGTGCAGAGAAATATTGCAAGGGAGTATATTAATGATGCGCTGCATGTTTTCTTCTTTAAGTCTGTAACCTCTTCTAATCTGTGAGCAATCAGCAATGTTTGGGCTTCCCATAATTGCAAAGATTTAGGCATCTGCCAGCAAATGAGCACGTCTCTGCGTTTAAATCTGCTTTAGCGAGCAGTGTTCAGTGAGAAGGAAGCCCTGCTCTCACGGGTCTTGGGGACACTTTTCCATCCACTCTGGTGGGGCCAGAAGAAGGTGACTCTCCCCTAGATCTCACCTCTCCAGAAGTCTGTGTAGTCGAACTAGCAAACGTACCCCAAAGGGGCACAATTTATACCATAAAAATGGGGGATGGGGGCTTGCCAAGATACTTTAAGCCAGTTTTCCAAACAAAAGAAAACAAGAGTTATAGCTGGAAAACAAAAGTGTAGGCCAGGCCTTGGCATGCCTCTTGTTATGGCTGAGTGAAAAAAAAAAACCAACTTTGGATTGAGGAATTCATTCTTCTATTTTATTTGCCCTTTGGATTTGGAAGTTTCTTTTCCTGCTTTGTTCAGCTGTGGGGAGGTTTGAGTTTTCCCTGGTGTTTTCCCCATTGCCCGTCTCCTCCTCTGACACAGCACGGTTCCCGCTGCTCTCCAGGAAATCAGATAAGCCGCTTTTTGAAAAGCCAGCGCCGCGAGCCTTGCCGTGCTGTTCGGCACCAGTAAACAGGGAATATTCATTGCTTGCTGTTGTCTTCAGTCTTATTCCCGTAAATCACTCCCTTGGACGCCATGTAAGGGTGCAGAGAGGAAAAAAATACGGGGGTGACAGACAAAAAGTAGAGAAGTTCAATTTTATTTGATTGCAAAATCTTTGCTGCGTTTTGCGAGGAGTGGTTGAGAAATAAATAAGCATGGGTGTTGGCGTTCGGGCTGGTCGCTGGCGGTCGGCTCGTAATGCAAAAGCAATGCAAACCCACCTTTCCCACCTCTCTCCTTCGCACGCAGCACTGCCGATTTGGGATGTGCGTGCCCAAAGAGCGAGAGGCGCCGGTGATAGACGGAGCGTGGGGGACGTGGAGCCCTTTCGGGACCTGCTCGAGAACCTGCGGCGGCGGCATAAAGACGGCGATACGAGAGTGCAACAGGCCCGAGTAAGTGCACGGAGGGGAAGCGCCGGTGGGTGAAATGGGGAAAAGCAGCTGGTTTGCCCAAATGGGCTGAAATCCCCTTCGGTTGTCCCCAGCCCATGTGTGCCCCGGGGACGGGTGGCTTTGCCTGGCACGGATGAGGCGGCATGGGAGCCCAGGAGGAGCCGGTCACAGGTTTGGTTTGTGGGTAAAGTGCACTAAAAAGGGATCCCTTCGATGGAGAGAGAACGAAAAAGCTGGTATCTGCGTGGGTTTATTGCCTTCTGTTTTCCCGGGAAGGCACAGCTGGGGTCCCACTTTCAAAGGTGTTTTTCTTCCTCCAAAGCTGTGGATCAGAAAGGAGGGAGAAGGGAAGGAGCCATGTTTTTATCCATTTTTCACTATTTTACCCCTGCTTTGGCTGCTATTGCAGCTGTTCCTACAGGCCAGATCCTTTATACAGTTTTCTACCATTTTACTCCTGCTTTGGCTGGTTTTGCAGCTTTTGGCTGCTTTTGCAGCTGATCCTTTATACAGTTACATGTCAGCTGGTGCAGACTAGCCAAACCTCAGCAGAAATCTGTGCCCCATTAAAAAGTGGCACTCAAAAATGTTTGCCGTCAGCCCGGAATGCAAAATCCTGCACCCTTTGAAATGGTAGGGAATTTTGCCGTGGGCTTCAAGGAGACAAATGTGCGGCTGGCGAAATATTAGTAATAGGTTGAGCAACTGGTATGAAAACAGCCTGTTTACACAATTTGTGAACCGTGCTGGTTTCTGTTTAACTGCCTCCTTTCAGCCCACGAGAGCAAGGAGAGGTGGGCAGGATACTTTCTGGGCTCTCATTTGGGACTGAGGCACAGAAAGGAGAGGGGTCTGCGGAGCTGGTTGGACTGAGGGGTCTTAAAAAGGTTGAGCAGGCTCATTCCGTTTTCTTATCATTGGTGTTGGCTGGCTTATTGCTGAGGAAATTGCCATTAGTGATGCGCCAGTGACAGTTTCATCACTGCTAATGGGAGAAGGGAGAGCTTGTACCAGCAGCACCGGTGGTGAAGTGACGGGAGAGGCTGGCTCAGCGCGGCTGGGCGAGTGTCAAAAGAGAAGAGAAGGGCTGAGGCTAAGGGAGTTGGACACCAGCACGTTAATTAAAACGATGCTGAGAAACACACAAGCGCAAAGGAGTTCTTGTCTCGCTGTGCTGACTCAGCACATGCCATATGGTCTTCCTGTAGCCATGGAGACACAAAAATAAAATATCTTTCCACATGCAAAAATAGCTATGCTGCCAAACCTTTGGATGCTGTCAGTGAGAAGTATTCCCATCTTCTGGAGAGGCATCTGTTTGGACTGATAGCTTTTTGTGATAGAAAATCTCTTTTATCCTAAAGGCTAGTCAAGGTATTTTAAATTCCATCTTCTCTTATAGCTTGTGTTTTGTATCTTGGTGTTTCGTGAGGTGTATTGCTTTGGCTGGGATTTGCAAAAGCACCTAAATACGCTCGGCACCAAGCTGCCTGTGAAATCCCCGGTGCTTATCGTTAATAGCGGTTATTTTCCAGGCCCCCTTTCGAGAGCCATGTAGCTGGCACTGGCCTCTTCTCCAACCCCTCACAAAGTCTCTGCGAGGAGTTGTCTCTCCTAGCCCTGTGCACGGAGCTTTACATCAGGTCTCTGGTTTTGTCCCTGTAATTTGACATCGTAGCGTGGGCTCCCACCACCTGCATCCCCGTTATCGTGGGGCTGCTGATTCGATACAAGTGGATGAAACACTGCTGGGTACTCTCCTGCCTCTCCAGCTTTTCAAAGTACTTTGAAAATATAGTTTCTCCTCTGTTGTAGAAGGCAGCAAAACCAACCCAGATACCTTGAGTAAGGTCTGAAATAGTTTTCAGTAAGGCTTTTATATTCAAAGATGGTTTAGCTTTTTCTGTATATGAGGATCTGGGGTGGGATCTTGCATGCCAATAAAATACTGTATTAAATCCGGCATTGCAAGTGACACACACACTCACACACCCCTCCCATGGTACAGAAAATAAGGCTGCAGCTCCTGCCTCTAATGCGCTCTGACACATACATGGATGAGTATCTCGCAGGGCTGTAGGAAGAGCTGTAAGCCTCTGAAATGGCCGCAGACTGTGTTTTGACATACACTGAAGGAATGTATTAGCTAACCAGACCAGACCCTTCCAACCAAGATTGCCCACTTGGGAATTCGAGGCTGGCTGGTACAGACAAAGCCCACGGCTGTGGCACGTCACGTAGAGGGTCTGTGGTGCAAGCCCTGGTTTTCAAAGCAAGGCATAGCTGCAGAATTACGGGGAAAAGGCATATTTCATAAGATGTCAATACCAGGAGCCCTGTTTTCAGGAATGGCCTTCTGGATGGGGGAGTGTTATCTCTGGATGCGAGTTGGATCACGTCTGCATTTTGGTGCATCACAAAAGTATCCACCTGTGCTGAAAGCTGTCTGAGCTTCCCGTGTGAACACATCTATAGATAACTGTGCTGGCCACTGGCAGCACACCTCCCAGTTCCCATCCCAGGGCTTTCTGGGATGCTGCGAAGAAGATCTCAAACTGATCTGTGCACGCGAGAGCTTCACGGATTTTTCCCGCAGTCGCTGCATGAGCACAGCCACATAGGCAGACGTGCAGACGAGCACGTGTGCCCTGCAGTTAATTCTCCAGGGGCTTTTCATAGTGGCAGAGTGGCTGCCCGTGGGGCTGAGCACGTGCAAAGCACCCCAAAACAGTGCTTCTTGGTGAGGTACCTGTACCCGGTGCTCCTGGACCGCTTGAGAGTTGGGTGCTGCCTCAAGGTCTGCAAGGGAAAATGTTCAAGGTTAGTAATTGCAGATGATGCATTAAGCATTGCCTATTTAAGACCTGTTGGGGTGGGAGCGGGGATAAGACCCCACCGTTCCCCAAGCCTGGCTGCTGTGTCCTGGGAGTTGCTGGTGTGCTGGGAGGAACGCAGCGAAGCCGGGCTGTGCGCAGGAGCTTGTAAGGGGAGCGATGGTAGATCGAGAGCGGGTCCACACCGGCTGTTAGTCGATCAACTAGAGGATTCCGAGAGAAGGGAAATTGAGGCAGAACAAGGGGCTTCCTATGCAAGCACTGCTTTCCCTTCTGTCTCTGTGGTACATTGTTGATGATTATCCATAAAAATATTACATAGCGGGAAGTATCCCGTATTTCTTTGTGACACTGAAAATCGATGTTATATGAGGCCGACTTATTTTTTCAGGGTCACCTCTTTCTGTTTACTCAGACTCTGTGAAAAGCAATGCTGGTTTAAAAACACCCTAAAACTGTCAGGGTGGTTTGGGGCTGTTTTGAAATGTCAGAAACGTGAGTGTGCTTCAGCCCCAAACACTGTTCTGTGGGGAGATTTACTGCCACAGTTACAAAGCTGACAGTTTGCAACACGATGGCAAGTTTTAGCATCCTTCAGTTTGTGGTGCGTCCATGTGTTCAATATTGTTTCAATCTCACGGGTCATGTCTATAGAAAAGGAAACTATACAGTAGCTTGGGATCTTTGAATTTTGTTAGACGTAGTCTTTAAAAAAAAAAAAAGGCTCCTGCATGTTCTTCTTAACTAACTTAATATTTAGAAGTCTCATTTTAATTAAATTGATTTATACTGGAAGCAATGTGGTTACCATAAAAATGTCGTAATTGCAATTTTTTTTAAAGAAATGCCCTGTTAGAGGTTTGCATAATTTAGAGCCTTTGTCAAACCGCAACAGTCCTGCTGCGACGTAAATGCTTTTGAAATGAAAATGATGAATCCTGTGAACTCCCCCATGAATACTTCGGACTCACCGAGGTCTGCAGTGTGCTGCTGCCACGGCTAAGAAGTTTCCCCATGTGCTGTGTAGGTACATGGTCGAGATGTCCCTTTGTAGCTGGAGGTAGATAACTCCTGCGTGGGAATAGTCCACGGGATGGGCTCCAGCAGTGGGAAACCCCCAGGAATCGCCATCGTGCCTGCAAGGCAGGAGGAGCCCGGGATGCATCCACAGGGACTGCTCGCTGGGTTGTCTCTGGAGCAGTCCCAAGTGTAATCAGTTAAATTATTTCAAGTTGTTTGTCGTACCAAGGTGGAGAATAGACTAAATCGGTAGAAACGGGGTTTAGACTTGCTCCACTAGGAACTGGTGTAAAATCAGTCTGTAAACAGGAATCTGTGCTGGGCACTGTGTGGTTGCTTGGGCTTTTTATCACTGGTACTTGCTTAATTGCAAGCGCCAGAAACCTTTGCAAGTGACACGTTTAGTTTCCAGATGGCACGTGAGAGCTGCCCTCAGAGCAGGTAGAGCTGCTGTTACCAGCTATTGCTCTGGGCTGTGCCTAAAGACAAATCATACCCCTCGGCTTTTAGGATAGGACTTGAGGGGTCTGCACCACAGCAATGCGTATCTCGGTGAGGAGAGGCTGCTGGCAGGAAAAATCCCCTGTGTGTAGCTGGTGGTGCTCTGCATCTCGCCCGCGGCTGCTGGAGGAGGTAACTCCTTCTGCCAGACGTGTGAACACCCCTAGTACGGTGCTGATGGGGTGGTGGGAAGTCTGCCTGCCCTTTGCCACTTTACAGGTAATCTTTTGGCAAGTGCAAGCTGCTCTGTGCCTCTGTCTCTCCACTTATTTCACTCTGCTACTTGAGTGACAAATAGTTTTCAAACGTAAGAGTGAAGAATTTTTATTTGTGGGAGAAAAGGCGCTGCTGGGCTTCCTAGGTGGTTGATGTGTCGAGACGCTAAAAAAAATGTGTTCAGGAGTAGGAACTTGTTTGACTCACTGTAGAGACCTTTGTACGTGTGTAGAGGATTTCTGTCTCTGTTACATTAGGAGACACTGACTGCATGCAATGTGGAGAGCTTATGGTGGGCACCTCCATGCTGAGGGCAGGGATGGTTCCCGTTTATCACTTGCCGGTTCACGTTTTGGAGGGTCTCCAAGTGTGCAAAGTGGCTTCCTTCCCGAGGAGGCTCAAAGGGAATACGGGCTCTGCCAGCGTCCCTGGGGTGCCGATGGGCATCGGGTCCTGGGGCGAGGCAGAGCCGATCCTGAAGAAAATCCCTGAAAGGCAGGAGGTGTGGGTGCCAGGACTGCAGCGCCTGGCGAGTCCCTTTTCTGACCTGCCCTTCTTGCTGGCGCAGGCACTTTTTTTGTTCAGGGGTTGGGTCGAAGATGTAGGTTTAGTGGTTATTTTGCAGAACAGGCTGGAGCTGGGCACAGATGTTGTCCTGAGCTTCGAGGGCCACTCTCTGCCTCTGTACACGTGCCCTGGCACAGCACGGTCAGGACGCGGTGGCTCTGGCAGCTCAGGATGCTCTTGCCCTCCGCTGACTCCTCTGAAATGGTCTGTTAAAGGAAGAGGCTGGGGCTAACCTCAGCCAGTGGAGGCTTTCCCATGCTGCTGGCCGAGATGCATGTTAACTTCGTCTCCCTTGAGTGCAGGTCTTAACTGGTATAATTTTTCCTTTTTGGATAATTACAGCTTTGCCCAAGTTGACCCTGGCAACATTTCATCCAGATTGCAATATCTTTCCTTCTGTAACATCAGGCAAAAGCAAAGCTGCTTGGGTGGTACTGCAGTTTTTATTAGGCATGTTAATAGTGGTAGCTTGTGGAAGCCTCCACCATGCCCTCCCAATTTCATTTGAAGTTTCGGGAGAGAGCAGCAGAAATGGTGGGGGTTTGTTTGGAACATTTAAAGCACGGTGCATCCTTTTTTATTTTATTATTATGATTCATTATATACATAGAAGGCTGCACATAGATGGGTATATGAAACCTTACCTGAGTTCCTAGAAGAAATGTCCTTTGAATAGACTGTAAATAGGATAGCTTGTATCCCAAGGGTATTTTTCTTTGCAGCATTACTATAGCTGAAAATGAGTCCTCACCGGAAAAGTGCCTTCTGGGCACTTCCAATGCTGTCCACGTGCAGCTCATTCCCGCACCACTGCTGACAGTGGCTGGAGTGGGAGAGGCTTTTTTGGTCCCCAAAGTGAGCTGTTACCTGGGAAAGGGTCCATCTATATACGAGGACAAAAACAGCTTTATGACTACAGCTCTGAATCTGGGAGTTGGGAAATTCAAAATGACAATTTCTCCTAGGCTTATCCGATGGCTTTTATGTGGCTTGGATGATATCGGTGTCCCCCGTTTATACCACAGTCATCCTACTATAAAATGAGGGTAAAGTATTTATTGGCCATCTTTGGTGCTTTCTGGAATACATGGAGATAAAGTTGTTTAAAAGTGTCTAGCATTACCGTTTCTACCATTTGGGGCCAGAAATCCCGAAGGACTAAGTGCTGCCTGGCCTTTCAGCCTCTGCAGGGAAACCGTTTCTCCTTTGATGTTTAGTTATTTGCAACCCAGTAGATCAGATGCAAACTCCCAGCCACCAAATCCATAGGACCGATGGGGTTGTGGAGGGATGGTCCCGTATGAGATCCCTCAGTGTGAAACTAAATCCTCCGGTGGGGAGGAAGAAGTTCCTCTTCCTCTCTGGCTTCTTTCACGACCACTGCATTCATCAGAGAGCAAATATTCCCTTTTTCATCCCTTTTTAGCATTGCATATATGGTCTTTTTTTATTAGACACCTGCAGCATGGGATATTAATTAAAAGACATGCATATATGTAGACAGAGCCATCAAAATGGTGCTGCAAATACTGACTGTGCTGAACAGGTTGCAGAACCGCAATTACATCTCATTTCCAGCTCGATCCCAGCCAGCTTCTCTTTCTTGTTTTTGCAGGCCTAAAAACGGTGGGAAATACTGCGTGGGTCGTCGCATGAAGTTTAAATCCTGCAATACCGAACCGTGCTCGAAGCTGAAGAAGGATTTTCGGGATGAGCAGTGCGCTGACTTCGATGGGAAGCACTTCAACATCAACGGGCTGCCCACCAACGTGCGCTGGGTTCCCAAATACAGCGGCAGTAAGTGAGGGGGGGACGGATGCGGATCCTGCCTCCTGCATCACCACGTCGGGGTGATGGCATTCAGATAAACGTGCTTCTGGTTTTCCTCCCTGCCATGCCCAGTCCTGATGAAGGATCGGTGCAAGTTGTTCTGCCGAGTGGCTGGAAATACGGCGTATTACCAGCTGCGGGATCGCGTCATCGACGGGACGCCCTGCGGCCCCGACACAAATGACATCTGCGTGCAGGGCCTTTGCCGGGTAAGTATTTTTCCCTTCTCTTTAGCGAGGGCGATTGCCGTTTTGCCTTGGCAGGATGGTCCTTCTGCACCTCGCTCCAGCCGGTCGTTGGCGTGTCCTCTTCATTTGGGGGCTGCCGGCAGCATCTGCGAGCCCCGGCCGGTCGGGAGCTTGTGCCAGCCTCCAGGTTTGCAGAAGAGTCGTGCGTGGAGGGTGTCTGTACGTCTGCCCTAAGTTACTGAGGGCTGTGGAGGTCCGAGCTTGAATCCAAAGGATGCTTCCTTCTGCATTCTGCCCTGGTTCTTCCCGGTCAGGCTCCGGAGCACTTTATATTTCCATTCACAATTATTTTTGATGCTTTTCTCTATGGGAACAATTGATGCAAGAAGTTTTCTCTAGCAAAAGCATCACCTGGTGCAAACAGCAGTTCTGATTCTTGCTTTGTAAAAAAAGCCTTTTGTCTGAAAATGGTGTGGGATGGCCACACTGTAAATCAGCAGAAAAATGTGGGGAAGCAAAACAATTTGTCTCACAGCAGCCTTTTGCATACACAGCTTTTGTGTGCCTTAATTGGGAGGTTTGTAAATGCTGTTCTAGTCTGTATTTGCTCAATCTAGTTTTTTCAATTTTTCTCCTAAAGCAAGCTGGATGCGATCATGTGCTGAATTCAAAAGCAAGAAGAGATAAATGTGGTGTTTGTGGTGGGGACAATTCTTCATGCAAAACTGTTGCAGGCACATTTAACACGGTGCATTATGGTAAGAATCTGTTGCTAAAAACTTTATAGTGAAAAATGCAGGTCTATAAAAGCCATTACCACAACTTAATCTACAAAAACACTGATGTAAAATGCAAAATCCTTCTAGCTATAGTATATTCCATTTTATAACTATTTATGCTATCCCTAAATGAAAAGTATCGGCTTGTGTAATGTGAGGTAATTTTGCTCATTTCCCTTCCCCCCGTAAAAAGCAAATGAAATTTCTGTGTAATAGCCTTGACTTTCCGTTAAATCTTTTCTAGGCTATAACGTTGTGGTCCGCATCCCAGCTGGTGCAACTAATATTGATGTGCGTCAGCACAGTTACTCAGGGAAACCAGAGGATGACAACTACCTGGGTGAGTTGCAGTCCTTGTTTCAGTCCAGAAATCTGCTTTATTGTCTGGTTGTGGTGACATATCTACTGGCTGCTCTCTGCTAGGGAGGATGAAGGGTTCATTTAAGGGAGATGTTTTCTTATGGAGAATTTCTCTCATATGTCTACCAAACATTCAGCCTTATCTTGTTCCTTCTTTTTGTTCATGCCTGCCTTGATGCAAACTTTGGGAGGTTCACAGTTTGTAAGAAGTACCCCCTTGGAGTGTCTCTGGGGCTGGGAAGGACTATCGAGCCTGGGCTGTGGGTGGGAGCTGAGGCACAAAGCTGAGAACCAAACAGGCTTCTGAGTTCTGCTGGAGTCTCCTCATCGCAACTTAACACGTCTCTGCTGTCACCGTTCCTTGGCTGGAGAGTAAATATGCCATACCCTGAAAGACGTGTGTACAAGCAAATCCAAAGAGAAGTTATTTTCTATTCCTCTCAGAATAATAATTCTGATTTCACTTAGACTGAGCCCTTCTTGTCCCTGTCTGACAGTGATATGTAACTGTAAAGAAATACCCTGCACCAAACACATTGGTTTGATTTAAACCTAACAATAACTTGGCCTTTGGCTGTCAGACATTCATAGTCACTGTTTTCTCTAATCTGTGGGTATGTTTCTAGAGGCAGATGAAGATGCTTGTGGTGCGGTGTTAGACCAGTCTGCTGCATGCACATACGCTTTTAGCACGGCCATGTGTCTCTTTTCCACCATGCTGATCAGTAATTCACCCCACAGAGAGTTCTGTTTAGGTTCAATAGCAGAGATAACACAAACAAACGTTAGGGGTGAAGTTACGCCTGCCAGTCTGTCGTGGTTTAACCCCAGCCAGCACCTAGGCACCACGCAGCCGCTCGCTCACTCCCCCTGCACCCAGTGGGATGGGGGAGAGAATCAGGAAAAAAAGTAAAACTCGTCGGTTGAAATTAGAACAGTTTAATAAGACAGAAAGGAAGAAAATAATAATGATAATAACAAAAATAATAAGATGACAATAATAAAAGAATTGGAATATACAAAACAAGTGATGCACAGTGCATTTGCTCACCGCTTGCTGACCGATGCCCTGTTAGTTCCCAAGCAGCAATCCACCTCCCCAGCCAACTCCCCCCAGTTTATATACTGGGCATGACGTCCCATGGTATGGAATACCCCTTTGGCCAGTTTGGGTCAGCTGCCCTGGCTGTGTCCCCTCCCAACTCCTTGTGCCCCTCCAGCCTTCTTGCTGGCTGGGCGTGAGAAGCTGAAAAATCCTTGACTTGGTATAAACACTGCTTAGTAACAACCGAAAACATCAGTGTGTTACCAACATCATTCTCATACTAAATCCAGAACATAACACTATACCAGCTACTAGAAAGAAAATTAACCCTATCCCAGCCAAACCCAGGACACAGTTGAAGGC
Organism: Buteo buteo; assembly: GCF_964188355.1. Lineage (NCBI taxonomy): Eukaryota > Metazoa > Chordata > Aves > Accipitriformes > Accipitridae > Buteo > Buteo buteo. The sequence goes on from NC_134191.1 coordinate 8,337,979, forward strand.
TGGTTTTGCCATTAAGCCCTGTTCGGGTCCCTCAGAGTCTCTTTGGGCCGCTGATGGAGCAGGGACGCGGGCTGTGGCCCCTTGCAGTCCCAGGGGGATGGCCGCTCTCCCGGCTCTGTTCCTCCTCTTTTGCACGCCCCGTGCCTGGCACTGCCCGCTGTGCTCCCGTAGCACGGGGTCCCTTATTTACATGTCTGAGCAGGGCATTTCATTTTGTTTCATCTCACAAAATCACTGTGGATGTTGAGCATTTTTGCAAAATATGGGACTTGCCCAGTTACAGCGAGCACTTGGGCTATGTTAAAAACGGGACTAGGCTGGTGGTTCCCAGCCCATTGAAGGTAAAGGAACTCCCTTGAGAAACAAGTAGAGGAGACTATCGTGCACCAAAGGGAAACGATGCTGACAGCTTTGGCTGTCGCTCTGAAATCCCGTCCATGTGGCTGGACCCTTCATTCAGGCAAAAAGCTGAGCGGGTCCTCCCTGTCCTCATTCCCAGAGCGGGGTCATGCAAGGCTGTCCGTCCCCGCACGCGAGCAGCCGTTCACTTACAGCCGCGTTGCATCGTTTCTGCACATTCACAGCACTGAAATGAGGTGGTGCAGCACGAATGCACGTCAGTACCAAGAAAACCTTCCTGAGGTGTGATAGTTTTCTGTCCTGGGGGAGGGAGGGAGGTACGTTTCGTTATTCCTCTTTTCTAGAAAGAGAGGAATGCGTTCTGCCTATTCAAACTGGTTCACCCCAGAAGGAGCCCCAAAGAACTTCTCAGCTCTTCTTGGAGGGCCTTTAATCTTCTTGGGAAGCAATGAAGGCAAATCTTCTTTAATGTTGCTTTAATATTGCTGGGAAAGCATCTCTTCACATTAGGCCTGACTAGAAGCAAATGAGAAGTGTGCATGTGTCCACTTATTTTGCAGCTCACTGAGTGTGAAATCTTGGGCCCTCAGTACTGTGAACCTTGTAGTTGCTTAACAATTTAGGAGGAATTTGATGTTGTCATCAAGTCCAAGACATGTACCTACTGTTGTAGGAGATACAGTAAACGGGAAGGAATCCTTTAATGAGTTTTACTACTGCCTAATGACATTAAAGCCTCCAAAGTGTGGAATTTGGTTGAGTATAGCGTCTGCTTTGTGCGTTTTTCTCCGTCTATGTCTGTCTGCTACCGAGCAGGGTTTTGCTTCATTATCTCTCCTCATTCGGTGTAAAAACCTTCCCTTTGGTGTTTTGGTGTTAAGTTTAGATTTTTCTGTACAGAGGCTTTGTAGTAATGTAGCTGTGATGGGTGAAATGGTGGGGAAACTAACTTAGGAAATTAGCTACATAATCGCATTAGTGTGAAGTTGTGCAGCAGACTGCTGTTTTCAGGAAACTGTTCCTTTTATAAAGCATTTAGGCTTTAAGCCTTCAGTGCTTTCACATACCTTAAGATTTGGAATAATAAAAAGTAGGGGGGGAGGAGGGAGAGAGAGGGGGGAGATACTGACCAAGCTCCCTGTAATTATCTACTAGAAAATGACATTTGGGCAATTAGGGTACATACATTTACCCTAAGAACGCACCTGGAAACAACAGGGAAGCCACCCTATCCGCACGGCTAACAAAAAGATTTGGGCAGGATTATTTTTTGCGGTATACGAGGGGATACAGACTGTGTGTGCTGCATACAGCAGCCGGCCCGGCATGCCTCTTGGGTATCTCTCTGCCCTGGGTTATGGGTGAACTATTTAGCAACAACTTCAGGCATTCAGCCTTCATTTAATGAGGCTCTCCGGTGGAAAAAGGAGAAGGCACGATGTCTGTAAGAGCTCTGCTGCTCTCTTTACATCCTTTCTGTCTGAGAGTGCCAGTGGGCTTTTCCTCCCACCCCAATGAAAAGGAGCACTGAGAGCGCATGACCCACGTTATTATGTACGTATGAGTTAATTCTGCGTCTTTAGTTCTTGTTTTTTGCACCTATGCAGCCTTATCTAACAGTCAAGGAGACTTTATATTAAATGGAGACTTTGTCGTCAGTATGTTTAAAAGGGAAATCAAAGTTGGGAATGCTGTGATCGAATACAGCGGATCGGATAATACTATTGAAAGGATTAATTCTACAGATCGGATTGAGCAAGAAATAACACTTCAGGTGAAGTATATGTTGTGCGTGTGGAAAAGTCTGCCCAGCATTACTGGACTGAAAACAGTGGGCAGCGAAGTCTGTTCGTTTACTCCGCTCCATCTTTTTTCCTCTCAGGTTTTATCAGTGGGCAATTTGTACAATCCTGATGTTCGCTACACGTTTAATATCCCCATTGAGGACAAACCTCAGCAGTTTTACTGGAATGCATATGGCCCGTGGCAGCCCTGCAGTAAGCTCTGCCAAGGTGGGTGCTTGGGAAAGGCTTAGTTTTGTCCTGGATTTGCCTGGGATCTGGGTAGTGCTGTCAAATCCCTCTCCGTTCGATTTCTTTGAGATTCTCACATTATGGGTGTAATTGTTTCCCCGGGCTGTAGTAGTAGATAACATTGTAGAAGGTGTAGCACTGCTCTGCTGTTCTCGGTTTCGGAGCAGGGCACCTTCACAGCCCCTCTTAGCCAGGTAAACCTTGCGACCTGGTTTGCACGTGAGGAAGCTCAAGCACAGAAGAGATTCCGTGGCATTTCCTAAGGCTGCAAAAGGCATCGGTGTCTGGTTTTGGGTCTGACATCCCATCGTTGCCACCTGCCAGGGCTGCGAAACAAGCAGAGCCCGCGCTTGCAGGCGTGCTGCAGCTCCACCTGCGTCCATCTCGTCTGCGTTCAAGTCCTTCTGCTCTTTTTAGAGAGTTTTAAGCCCCTCCCTGTTTCCGGAAGAGATTGAAAAGTGTAATTAAACGTCTCTTAATTGCTACTATAAAAGGAGTAAGAGAAATAACTGATTTGATCACTTTCCTGTATGACTCAAAGAATGTGCCGCTATTTTCTGTGTAGGAGAACGAAAAAGGAAACCTGTGTGTACGAGAGAGTCGGATCAGCTCACAGTGTCGGACCAGCGATGTGATCGAATTCCCCAGCCTGAACCCATCACCGAGCCTTGTAGCACAGAATGTGAATTAAGGTGCACTCTACTCAGCCCTATATATACGTTACATTGTATATTTATTGTTTACTCTTCTTTCCTTTCACCTCTCACCGTAATTCCTTTTCTCATCAGCCTGTATTAGATTTTAAAAAAGAGAAGGATTAGCAGTTGCCTCTTTGTCGACCAAGCGGGATTGGCATTGACCAGCTGTGTTTTGAGAGGCACTTTTCTACGTTTTCACATTTCTCTCGTTGGATTAAATTAACGCTAACTATACAAAAATTCACCTAATGTTGAAAAATCTCCCCATGCAATAGAGTGCCTGAAATTTGCAACTGCCTGGATCAGAAATGCTCAGCACCATCCTACAAACAGCCTGCAAAGAGGGGAAAAACATATGCTCAAAGCAAAAGAGTAACTAAGGCTTGGATTTATCATCATTTGCTTAAAGCGAAGAATAGGCTTAAAGTGTAGAGCGGGTTCAGGGCTGTCCCCAGACAACTCCTGGCGAGCTGGAATTGATGGAGCACGGCCTAAATCATCACAACCCATTTTCCTTTAAAAAGCAATCTGTTTTCCTTTCTGGAGCTTAAATATGGTGGCATTAAAGGGCTGCTGGTGAAGCAATTCAGATGGCCGTGTTTCCCGAGGGGTTTCTCCGGCTGTGTTAAACCGGGGGCTGTATGGGGGCTGTATGGGGGCTGTAGGTCGGGTTGTCGAGGTAACAGCTGTTGCCATTGCAACAGGTTGGAAACTTGAGAAGGGCAAAGCAGGAGTTTGAAAAGCAGGCAGGGACGTGAGGGCTCCCGCCATTCAGGAGCTATTGACTCCAAATCCCCTTGATCTTATTCTTCTCCCGGCTGTGCTGAAGTTTGCTGTCTCGGCTCTGCACTCCCCACACGGGTCTCCAGGGGACGTGGCTGTCTCCTTCCCCAAAAGCCGCCCCCGCGAGGCGTGGGGGGCAATCGGCTCCTGTTGGCTCCGGGGTCTCCAGCATCTCCCTGGATCAAGCCTCATGTCCAGCATCTCTTGCCCAGAGCTGGGGCTGGGGTTGATGCGAAGCGGGGGTTTGTCCCCACGGGGGTCCTTGAGGGCCACCAGCCCCTGCTGCCCATCCCGGGGAGGAGGCAGCAGGGTGGGAACATCCCTAATCCCCGCTGACACCTCCGGGGCTCGTGTGTCATTCCCTCGCACTTAGAAGAACTGAAACTGTTTTGCAGGCATCCTGCCTTTCAAGCCTGTGCAGATCGTTTTCCGATGCTGTGTTTTTCAGCTTTTAGTTTTCAGAGGCCAAGGTGGCACTCCTGCAGGGTGGTGTGGGAATCCTTCAAAGCGCTGCTCCTCGCGTGGCCGTGGACTCCCCCGTCCTCCTTGCCACCACGCGGGGTTGCAGTGTGGCTTTGCTGCCTGTAGGAGGGACGCGGTGACGGTTCCTTCCCTGCAAGGAGCAATGCCAGGGTCAATTCCCTCAGATTTTTAGAAGCCACAAAGCATTGGGAAGTATTACAGAGAGCCAAAACTTGCAGTTCAAGGGCGTCTATTCCTTCCTTACGTCAAACACCCTTGAGCACATTGCGGGCAGAGTCCCAGAGCCCCGCAGCTGACGTTTGCTCTCCTCGGCTCAGGTGGCACATCGCGAGGAAGAGCGAGTGCACTGCCCAGTGCGGGCTGGGGTACCGCACGCTGGAGATCTACTGCTCCAAGTACAGCAGGCTGGAGGGCAAGATAGAGAAGGTCGACGACCGCTTCTGCAGCAGCCAGCCCAAGCCGAGCACGAGGGAGAAGTGCACGGGAGACTGTAACGTGGGAGGGTGGAGGTACTCGGCTTGGACCGAGGTAAGGGATGCTCGGCGGTACGGCGAACGCTGTCTCCTCCTTGCGCGGGGATATGTCAGGCTGTTTAGCTTGCAGACAGCATTTATCTATAAGTTGGCCGCAGTGATTCTGCTTCCGTTGCTTTTCCTGGAGGACACTGTAGTCCACATCAGCCTGGTACTCCTTATTTTCCACTGCAATTAATTTATGCTTTTAGGCACCCCAAGGCCTGTCTTCATTACCCTAAGCTCTGCTGACCGTCTTCTCCCATCAGAGCCTGCACCGCTGCCGGGAGTTGGGGAGGACATGTTACCATCAGCAGAGGACTTCTGAAATTTGTTTCCTTTATACTTTTTAGCTTTTCTATGAACAAGAAAATTCCTGAATGCAGGCCTGGCACCGAGAGAATGCCGAGCCTGGGGCTTTCCAGGGAGGGCACGGTGAAGGGGAGCTGGCTGGTTAGAGGGAATTAATCTCTCCTAAAATGCGAACGAGCACCAGCCATTTGGGAGAACTGAAAGGCAACGCTTGTAAAAGTAATAATGGGGTTATAACCCGAAATGAATTTGTGAAACTCATTGCCGCGAGATTTTATTAAGCTTAGCAAGATTGGCTTTTTAAAGGAATATATAAAGTAACAGCCTGTTACTTAAAGTACAAATTGTTCTTCTGGAGTTTTTCTGTAGTCCCTTCGCAGTCCTGACTGCAAAGGAGAAGGCAATAAATGGGCTCTCGGCCTGTAGCAGGGTGGCAGAAAGTATTTACTCAGTGTCTCTCCCTCCCAGTGCTCTAAGAGCTGCGGCGGGGGCACGCGGCGGCGGCGAGCCATGTGCGTGAACACCTACAACGACGTCCTGGACGACAGCAAGTGCAGTCAGCAGGAGAAGCTGACGGTCCAGCGATGCAGTGACTTCTTGTGCCCCCAGTGGAAAACGGGCGACTGGTCCGAGGTAGGTGCTGGTCACCAGGGTGGGCTCACCCTGCTGGTCCTCCACCCAGAGGGGCTGGTGCCTGCAAACAGAGATCGATCTCTGTCCCTGCTCATCCCTCGTGTTTTGGTTCCGTCCCGGGTCGTGGTGACACCTTGCAGAAGGTCTCCCTGAGCCCGTGCGGAGGCACCGAAGTCACTGGCCTTGTGGCCACTGGTCAACTGGCCATTTGCCTCCCTGCAAAGCCACACGGGGTTAGTTCCTCTCCAGCCCTGCAGTAACTTCTCCCCAGTTCTTCCATGGTTCCTCTGCACCTTTGGAAAGAAGAATACCTTCTTTCCTCATTTTCCCTTGAGATTGTCCTCGTGAGCCCTGACAGCTCTGGCTGTTGCTGGAGGGCAGGATTTCACCCTACTGATACCTTGCTCAGGTCTCTCTCTGCTGTTTATTACCATTACCTCTGCTGCTGCTGGTGTCCTTTGCATTGCAACAAAACCGTATCTTGATAGGCTTTTCTGTGCAGCAGGACCAGGGATGCTGGAGAACAGTCTTCAAAAGCTGCTTGTCGCCTTTGTGGCCAAATAGCTCTCGTTTCTGTGAATCACTTTCTTTTAGGAAATGATGAAAGCAATGAAGTGGGAACAGGGATTGTTCTCTGCAAAATATCTGTCTTCTGGGTCGAGCTGCCGGCAGCCCAAGCCATGCCAGGGCAGTGGAAGAGGCATTTGCAGTCCGCGGGAGCCGAGACCCTTATTGCACACACTGGGAGCCGAGGAGGTTTTTTGCAAGCCTTCGGCACCCGGTTGTGCAGAGCTGAAGCCCAGTCGGGCAGTGCTGCGACTTTGCCGTACGTCTCACAGCTGCTGGAAGTCAAGAGCCTTCATGGTCTCGCTTTGCCCGTTGTTGAAGGGTCCCAGCCTGGCTGTGCTCTCCTTGCTCCAGCCTCTGCTCTGGACCAGCTCCTCAGAGCAATCCTGCCTCACTGCGAGACGCTCGTCTTTTCCAGAGCACGTGGTCATTAGCTAAAGAGCTGCCTATCGGCACCAGTTTTGAAGCAGCGGTTGCAGCGGGTCTCCAGGTTTATTTTTCAGCGCCGGGGCGGGTGCTGAGCTGGCAGCGCATCCCCAGCACCGTCTGATCTTGCGCTTTTACTCCTCGCAGTGCTTGGTCACCTGTGGAAAAGGGCACAAACACCGCCAGACCTGGTGTCAGTTTGGAGAAGATCGATTAAACGACAGGTTTTGCGATCCCGAAACGAAGCCGGAGTCGGTGCAGACGTGCCAGCAGCAAGAGTGTGCTTCGTGGCAAGTGGGACCGTGGGGCCAGGTACCGCAGAGCCGTCACGGGGCTCCGGGCCGGTGGGACCTGGGTGCTGGTGGCCGAGGCTGGGCGCTACCCTTTCCTCCAAATTCAGTGGCGTAACTGTGTTAATTGATTTGCACACCAAAGCAGCCCTCGGTTCGCTTGGGTTCAGCGGATGGGCAGCACTAACAGTACCTGCCCTTTGTGCTAAATTTAATCTGTGTCATACTAAATTGGCTGCGATTTTCAAAAAAAGCGTCTCCAAGGTTATGCTCCTAAATCCTTATTTAGGCATGTAAATGCATGGCCTAATTTTCACAGAGAATCTGCTCCCATTGAATAGCTTTTGTTGCTTTTAATGTTTTCCAGTTTCTGGGTTGGTGAGGGTTTTGTTTTTTTCTGTTAAAATACAAGTTGCTCATTTCTCCCAGAGTGTTCTGGCATCTCCTTTTCCACAAAGCTGTTAGCTGTTGACTTAAAAAAACAGCAGCAAACCCAGACCAGTTGTCCCAGTCAGACTTATTTCCCACCAGCAAAATTATTCATTTGCCGCTTGTGCTACTGTGGGGCTGAACAACCAGTTTTAAAGAAGGCTCTGATGCAGGTTCTACCAGACTATGATTTACTGTGTGCAGCAAAGTAAATCATTTAAATGCTTGCACCTTCATTCCCGAGGAAGCAAGTGAAGCGTGCAGGGCTCTGGTGGGCGCAGTGAGTTAAAACTTTGACCTAATTTAAAGCTGAAATGCATGAAGTGGAGAGAAACCAGAAGGGAAGCTGGGTTTTATTTTTGCTGCTCATGCTACATGCCTAAACACAGGCTGGGCTGATTAATACTTTCTAACCGAAGCAGCTACTCAGACCCAGCACTTCTTTTTCCCGTCTGTCCCCTCCCAGTGCACGATGACTTGTGGCCAAGGCTACCAGATGAGAGCGGTGAAGTGTGTCGTGGGCACCTACGTGTCAGTGGTGGATGATAACGAGTGTAACGCTGCAACCAGGCCAACAGACACCCAGGTAAATCTTGCTGTCCCGTCTCCATCTTTTGCCAGCGTGTGTACAGAGGCATCCAGGCTGCAGCTTCAGGGGGTGACTTGCTGCAGCAAAGGTTTGCCCTGAATGCAGTGTCTTGGTCTGCTGCATGGCTGTTGGGAAGGTGCAGCCCAGCACCCTGTTTTGGTAGAAGTGGGACAGAGAAGCTGTATTCGGGGAGTTCCCATCCCGAGCCTCTCCATGTGGTTAACCTTACACTCTGAAGCAGCAGGTTGCCAAAAAGGCAACGGATGACTTGTTATGAGGGCATCAAGACTTTGTGGGGTAAAGATTACCTTTGCTTACGGTTTTTATCCATGGAGCTCTAGTCGTAGGACGGGGTGTGCGAGGGGCTGTCCAGATTCAGAGCTAACGCTGGTCTCTAAGAGCCCGTGAGCTAAAGAAGCAGCACTAGATGAACATGGTAGGACAACCAGAGACCAGAAGGGTAAGATGGCACAGTATTTACTTGCCCCAGAGGCTGGGGTCTGGACACAGCAGACTTGCGTGGGGTCTGGGGTGCCTGGCTGCAGTCTGGGCTCCCTTGGTACAAATGACAGCTAGGGGCCATCATTTCTTCTCTGCTGCACGTGCCAATATAGCGTATGTGCCAGCTACAGTTCCAGATGCATACCCCCTGGCCGGATAAATTGAGAAATGTTGCACAGCCTTTGCAAACGTGCTGAAGACGCTTTCCATGCTGTGTTCGCTGGTACTTGGAAGCAAAAGTGTAAATTCCTATTTCAAGCAGAAGATGTGTCCAGGGTGTCTGAAGGAGTTGAATAAAACAGAACGTTACCATCTGTCTGTCATCTAGGAGAGTTGTAGTGCTGATGCCCTGCCCAGCTTCAGTCGTGCATGACTTCACAGAGTTTAACTAAGGCCACAACATTTAGAGAAGGGCTGTTTTTCCCATGTATGGAGATCAATTGCACTATAGTCAAGGGGTAACAAACCCGCTTGTCATCAGCCATCATTTGGCATGCACATCTCCAACGTAAGTAAAATCATAGCAATGCGGAAATCATTTCTGCCATTTGTCAAGAGCCGCTCTTTTCCCTCGCAGTGACGATCAGTATTAATTTCATTTTTGGCAATGACTACTTGTAGGCTCGTGGAGGAAAGTCATGGCTATTCATCACTTCTGTCGCCAGACCTCCCAGGAGGTCCAGACAGGACCAGAGTCCTCCTGTTAGGCACCGTACCAAGGCTGAGCAGAACAACATGCCTGTCCCCAAAACCTTGCATACTTAGTGTGTGGTGAAGATCAGCACATGGATATAGGTGGTCTGGCGAGCTGCGGGGAATCAAAAGGCTGCAATCAGCTCAGCAGCGTAACCTTTATTAAGTGGGCTGCAGGCCTCGTGCTGAAGGAAGCGAGCTTTGAAGGGAGATGAAGTTGCTGCTTTGCAGATGTGTGTTCGTACCAGAGCTCTCGTAATGAACTTTTCATATTTTGCCTCAAAACCATCTGGTTTTAATGCATGGAGATGGCACATGGTTATGGGAATCCCTTTTGTAGAGTTCCTCATAACTCAAAAGTCCACTGAGGGTTCTGCATATGAAGCCCTCGGGGTATCGATACCAAGTTTTGCTGGTTTGCCAAGAGGACGCAAGGAGAAAGCCTGCCAACATGCAAGCATGCAGGTCACAGATTTTCAGGACGTTGCGTGTTGTTCATAATTACATTGAAGAGGAGGTGGTTTAACTGAAACATCTGCAAATTCTTTATTTCCCTCTTTTCCCTCATGTATTTCGTGTACAGGACTGTGAAATAGCAGCGTGTCCTCCCCATCCAAATAGTCCCGAAACCAAGAGATCCATATCAGGCATTCACAGGACACAGTGGAGATTTGGATCCTGGACACCGGTAAGCGTGTGTCGTAATACTTTCAGGATTATTTTACAGTAGACCACGTGATATTTTTAAGTGCATTTGACCAACTTTTCATTCTAAAGCCCTTGTAATATATGTCAGGAAACTTTCTAGCGGAGTGCTTGTTGCTCTTCCCTAGTGTTCTGCAACATGTGGGAAGGGTACCCGGATGAGATACGTCAGCTGTCGGGATGACCAGGGCTCGGTGGCCGACGAGTCAGCTTGTTTCCACCTCCCGAAGCCGTCAGCCACAGAAATGTGCACCGTGACGCCGTGCGGGCAGTGGAAGCCCTTGGAATGGAGCTCTGTAAGCATCACGCTGTCCCTTGCAGGAGAGCCTTATAGACCTCATTGCTGGAAATGCGTTTCGTTAATCTGTCACACTTGCCCTTTTCTAAGTGGGGAGTTTAAGGTTTTCTGCTGTTCATTATTAGCAATAGCTGTCTGTCTGATTTTCAAAGCTGGAAATGTGACTGTGTCTCCTTTTCCCACTGTAATGCAGTGCTCGGTGACTTGTGGTCAAGGTAAGGCAACGCGACAAGTGATCTGCATCAATTACAGTGACCAGCTGGTGGATAGGAGTGAGTGCGATCCAGACGACCTCCCTGCCACCGAGCAAGACTGCTCCATGTCTCCTTGTCATCCAAACAGCCACGACTACGGCAGGCCCATCCACCCTTTCCTCTATCCGGATCATCGCCTGAAACTGCACCCTGGAGGCAGCCCGAACCGAAACCGTGCGCATATACCGGGAGGCAATCAGTGGAGGATTGGCCCCTGGGGTGCTGTAAGTGCTCTGATTTTCTTATTGCTGGGTTTTGGGTGTTTTTTTTCTTTTTCCTGGGCTAATCCAGGCTTTTCTTAAAGTCACCATGCAGGGAAAAGAGAGATCCTTCTCCCTGCTGTCCGTTCACACGAGCAAGTGTTGCGTTAGGGCGCAGGCATCACTTCTCAGCCTCTCGCCCCTCGTACCTCCAAGGTTCTCTAGGCAGAAAGCTGATGGCATCATTTTCCAGGAGGCAAAGGCCAACCTCTGCTTCTTGGCCGTCTCCCGGCACATCTACAGCTGTGTGGAGCTGTTGCCAAAGAACAGCAGAGCCTTAATGCCAGCTCCTCTCACCCCAACCAGTTCGCAATGCTTTATCACGGAAGTCCCTAAAGGGAATTAAGCGCAAATGGGATGTCAAACACTGCATTCCTTAAAGGCAGTGGGGATTACTCACCTGCTTAAAACTAGGCTCGTGTTTATTTTCTTTGCTTAGTCAGCACCTAAGTCATTGCACTGCTATTAGTAATAGCTGGGTTTTGAAGTTAATAATGCCTGTTAGCTGTATTAAATTTCTAGTGGTGCATTCCCACGGTTCAAGGCACTGGGAAGGAGCTGGGAATGCAAAATTATTCCTGGACTCAACGAAGCTGCGGGCAATTGTGTCTTCCAGTGCTCTAGCACGTGTGCGGGTGGGTTCCAGCGGCGGGTCGTGGTGTGCCAAGATGAAAACGGATACACCGCAAGTAACTGCGATGAGAAAAGCAAACCCATGGAGCAGAGATCGTGCGAATCTGGCCCCTGTCCTCAGTGGGCTTATGGCAACTGGGGAGAGGTGAGTGCACCATTCATCCTGGGCTCCCTGCCCAGGGAAGGCTTTCATTAGCGGGTAGCTGAAAAATGGGAGAAGAGGGGGATATGGCAGTGGCATTTATTAGAAAGATTGGAGCATGTAAGGCAGCCCCTGATAAATGAGTGAACCCTAGCAACTGCTTGGTGGTGTTTTCCTTTCCATTCGTGATGGGAAAATTTTCTTCCCAGGCAAAAGCAAATTCTACAAAAATCGAGAGGTGGGGGTTTTTTTTGTCTTTTTAAGAGAAGCCTAGTTTAAATGAAGGCCCTTTTTCTTTAATAAAAACACTGCTCCCTTCTGAAAATTCATCTGAGATGAACAATTAGAGACATAAACCTCCAGTATCATGTTGGGTCTGGCAATATCATTGTGGAGCAGCATGAACAGCTTTGGGAAGAGAGAAGCTGAAGGAGCTGATGCCCCATCTGAGGCTCATGCAGCATTTGGGGGGGGATTTGGCCGGAGTAGGTTGGTTGGGAACAGAAACCACCGTCGGGTCTCGAGAGGTGCTAGTGCTTCGAGCAACCGGTTGGCAGTATTTTTGCTGCCCAGACGGTCATTGCTCTGTCCTCTGCTGACTTCCAGTGCACAAAGCCATGCGGGGCAGGGACAAGAACACGGCTGGTGGTGTGCCAGCGCCCTAACGGAGAAAGGTTTACGGATCTGAGCTGTGAAATCCTTGACAAGCCGCCGGACAGAGAGCAGTGCAATGTGCAAGAGTGTCCTAGAGATGCTGCCTGGAGCGCTGGTCCTTGGAGCTCGGTACGACCATAAACTCTTTCTCTTTGTGAACCGTTTTGTGGATATCCCGTAACAACAGATTTAATTTGCTTCAAACCAAGGTGCTAATGCTTCGTGTCTTAAAACTGCACTTAATGAGGATTATTGACAATATATTCAGAATAACATCTGTTCAGGAAGGGCTTACATTAGGGGAGCTCAAGTCCTTTAATTTAAAAGGCACTTTCTGCTAAGTAGCCACCTTTGTCCATTTTATTACACTGTGTGAGCGCTGTGCATTATGAGTCTTGGTTCTGACTGAGTTCTTTGCATATGGATTTAAACCTGGCATTTAAGCAGTACATTTCCATGAAGTTACATTGTTCTGATACTTAAAGGTAATACTGCACTGTGCACCTACTGGCTTACCAGTTGTGTGTTCTCTGCCAAAAGCAAGATGACGGGGGAAAACGTGAACTAGATCGCATCAACTCCCAAGCACGTGCAAGTGTGTATAGATGTGTGTGCGTGTCCCTACCTGCCCACACACACAGCTATATAGAAACAGGTGTGTATTCACACCCGTGCTCTATTTCTGTTCCTGTGTGTATATATACTAGAGCGTACTGTACTGTGCAAAGGCACCTGTAAGCTATTCTCGTGCATCTCTCTCGTTCTGGAGAGTTATTGTCTGGCCTGATCTCCAGCTGCCGCTCTAGATGTCATTAAGTCAGTAAGGGATCAGCAAGGTGGTGGAAGGCTTAAAGCCCTGGGAGTTTTCTCATAACAAAATAGCGTTTGGAGCGGAGGTGCCTTATGCTGCTCCTTTGCCGCTGGAGGAGTCTGCTACAGAGATGCTCTTGTGAGGGCAGAGCAGCCCTGAACCGCAGGGCTGGGATGGTATTTTGGGTCCCGCAGCTTTGAAATCCTCCCTGCCCAGAGCAGCACCTTCTGCTCGGCGCGCCAAGGCGAGCGCTGCCTGGGGCACTTCTGGCGCGCTGGAAACCACGGACCTGCCGGTTTTGGAGTGGCCTTCAAACAAATGTCAACCTTTATTGTGTATTTTGTTATAAAAGTATTTGAAGAAGATTTTAAAAAAAAAAAATTTAATCTGACTCAAAAGCACTTTATAGGAAAAGAAAAAAAGAGGCCTGTTTGTAATGTATTGGACTTCCTTAATTGTCACGGTTTGAAAAGTCGTCTTGCTAAAACGTAACCGCACTCTCGTTTCTGCGTGTGCTTTCAGTAACGTGGATGCCTTCAGTAACGCTCCTCAATATTTTTATCATACCTCAGTGAGTTATGCAATAGCCATAAAACTGCTGAACTGGTGTTTATACGGTGCTTCACCAGTACAAGGGACAGTGATATGAAATATTTCATTTGAGGTGCTAATGGATCACTTGTACGCTGATATAGTTGGTGCTAAAAACGAGCGAGGTGAGCTAAGCAGAGCTAGCAACGCGTGCGGTGGCTTCCCCGCAGAATTACCGGCTGGGAGTTGCTGCCAACCTTTGTTACCTGTGCTGGACCATTTGCAAGAACCAAAGGTGGGACAGAGTTGTGTTGCATTTTGGTGTCTCTCAGCGTTCAGCCTCTTCACAGCTATTCAGGAACAGGCTCCAGGGCTGCGTCTGCTCCTCTTTGTTGGAAATGCAGGGTGCAGTCCTGTATTTTGGTTTCGGGTTGGGTGTTTGGTTTTTTTTTTCCACCCAGGAAAAATACCCTTGACTCTACTAAGTTGTATTAACCTTGGTGGGCTGTCCTTGCTCAGTCTCCTGGGAGCGGGTGGGATGTGGGGCAAACAGGCAGAGGGCAGGGGCATCCTATCCTGCCTGCGGCATCTCCTCCGTGGGTGACAGGGCTGCAGAGCTGAGCCCCGGTCGTTGCCACAAAGTGACTTGATTATTTTTTTTTAGTCTTATTACCAAGGTGTCCTTTGGCTCTGATGTAGGGGACCCCAGAGCTGTTTGAAGACTGAATTGTATCTATGGGGTCAACAGGGTTTCATGTCCCTCCTGCAAAATACTCCACATGTATGTCTACCTCGTGCTACTACTGTAGGTAGTAACGTCCAAACTTTTTTTCTTTAGTGTGGTATCGCCTGGATTTGCTTTAGCTCTGTCATTGGTTGCAAACATCATTCTGTAGCTGTACGTACTTCATCTGTTGGGATGGAGTGTCACTACCATATTTTTTTGGTCACTTTTGAAACAAGAGTATAGTATTAGCTGAAACTTTTCAGCAGTATGGATTTATGTATTTATGTAAAAGTGTATTTATTTTTCCAATATTGTTATTTAATTTTATATAAATATTGCATACATTTACAATGTTTAATGTTAATGTTGAACAGTGAAAATTAAAGACAAGTAGAATGTAATCATAAATGAATTTGTATAATGATTTCTTGAGTCTTTCGCTAAATTAAGATCATATACTTAGTTTTGGTAACTTCTACTAAATTTTCTGAAATGGTACTGCAGTGTTCCATCTCTTGACTCACTTTTCTTTTACTTGCTTTGTTCTCCAACAGAAACTGTCATTTTCAATAATTAAACAAACACAGTTAAAAGCATATGAATTACGAAGTTTGGATAACTAATTTCTTGCAAGCATCTGATTGGCTTAGCTTTACTTGAGTTTCAGTGAAATTAGTACTATAAAATACATACAAATTAAAGCAGAGAGAGTCTGAAGAGTCCAACCCACAGTCCTCAGGCGAAATTCCACTGGGAATTTATACAGTAAACAAGTGATTTTATCTGGCTGGTTAAATCCAGGTTTTAAAGACATAATTAAATGAATAAACAGATTCTGTATGTAAATGATAATTTTATAACAGGAGACTGGTGAGATGCCTTGTCATTATAATGTATGTTCAAAGAGGACTAAGAGGAGGTGACACTTTTATTTCCGTGCTTATTTAAGAACATGCGGAATTGTACGCCGTGTGATAGACCTGACCTTTTTATTAAAATAATGCTTTAGAAAACATGCAGAGACTGTCACCAGGATACAGAGAGTGTGTTTTCTCCCCTGAATGCCTTATGGTATGAACACAGATCTCCATACATGCTCTTGAATACTGAGAGGAAATCTCACCATGCTCTCCAGAATGAGGGAGATATTCACAGGGAGTATGGCCCATCGCTTCACTTAAAACCTGAGGCTGAATCCAATTCTCTCGGAGCAGATCTGCTCCTTGCAATGATCTCTGTGAAATTTGGAGTTTACCATAATATCCAACTGTATCCTGATACAATTTATGAATAATGCTGAATTAACTTGTCGTGGGCTTCTCATTCTTTCCAAGTTAGGAAATGAGCACAGATAAGGTAAAACAATTATATCTCACAGCACCCTATCCTGGTTCAGTCGGGTGAGTCATTTGAGCTTCGCGGCACTGGGACAGTAATTATTTGACTTTGATTTGTGGAAAATGAGCAGGTGGGTTGGGGGATTTTTTGGTTGGTTGTTTTTTCCCGAAAAGTATTATAATCTTAAAAGTAATCTGCTTTGTCAAGTACTTATCAGTTTGGGGTATCAAAAGTTCTAGCTGCTAATGCAATGGTTGTGTAGCTCTTAGTGCCTGCAGAACAGCGGTCTGTGCTTCCCACCTCCTTATCGAATAGGCAGAAATGCTGGTATCTTAATCTTTGAGGGCCCTTTGATCTAACAATGAAGAATTGGAAGCTTGGCGTAAAATAATTAGAATTTTAGCTGGCTAAGCTCCAAACTCTGTTGTTATCAACGTGAATTCAGGTCTGGGTTAGGACACCATCGCTGTATCCCCTTAGCTGGAAGCTGGTGGCATTGACGGCTTTGCAGGGCTCTTCGGCTGCACACAGGGACGTGGGTAGCGGCGAAGGGGCTCTGGGCTCGGTGGGAAGCGGGAGGGCTACCTGGCCAACGTCTGTGTCAGGGAGCCGGCACTCAGGAGTTTTAATCTTAGAATTGGTGTCAGTGGAGAGTTCAGGTTATTTGTATTTCATTCTGTCAAAGCCCCGACACGTTGTTTACAAAATACCTTGCCCGCAAAGCTGGCTGAAAATAGACTGTTCAACAGCAATATTTTCCACGTCGTTGTTCTGGTAACATTCTTAGCAGGCAGGATGTCAGCTCTCGCTAAGGCAGAAGTGATAACCAGGGGCAGATTTGGTTGCAAGTGTTTATAACTCTGCTGTTCTCTTACTCTCTTCTGCAGAAAATGAATTTGCTGTGACAGCAGCATTACTGAGCTGCTGCATGATTCCTTACACATGTTTTGCAATAACAAAGCCATCCTTGAAGATGAACTGATAGGCACGCTGAACTCTCCAGTCACTCAGTGATTCACGTTGCTTTTTCTGTCCTTCATTCCTATGATGATGGTTTAGGCTCTGAGACTGCGACAGCAAGTCTGTATTTCTCTGTAGTGCCAGGTATTATCGGAAAACTAATAAAAACAATCCTACCCCGAGAGCCTGTGGGGGAAGGACAAATGTTGCCGCAGCAGAGGAAGGCTGCGCGAACGGTCCCAGCACCCATAACCCAGGCAGAGGGATGCACTGGGTGGCTTTAGAAAAACAGGTAGAAATAGATTGAATAAAGCTGATCCAGACCAAAATGAGAACTTGGTAGCCTATGCATATCCCCAGCTATCTGTCTCAAGCTGTCTCCGTCTCAGAGCTGTTTACTGGATGCTTAGGCTGGCCCACCAAGGCTGCTGTCCCTTGGGTTCCTGGCTGTCTCCCCTTTAGCATCAGTCAGACCGCCTGACTCCGGGGATTCCCAGTTCGGTGTGCTGATGAAAGGCAAGCAGTTGTCTGCTTTGGTTCCCCAGTCAGAAAAAGGCCTTTGACAGTGCAGACCTCTTTGCTTCTGTTTAAAAAAACAAAGCAGATCCATTTCAGCCCTCCCCTGTACTCCCTGCTGCGTGTCACCAGTCCAGAGCATCCCACCGCCAGTGCCCAGCTTCAGCCACCCTCCAAAACCGCACGTCCCTGGGTGACAGCTGGGGAGGGCAGAGCCGTGCCAGCCGTCTTACCATCCACATATTCGCTGCCTCGTGCCCTCAGAGCTCATCTCAGAGGGTAAATGCAGTTGGGGTTTATGTTTGAAGAGTTTCAGCCTGTTGCTCCTCTGGGGCAGCAGTGATGGATGCTCCTGCAGCTCTTTCCTCAGCTCAGTACCCACCGTCCCTGCCGAGGCTTAGAGCCACAGCTGATGGCTCCAAGCTGGTTACAGGTGCATGAAGCCAGTGGTACCCAGCTGTCTGGTAGAGGAACATCACTTTATTCCTCTCTCGCTAGTCTAAAATCTCCAATTTTTATTTTCCTTTCCATTTTTGTTGTTTGCTTTTCATCACCATCTTTCATTGCTACTTCTGTTTCTCCTTAAATAAGGAGAACTATATAGGTATACTTTTGCTATTGGTTCTGCTGCCTCCTGTTTGCTAGTGTTGATGCTCCAAGAGCAGGATAACAACCACCAAAGCCCATCTGCTACACCGCAGGTGAGGGACCACCCTGTGGCACCGTGTGCTTAACGCTGAGCCTGCACTTAAGTGCTTTCCTGGATCGACTCCTCGCAGGACTGATCTCCTGCAACTTCATGCTCAGCTTTTGCAATCCACAGTCCTCCCTTGCAGGCACCTGTTAGTCTTTGCACCCGTTGTGATCTGACCTGGTGGTTAAATCGAGTGTCTTTTAGTCTGATGGAGAAGTAAAAGGACTGGGCAGCAGTGTCCCCTCTAACCTCCCTAATTCCCTGGGAAGTAGCAGGGTAATGAGCTGCAGAGAATGGCCAGTCTCATCTGCTCTCCTTTGATAGCCTCTTCTATTGCCCCTGCCTGGACAGATGTGAGCTGGACTAGTGGTTAGACTCAGGAAGGTTATTTTCTTATATCTAGAAACTCTTCTCTTCCCCCTACTCCCAGACGATGCATCTTTCCCAAGTTCCTCACTGCACCTTCCCACTTGGAGCAGGTAACTCTATTAGTCCTCACTGATGTTTCTTACCATGCATAGTCCAACCCATGCTTCTGTCCTAACTTACTGTAAAATACTTGTCTTTCTCCTCCCAAAGTACAGTGGCTGTTTGGCTGCCTTTGTTGTGCCTTCCACGGTTGCCTTTTTACGCCTCCTCTCTTACACATTTTCTCAATGCGATGGTCATTCTCTAGGCTGTGTACAGCTGGCCTGAACTTGTACAAGTGGTGGGACTGCTCTTCAGCGATGACTGGCTTCAGCTTTTGTGTCATGGGTGGCCCATCCATGGCTGCTGACTTCATAAAGTCTGCAGACCTCCTATACAGGCACACATGCGCACGCTCACACACCCGGGAGAAATAAAGCAATAAATAAGAGGGCAATTGCTGGGAATATTTGTCTCCCAAAGCACTGGCTTTGAGTGCAGTAATTGAAATATGCATTAGACTGCAGGAGACACATTAGAGCAGTGGCACGCTTTCAGGGATGAGCTGTGAAGTTCAGCATCATCAAGCAGATCCCTGAGCTGGGCGTTCAGAAGTCTGCACGCGTTTCTGCCCATACTCCAGATTCACACTGTATACCCCAAACTGCAATAATTGCTGTTGCTCAGATCCTAGGCATTGTGGCATTTAGAAACAAGGATGTGTGATGATGGGGACACTAAGCACAAAGACATTTACTGTGTTTCTAACTTTCCTGGTGAGCGATTTGTGAAGTCATTAAGGAAAAATGATGTAGTCAGTCTTGTTCCAAAGGCACTTAATGCTCTATTCATGTTTTAATTTTTACTAGCTCACATGGGAGGCGAGTGAGCCAGCAGCATGGATGAAAATCTGTCTGATGCCCAAGACCGTATGCAGGCTGACAGGATTTGATCCCTAGTGCATTAATCTGAGATTTTTCTTTATAAAACCTGGGAGCAGGAAACCTCCCAACACTCCTGCAAACTCCTGGTGCGATGCATGTCTGTGAAATAGGGCTGACGTTCCTTTGCAAGCTCTTTACTTTGTGTTTCACTCCATCCGACACGGAGAAGTCCTGGTTTTGATTGGGACTTCTAAATGGCGTTATAATACAACCGTTCACTAAAAATATGAAGTGTCAGTTAGCCTAGGCTGCTTGCTGCTTCAATTGCTACTCTCCTAAAAGTGCCACAGCATGGAAAATAGGCTTCATCAGTGCCTTCCACATTCCATTATACCGGTGTCCTTGGGTAGCTCACACATCTTCTCCTAATTTGAGGAAATGCCATCTAACGCCTCCCTCCCTGGAGAGACCTGCCAGTGGCTATTTAGGGGCTTTTGCTTGTTTGTTGTTCAAGTTAAATAGCGTGGAGCGGGGCAGGGACGTAGCTTTTAAGGCAGCTTTGCGTGTTCTGAGCCCTGCTGATTTCTGTACCTGGGGAAGCCTTTGTATGGGATGTGACAACAGGGCAAGTGAAAGGCGGGGAGAAGGTGCTACTTACTAGGTGGATGCTGTAGAAGAGGAGATGCGTGGCTTCTCCTTCTGCTGCAGTTATCTGCTTTTCTCCCATGTATCTTGTGAGGTTTCCCAGCTCAGGGAAATTACTGTATTGATTTCAGAGCTCAGGCCCTTAAATCTTGCAGGTGTTAAAGAGCGCAAGAGCATCCTTTCCTCTGGGCAATCTGCGCTGCTGGAGGAATGGGCTCCAAACACACCAGCCTCTTCCCTCTGCTGCAGTAAGACATCAAGTTGGACCCTTTTCTTTGAGAAATTTTCTTTTTTCCTTTTTTTTTTCTTTTTTTAACCTGTTACAAGACATCATCTGAGGTCACTCACCAGTCTCTGCAGCTTGGTTTGGCAGCAGGAAGGTGAAGGTTTAGTGAATTGTTTTATTTCTCCCTTTTGCAAATAATCACTTGGGAAAATCTGTGCCTCTGCTGCAGAGCTGAGCAGCACAGCTGGAGGACGGAGACCCCACATGCACTGAGCCAGCATGGATGTTCTGTCTCCGCCCGTGCCTGGGGCGAGGAATGCTCCTGGGGACAGTGGGGCAAAGCCTGCTCTTGGGGACACCACGGGCTGCCCTCCGACTCCGCCAGGGCTCCTTGGGACGTTTCCACAGCGGTTCTGGGCAATGCTCACCAACATACTTGGGCTACACACTCCAAAATCCCTAATGCTCATGTCTTTTTTTTCAATCCTCCCATTTCTCTGGGGAGTCAGCACGGATTAAGTGTCTCTAAAGCCTCTTTTAAACTGCAGTGCAATGCTTTGGTGTGTTTTGCTCAGGTCTCTGGTCCAGTTGCCCTCCCTTGAATGCAGAGACCACTCTTCCCTTTTAAAGGTACAAAAATCAGATCTATTTTCTGGCCTTGTACCAGCTAAAATCACCATGACCACACACTCCTAGCAGCCGTGCACGTTAAGGTATGGCTCCCTCTTGCAGTTTTGCAGGAAAGGAAAGCCTGGCTGGGTGAATCCTGCCCTGCACTCTGTGTTCCCACCCCGCAGGCATGGACTTCTCACCGTGCCGATGCAGCCGGGTGCGAGACCGCGCTAAAACAGATCGGTGGAAGGAACAGGATTTCAAAGCGGCGACAAATATTTCCTAAATATCTCCTAAAGTGCCGCAGCCACTGGAGAAACCATAGCATGGAGCTGGGCCCTTGGTTTAAGCCTTGTTGCTTGTCTCGCTGAAGCCAAGAGAGTTACCTGCTAAGATACCTTGCTGTTGTGAGGCTAATTAAGTTAGTTTGGATGCCACAGAGCCTCTGTTGCTGGATAATTCACAAAGGCTCAGGCATTTTAAGACTTCTAGTGAAGGTTCAGCTGGCAAGTAACGATCCAGGCTTTCCTCGGTGGTGTGTCTTCTGATGTCCCTTGTGCTCGAGAGACTTCAGAGCTACAGAAGTCACAGCGCTGTGATTTCAGCATCTGATAGCAGCAGTGTAAGTTATAGTAAGAGCTGATGTAGGCTATAAGGATGCTGAAATGTAACTATGAGGATGCACGGTTGGGCTCTTCTCGTAGCTGGAGAGGTTTGCTGACATCCAGGAGCAGAGCCCCCCACGGAAAGGGGATGTAAAGCATTATAAGGCTCTGTCATTTTTCTGCTTTATTTCATCCAGCACATGTTTCAGCTCAGATTGTTGGAAAGGATGAACGAGGGCTTACTTACGAGCGCTTACTTTCCATATAATCCTTAATGTGTGGAAATCTAAACCTACAAGGCTTGATTTTAATTTCCTCCAAAAAGTTGCTCCTGGCAGAATCTGCCATTTTTAGACATTTTTAGTCTAATTCTTCCCAGCCCCCAGCCCTGCCCTTGGTGAGCTATCAGAGCATACCTATCTTTGCGAATTCATTTGGTGATCACCGCAGCTTGCATTCATTATCTCAAATACCTCCCAAATCGTCCGCGGATGCATGGGGGGCCTGGAAAAGTGGTCTGACAGCATTTTCTGAAACTTTTCATTTTGGGGAGAGAATGTGTCCAGGTTCTTTCTGGTGGTTTGCTTTTCTGCCCCGTGTTAAGCTGCCCCTTCAATGCACAAAGCTAAGGGGAAGCGGAGCAGCTCCCTTTCTTCTTGACTTCTCTGTGCTGCCTCTTCACCAAGATTTGCTCATTTGTGCCCAGGGCTGTTGAGTCATTTTGGTGCCAGACAGACCTCGCTCCCAGCCTGGCAGCATGAGCTCCCAGTGCAGAAGAGCAGGTCACGGTCTCCCACAGAAGGGTCAGAACCTGGGCCCAACCAGCCAGAAATTTTGTACAAATTAAGAGCTTTTGCGGTACATATTCTGGGGTTTTTTTCCTGGTACCAGCCCAGTGAATGAAGTAGCAGCCTTTCTATTTTACCGAGGTCTTAATGAACAAGATGTCCAGTCATCTTCCAAAATATCAGAATAGGAAACGCAGCAAGGGTTAGTTTAAAGCAATTTGCACGTACTTGGTAAAACAGAATGATCTTCATCATTCCTGAACTCTGAAACAGAAAACAAATTTTTGTGGAAACAAAAACACAAGCTTCCCACTGCACTAGAGCAGAGTGATGCGTTGCAGGAGAGATTTAGCATCATGTTCTGACCTTTCTGGAAACAGTTGTGGAAATATTCTTGTCGTATTTATTTAAACTTTTTTCTTGCATTTAGTTAAACTAGGCAGTTTTATTTGAAAAAAATCAGCAGCATGCCAATCCCCGCTTCTTGGCATGTTAACAAAACTAATCATGTAATAAACATAAAACCATTAAATATGTGCTCAAATGCTTTGATCCTAATGCTTTTAGGAAAGTCCTTTTGTTCTTATTCTCCATGTAAAGCACTAGGTGTGACTGCGGTGGTTTTAGGAGATAATAAAGGTTATAACAAGAGGAAGGGTTACAAGAGTCTTTAGTGTGATGGCTATAGCTGATTTTTTTGAAATAGTACTTCTCTATTATTTTATGTGCCACAATCATCCTGGGTTATTTAAAAAACAACACAACATGTTGTTTTCACACCATCCTCCGTGCCTGGCTGTCCTCCCGGGTTCACCCAGGGGTGATATTTGCTGCTGTGCCTCAATCACAGGCTGGAAACAGCATTTCAGAGCAACGTTTTCCCACATTTGAGTGGAGGCAGAGGGAGGTTGACCATGGGCATGCCCAAGTGCACATGATCCTCGACTCTAGGAAGCTGGTTAGTGTGAAAAGTCAATACAGTACCTTGGCTACTACTTCAGGGCTGGATCCAGAGGCAATTAAAACCAGTAGAAGTCTTTCTGTTGACTGCAGAGAGCCTTGGATGAGGCTGCTATTCCAGAGAGACCCACCTGTCCATCCCCAGTACTTGGAAATATTCTCTATGGGGATGGGGGATAGGAAAGAAATTTTTTAAAAAAAAGAGAAATATGAAAGGAGTGATTTTGTCTGTGATATTCAAATGTTTTAAGGAAGGCAAGGTCAAAGCTTACCTCACTGTGGTACTGGTATTGTTAGATACCGTAAGCAGGCAGCAGCGTTTGCAGCGATGAAGAGTCCTGCTAATGAAATGCAACGTTTCTCCAGGGTCTGAAATAAATGATGAGGCTGATGGCAGTAGCTAGGTGTATTGCTTCCCTAAGTCATATGGCATTGAGATGAAGCCCACTATTAAATTATTTGCTGCATGTGGCTCACATATGCTTAAAATCTACGTACCAAATGAAAGTTGGAAATACCTGAGAGGAATTAGAAGGCAGTTATGAAGTAGACTCGTTGCAAAGGAATTTTCAGTCTCTGATACTTGGTTACATTAGATTATTCAACCTCTTTTGTGTCAGTGCAAATGAGATCATAACTCACATGTACATGAAAGCAAACGGGTGGTTTAGATCTAAAAATGCACAGCCACCTAACTTTGATTTATATTAAAGACAGACATAGAAATCGTTAATTCCAACATCTTGGGAATTACATTTAAGTATTAACAAAATTAGGCAAATTATGCCTCAATCTCTGAGTGCACCAAGGTATGCATGCAGTCTTGTTTCATCATGGGCTGGCAAGATAAATGTCAGAATCGGGCTCCACGCCAAAGTTAAGCAATTTGTAGAAGGGGTGTAGTAATTTTGGAAATTACTAGCACCATATTATTTGTGAGATCAAATATTTATCGACCAACTTCAGGTCCCCAGAAACGTGCTTGTGTTGTTGCACAATGTGAGTATTCTTCCTTTAGAATAAGTAGCGGATCCAATGTATTTTTTAAATCGGAGAGATGTGCAAGGCTGTACTGGCTTGGGATGTGGGGGCAAGAGAGAGCGCTGATCAAGTCAGTGAATTTACTCTTTAGCTTTGTCTGTCACAGTAAAGTGGCATCAACTTGTGTGGAGAGCGCTTACGGAGAAGCACTTGAATTTTCGCTAAAGCATCGGTGTTGGTATTTAGTCCAAAGATAGAGTAAATGGATGAAAGTATTAGAAGCTTACAACTGGGTTTGGTAGGATTTGACATTCCTTCTTGCTGCTGACGTTCATTGCCTAGGGAGAGACATAGAGAGAATGAAAAAATGAGCTTCTGATGAAATTTGAAAGCTTATAAAAATAGGATAACATTAACTCAATCTTTTTCCTATTGATATTAAAGAAAAAAAAGTGAAGTTTATGAATCTGGGTAACTCATGAGAGTCTTATTTTAGAACAAGGGACAGCATTTCCTCTGTTTCTCAGTGCAAAGTTGAATGTTACTCGCTGGGGGTTTTGGCCTATCTTGAAATTGGAGCTGGGCTCAGGAAAATTCAAGAGGCGGCCATCCCTGCTGCAGGCTCGTCTGGCTTCCCTGCCTCTCCAGGAGGAGCATCATTAATGGCCCTTAAACCCTCTTGATCACAAGGGACTGAGCTACCTTTTGTCAATCTGTAAAGGTCTTGCAGCAGGAAAACAGCCTTTTTCAGAACACTGCTTATGCAAGCTTTTAAGCAGCAACGTCTGATCTTAGGAGTTACATCCAATTCTCTCTACCTTGGTCTGAACTTTTCTATTTTGGAGCATATTACTGCTCTCTCGCTGGTTCTTTGTGTACCTCTTAACACAATAGGGACAGAATGAGTTGGAAGTAATGCTGTAATTTAAAATAAGCACAGCTGTCAATGAATATGCCGATTTCTATTCTAATGGATCTTCCAGAATTGCTACGTATATAAATTGTAGTTTTTTAGGTTTGAAATGTTTTCATAGACTGGGAAGAGCTTGGGCTGTAATTTATTTCTTAGGAAATATACTGATGGGGTGGCTCTGAAATGAAGGAAGAAGCCTCATCTCTGCATGTTTGCTGCATTCTGAAAAGAAAGCAGAACATTTTATATTGAGAGATGGTTGAACCAGGGTGTTTGTGCTCAAGGATTAAACCAGGATGCTTGTGACATAGCATGTAATGACTTGCATAACATGCAATGAAGAAATTGAAGCTGAGTCTCTGGGTGCATCATGCTGAGTAAGAGGCTTGTTCTACACGAAACTGTCATATTAAATTCTTGTCGCGATTCCAGGCCCCTTTGATTCCTAAGTCTTTTGGAGGAGACTAATCTGAAATCAAAGTGAAGTTGCTTGCGGTTTGCATGCCAGAAGTGGTCACGTTTGAAAAAGTTCAGTGAACCTGCAGAGGGAGGTTGAAATTAGTTGCTTCGCTACAAAGCTTACAGCTAACTTACCTGCTGATCTGCTTTTCGCTTTGATTCTTCAGGCTCTGCCTTCTTGCCACCTTCTGAGTTGTTTTCAAAATGCATAAATCTTAAGGATGAGCATGTCCTGGTTTCAGTCTGTTTAGTAAAAAAAAAAAAAAGTAAATCAGTCTACACTGGTAAAGCAAACAGGAGCTTTAATACAGAGGACATGGAAAGTCTGCATTTTTCTCTTCTGCCTTGTCCTTTGTGCAGTTATTTCCCTCTGTAAAGGTGTATATCACACTTTACTCTCCTGATTTACCAACATTTGACCTCGCTTTGTGCCTAGGTAAATGGAAATGGTTCCTTTCAAGTTCTTCGAAGTAGATACTGAGGGCTCCTCTCTTGATCCCTGTAAGATGACTCTGCTTCTTTGAAACCACTGGAGCAATGCCAGGAATCCAGCCTGTTATCCCTGCTGAATGTCAGCTGCTTTCTTTAATTTGATGCTGGCATTTTGGGGGGCTTTGACCAAGAATATCATGCAATATTAAGTGCAAATGGAAGCATTTCCAGTGGTTTAATTCCACCCTTCCGTATCCCCTCCAGCTTTGTGTAGGGTGCCGGGGACCTGGGGATGTGCTTTTTGGTCCAGTTAAAAGAAAATGCCCTGGGTAGCCATGGCCTGTGTATAACCGTGTAGATGGCCCTGTGTGAAAGCTGATCTGTTGTTACTTTATATTTACAGTGTTCTGTCTCCTGTGGAAGGGGCCAAAAGCACCGCAGTGTGTACTGTTTGTCAAAGGAAGGGAGGCATGTAGAAGAAGATTATTGCAAGCACCTTTCTAAGCCCAATGTGCAAAAGAAATGCAGAGGGGGCAGATGTCCGAAGTGGAAAGCAGGAGATTGGGGACAGGTGAGACGTGTTGTGTACCCTTCTGCACCCTTTGATATTCTTCCTCTGTCAAATTGGTTGGAAGCTGGTTTTCCCATCACTTCTGTCCTCTTGAATTTTTCACGGGTAAAAGTTTTGGGCCAGATCCTCAGGTGGTGTAAAACAGCGTAGCTTCATGGACAGGAGTGGAGCAGCAGCTGAAAACATGGCAACTTGCTTTTAGTGTCTATCTGAAAGCAAATTCCTTGTTGTATATTTTAAGTTTCTGCTAGAAAAGGCATCAGTATATAATATTAAAGAGAATCTCCTATTTATTCGTGATTTTAATATCATTATTATTTAAGTATGTCACATCCCAAGCAAAATCTTCCTTAGTTTTGAGAAATCTGAAACTAATTTTATTATCAGCTTCCTGAGAAAGCCTAAAGAATAATCAGAGCTGTTCATGAAAAATGCTTTTCACTGCCTTTTGTTTCTTAACAAGCTCATCGCTTGATTTTGCTTCATTAAAAAGTCAGACACTGATGCATAGAGCAGAGGCTGCTGGAAGTGTGAAAGTGCTTGAAGTTACTAAGCATCTTGTTTGCTGAAAGCGTACCTTGAATCCTTGTTTTCCTGAAAATAATGTCTTTGTCATCCCCTTGAATCTGCTGCATCACATTTTTGTTTCTGAACCTCGCTTTCCCCTCTACCTCATTAGGGTGCTAATCAGCAGAATTATTGAAAATCCCAGACTAAATGAACTGTTAACTTGTAAAACATCATGTTCTCTTGTGGTCTGTCTTCCAAATTAAGGTACAAAACACCAGTTCTCGCTGTATGCAAGTTCCCTGAAAGATAAGCCATTAACACTGCTACAGGCATACATGCAAATGTTAGGACTAGAGCAGCATACTGTTGTTTAATGTCGATTATTAAAAAAGACAATAAATCCATTGAAGTTCTATGATTGTTTTCAGACTTGTATTTTTTTTTAATGCTTACCTTTATATTCATAGGATAGGAGTCTTTGCCATTATGTGTGTAAAGGACTAAGTGTGCATTCACCATGGAAGTTCAGTTACTGAGGTCTGGGTCCTTTACCCAAGGCATGGCTGGGAGCACCCAGGTAGCCCTGCATAACCCTGTGAAATGCACAGTACTGCTCCCGTATTGGAAATTAAGTTGCTATGATTACCTTTATTACCTGCAGGACCGAAACCTCAATTTTATACAGAAGCTAGACTGAAAAGAAACACGAGGCCATTAGATAGTCTTGTCATATCTGATTTGCATCTTATTTAAAGTGACTGTTCCTGAAAGCAATTTTTTACAGCTAATAATTGTAAACATAATAATGTAATGGTCTGTCGATTGCGTTAAAATACACTGATGTTAATTGGTAGAAGTGTTTTAAAATTTCCAACATTCCACTGCATGATCAGAGTTAATTTTATGCAAGTGGAGAAAGAAACTCAAGTTAATAGGAGGATGAGGTGATTTATGGCCTGAGGTAATCTCTTGTGACTAGGCAATTAAGGAATATTTGTATGCTAATGATAAGGCTAAGAATAGGCAGGCATTTCCAGGGGTAGCTCCTCAGCCCGTGTCCCTGATGCTGGAGGTGCTCAGCCAGCCGATATCTTGCTTGGGAAAAAAATAAAGGGGTAGAAACACTCATTCTGCAATATCAAACTGGGCTTTTTAAAGCCAGATGAAATGCTCTGACGTGGCTTCCTTGTGTCCAGATCCTCACTTGTGCTGACAGCGTTTCTTTGCCTGCGACAGATGAAGAGTTGGGGCTGCCAGAAGTTTGGAGCACCAGCCTTGGCCATCCCTGCGAGATGTGTGCAGGGCTTGCACGGCTGTGCGAAAGATTTAATGCCTTAGAGCCGAGGTAGATTTAGGTGCTGAACTTCTCATAAAGGCTATGAAACAGGCAGGGGTTTGGCATTCTGAATACCCCGTAGATCAGGATCTAAATGGGCACGGAAACTCCGTGTCACCTTCCCCATCACCGGTGCCACTGTTGAAAATAGGAGCCGTGATCAGTTTGCACTTAGATACTATCAAAAAAAGCTTTCTGAAGGTCTAATTGCCTCTGAAAGATAATCCCAAAGCTAAGCTGCTGTGAGCTGGCCGCCTTTTGTCCTGGGTAAACCAGCAAAAGTCTGCGTGAGAAATAAGCCAAGGTTTTCCCGTGGAAGTGCATCTTCCTTGTCGCAATATATGCGCAGGACCTGTTGTGTGTACCTTTAGGGGTTTTCTTTCTTTCCTTCCTTCCTTCTTTCCTTCCTTCCTTCTGGGAAAAGGAATGATTCAAAAAATCAGGATTAAAAAAAAAATACGGGAATGGTTAAAAATGAATCCCAGTCAGCAGTTGGCTAAGCTGGTGCTCTGCTCCCAGGTTTTTTTCTCTCTGGATGTTTTGTATTCAGAGGCTGGGTTAATTCTTTTCTAGATTGTTATGAATCCACTTTCCTGTAGCAAAGCATGTTTAATATATCTGTAATAATCAGAAGGAAAGAAAAAAGGCTTTTTTGCCAAGTTTTAAATGTGCTTGGGTCTGCACTGAAATATCAGATTTAATGTGTTTGCATCTCCTAAGCGGTATCAATTATGGTCATTTACCTTTCACTTAGCAAAAATACCAATATTTATTCTGCTGTTTGGTATTTACATATTTCAGCTACAGGCTGAAATCCAGCCCTGTCTAAAAACACAGGTAAAGTTTCCCTGTAGCCGCGCTGGCACTCGGCAGTTTGGTGATGGACTTTCTCAGTGGAGAAAGGAGCACTCCTGGGAAAACGTATAGACTCCATTGAAAAGACAAACGGGCTGCCTGGCTCGTGGCATCCCGTAGGGGAATATATAAGTACAGCAAAAGTTGGCTGCCCCTAAACTGAATATCTTCTGGCAGCGTCAGCCAGTTGTATTCCCCAAGGTAGACACAGGTTGGCTGACCAGTATTCTGGATTAAAATAGCCAGGATGAAAATGGTGTTAAAAACCCACCTTCTCTTGCCTCTGTAATGGGGCATAATGGTGTTATTTCGAAGCCAGCCATAAATCGAGCCAGAGCCACAGCAATACTGATGCTGCAGCACAGGCAGCGGGAGCAGAAGGAGATGCCTCAATCCCCCACGGAAACTCCCGTGACCCCAACTCACCAACTTTTGCCCAAGCCGGGCGCAGCCGTCGCCCCCTCCTCATCAGGCCCCCGTGCTCTGGCAGCAGCAATTCCCCGCGGTGGCCGGGCCAGCCCCACCGCAGCCCTCCTGTGCTCCCAGGGCTGGGCTCACCTGCAGCTTCGTCTCTTCGGGTCGGGACCACGCCGGTATTTCTTCCTCCTGTGCCGTGGCCGGATCGCGCTGCGGCTGCCCTGCGTGTCTGGCCCCCAAGTGCCCTTAGGAAGCTCGTTCAGCCAAGAAAAGCCGCCCCTACGTGCGCTCTTGCAGTTAGCCCCAGGGAAAGCTCTTTGCTTGCTTGCTCTCTTGCAGGAAGGGGGTTCAGATCTCTTCCAAGGGACGGTCCGGGACACAGCAGCCCTGGCCTGGGGTCCTGGGGCGGCTCGCTCCCCCACTGCAAGTCCTGCCACCGTTTATCCTCACGGGCTTACGCGGGGGCAAACTTTCCCCCAGGCGCACGGTGAAATGAGTCTACGGCTTTGCCCAGTGCCGTGCTTTGCCCTGCACAGCCGGGGACCAACCTCCCTCTCCCCAAATCTGCTCTGCCTGGGTGTCACACACAGCACAGCCCCCCGTGACAGAGCCACGGCGTGACTTGCGCTCCCTTATCGTAACATACCCGGGCGTGTGCTTTTTAGGTGGGTGATAAATGCAAACCAAAAGGCGTTTTAGAGCATGGTATGCATCCTGGTATATATGTTTCTCCAAGTTTGTGGCCATTATTCAGTTTAACCGTCCCCTATGGAATGCGTAGGACAAACAGCGCCGTTAATCACAGGGAGGCAGCGCAGCATATGGGAACCATTTGCATCACCGGTGACAGAAATCTCTCTGCTACTTTCAAAAGTTACACAAAAATACTCCCACCTTCTTACAAATATCTGAAGGCAGGCGAATATTGACAGTCAGCTTTTCTTTGGTCCTCTTGGCTTTATGGGGCATTTGGATAGTAAAGCAAACGGAGCATTATGGAGGAATACTCTGCAGAAGAGAGAATTGCTTCCCCGTTAGGCGCCCCTTAATTCCCTGCCTTAAGAAGGCTTGCTTTTATGGGTATTGCAATAATAGGCAGTAAACTTGTTTTCTTAGTTCCTGATGTATTAACTAAGGTTGCTTATATTAATTGTTAATTCAGCAAAAGGCTAATCATAGTAGTTGTGTTTTAAATGCAAACTTTTGATTTTTACAGGCTTTCTTCTATAAATGCAAACTCTTTTTATTCCAAGTCTGTATCATATACTTTAAGATCTAGCAAGGAAGAATCCATACTGGAGGGACATTAAGTACTGCTAAACTTATTACACTGAGCAGCCACAACAATAAGAAATGTTGTGTGAAAGAAAAAACAAGCTGTTAAAAGCATTGTAGTGTAGATAATAATTTGAAGATGCCTGAGAAACAGAGAAGTTCAGGCTTTTCTTGCTGTGCCTAGGAGCACGGAGAAACGTGCCGGCTGTATAACAAAGGAAATGTGAAATGCAGTTAATTTAAAGATGACATTTATTTTCACAAACTAACAGTATGCCCTGGCTTGTGTGCATGTGCACGTTTAGATGCATGCTGAAAGCAATCCCAGCTGTATCATACCTTTACCTCTCTATTGCTCCAGACTTTCTTCTATATAATTCAAGTTTGCTTTTCACTGAAGTCCACTCTAGTGACACTTGTGGCATTTGATATATTTTGAACTATTACTTTTTTGAGCCGAGCGCCCGAGAAGTCCTGTGCAGAGCCTCGCCGCCTCTGGCGTGTTGCAAGGATTTAGCAGTGCCTCTACCTCCAGAAAGTTTTGCAATAAAAATCCCGTCCGGGAAATCCTGACCTCCCTGAAGCCAACAGCAAAAATTCCCGCCGGCTTCAGCGGAGCAGGGATTTCAGCCTGTCTGCTCTGCCCTCGCAAAATTTTTTCCCTCGTGCAACGAAAAGCCTCCCCTGGAAGTTTAAACTCCGGCGTTAGAGCGTTGCTGTCGCCGCCGTTGAGGCGAACCCCGGGAACTTACCGCGATGGCCGCGACGGGGACGGCCGCTCACCTTTTGTCCCTTCCTCTAGTGCTCGGTGTCCTGCGGCCAGGGCGTCCAGCGCCGCACCGTGCGCTGCCACGGCGGTACCCCGAAGGCAACCGAGGAGGCAGAGTGTGACCCGGCCGGCCGGCCCCCTCCGCAGCGGGACTGTCACCTCCCCGAGTGCCCCACGCACCGCTGGGCAGCCGGCGAATGGCAAGCGGTAAGCGGGGGTCCCCCCCTTCGCCCTTTCCCCAGGGTCACGTCGCTTGTGCTCTCGAGCGTGCGGCGTGGGATGATGCTGGAGATGGGGGGGGGGGGACACGGGACCACCGAGGCCGGAGATGGGTGCTGGAGGGCTGCGGTTTTGGGGTTGCAACCTGGGCTTGCCAAAAAAAAGAAGAAAAAAAAAAAAAGCAGAGGAAACGCTCATGCGTGCTGGCTGGAAGGGGGGAGCTGAGAAATACCACTGTAGGGTTAATTTATTGCTTCGTGCTGCCCTTGTTTGGCTGGGACCTACGCAAATATTGAGCAGGTTTTGGGTAGGGTGGATTTGGGTCTGTTCCCAGAGGCTGAGCCCTGCCGCGCTGCTCTGGCAGTGACCCCCGTGCCTGTGGGTTTGAAGGAATTGGGGAACATTGGGAATTCCCGCTTTCCTGCCCCATTACCCCTGGTTCCTTCTGACAGCTCTCTCCTTTTGCCGAGCTCCCGCTCCGTGCTTTTTGCCAAACCGTGAGCAGCGCTGAGATAAGGTCTCCCACGGGAGACGGTGCTTTTCTGAGTGATGGGGATCGGTCCCCAGCCAAACCAGCCCCTTAGGCTGGAGCAGGAGATAAAGCTGCTGCTCCGGTGGTTCAGGGAGAAACTCCGACTCACCTGTGGTGTGGGTGATGGGTGGGCAGGAGGACAAGGGGACCGTGGGCAGGAGGAAGGGGTCCAGGAGGAGCTCTCCCGTGGGCTGCCCGCAGGGTGCCGTGGCAGGCTTCGATTGCCCAATAGGTTTGGGCATAGAGAGTTCAGACCAGGCACCAAAATGATTGTTTTCATTCTGGTTTCATTCCGCTCTTAGCCATCCCTGGCTAAATCCTGCCCCAGTTCTCCTCCATCCCTGCCCTGCTGTGGGGATGCAGGGGATGGAGAGGGGCAGAAGAACCCAAAACCATTGCCGGCCCCAGTGGCAGGGCAGCAGGGGCTCCATCCTGAACCCTCTGAAGAGCAAAGGTCTCACCGACTCTGGAGGTGGATGACCAGGGCCTGATCCTGGTCACCCTGACACTTGCAGTGATCAATGCCGGGCAGCAGGAGAAATATTAATCAAACGGGGGCCCGGCTTTCATTGGCACACAGGCCCCTTTTATATTGCTCCTGCGTGGCCCAGGGAGGTCTTGAAGGGGGACAAAATTTGTCGAGGTCCCTTCCCCTGCTGAGCCCCTGGTGTAAATGCAAAACAGAGCCTCCTGCTCCGGTGTCAAAAGATGGGGAGGCACCGCCGGGTTCTTCCTCAAAGTCTTGGTGTTCGCAGACACTTCCAGAGCCTGCCTTTATTGTGTCAGCAAAAAAAAGAAAGAAAGAAAGGGGGAGGATAGGAAAAGCACCTCACGTGTGCAGAGGCTGTGCAACTTTTCCGCTTTTTTAATTGCAACTTTTCCGCTGCAGCAAGAAGAAATTCAAGGTTAAGGCAGCGTGTGCTTTCCTCTCATCTTGCCTTCCCCACGAGCTCCTTCTTGGCTCGTTACTGCATGGAGCATCCCAGGCTGCAGGCATTATCTAATATCCCTCTGCCCGCGGTACCTCAGCCTGTCGGGGATGATACAAACAAGTTTAGCTTCGTTTCCTCGGTCTTGGCAGCGCTGGGAAGTTGGGTTTGTAATCCTATGTAACATGGCCATGAGTACAAGAGGCCCGAGAGGTCTGTGCCCCTATTCCCACCTGCCCGGGAGCCGAGGGGCGATGGGAAGCAGCAGGAGGCAAAGCCGAGCTGACCACGCAGTGGTACCCAACGGAACCACGCCAGCCTGGAAAAGAAACACAGGAACAGCCGAGGGGGCTCCAGCAAATTCCTCGCAATGAACTTTTTGCGTTTACAGAGCCTGTTAAATTTCTTCAGCTAATAAATTTACAGGCGGCAAAGTAGGTCACCAAACAGCATGTAGTTGCAGTTCTTACCCAACAGTGTAATTAGCCCTGAAAAGCCATGGCTCCTACCCCGTCCTTTCACCCTCTTTCCCTTATTTTTGCAACTCTTCAAACCAGTGGCGAGAGGCCCCTGCCTGCCCCTACCCTGCCAAGCCCGTGGTGGGAGGTGGATGCTGATGTTTTCCTAAGTTTTCCAGGGCTTCCCATTGCACTGGGGAAATTTTTAACGTGTTAATGGAGATTTTTTTTTTCCCCCAGGGGAGCTTTGCTAGGGGAGTGGGATGGAAGTTTCATCCCCCATAAATAACCATTAGTAGAAACATGTAGGAGATGTCCAGTGGGAGCTCGCCCCATGGCTTCATTCTTCTTCTGAGCACTTCTTATTTTGTTCTGATGTACCTGGTGAAAAAAAGTAGTAGCACCTTCTCCCCAGCCATTAATACTGGCCGCATGTTATTTATAGCGAGGAGGCAGAGATTGCATTAGTATTCTGTGGGCAGGGAACAGCAATGAACCCTAATTGACATGAAAGGCGGGATGTAAAATAACATCCCAGTGCTGTCTTGTTCTTGATTTCTTATCTCTAAAGGGAATCTGTCAAGACGGGTTTTTTTATTGTTCCTTTTTGTTGTTGTTTTTTAGAAAAAAGTTGGTCTTGCCAATGAAAAGGAATAGGGAACTTATTGGAAACCGTTTATTGCTCTGTTGGTGTATCACCATTAATTAGCTGTTCTCAGTGACCACACCAGGGAGAAGAAAGTCAATAGAAAGGGCCTTGCTAATGTCAAAGTAAAACTCAGACCAGGGTCACAAAGAAAAAGGGAAAATTGGGAGACAGAAGGAATTTTTGGTTTTTTAATATGAACCTCTGTGGAAGGACAATGCACGGCTCTGGAAGCTGCAATGCAATTCTTGAATCTTTGACATTTGCTGTTTGGGGGAAAATCGTGCCATCCTTGCCTGATTTGGATTGCAGAGTTACCCAAGGCATGTTTGAAGTGTTTGTGGTGTGGGGGTTTGTTTCATCTCTGCGTCACATTTTGATTTTTAAAAAAAGGAAAACAATGAATACTTTCGCAAAGCAATGCCTTTGGGCTTTTTTAATTAATATTATTACTCTTCTAAAACAGTTGCAGAAGTGCTTGAAATGGTCCTTAATTTGAACTGCCAGGAAAATAGTTTAGAATTTGGGAAATGAAGCAAAAGAGACAAATATTGTCAAATGCCTGACCTGTTTTTCAGCTCTTGCTATCAATAGCTGTGATACCCTGGCCCTGCTGTTTTATGTGAGATTTAGATCAGTCACGAACATGAGATTTCATACAAAATCTATCACCGTATTAAAAGGAAAAATAGCCTTTTCATGCTAGCCGAACTGTCCACTTTCTACATGAATAATGTTTTATAACCTTGGGGTGGCTGATTGGAACCTCTGCGGCGTTTCTCTTTGATTTATTTTATGATGGTCTCACTGTCTTTGAGCCGTATTTAATATCGCAGTGGGATTACTTTAATTGCCAGTTGTCCCTAAAAATACAAATAATCAAACGTTCATTTATTGATGATGACAAAACATGCAGAACTGGCTTAGGTTTATTTGGCCATACAACCATTATTTGCAGAGAAACCCAAAGCAGGCTGGCGTGCGCTCGAGAGTGTCAGTCAGCAACTAATGATTTTAAATGAGGATGGGCTTTTGGTATGATAGCTTTTCACGGCCAATGTCAGAAGGTGCGTTGATGGCGTAGAGATTGTTCACCCTCCTAAAATGAAGCATGAGCCAATGTACTTGCAAATTTAGGCTTAAATATACGTTAAGGAGAGGAGACAAAATTGGCCTTGAGCTTCCCACTTCTTGCAAGACGCCTCCTTCGGCTGTGGGGGGCAGAGGGCTGGAACGATTCACCCTGCACAGGTGACCACGTCCTGGGCTGGTGTACGCCAATCCACAGACAAGGGGAGCTTGGAGCATCCCGTAGCCCCGTTCCCACCGCGCTGGAGAATCCCTCGTTAGGAGGGAGCGGGAAGTTCGGGGTTCGCGCTGCCTCTGAAAGGCGCCGCTCAGGGAAGCTACGTGATGATGGAGCGCTAGCGATGCCTTATTCACATGCAATAACTCCCTTTCAGATTTTACTTATATAACAGGGAGATAGCAGAGAAGGGCAAATATAGCACAGTGTGTTTGCTCTCTGAGGAAATCATACTCCAGCAAATTCCTCCAGCCCCCATAGGATCGCTGTGTTTCAGCACAGACCTAGAAGGAGCTTCCACTCCAAGGGCTTAAAGCAAGAGAGTAAATAAGGTTGAAAGCACACGAAGCCCTTGAGGTCTTTCGGCAGACTGGATTTTGCAATGTTGACTGTTGCCTAAGAGCTCCTAAGTTATTCCTTCGGAATAAATGCTGCTTTGTGGGGCTGCCTCTCCTTCCCTGTCCCCCTCCACTTCACTCAGTTACTAAATATTTACGACCAACGTGACGTTGCGCTCACGGCTCTCCTGATTTGCTGCTCCTGCCCCGGATTGATCTGATTTTTCAAAGTTCTCGCATAATTTGCAATCTTGGTTCTAACAGCTAATTACAGGAAGGGGGGCCTGACAGTGCCTGCGTTTTGCAATTAAGTGAACCCACCAAGATCTTGCTAATGGTGGGCCAGCCAGGAGAGCAGGAGCTGCTTCGGGGAGGCTGGAAATGATGTTCGGAGGGTGAGACTTTAAGTAGATTAAACTGGCACGGTCCTCCGAGCCTAGGTGACTTCAAACGGTGTTTCTGTACAGATAGGGGTGGTCTGATTGAATGTTTTATCCTTTTCCTTAGGGGAAGACATTTCCTGTATGTTATATAAAATGATTATTTTCATGCATTTTTCTCCTTGTTAATCCAGTTAGTTGAAAGTGTTAGAAGCCCATTACAGGCGATAACTTTAAGAAAATAGGGTTTTATCCAGACAGCTGCTCTTATGCTGATTTATTTTGTTTTATGTGTGTGTTTCGTAAGACACGCTCTGAGCACAGAGCCCGCTCCCAGGAGCACAGCCTCACAGCCAGGCTGGTTTCTCCAAGAGGAGCAGAGAAAGAACTGAGTCCTTAAAGTCTCCAGAAGCCCCCGGGGGGCAGCTGTGCTCGGCTAGCATGGGTTGCTCTTAATACTGGGCAGGGCAGTGTGCTAGCAGGGACCGGGCAAGGGGCTCTCCCCGCACCAGCCCCAGCCAAGGGTGCGACGGTGTGTATTTTGGAAGGAGGATGGCTGGGTCATCGTTATCCAAGCAGCTGTATTTACTAGGGGCTGAAATAAAAGGGGTTGGCCCCTTTCTTGCCCCCTTGCCCCATCCCCTGACCCGGTATGCCCACCCCTGCATCTCTCGGTCCCATCGCAGCTGGATCCCACATCTGGCCCATCCCAATACCTGCTGCTTTGGTTTCTCCTCTCTCCCTACATCTGCTGTTTGGCTTGGTACCTCCAGAGGATGGGAGCAATTTGTCAGTGGACGCTCCCGCAGTGCCTGCCACAGCAGGGCTCTGGTCTCAAATTTGCCCCCCAAGTGATAGCAATGAGAGATGCCAGCATGGGGCACAGAGCCGTCCGCTCACTCGGGCTGCTGGGAGGAGGGCTCGCTCGCTCAGCAGATGCAGATTAATTTGCTGAAGTCCCTCATGGGTTGCATGAGCCGTTGTTTCTTGCAAACAGTGCATGAAGACGTGCGGGGAGGCATCTCGGTACCGCAAGGTGGTCTGCGTGGATGAGAACAAGCAGCTGCAGAACAGCGGCTACTGCGACGCCAGCAAACGTCCCCCCGAAATCGAGAGCTGCGGGCTGCCGCCCTGCGAGTACGTCTGGATCACCGGAGAGTGGTCGGAGGTGAGTCCCCATCCCCATCCCCGCGCAGGGACCGCTCGGCACCGGGCCACGCTCTCCTCCTCTCGCCGCCGGCCTCGCTGAGATATTGCAATGCAAATCAACAGTGGCAGGGCAATGCTGCGTGGTTTAATTATTATTTTTTGGTTTGTTTCTGTGTGCAATTTCCCTCCTGGAGAGAAAGGAGCAGGGTTGTAGGAGAAGACCAGGATATTAAAGACTAAATGCCAGCATGCTCAGAGTCCTAGCTAATATCTAGAGGCAATTTTCTTCCGAAGCACATTGCATTCAGCAGGCACCCTATTTGGTTTTGTGCTGGTTTATTTAATTTATTTATTTATTTGGTTTTATTCCCATCCCGGGGAGCTCCAGGTGAGCATCCTGGGGGAAAGGCGAGCTTGGATGTGACCACGGGGACACGTCCTTCCTCTATGCCGCCTTTGGCAGGAGCGAGGACCTGGTGTGAGCGAAGGCAGCAGGTTCACCCTCATGGCTGGGAGAGGGCTTAGCAAGGAAAATAGATGAGTTTTCTTTGCAGCAGGCACTGCATGTGGGAGGACCCGGGCTAATCTCAGCCTGTTTCCTTCTGCAGTGAGTGAAGGATTGCTTTCCACTTGGAGGAACAGCAGAGGGAAATGACAAGGCAGCTGCTGACACAGCACTGATTAAAAAGAAAGAACAAGAAAAGGGAAAAAAGAAAACATGCCGGGACTGAGGGGGAGGAGAGACAAGCCACCTGAGATAGCGCAGGAGGGAGAAACACGGAGAGATGAGAATTTCTCGGAGCAGTCTGGTCTCCTGGGTGGTTTCCTAAGGGAAATATTAGGGTGCCTGTAAGGCTGGAGCCCCGGCTGCCCCTTGCCCAGACACCGTCTACCCACTCCCACCACCTGTGACCCCCCCCAGGAGCACTGGGACACATGAAGACAGAGAGGTGGGCGAGGGCTCGCAGAGCCGGAGCTCAACTCTCTCCAGCTCCTGCTCAGCCTTTTGGCGAGGAGGGCAGAAGCACTGTTTGTCCTCTAACTATAAGGAAAACCTTCCCTTTTTTCCAGTTGCTGCCAAGTACCTGCTATTCAGGGTCAATCTTGACCGTTTTCTTTCCCTGTGCATCCCATGGGAAAAAAAAAAAGAAAAAGGGGAAAAAAAGAAAAAGGGGAAAAAAGAAAAAGGGAAAAAAGAAAACCCAAATAATAGAGGCATTTCTGAGTTCCAAAGGATCTTCTGCTCCTTTCTTTGCCCTTGGAGAGAGATAACATGTGCCCAGGAGCCAACCTGGAGTCGGGAATCCTGGAGCTGTAAGGGCAGCACAGGGAGGAACTGGATGTTCAAAGACAGTGTTGGGCACCAGCCCACTTGTAGCCACTCACAGTACTCATGGCTGGCTTAAATAGTTAACTAGTGATCCCTCGGAGCAGCTTGCTGAGTTAAAAGCTGACAAGCCTGCTTTTCCTTCCCGTTTTGGGCAGCCTTCCCGAAGCGCGGGGTGCTAACAGGCGCTTCCTCTGCCCTCAGTGCTCCGTCACGTGCGGGAAGGGATACAAGCAGCGCCTGGTGTCCTGCAGCGAGATTTACACCGGGAAGGACCACTACGAGTATGGGTACCAGAACACAGTCAACTGTCCTGGCACACAGCCGCCCAACATCCAGCCCTGCTACCTCGGGGAGTGCCCCGTCTCGGCATCCTGGCGCGTTGGCAACTGGGGAAGCGTAAGTTTGGGCAAACTTCTTTTCTTAACTGAAAAAATTGGAACAAACTTATTTTTCTTTACACTGAGGACACAGTCTGAAGGTTTGGAGGGGGAATGTTTAAGAGCTGCGTAAATTAATGCAATGAATACTCTCGTACAGCGGCGGTCCCGGTGTGTGTAGGGCTCCATGCTCCAGACTGAATCCCATCGTATGGGGGAGTCCCAGCAGCTACAAGTAGAGTCACATTCTCTATGAAGATTCAGGTGTAGCCAAAATTTGTGGCAGTGTTGATGGTCATGCTGAATGCTTAGTCAGAAAGTGGGGTCATTGCCAGAAAACAGGGGTTTGAAAGTCTTGTGCTAGAAGGATCAATGGATAGCTGGCAACTGGGATTGATCCCGCTTGGCCATGTGTATGACCAAGACTTGGGACCTACTAATAGGCAAAAAAACTGGTAATTTGAGCCTTCTTTCTTCCTTTCTTTCTTCCTTCCTTCCTTCCTTTCTTTCTTTCTTTCTTTCTTTTTTTTTTTTTTTGCCCCCTCCTTCTTACAAATGCTGGGATGGGGCAGGGGAAAGAACTGAGCCTTTCTGCTAAAGTTATTTGTGTTGAGCCTCTTCTGGGGCCTGAACTACAAGATCAAATTTTAGTTAAGGTGATAACATTTCACTTCTTTAGGCTTCCGACATTCTTTGAAATGTGGTGTTTCTCCCATAAATTTGATTTATTAACCCAGCTCAGGCATTTGTGGGAATTTGTCAAACCTTTAGAAGGCAACGAGGGTCAAGTCAAACAAAATGTAGTGGAAGTTGTCACAGTAAATGGCAGAGCTATTTGAAACCGAAGTTCCTCCTGCCTCATAGGAAGCTTCAGATCCTCCCTGCAAGTCAGAGCAGAGGAGTTACAGCAAAGAGCTCAGCCTCAATTAATTGGCATTTTCCCCCAGAATTTCAGTGCAAAATGTCCAACTCATTAATACAACTTCATTGCAAAGAGTATCCATTTCAGAGAGGAAGACCTTTCTCCTCGCTTTGGGCTGCTGAACATCCTAGTGACTACCAAGTGCCATGACCCTTCTCATCTCTGATTTTCAAAGAGATTGAATGTAAAATACCATCACCTTTGCTGGACAAAGAGAGTCCTGCTCAGCTCCTTAGTTAAGCTTTATGGATTTGGACCTGATAAAGAGTAAACGCCAAGTTGTGAATACCGTGAGGTGTTGAAGACTGTCTCCTTCATGGTGTGCTCCTTTAGCCTAATAATTTCTAAAGAGATGAGCAGCAGCATTTTCTTGGCAGCCTAACCCGGTATCTGTAGAAAGAGCTGATTTTCAGTTCTCAAGTACTGAAAGAACAAGTTGCAGAGGAGGAGCAAGATGCTCCCACCTCCCTTCGCCCGTGCTCAGCGGCAGCCAGCGTAGACAAGCTGCTGCTCGGTAGCTCCAGTCACTTGTGCAATTTCAGCCTTAAGATTGCCCTTGATTTGGGCTGTTTGAGGATGACTCGGTGTTTGCGCAGATCTAGCCATTTTTCCAGAGGGTGAGGGGAGAAGGGGTTTGGAGGCTGTGGAAGTTTTGGTGCAATTTGGGTAGAAAACAACAAACCATGTCATGTTTGCTCAGAGGCCCCTGTCAGTCCCAAGAAATGTCTTCCAGCCACCAGGAAAGGATTTCTACCATTCAGACCTTCTGGTGAACATTTCTCTTTTGTATGACCTTCCAAGTGTGAAAAATAAACAATTGCACATGAGCACACGGTTCACCTTAACCAATACTGCCTCATCCTGTAAAGCGTTTAACCGCTAAGTGAAGTTCAGTAGTCTTCTTGAAATAATTAGTGACGACGATAATAACGAAGGGATTAATAATAAAAAGGGATTACTTGTTTGATTAAAATTAAGCCTGTGTTTGAACACTTTGCAGGATTGGGGCCTTTGCTGCTGTCCCTTGCTACAAGGGAAACAGGCTGTCTCTGTTCTTCTGGAGCCCAGCAGCCCTTGAGATAAAATACGAATCTCTGTCTCCTGTCTTGCAGTGCTCCGTCACCTGTGGAGTTGGAGTCATGCACCGGTCGGTGCAGTGTTTGACGAACGATGACCAGGTCAGCGGCTTGTGCCACGCGGATCTGAAACCTGAAGAGAGGAGGACATGTCACAACGTCCATGACTGTAAGTCTGCAGATTTGCACCTTCCTTTGCCTTTCTCGTGGCTTCAGCATTTTTTCCCATCAAACTCCTAGAGATAAGCAGTATTTGCAAGCATTGGGAGCCATCCGACTAAGCACTAAGGCACTTCAGGGAAACCTCTTAAAAATAAACAAGGTGTTTTGATGCTTTGGATGCCTCACGGTGTTACAAAAGAAATTTTGATGTACAGTTGCTCAGTATTTCTGTTTTGTTTCAGGTGAATTACCAAGGAGTTGCAAAGACGTTAAAAATCTCAAAGGTGTCACTGAAGATGGCGAATATTTCCTTCAAGTCAAAGGAAAGACATTAAAGGTGCATTTCAGCAACAGATTGATAGTTAATGCATTTCCCAAAGGGGCAAGAGGACCCTGCGTGTGCTCTTCAGTCCCACTCTTGGACTTTCTACCTTCGGTTTTCTCAGCGATCCCTTTGCACATGATGCCTGACAAAATTCTGGCTTCTCCCTCAGGTGTATTGCTCTGGGATGCAGACTGAGAGCCCAAAGGAGTACGTGACCCTTGTAAATGGGGATGCAGAGAATTTTTCAGAAGTGTATGGATACAGGTAAGAAATCCCTTAATCCTGAGCTGCACAATATTTTTTTTTCCATGGCAATATTTTCCAGTCATGAGTAGAAAGGGTTTTCTTTTGATTTAGATTGCATAACCCGACTGAATGTCCATATAACGGGAGCAGACGAGAAGACTGCCAGTGTAGGAAAGATTACACAGCAGCTGGGTTTTCCACCTTCAGCAAAGTAAGGCTGGACCTGAACACTATGCAAATAATAAGTGAGTAAAAACAGGGCCTTGCCATTAAAAAAAAATAAATAAATGTTTATTTTACACAAATATAGCTGTAACTACAAACAAGGAGTAGTACTCTAGTGAGCAATATTCCTGAGCTCTCCTGTTAAAAGCTGCTTTTAAACTCGGTCACCTGCTTGCTGCTTTACACTTAGAGACTGCAACTCGAGTACATCAGAGATGCTTATAGTATTTCTCTGTAATATGGGAAAATATTAAGACAGTTGCTGGTGCATCTGCTATACAGAATGAATATTTGCATGCTCCCGGCAGGCCAGTGTATTTTTTAAAGGATTTTATTTCATTTGGTCTCCTATTTTCAGACTTGACTCAGGCAGAAAGCTTAACCAGAGAGGAACTGGCCCCCCATTTTATGCACAAATGTGTCAGGAGATCCCAGTGCAGGGGACTCGGCTGGGGTAGGGATGCTGCTCCCTCCAGACCGGTGCCGGCATCGGTGCGGTGGGGAGGCAGAAAAGGCTCTCAGTGGAGTCAGTCCATGGGGAAATAACTTGCATTGAGTGTGATGGAGCTGGGGCCATGGATTTGCAGGGGAAGAGGACGGGGCTGTAGCTGTGCAATAGGAGTGGTACCCTGTCACTCCCAGCAGCATGCGTGGGAGCTGGGAGCCATCCCGCCAGCAGAGAGCCTGCAGCATCCCATAGGGTTATAGTTTATGGTTTCAGTCCCCTTGACTCCAGGGATGCTATCAGTTTCCAACAAATGTTTTAAAAATACAACATATTGTTGGGGGTTCATTCAGTAAATAGCGGAGATTTTTTAGCAAATCAAAATCCTTCCTTGTAAAATGACTCTTTATCTGATAAGGTTTTTTTTATCACTTAATTTTCAAGCCATGAGACCTCCCAGTCTATCAATCTGTAAGAAGCTACTAATAGTCTGTAAAAGCTCCTAGGTAAAGATCTCAAAGGAACCATCGTTGGGGAATTTGATACCAGCTCCCTTTGAATTTCAAAAGGAGCTGGGCACCTACCTCTGTCAGGCAGGAGCTATCTCACATCCCCATCTAAATGAGTCTCAGTTACTTCAGATCTCTCCAGAGCAAAATACCCCAATTCCCTTTGAAACCCCGACCCCTGGGCTGGGGCAGCCAGGAGAGCACCGAGGTAGTTGGTTGCCTTTGTTTAAAAGAGAGATTTAGGAGGTCCCATGGCCTTCTTGAAAGTGGGGAATTTTCTGATAGAGAAATAAAACCCAAGTCATGGGTTCGAGTTTTGTTGTTATTTATACCTAGGTCCTAAATCACCAATGCACTTAAACCGTGCTGTAAACGTTGAATATGTAAGCATCCTGTTAAATTCAGTGCTCACGTGCCAGGGAGTCACATGTGGGATGAATTGGGGATTTAATATTCAAAATCCAGCAGATGAGGTCCTGACTCTCAAGATTAATATATGAAACCAGCTTTAATGAGTTTAAACATTAGCGAAGAGCATGTTTACACTTACTTTGTGTCTCTCCCTGCATCTCTCTTTCCATGTTATTCACCAACTATTCTCCACAGCGACTGATTTACAGTTCGCACGGACACATGATGGACGACCCGTTCCGTATGCCACTGCTGGGGACTGCTACAGTGCAGCCAAATGCCCACAGGTATTTGACAATAGCATTTCATAGGAATTGGCGCCATTTGTTTTGTTCAGGCCCTCTATTAATTACTGCTGATCGCATCAGCCCAACACCAGCGAGTGTCACATTCTTATCTCAGTGGTTGGAAACTTTTCCCTTTGTCCGTGCAGAAAGTCATTTCCATTTTCCATATGGGAAAATGTCAGGTTATTATCAGGCCGGTGTCAGGACCGGCTAAGGGACATTCCCCAGGACTTCAGTCAACAGTAAAGGAGAAAAGGAAGAAGAAATAAGCTGTGGGAGAAGGGCTGGGCTTGGCGTGCGTAGTTGGAGGTGGGGGGATCGGTCCACAGCAGGGCTTGGTGGAAATGCTGGGCTGGGAGAGCAGTCGTGAATCAGGCCATTGGGATGCTCTGGGACCCTGCCTCTGTGCTCCGCAATCTCGTATCTGCTGAAACCGCTGTTTGCCGGGGTGCAAGAAGATGGGTGAGATAACCCCTCCGGATGGAGAAGGCAGCAGACAGACAG
This sequence comes from Buteo buteo, assembly GCF_964188355.1. Lineage (NCBI taxonomy): Eukaryota > Metazoa > Chordata > Aves > Accipitriformes > Accipitridae > Buteo > Buteo buteo. Next base: position 8,382,233 of record NC_134191.1, read on the forward strand.
TGGGACTCCTACCGTGCCAGCTCAGGGGGGAGATGCCCGAGAAGGAGAAGGCATTTGCGGGGCAGGAACAAGTCAGGTTTCTGCCGCAGGACGGACAGACCCTGTCTGTCAGAGACCACGGTGGTACCCGCCAGCTGCTGCCCCACCAGCCTCACACCCCGCTGCGTATTTTCACAGCAGCCCGGTGGGACCCTCGCTCACTCCACTTTGGAGCTGGGAAAACACTGACAAAACGAAGGTGGTGCCTGCACATCAGGGCAAATCCAGCCTGTCCCAGCACCGCGAGGTGCCCGGCCATGGAAGCATGGAGCTGGGCACAGGCTAAGTTGCCTCTTCAGTAGTTCTGGGAGGTGATGTAGGACATCTAGCCCAGTTGCTTGGAAAAAACATGCTTTCCTGAAAGTCATTAGGAGTCTACTTAACACTGTGCTACAGGTGGCTTGCTCCACGTCTTCAGCACACCTAGCTTTTGTGGAGCTGGGGGATGGATGACGAGGGATATATTTGGCTAGTCCAATGTATTGGGTGGCCCATATTTGCCAAGGGCATTAAGCAGGGAGTCACAGCAACAGACGGCAGAGGGCAAACCTCTCCATCTCCTTCCCTCCCTACTTTCAGAGCTGACACTTTTCTGCACAGCTCAGCGGCTTAGGGATTGACTTCTTACCTCGGGAAGGCTCATAAATATTAATATCCATCCACCTGACCCAGACAGTTTGCTCCTCGCAGAAAATCAGCATTCCTAAGGCAGCCAGGGCAAGGAGCAAAGCTAACAGCCATCTGGTACCGCATGGCCGTGCTGGGCTGCGGGTCAGCCTGGGGATGTGGCCACAGGATCCCTCCTTGGGTCCAGAAACAGGCAGGGCTGAGGTCTGCCATGGGGGTAAGGGGGAGGCTGGGGGGAGTGTGTGTTGAGTGCAGGTATAGCCCTTCATTTTCCACCCATTTTGTGCATTTTGAGACAGGGTGGAATGAAGTAAAGGACATTTTTAGGAAATAAACAAATGAAAGAGTTTTGATTTTACTGACGTCTAGGGGGAAGAAAAAAAAAACCAAAAAAAAACCCCACCAAGCCCAAAACCATACCAGTGGAAAATAAGGAAAATAAGGACAAGTGTGCCCTCTCCAGTTGAGGAGGGAGCAGTGAGAGCGGCTGCAGCAAGTCCCTGGGGTACCTTTCCCATCAGCTGCTGGAGCACGTCAGGCTCCGCAGTTTGCCATGGAAAAGCCAAGAATGCCCTCAGCCGGCAAACGGCGAAAAAGCAGTGCAAACCCGAGAAAAAAAAAAGCAGTGAAAAACCAAGATAAAGCCCCTCCTTCCCTGCAGCCACCAACGAGAAGGAAATTCCTAACCAGAGGCATGCTGTGATTTGTACAATATGTGCTAATCACTATCAGAGCGATGGAAAAAATTGAAAACGCTGCTGGCAAGATCCTGTTAGAAAAGTGACACTGTGCCAAGCCATGGGCGGCCAAAGCACGGTGTTTTGGGATAACCGGGCTCATCTGCTTGTTTTTTAGGGTCGCTTCAGCATAGACCTTTATGGGACAGGCCTGTCCTTAACAGGAACGGCAAAGTGGCTCTCGCAAGGGAATTACGCAGTGTCGGAAATTCAAAAATCCCCAGTAAGTTGTAATTTTAATTATGGTTATACCCACTCGTGAGAAGTTTTTCATTGCCGTGTTGTCTTTCGTGACAACGTCATCCAAGTAGAGACTAACAAAAAAACTAACAACTGACATTAAAGTGTTGCCCGTATTGTATTGGGGGGCGGCTAGCGGGTTTAACTTGATCTGACTTGTTGCAATTAATTAGTGAGCATCCAGAGAGGGTCTGGGCACCAGGCGAGTGCCTCGAGTAGGAATTGTTCCCAAAATGTTGCTAATAAAGTGTGGAGGACATGGACCTTCCCTCTGGGCTGGGTTTATCTCCTTGGGTGAGACTCGAGTCACCCGCGCTCCGGTGGGCTGGGACTGCACCCCAGAGCACCATCCCCTGCGGCCGCCGGTGGCTCTGCTGACCTGAGGCCTCCGGGTAAGCCAAGCAGACCTTCAAAATCACCCCACAGCCAAATTTGAACTCGTACGGCTTAATTTGCCTGCCCATTAATGCCTCTGTCACTGCGTGCCTTTGCACTGTTGCTTCTGTGTCATGTTCTGAAACTGGAAAAACCCAGGATCGCCTTTTTTTTTTGGCTGTTACTTCATGTGAATCATCCCGATTGCCCCTGTTAAAACTGTCCAAAGGAGGTCACCATAACCATTTGACAAAAAGCAATTTGCAAAATATCGTCTCCTGTGCTGTTTTCAGTCTCCCTGGCTCTGGGGAGCCCCTTGAGTCCATGAACCTCATCAGTGCTGGTGCTCTTAAAGAAGAATTAAATGCTACCGGTCCAACCAAGCTGCAGCAAAGCACCCTCCAGTGCAGGTAGAAGAGGACCAGCACAGCCCCCACATGTTAGTTCTGGCAGGTGCTTTGCTCTTCTTCTCCCCTTCAGAAAGGAGAAGGCCAACTTTGGGGTTGCGGAGAGCAGACACCATCACGGCTGGCAGAATTAAAACAAGCTTTAAGGGACAGGGTGTCTAAGAGACCACTCTTACCTCCATCACCCGGTGGCATCTGTCAAGCGCTGTTCTCAGGGTGTAATTGCCCGCAGGAGCAGAAGAAAGAAAAGCATAGTGAGAAGAGATGATAGCAGCCTGCTGCAATCACAGATCAATAGTGTCAAGGGCAGGATGGAGCTCGTTTAAAAATAAATGCCTTGTGCAAGCTTGTCCTGCACTTAAGTCCAATTTTCTGGTAACTGAGGGTCGAATTCCCCTCAAGGACTGTCTATCCATTGTAATGACCAAGAGGAGGAAGACTCTGCAGAGGAGGGATAAGGAAGGCCAGGCGGAGGTATTAATCTCCTGACTCAAGACCAGAGTTGCGCCACACGTGCTGGGCTCTCCTGGAGACGGGGCCGACCCCAGGACCACTCCACATTTTCCTTTGTCTCTTCTGGCCGTGGAAATGCAGAGCTGAGGAGGGACAGCACCTTAGCAAGTGGCGTAGCTTCACCCCATCACTCTCCCTCTCATCTTGGCTCTGGAGCCACTCCGGTCCTTTCCCTTCCAAATGGATGTTTCTTGGTATTGCCTGCAAATATCCTTCCTGTGCCCTTCGCGTGCTCGGGCGCAGCTGACGACCTGTTGTTGTCTGGGTGTGGTTTTGCTCTTGCATGAGCCGAGTTTTCCACTCATTACAGTGATTCACTGTGGGGCAAATTGGAGAAAGCAAATACCCTTGAGATATCCCTCCAAATGGCCTTCTCCTTGGGCATCTTTCAATGTAATAAATCAAAACTACCTTTTCTTATTTGTGTTCACTATCTGACCTGGTAGCACTAAAGAGAATTACATTTGCATGTATTTAAATACAACGGTGATTTCATAGATTGATTTAGGCATAATTTGTTTTCCTTCCAAGACATTTTCTATTAAAAAGCCTGGCTAGAATAACCTAGATCTGGCCCTTCCGCAGCATGGAGTTCGTGAGCCCTTACATGAGATGTTATTTCTGATTTTGCCTGCAGGATGGTACCAAAGTAGTAGGAAAATGTGGCGGTTACTGTGGGAAGTGTACTCCATCATCTGGAACAGGCCTCGATGTTCAGGTGTTATAGCGATGGTGAGTTCCCAGCTGCTTCTGCATGACGGGAAATCTTCCCCAAAACGTCCTGAAGGAGCAGATCAGGCCATGCTTGTGAAAGCACTCGTGCATCGGTGACAGCCTCCCACCCCACGCAGCATCCGGGGAGCGACGGGATCCCGTGCTCCCAGTCCCCGCTTCTCCCAGTAACCCTTGTGGGTATAACAGTGTCAACTGGAAACGCACTTCCCACCTCGCTGGCACCCGCTTTGGCTCCGCTCTTGTGCCGATCTCTCTAGTTAGAGGTTTCGGAGGCGAAGATGATGATCTGACTCTAATGTGCACCTTGTCTGTATTTTCCAGGTTCTCTGAGAGCAGTCAGCGGAGATGAGACGGATGAAGGATAGCGATGCAATACCTCTGCCTTCCACTTTTTTATCTGTTTATGTGTGTATATAGATCGCATATTCTTAATGTACAGTATAATATTTATGTTTGGAATTATTTATTTTGATTTAATATTTTTGTACGTAAAATCATTATATTAAGGCTGCTTTTACTATTTTTATTTTTTATTGTTAAATCCTGCAGTCAAACCACTGCATTTTGCGTACTCTACATTATATGTAGCATTATGACAAGTGATACTTTATTGTCACTGTATTCAGTTGTTTACTTTCAATCAGTAATTTTCCTTCAGTTACGGGCTGCTTTGGCCCTCTACGGTGCTACACAATCTGCGTAGGGGTATTTTTGGCATTTCAATCTATCTTTATGTAAGGAAAATAGACAAGATGTGCTTAAATTTTATTTTTAGGGATTAGGCCGACAGCACTCAAGGAAAACATGACAACGAATACAGTGCTAGTTGCATTAGCAATCTTTATCTTTTAGGTATGTTTTGAATTTCACATGACCTCTGTGGCCAGTGCTAAAAGCGCTGGTTTGGTGCTAACATGATATTTATTACTGCTCTGTAGGTTTAGTTAATCCAGTGCCTTTATCAGTGAAAAAGGGAAGAAAGCAGAAAAATTGTCGGGCGATTCAAATAAATTAAGATCTGCCTCCAGGTTCAGGAAAATTCCCGCAGATGGATCTTGAGCTCGAGCCCCTTTTTCGTAGGGCTCTGAAGTGAACTCGCTTTTTTTAAAAAAACCATATCTTTGTCTCCTAATTGCATGTGCCACTGTGCTTCCTGGCTCCATCTGGAAGCGGGGTATTAACTCATCCCAGACAGGCTGATCAGGCCATATGTTTCCCTTGGGCTGCGCGCTGAGAAGCGAGGCAGTTCCTTACGGAGGTTGTCGCCAGATCCGAAGGTGAAGCCGGGAGCAGCCCTGCGGTGTTATCTCGGGGCCGGCGGGGACGGCAGGGTCTGCAGAAGGGGCTGGGGGACAGCACGCCCAGCCAAGCCGCCCCTTCTTCTTGGCCGGGGGACTCCGTTGCGGACACCTGCAGCGTTCCTCCGGCTTCCTACTCACTCGCAGACCATCTGCAAGGGGAGGCTTCGGCGCCGGCTCTGCCTCGTTTCAACCAGATCACTCTGTACTTACAGATATCTCTGCCTTCCCCCCCCTTCAAAAACAAGCTGCTTTACGCCTACTTCTGTGTTGCTTCGGATCTTCCTGGTAAGGCATCTGCGCTCCTTGCCTATCCGCCGTCCCATGTACAACCAGACCTTTAGCGTTGGCTTTTTTTTTTTTTTTTAATATATATAAATGGAGGAGACATCTCCCATAGGCGCCGAACGCGGCCGTGCGATGGCTCCTGCCTGTACATAGCCCGCCGCTTGTGGCACGCCACGTTTTCGCAGAGCTTCGTAGCACGTTGAACGGGGGTGATGTGACCAGATTAATTTTGTAGTCTATGACTATGTCCCTTATCTCTTTCTCCACAATTTTACTTAGCGATAGGAAGATGCTGCCCCTTCACCTTATATGTCGGGGCAGCCAGGAGCACAAAGTACACGGAAAGGAAGCTTTTCAGCACAAAATTGCCAGCGGTTTGGAAAACTAAAGAGGCTTCTCTGCTACTTCAGATAAGTCTTGCAATTTTGGATGCAAACAGTTAACAAACGCAAGCTCGGGATCTTGTGTGAGTCTCTTGCAGGGCTCCCCAAAGGATGTGTAATTAGTCTGTTACAAAATAGTCAGATCAATAGCGATAAATGATCCGATCCCTGGATTCATAACCCATGCGTGCGCCGGGCTGTGTTCAGCCTTCAGAGTGAAACCTGGCAGTCGGGGATCGACACGTTCACGTCAGCTGGGAGACATCTCGCCGGCGAGCAGGGCTGTGTGACAGTCCAGCAGCTAAAGAACTGGTGCTCTACACTCACTGTGTGTGCCTCTGCTGCTCTTAGGAATATTCAGGCTTAGAGGAAAGAATGAGATTCTTACCCATAATTTGGGGGTTTGGGCTTAATAGCGCATAAGTAGGTGTGGTCGTATCTTAGGAAGACTAAATTTTCACCAACGTTGTATGTCTATGCATAACCATAATAAATTCTACCTTTCTGAGAAAAATGCCAAAAATACCATTTCAAAGGTGAAAGAAAAGAAAAGGGAAAAAGGGAAGGGGGAAAAGGGAAAGAGAAAGAGGAAAAAGGGAAAGGGGAAAGGAGTAGTAACGGAATAGTGATTTGTTAATGATAATTGCTTATGTATAACTTCTGTAGGGGAAAAGGGAAAATTGCACTATGAACTTTAGAAAGAAACAGTGGTGCTTAGAAAGTACAGGCTTATTATATTTTCTCTAATGAAGTGAGTGGCTATTTATAAAAAGAAATATTATTTTGACCTGTACACATTCATTTCTACCATATAGTTTCATAGCAGCTATTAACAGAGCAAGAGAAACCTAAAAAAATATTAAGTAAACTACAAGGGAAAGAAATGATAGAGCACTGATCTTGTGGTTCATTAATGGGCTTCATTAAACAGGAACAGACTTTGAGGAACAGAGACATTAGACTTTTTTTGTTCAGGAAACAACTCTGGGTTTTGTATATCAATGCCATTATTTTTCTACAAACTGGGGGTTTTTTTGCAAGCACTTTCCTGTACAGTGTTTCTTTTCTTTCTGCTTATACTCAAAAGGAAATGAAAAGACCCATAAGACATGTCTGTATGGTCTTTCTGCATTTGCCATCGTATTTCAATACCTGTGTGCTATTATAGAGGCAAAATACTTTGTACACAAGGGAATAATACATTGAATGGTAAACATTCCTTTCTGTGCTGGTGTTTATTTCCAAGCTTTGGGTTCCTTGTTTGGTTGTCCCATGCAAAAGGAATGAGGGAGGGTAATAATGTCGTTTACAGGGAGCCCTGCCCCAAGCCCACGTTGGAGTCTGTGGACCAGGGACCATCTTGCAGAATGGCCACGGCCATCCACTCGTGTCCTGCCGGGCAGTGAGACTGATGGTCCCCAATTTCTATCCAGGAGAGAAGTGCCCCAAGGTACAAAACGTACACGAGCACATCTCGGAGGTGCCCCGTGCACTAGTTGGATGTGCCAGCTGACCGGCTGGTGCTGCCATCCACGTACCAGGGACATCCCTTGCCATGGGACAATAAGGGAGCCAAACAGTTCATTTTGCAAATGTTTTTGAAGGGTGAGCTGGGATACTGGACCTGGTCCCCACCGCTAGCAGGGCTATTTAAAGAAATCTGAAAAAAAAAAAAAAAAAATCAACTTCTTCAAGTTTGAAAAAATAGTATCAAATCTACAAGAAAATTCAGGTAGAAGAAATTTGGATTAGAAGGAAGCAAATGTGGGGACCAGCTCCCAGGAGGGCAACCAAGTGACAAACTGCAGCCAGAATCTTACATCGCCTCTGCCCCAGAGGCTGCAGGTAAGAGTGAAGAAGTTGCATTTTTCTGTCCTCCCTTGTATGTTCTTCATGCCTTGTCTCAGAAAATGCAGCAGATCTCCCAGTGCTGGCAGGTCCAGCCTTTTTCAGCTTTTATGTTTTCAATCCAAAAGGAGAGAGGATACCTTTCTCATGCTGTCTAAAACACTGTCAGATGCAGAAAACAGGACATGCGGTATTTCAAGAGCTTGATTCTTAGTTTAAATGACCGATATCTTAAAGGTGTCTTTCTTTTCTATCGTTTATCCTTAATAAATGATTACAAAGACTTTAAACGTGGGCTGCTGTGGAATTAAGCCAACAGGGGGGCTGTGCACAGCCCCTGAAGCATATTTAACCTTCCAGCCCTGTATAATGAAAGGGTCATTTTAACACTTTTGATGCTCGGGTCCAGTTATTCTATAAAAATTACAGTGCTCTTCTTCAGCCTTGTTGTACAGCCTGTCAGACTAATTGCTGCAGAGACAGAGGAGATTGCTTCATCTCTTCAATGTTCTCTTCTGCCCCAGAAATGGGCTTTTTTTCCTCTATAGAAAAATAAAATGCATTTTGTTGAAGGCTCTTGGAAACACACAACTCAGGGAGCTAGTCTTAAATCAGGACATTTGCTAGAAAACCTTCTCCTGCATAGCCATGCTTTAAAAATCATTTTGAGAAATGGGGAGCGGCAGAAAAGACCAAGGAGGGAAGTCTGGGCTTGCAAGACAATTTTCCACTGAGGCACTTCCAGACCTGATCTAGTGGGTCTTTCCAACGCAACTCCTCTTCCCAAACAAATGATTGAGGGCTGACTTAGAGAAAGCATTTCTGCCAGGGCAACAGCATTGAGGTGAGACAGTTCTCCCATCTACAAGACAAGGGCACAGAAATTCAACCCAACCCAGGAGTCATTAACAGTTGAAGCAGCTCAGCCCACGTGGTAAGTTCTCCCATCGCTTGAAGTCTTCAAATCGAGAACTCCTCAAATCAAGTCTTTTTAAGAAATACATTCGAGTTCATCCAGAAGTCTCTAACCTTAGTAGCTGTTGGTCATTTAGTGGGAGGGGACGAGTCCCTTTGCGGTACAAATTCCTGGAGGCAGCTCTCCAGCTTACATTGTGCAGGAGGAAGGAGCTGATGGCCAAAAGTGGTGCCTGTCGGTCTCGCTTCAGCATTTTCCAAGTATTTTGCCTGTGCTGGAGTAATCCAGGCAATCGGAATTGTAGCCTTGCAGAAGCAGATTTAGTTGACAAGTTTCTGACCTCTCTTTGCAATAGCGAGATGAAGAATGCTGAGAAGTTATTTTTGGCCTTCACAGAAGAGTCTGAGTTTCCACTTCAAAGTTGGCTTAATTTTTCAGCTATTTTATATTACCAAACATAAGGCACAGTTTTTGAAAAATCAAAACGAGAAGAGAATAGTGTTTTGACCTAACCCATATGCTTTTTATACTTTATTTCCTGGGGTTTTTTTGGTTTGTTTGTTCCAATTAAAAAACAAAACCCAAAAAACAAACAAACCTGCGCAATTTTCTGTGAAATTACTTCTACCTCTCTCCAGTTATAAATATTACTTCTGAAGTGTTTGGAGGCATGATCTGTTGATTGTAAGTACAGGGAGATCTGATGTAGGTACCCTTTTAAGCCAGGGAAACGTAGAAATACATTTCTCCTTGGTGAAGCTGATTCAGGTCCTTCAAGGCAGCGGCTGGATATGAAGTGCAGAGGCTGAGGCCATGCACATCAATCCATTTCCACCAGGAAAGCCTCCGTTCTGCTGGGAGCAGGAGAGCCCAAATGGTTTTCACGTCACGTCTCCCCACAGGCTTGGGCGCATGCCTAGCTTTAATGCTCTTGCTCAATCTGAGCTGCCAGCAGTGATATCAAGCTGCAGCTACTTAAACATTTGTTGGTCGTCAGTGTCTCCATCTCTGAGAAGATGGCGTGAGGAGAAGAGCCCAAAGTCTGGAGAAATCCCTGAATACAAACCCCTTTGTATGCAGGGCAGAGGGTGCAGGGGGAGGCAGGGCTCTGTGCATTTTCTCCCTTAAAATCATTACTTGGCTCCATTCATATGCTTATAATTTCTTCATCCTTCTTTAATCTGTGACTACATTTCAGACGAGCAATTAAATTAAGCAGGTCTTTGCTGCATTGTCCTTTACTAATCCATCCTCGCTGGCTTGCTGACCTTTCTCTTTGAAGCTATTCACTGCTTACTGCCTGCCTCCCCCCATCCCCACGCAGAAAGGAGTATTTGCCGTGAAATGCTTTAATTGCTCCCGCTCACGGTAGCAGGGAAGCGGGGATGGCTCCCTGCGAACTGACTGGCAAGAACAAACGTGTCCAGGTTAGCTGCTGTGACTAGCAAATACAAGCGGGGGTTTATTTGCTCCCCTGCCTCTGTGATCCCCCCCAGCAGGCGTGAGCGATGCCGCCTGCAGCAAAAGATGCAAGCAGGTACCAGATGCTGCCAGGGGCTGGAGCTCTGGCCTCATACGTGGTTTGGGCTCTCCTGATGAAGTTCTCTCAGCTGCGGGTCTCAGATTTGCCCAAGGCCTTTGGAACAAGGGCCAGATTTGTGGTGTTGGGAGCGTGCAACCGTGCACTTGCCCCCGAGGCTGGCGCCTTGCCGGAGCTTAGCTGGAACAAAGCGCGTACCCACCGGTGGCGATAGAGCCCTGCTTGAGAAAATGCAGAAAAAACAGATAAAACATACCCGCATTAGCTGAGCCGGCAATGTGATTGAGCTCTGAAATAATAAACCGCATACAGCGTGGGCCAAGCGGCTGGAAGGAGGCGTAGTTGGGCACTTGCCACCGAGGTTTGCTTCCCGGCAGCGGCAGGGAATGGCACGGTGAGTCCAAGCCTCGCCTTGTGAGAGCAGGAGCCGGTGGCCTTTCTGCCCATCTGCGCTGGGGCTCAGCTGCTGAAGGACTTTGCTGTCTTCCTCTCTCCTTCACCGCTCTCTTCCCGGAGCATCCCTGAGCGTACCAGGTCTCTTCAAATCCAGGTGTCTCAGGGGAAAATCCATGCAGACTGGTGGCACGGACGATCTAAGGAAACCTCAGCCAAGGACATCGCGGCAGACCGCTCTGCTGACTCTCGCTTGAGCTGCCGTCTCCATCCAGGTGGGGCAAACGGCGAGCTGATGCCCTTCAGATCCATTTTTGAGAGACATTCCTAAATTCTGCTGACTGGATTGCATAAAGCGGAACGTCCTAAAGTCCTTCCAACAGCTCCTGCCGACATCCACAGCTTCATCCCGCTCCGTGTGGAAAAGGCAGCGGGAATGCCTTGTGCCGGTGCGTAGCTCACCTGGAATAACCCCCGAGAGCTGCGCGCCCGCCCTGGGAGAGGCTGCCTGCCTTAGGTGCCCGAGATAATCTGACAATATCCTCCTCTTCATCAGCTTTCCTCTGTGTCCTGCAAGTGGTATGTGGAGCTTTCCAGATATGCCTTGCATTCAGATTTCGTTAGCAGCATTTTCCCGTTTGATCATTCCTAATGGCCTGGGCTTTTCAAGAGCCTAAATGTACAGAAGCATTTAACTTGGGAGTATTGGAAGCTTTAGGCAGCAGGTAGGTCCCAGGCTGTTTGCCTTGGCCAAAGAACCGGTATCTCCAGCAGGTAAAAATAGCACAAATGTAAAACCTGACAATGTTGGTGGCTGGCAGGGAAGCCATTTCTGGCATCTCAGGGACCATAGACGTAGTTTTCTGAATTTTCCCTTAGAACAGCTACCTAACTTCTGCCTGATTTGAGCTACTGCCCCACCGCAACCACTGGCAGCCTGGTTTTGTCAGGTATCTCACTCCCCTGTTCATCAGCAGGTTTCAATCTTGTGGAACAGTAAGAAAAAAGCTATTTTCTTTTCCCCCAATGAGAAGAGATAATAAAACAGCTTTAAAAAAATTGTAGAAGGACCTTGCCGCTTGTGGGATGACAAATGCATGATTAACGTGAGGGACTAAACAACATCTGTGATGCTTCCAGTGTCGTTGCAAGCAAAGGGCAGGATGGATTTACTCCTGACAGCTCATCTCTTGCCTTGGCTGCTGACATTTGCCTCTCTGGGAGTTATCCCAAATAGGTTTGTTGTTTCTCATCTTCAGGAATGGTCCTGAAAAGTGAAGGCAGCATGGAAGGAGTGTGAATTTACAGCATAAAGCAAATAATTCTGCTGGATTGCAAGAGAGCTCGAGGGAGTGAGGGAGGGATAGTAGAAAATTACTTGTTGCTATAGCGCAAGGAGGTTTTGTGCAAATTGGCAGAGCCCCACTTGATTGCTTTGTTTAGCCTCAAATTGAGGAGCATTAAGGAACCGCATGAACCAGGGCGATCTACCACCCACCTCTCCTCCAAGAGAGGCGAGGTAGACCTGCGCCTGGGGAGTCTTGAGCTTGACAGCAAAGAAATCCGGTTCTGGGAAAAGCTGCAGCGCTGTCATTTTGGGGAGTGAGTTCCAGCCTGCAAGGACGAGGAGGGGGCTGGAAGAGGAGCAGGAGGAAGAGGAGCGGGGCAGCAGCCGGGATGCCCGTGCCCCAGCGCCGATACTTTGCCGTGCCGGCACCGGTGGCCGGGGGAGCCCGGGGTCCGTCCAGCACCCCAGCGGTGCACAGCCTGCCCGGTTTGAGAGGGGTAGGGCCCTTTTTTGGGGGGGAGTAAGATTTATGTATCCACTTGGCTCCGTGTTTCATAGCAGGTGCTCTTCTCCGCGGAGTGGGACTGGGCTGCAAGTTTTTATTGGTGTGGACTCCAACTCCCAAATGCTATTTACAGGGAAATTGAAGACTGCCTTCAAAATTAACAATAGATGGCTATAAATCTTACTCAGTTACCTAGCAACTAACACAATAAAATCCTAAGGTTAAAAGGAGAAGGGTTATTTGGAGATACCTTGGGGAGCACATAATGGCCATTTGCATTCCTGGGTGGGAGGACAAAAAAAATTCTGGGATATTTACAAATTACTGTATTGATGAAGGAAAAAAAGGTGAAATTACTCAGTGCGCTTTTAATCAAAATATACCTCAGAACTGACAAATCTAACAAAAAAAAATAGTAGTCAAATGGCTGTGATAAAGAGCACTTGGAAAATGTATGGCAATCTGCAGAAATGATGGAAGCGTTTTGTTAAGTTGCTAAGCCCACTTCGTTACTGTTTCTGACATCTGAAGTGTGTGTACTGTGGACTAACAGTGTAATAAATGTTCAAAGTGAATTTGACCGGTATGTGCCTGATGGAATATGCCCTAGAAAAACCTACGCAGTGCAAAAAAAATGTAAAACTGAAGTAACATAGCATGATTCATCCCGGCCTGGGTTCCTGTTATGCACAGCACAGATTGAAATTCCATATCCCCACCTCAAACTGGGGTTTCTGCACAGCCTTTTCTGCCTGCAGTAACTGCAAAACTCGAAGCCGGAATAAGCGGAAACACTGAATTGTTTCCCTCCTAAAAGACCCTCATGGGGGCACGTTTACCCAGGAAGGAGGAGGCTCGGTGGAAGAACTATGCAGTGAAATAGATGCCTGGTCCCTAGCAAGCTCCTTCAGCAGCTGTGACACTTAGAGGCAATTTTTAAGCCCTCCTTTTGTTGTTGAAGGGCTTCAGACAATAACTGCCTAATAACAGTCAAACGTTTATTACCTTCAGGGTGCTAGATGGCGACAGGATTCATGTTGAGCTGTAATTTACCTGCGCAGGCTGCTGGCAGGAGGAACCGTGAGGAGACCGACTCGGTCCGTAACAACTAAATTCACCCTGACATTGCAGAGGGGAAAATGTATGGGTCCAGAAGACAAAATGAGAGCTGCTTTCTGCCTTACTCCAGTGTTTTCTCTTGGTGGTACTGCTGCCCCGGTGCTGATGGTCAGGGCTGGAGCGCAGGAGGCACAGGGGTGTCAGAGCTGATGGAGGGATGCTCAGAGCTTTCTGCAGGTATTTTGGAGGTGATTTCCTAACAGGAGACACGGTTTGCAGGATAGATGAGCTGGGGGCACTTTCCTGGAAAGACTAGCAAAATTTCCTGGCTTAGTACACAGAAGTGTTGTGTCTGCCAGCTTTCCTGAAGTGGTGGGCCAGAGGTGAAGGCACACACTCTGTGATCTTTGGTGGCACAAGTTATCCCCATATTTCCCATCCCCTGGTTTAAGCTACTGCTGTGGAACTGCAGCTCCTGGTCCTGGGTGGTAAGAGGTGCCCGTTGGGCTTGCAAACAGTGACCGCTCCTGCTATTTGCTCAAGCTGGTGTCCCAAAGGCGATGGAGGTCACCAGGTGAGCAGAGCCCTAACAGCATCTCCTCTCCCCCACGTGCACCGGTTGGGCATGCTGCAAGGTGAGACTCGGCAGAGCTGTGAGGTTGGGCACATCCCTGAGACCGGGTAGGCAGAACAGCTCTGCAGCAACGTGGGTTTCTTCTTTCCACCTTCTGCTGCCAAAGGCTGAATTTGCTTGAAGAAGTGCGTTTTTCTGATCAGGAGGCACAGCACAATGTGCATGTTGAACCAAGATGCTCTGCAGGGCTTGCAGCCAGACCTGCTGAGCCACGAGGGATAACGCAGCCCGGGTACACTGCGCCCGCTGTAATGCCTGCCCTGCGTCCAGGGCTGCTTTCCTGCACGGATCCCACATCAGCCCCTGCACCACCTGCCTTGGGACCGAAAGCAATGCAGGAGCTGCATTTTACCTTCCCCTGAGCTCTCTGAATTTAATCGTAATTATTTCTGTGGTATCGGGTACAACGGGGAGCAGGAAAGCAAGAGCATCCCTGTCATTTCCTCCTCTCAGCCATTCGTAACTCCATAAAGGGAAAGGGGGTCCATCTCATAGTGGACGAATGGAGCGAACTGCATTTTAAACCAGTTTAGCCACGAGAAGGGCTGGGAGAAGTGTCATCTCTAGGCAGGTTTGGTTGAAACAGAAATGGGAGGGGAAGATGACGTGCGGAACAATTTAAGTGACAGCAGAAACAATAATTTGTCAGACAAACTGTCTGGCATACATTATCCATGTATCCCTGTTTCTGAGCCTATTTGACAGCAGTATCTGACACCGCCCCCCCCCCCCACCCCACCTCCAAGCTGAGTCTGTCTCCTCTCAAGAGGAAGATCTACATGTTTATAAAAACAAAACCGCAAACCCCCCTTTTAAAAGTACCTGTCGTGGTAGCACAGGTAGGGCTGGAGCTGTGTTGCTGTCCCCTGCCCGCCCAGCCATGCCAGGCTGTGTGCATCATCCCCTTTGAACATGGTGAGAACAAAGGAGTGGGAGTTTATTTCCTGAGAGATCTTTACTCTTGGCAGCTTTTCTGGGGGAGGAAAGAGAAGAGGAGCGTTCAGACCAGTGAGATAATGTCTCCCCTCCCTTTCCCAATACATCCCAGAGATGATGTTCTGGCCTGGCTGTTTCCTTATGTGGATGCAGCATCTGAGCAACCCTAAAATGGGGATCGAGTCCTCCTGACTGGCCCTTCGTTTGTCCTGGATGTCTTGGACCAGAGGGAAACTGCTGTCCCCGTGAGATATTTAGATGCCGAGCAGTCACGGAGGACCTGACTCCACTGGGGTCTTTGGCACCTGAATATTTTCATGGCTCTGGGTGTACGTGATTTCCCCGGGTCCCCCACCAGGGCAGAAGCAGCGAGGCCCCCCCTCTTATCTGCATCTTCTGCACTCCCAGGCTGAGCCCTCATCTTCCCTCTCCTTTCCAACACGCTGGTGCAAGTCTCGATGCTCAGAGCCTTCCCTGCCTTTTGCCTGTGTATCGAGGAGTCACCTACCAGCGTCTGCAGCATCTACTGAAATGAGGCTGGAGGATACGAGCCGTACAGGGCAGCAGGCAAGTTTGGTGGCCCCACGGACGGGTTGGGATGGAGGGAGGGGACCAACCTGCCTTGTTTTAAGAAGCAATTTAGGACCTGCCTCTTCATCAGAAGACTGGAGCCGTGATTCAGCACAACCACACCTCGGAGGAATTTACCCTCCAACTTTGACTTACTTTTGCTGTTTTAAACTTATAGCAAATGTCCTCACCAGCCCTGTTATTGAGGGCACACAGCATCTCTTGCAACAGCAAGGCAATTAAAAAGGATTTGCAGGTCACCTTTAAAGCATTTCCCACAGCACGTTGAATCTTGTTATAAGTCCTGTATCCAATAATGCTTTTATTTCGGCGTTTTAATTGGAGTTTTAAATATTCTGAATCTTACGCAAGACACCCAAAGTGCTGGAGATTTTCAG
The DNA here is from genome assembly GCF_964188355.1 of Buteo buteo. NCBI lineage: Eukaryota > Metazoa > Chordata > Aves > Accipitriformes > Accipitridae > Buteo > Buteo buteo. Next base: position 8,397,962 of record NC_134191.1, read on the forward strand.
GCCCTCTCTTGCATGATGCTCATTCCCTGAAATCCAGTTGACCTTCAGTAGAGATAACAGTAACTCGGTACCCCTGATATTACTGTATCCGACATTAGATACAGCTTATAGGTATGGGGTGTTTTAACATGAGGTCAAGCCCCAGTCTGCAACCAGTTGCCCACAATGTGATGAAACACGTGTGTATTTGAAGAGATCGCCTCCTCCCTCGAGAGTTTCTAAAATATTCGTGTACCACTGTATGAGCTGGAAACTGGGAGAGAAACCGAGAAGGAAAATGATGATGATGAAATTTAGCAGAAAGGAGCAATGGAGGGAAGCTGGAGGGTTCTGGAAGGGCAAAAATAGCAACCACAGAAAAACAGAGCAGGGTGGGGTGGCAATATTTTCCCACTGACAGGAAGAAAGCCCATGAAAAAGTACATTTTCTCCATGATAAAATTCCCTGTTTGGGGTTTTTTGTTGCTTTTGTTTTTTAGAAAGCCCAACATTTATGGGAGGAAAAAGTGAAAATCTCCCCGAAACTTTTTCCCTGAGACTCTTCAAAAGGCAACCACTCAGGTCCCAGCCTCATTTCAGGCTCCTAGAGAGGAAGATACAAGTGAAAAATTGACAAAAATGAGAACTGATTAAATGAAAAAAAATTTATCAAAGCGTTACGGTTTTAACCAGCTGTGAGGCAGCAAGGCAAAGGAACAAAGAGGCAGGGAAGGAGGGGAAGGAGATGACAGGATCTGCGAACAGCCACAACCACGGGGTGAAGCTGTGAAGTGCTAATGGCAAAGCTGCTCCATCCCCACCGGGGAGAAGTTTCTGAGGACCCCTGTGCTTTGCGAAGCGTGTTTGCTGCTCCCCCTTCTCCCCGTGTTTCATTTTGCTCTGCCTCGCGCCAGATGTGCTGTTTGATTGCAAAACCCCGGGGGTACGGGCTGGTTGTTGGCTGCGGGGATCCCTTCGTAGCGTATTGTATACACGAGAAGAGCAGGCTGATGCGTGGGCTGCCCCACGGCTCCCGGCCCCACGGCTCGTGGCCCCACTGGCCCACGTGTAACAGGTGCTTTGCGTCCCAGCCCAGCATCTCAGGCTGGAAATACACTCCCCAGGACTGTGTTTCTCCTGCACCCTGATCGTGTTTGTGGACTAAATCTGTCCTGCGTGAGGAGGGGGACAGAAGCCCACCAGGAACCCGGGCTGTTTTCTCCCTGCCTTTGCTTATGCCAGTAAAAGCCCCCCGCGCAGCGCAGGCTGCAACGTGCTCAGAGCTGTAACTTCAGCCGCCGCAGAATCCCATCTCTGCCCTTCTTGGAGCTCAGGTTTTTTATTAACACGCGAGCTCTGGAGCGTTACGAGTGCACCGCACTGCCGGGCCGAGCTGGCCGAGCTCTCCGCTCCCGACCGCGGCGGGACGACAGCCAACGCCAGGAAAGGTCCGGGGAGGCTCGTTAACTCTGAAGCGGAGTGATGACAACAAGCGCTGCGCTAGGAACCGCCGGCCCGGCCCGAGGCGGGGGGGGGGCGGGCTGGCCCGGGGCGGTGCCTGGCGGGCCGAGGGGCGGGGTGAAGGGGGCGGGAGGAGGAGGAGGAGGAGGAGGAGGAAGGGGGGGGTGGCCGCTGCCGCGCACTCCGGGCTGGGCTGCGCTGGGCTCCGCGGAGCGCGGCACGGCTCTGCCATGTTCGGCCGCGGCTCCCGCAAGCGGCTCTCCGGCCGGTCGGTGAGTGCGGGGGCGGGCAGGGGAGGATTTGGGGGGGGGTCTGTCTCCCTTCACCCCCCTGTCCCGTCCCGTCCCGAGGGGTGCGCACCCCCGCCCCAACCTGTGGCTCCGGCCCGGCTGTGCCCCCGCTGCGGTGCGTGTGTGTCCCCCCCCCCCCCCGGCCCCGTTCCTCCTGTGTCCCCCCCCCCGGCCCCGTTCCTCGTGTGTCCCCCCCCATCCCCTTCCCCCAGCCGTGCCCGTGTCTCCCTTTTCCCACCAGTACCCCCATTTCCTCGGGCATGCACCCCATCCCAAGGTGTGTGTCGCCCCCCCCCCCACCCGTCCCGCACCGGGGGGGTCGGGATTGACTTTGTGGGGTTTTGTTGCAGCTGACGGCGGGGGAGCCGGAGCGGGGCCAGCCCTGCACCACCTGCGGGGACCAGTGTCCCGGTTTCGCCCTGCACAAGTGGAGGTAAGGCCCGGCGAGCCCCCCGTGTCCCCCCCCTAAGAGCAGCAGGACCCCTCTGGCTCCCCCTTCGCAGGGTTTTGGGGCTCCCTCCCCAGCTCTGTGCGCACCCCGGGTGCAAATGTGGCTTTTTTTTTTTGGGGGGGGGGGGGAGCGCTTGCGTTAGTCTTAAACCCGTTGCCCACCCCTGGCCGGGTGGTTTTCGGGACACGGGTGGGTTTGGCAGCCCCGCCGAGCGGCACCCAGGTGTGCCGGTGCTCGCCGCTGGTGCGGGGCGCAGCAGGATCCGGACCTGGGACTGGGGTAACTGGTTTGGTAATTACGGCCTCGCCGGTTCTGCTCCCTCGCCGCGGTCAGGAGCTCGTCCTGCTGCTGCCCCGGGTCGTGCCGGGGGCTGAAGCCGCCGGGACAGCCTGGGGTGGGGTGAGAAGGCGGGATCGGGCCCGAAGGAGTTCTGGGTGGTTTGCACCAAACCCCCGCGTGAAACTCCTGCCTCCCCCCCCCGTGACCCCATGACGGGATTTATCCCCTCTCGGTGACGCCAAGCAGAGATTCAGCTGTTGAAACGGATGGGGTGTGTGTAGGGACGAGCAAGTATTTGGGGCTATTGATGTTGTGTCTCTTCCCTAAACCGACAGCGCTGGTGCCCACGAGGCACAGCGAGTGTCCTGGCCCCGTGCAGGATCAGTCCCTTCTCCCCTCCCGGCGCTGTGCTGCCTGGAAATGAGTTCCTGCTCATGGGCGATCTGGGACTTGGCGATATTAAATCTGGGCTGTGGGCTCTGGGAGCTGGTGCGCAGACTTAGTAGGCCAGGGAGCCCTTGGCGACCTTTTAACCTTATTTTATAGGGTATACCCTTTTCTCCAGCATCTGCCGCGCTCGGCGCTCCTCCTGGCTTCTGCCCTACTTCTCAGAGCTGCGTCTCGGCAGATTAAAGCGCGGGTTCAGAGCGAGGAGGGGGATTGATTTATTCCCGTTGAGTTGTATCTTAAGCTTCAGCCTTGCAAGTCATCGTTCCCGGTGGCGTTCGCTCCAAGGGGCAGCGGGACGGGGTCCGTGGGCCGAGCTCTGCCCCGAGGGATGCGCGGGGGCCGGTGGGGCTGGCCGCGATTCTCCAGCCTGGCTCTCCACGTGTGTGACACCCTGTCCCACCTCAGACCTTCAGAAGGTGAAGGTGTCCCTTCCTCCGGGGCTGCAGGAGCTGTGGTCTCCTGACACCCTCCCGACGATCTGAATCCGCCACACGTGCGTTAATGGATTTATAAGGTCACCCCTGAGTCGTCTTCTTTTCAGGGCTTGTAAGTGCTTTCCCGAGCTGTCCCAGGTTTCCTCGTGTTGTTGCAGAACCGCTTTATAACGCTTAAAAGTGTCAAGGAGAACTTTCAAGTGTAGGGTAAGAAGAAAAGCCACGGTCACCAAAACTATTTCTCCTCTGCTCCAAGGACTTACGAGGCGCTGTGGCTTGCGTTTCGTTATGTCGGAGGGTGCAACTATCCGGTGGCTTTTGAAGAATTAAGTGAATTTCGATAGCAGCCCATCGAAGGCCAAGAGGGCCAGCAGAGGAGGCACCCGGCTACTCGGGGGGTGTCAGATGAGAGCGGTGTCGCGGCTCTGTTCAGGTTGTGCCCTCCGCACCGGCACGCTGTGCCTCCTGCGCCAAATCCTGCAAAACCCCATGTGCGGGAAGGAGGTGGAGCAGGAGGCTCCAGGAGCTCTGTCCTGGCTGCCCATTTCTGAGGGACCCTGGACACGGGCGAGGGTTTTGGCTAAAACCACGTGGATTGTTCCAGCAGCCTTTTCTTGGGAAGGAAGGGGTTACGTCCCCCCAGGGCAGGGGAAGGATGGGGGGCCCTTTGGGTACGGGTGGGGGTCAGCCCCCAGAGGCATTGCAGCTTGCGTGCTCCGGGTTTGCGTCCCACTGAGCCAAGCAATGCCAAATTAGACCTTACACCAAGTTACCTTACACCGAGGACTGGACAAGCGAGAGCCCTTCTGCACACATTCACATTGAATTGCCTTGATATAAGAGTAATTAGGCAATTAAAACAAATAAAGGCAACCGATTTGCTAGAACACAATAGAGAGGAAGCGCATTCATTTTTTACTAGCCATTTTTATTAATGCCAGGGGACGTGTAAGCAGGCAAATTATTAATAGTGGTTTTGTAGGTCGAAAACATGCTCAGGAGCCTGTGCCCTCTGCGTACCAGGCAGCGTACCCAGCGCCTGCTGGGGATGCTCGCCGACACCTTAACGCGTGGAACGAGATTGGAATAAAACAGGGGTTTGCAAGGAGATCGGCAGATTAAGGATACAAACCCGGATCAATTAACTGCTAGATACTTGTAAGCTTTTTTATAATCCTTTAATAGCAGAGTTTTGCTGATAAATGTAAATGGGACTTTTTTTGCTTCAAAGATGGGAACTGGTGATATGCTGCAGGGAGAAGGAGAAGAATTTGTAAGCTTGCAGGCACTGAAACCATTGCTGATGCAGGCGTTGTCGTATACATAATTATGCAGGACTGTGTATTTTCTGGTTACCTGTGATTTTAGGTGTGATCTGTGCAGCTACTCCATCAAGCAGGCAAATTGCTTTGGTAGACGCCAAAGATTTCTGTGCCTGTACGTTCCCTTAAAAGCCACTTTTCTCAGATGGGGAGATGGCTTTGAGTGTTGGTTGAATTTATCATTCCTGGAAGCACATGCATACTTCCTGAGCCAGGGAAACCACTCAAAAATAAATTGTTTTCTGCAGAACTGTTTTCTTTTCAGAATAAACCCAGTCTCTGTTCTGTAGGTGATGTGCAAAAAAAGATGATGAAAGAGAATTGCCAAGTAATTAAAAAATGTCCCTGGTTTTAGAGTTTGTTTCTGAATCTTCTTAATTTTGCTCTGAAATTGTAATGTCAAATTCAAGGTAGTGGGTGAATTATCCTGTAAAAGCGTCGGCATATTTAATACTATTTTGGTGGAAGCAAGGAATTGAAAACACCCCGTGTTACGGACACGCTTAAACTGGAGCCCGTTGCCTGCGTCTTACCCCCTCGAAGCTCTCGGACCTCTTGCGTGCCACAGACCTCTGCCTCTTGTTGTAAGGCAGAAATTCAATTTTCAGTTTTAAATCACGTTAGTCCCAAAGAGGAGAAAGTAAGTGGTTTGTCTGAAAAGGCTGAAGTTTGAATTCCATCATCCTTGGGCGTGAAGTCTGCGAGGACGCAGCCATCAAACCGTAACCGGTATAACCCCCAACTTCTCGTGGTTGAACAGCAAAATGACTCCTTCCTCTAATCGCATCGCGTTCTTTTATGGGAGGTTGTCAGTAAAGTACGTAAGGACTGAAAAGTTCGTCTGTGTGGGCTGCGGTCTGGAGGATGGAAATTGAGTGCACATAACCAAATCCTCATTAATACAGGTCGATACTTGAAAGGTGGCTTTGTGTGGAAAAAGTGAAATCAAATTCAACAACAATCTCCCAACTCCTTAGGAGCTGGGTCGCTGTTTTCTAATCAGATCTGCATTACATTAAACTGTGTGCCATTCAGCTTGTTAACAAGCTTTGGCATTAAATAAAGCTGTCACAGGAGTTTGGTGAATGAATAGCCATTAGGAGTGTCTTTTGCATAATGTCTTGCAGAGAAAAGCCTTCGAGGGAGGTGGTCTGGGAGCAGGGAAGGGAAGGGAATTTATAACCTAGTCCTGGTGCAATTAGTGTGAATATGCAAACCTTGAAGGTGACAAATGGTTGGCAGCTCCAGGAAGGGAGCGAGTGGCTTTTGCTGCTGTTAAGCCTACTGTGAAGAACTAATTTTGGATTTACTCTGGGCGAAGTAAAATTACAGTCTTAGTACTGTATTTAAAATAGCGGATCCTTCGTGTTGGGAGATTGGCATGTGTTTAGCACACAGAGCCATGGTTTGTTTGCTCCTTGAGAAAGCCTTGCAAAAAAACGATACGCTTGCAATTCAGCAGACCTGGCTGTTCCCTGCTCTCCACCTTCTCCTCCAAAACCACCAGCGACGACCGTAGATGCAGGACACCTAAATCGCAAGGCGGCATTTGAGCTTGGTTTGGGGAAGGGAGACGTGCCACCTGGTTTGCAAAGCCTGCAGAGGCAGTGGCGTGCGGCTGATTTCAGAGGGAAGGCATTCAGATGCTGTGACAGTTAAGATAATTTTAAAAATAGTGTCTGAAAACCTTCGGAGAAGTCTTTGTTGCCATAGTTATTCCTCTGGGTTGCAGAAGTATTTAAATAACAGTGATAAACATGACATAAGACAAAGACTGGCTTACTGGGGTTTTAGTTTGTGTGAAATTGTTTTACATCTTTTCTTGGGGTCTCTTCTTTCTTGCATATGCCGTGTAGTCTTTGTCCCTTGAAATGATGTTTGGAGGGGAAGAGATCTGCTTCTCTACATGCGTTGCTGTCGCACATCACGGTCTTAATATCAGCGGTGTGTGTTTGTATAGTGCCTGGCCCTTACCTCCCAAGGCAAATTTATGTGACTGTTGACTTAATATTCAGTAATACTCCATGTAAACAAGTGAAGTGTGGGTGCATACAATTGTTTCGAGCATTCGTTTGTTTCTGTAACTCAGCATCTCACTATAATTTACCGCGACCAGTCCCACAGAAGTCTGATCTCATCTGGCCCTGCCAGATTTGGGAGCATCTGCAAGGACAAACTTTTCAGCTTCTCAGGAGAGACCACCTGGAGATCCCAGGTGATGCAGGATCAGCCCGAAGGCTTGCGATTGACCACGGGATCACAAAAAGCTATGGACGAGGAAAAAGAGGAGATGTGTGTGATGGTGACACGGTAAATGAGGTGGTTGACCAGAAGCCCGGAGATGTTTGGGGTTGCTGGGTGATGGTGGATAGGTCACCTTGCACCTCCCATCTCTGCCTTGTTGGCTGTAGGCAGGGAGTTGCTAGTGGCAGTGGGTGTTTGTTTTCTTCGTGTGTTTGTCCAGCGCCCAGTGCTCTGGACGTAAGCCGCTCGTGTGTGGCGAGCAGTGAGAAACTCTCCGTGTGTTTGCAGCCTCAATCTGCGTTCGCCTGGCGCTGGTCCTGCCGGCAGGAGGGACATCCCAGCAGGCTCACGGACGCGTCCCGGGGCGCGTTTGGGTCTCCGGTTTGATGCCTGGTGCCTCATCCAGAGAGCAGAAACAATAATATTTGTAATGCAGCACGTGAACGAATAACACCAAATTCTGAAGCATTTGTTTCTACTTTCAAAAAAAAAAAAAAAAAAGAGTACAGATTATTGCTTCCATATGTTTTCAGCATTTTTCGTAGGTTATGTATCTTTCACACACACGCTCCCAGCTTTTCCCTTTCATGAATAACAGGCTTTGTGCCTCTCTCTCTTTTAGGATTCAGATATTCCACACTTCCTTGCATGTTTATTTGAAAGGCTTTAGAGATGTGAGAATAGCATTACCTTATCTTGAATGGGCTTATGCTCGCATCACTGCCGGGCCCGGTGGATTTGGGCAAATTTTTCATTTTTGCCATGGGGACCCTGCTGAAATAGGCAAAACTCAACCAGTGCGGTCCATCCCGGTGCTCCGGAGGTGAGTCCCTGAGGGACTGCAGAGGAGCCAAGCGGGCTGCTGTCCCCAGGGGACCTGTGCCTGTGCCCAGGGGTGGGCAGGAGTCGGCTGTCTCCCCAGGATGCTGTCCTCCTGGTGGAGGGGATGCAAAAAAAAAAAAAAAAAGAAATCAAAGGTGGGGTTTGTCTGCTGATTTTAAAGCCTTTCACAAAAGGGTTGGTATCGTTAGCTTGTTTTTAATTTTTTTTTTTATTTTTTTTTTGTTGTTGTTGTCATAAGCAACTCACAAAGGAGTCATTCCCGGCCAGGTTACTCATTGACAAAGTCAGTGTTCTTCAACCTCTGTGCCCAGGGTGGTTTGGGATGGGCAAACCCCCTGAAAGAGCAGGATAACTAGTGATGCTGCCACCATTCCCACAGCATCTCTGCTGAGGGGCGGCCGGGCCATCAGGGTGGGAGTTTGGGTGGCTTGTGCTTGTAGTGTAGGGATCAGCTTCATCCTGCCCTCGGACAATCTATCTTTTCATAAATGTCAAGCGCACAGTTGCGTTTAACGAACTCCCAACCAATTTTTTGGCCTGTCCTTTCCACGTCTTCGTGCCCTGCTGCTGAAACAGCACTTAAAACAGCCGAGACTGATAAGGTATCCTGTTTGTGTTGGCTGGGAGACACGATATCCACTTTAACAGAGCATTACAATATTGAAGGCAGTGTTGTCCCTGGCGAAAAGCCTAAAATAAATTCTTTAATTTTTTGTATGTGATGTACAAAAGAGCAGGTGAGGTATGTACTTGTTTCCGGGCAAGCCTGGGGAGCCTGTTTGAAGTCCTTTACAAACCACTCAGGATTGTATTGCAAGAACTCAAAGGAGTTTGAGACACTTCTTGATTAAATTTCAGCTGAACACAGAGCCCTAGTCTGCAGCTGCTGTAACTGGAGTTGCTCTGCAGCCAGGCTCTGCCCTTCTCCATCGCAGCTGAGCTGCTGGCAAAAGCCAAAAGAGCAGAATTTCTCCTAGAGAGAGGGCAGCGTGGGTATGTTTTCTGTCTGTTTTGAAGCAACCTTGTGCGATTCTAGTTTTATGAATGGGGTGAAAAACCACTAATAAGCTGTTGTGGGTTTGGGGCTGGTTTGGGGGGTTTATTCTATTTCTGGAGTGATTGTGAATGACACCAATGATAGAGGGGACAGAGCAGACAAACCCCGAATTCTGACTTTGCCTGATATTTTGCTTCTAGACTAAACAAATCTTTTTAAAAGTTGGTGGTTTTGGTTTTTTTGCACTAAGTTTTTTAGAAAAATGACTACAGCTGCTTCTTGGTATGCAAAAAGTGAAATGTTATCTGCCTGGTGTGAGCGAGTGGGGTTTGCCATCCTGAAGGCAAACCGGTGGCCAGCACGTGCTTTCCCGGTGCCTCGGCCGTGGGGCTGTGCTGCCGGACACCGGCAAAGCACGGCTCCCTCACGGAGCCTTTCGGGATGGAATTCCCCAAGACAGACCTGCAAAACGGGAAGCGGGATGGATTGGCTTGCAGTGGGGATCTCCTTCAAGCAGACAGCTGTCGGTGCTGGAGGCTGCAGTTAATGGATTTGGGTGCTACGTAGGGTGTGATTTAATGGGACGCGGCGAACTGATTTACCAGCTCAGTGCTGCTGGATGCGTAAGGTCCTGAGCTCGCCGTGCATCCCCTCTGAGCCCATGGTAATGGGTTAAATCAGTCGCTGAAGCCTCTGCTGAGCTGAGGAGGAGGTGGGAGATGAAGGGTCACATCGGTCCCATGGCACGCAAAGCTGGGCTGTCATCCCTGCCGTTGCCATCCCCATCCGCTTACCGAGTTTTGCCACCCTGCCGCGGTCTCAGCCCTCTCTCGGCTCCGCAGGAGTGCGCAGAGTCCGCTCTCCCGCAGGATGAGTCCCGCTGACCCCCCCGGAGAGCTCAGAGCCCCGACGGTGCTGCCTGCGGCTGCCATCGCCTGCCCAGGGCGTGCGGCACGTGTTCGGTGGGGAGGGAAAACTCCTACTCCTTTAATAGAGGGTTTGGAACAGGCCTGTGTCACGAGCGTGGTGCGGCGTGAAAGAAAAAGCTCCCAGCCGGCAATTTGGAAAGGAAGCCGAATTGGGTGGATAAAGGCTGGTACCCAAGCTCTCAGCTGGAAGGGGCTGGGGCACAGCTATTCGGCTGGTGCCCGCCAAGCGCTGCCCTATTCTTTGTTGCCCTCCGCTGTAGAGGGCTGTTCAGTGCTTTCAAGAGTTTTTCTTGGGTTTTGTTCCCTCTCTGTTTGCCTTTAAAAAGTCAATCTGCAGTCTTTTCTTTTTTTTTCCAAAGACATTCTTCCCCTCCGCCCAGTAATCCATCCTTGTTACACCAGTGAGTCACTCTTCAAATAATCAATTGCGTTTTCATTGTCTGGATTGTAAGTCTATCAGCGAGTTTAAGGACGCCTGATAGTATCAGCTGAGACCTTTGGCAGATGGTTTTGCAATTCGTGATGCTCATTTGGATATTTGCTTTTTTTCTCCCATGAATAATCTCCCAGCCATGGCAGGGGAGAGCCGGGCTGGGGACTCTTCCCCGCGCACGCAGCATCTCTGCGGTCACTATCTAATGGTGGAGGAATTTGTAACGTTAGCAGAATTGTCTGATGTGAGGAAAACTAATTTCAGGGTAAGCCTCATGAGCGTGGCTGTAAAGAGCCTTTTTCCCATGGGCTGTCGCATTCTCCAGGGCTTTGGGCATGCATCAGTGCAGCCCCGAGGCGGCCGATGGCCAGAGCCTTTCTCAGGTTCACCGATGGTGGGGCTGAGAGGCGTCTATAAAATTCAGGGTGCTCTTCTCTGCTGCTGGAGAGGCTGTTTCTTCCCCTGTGCGTGGCTCTTTGCTCTCCGCAGGGCCCTGATGCCAGAGCTTAACACTTTGAGAGCTAAGTATTACAATTATTATTCTTACCGCGGAGGGAGGCACTTTGTACTCAGCCATCGCAGCAAATATTTCATCCCCTATCAGTTGCCCTCGTGCAGATGCTGCTGCCACGGTGATAAAAGACATAATGGCTGCTCTCGCTGATAAGGGGAGTATATAAACATAATTATTGAAATCCCTACATAGAGCCTGCGGATGGATGGAGGAGAGTCCCTCTCCCTGCGAGGGGTTTCTCTTGCTCCGGACCCCGTCGGGGAGAGCCGAAGCGCTCGCCCCAATGCGTTCCCCGCCGGCTGCCAGCTCCTGGCAGCCGAAATGGGAGCTGCTTGGTCACAGCTGTGAGCAATTAGTAAAAGATGTCTCTTTTTTTTTTTTTTTTTTTTTCTTCCCCCCCCCTCCTTCCCCCTCCCTCCACTTTCTTTCCCCCTCCTCTTCTCCTTGAATCCAAGCCCTGAGCCCCGGGGGAGCCGGGAGGAAAGCCCTGAGCAGCTCGGCTTTGAGATGCTCGTGGTCCAGCTCGATGCGGTTGCCCCGCCGTAGCGGGGTGCAGGTCTAAGGATCCAACCCAACCTTGCGGGAAGCCTACTGCAGCCGAGGAACCAGATATTATTTAGATCAAGCCAACAAAAAACCCCATATTCCCATGGCAGCAGTAACCATAGGAAACCTCCCCAGCGTGTCCTGGGTGGTTCCTCTTTCCTTGCCTTCAGCTGTTTGCTTTGCAAGCGGAGCAGCGGCTACGAGGGCTCGGTGCCCGCGGTGCCACCAGGAGTGGCCGGTGAGCCCAGCCGTCCCCTCCGCCGGCCGTCCTCCGGGATGCCTCGCTGCTCCTGGTTTTTCTCTCGCGCTCGAGTTGGTAAAAAGATGCTTTCAGAGGCTTCTTCAGACGCCGTAAAGTCTCAAAGCCACCTTTTTACCTTGTGTCAGCTCGCAAATGCGCGTTTGATCCTTAAATACCCAAGGCATGAAAGTGAATTGGCTCCCAGGGTCCAATTCTTCTTCCTTTCTATAGCGTCTTAGAAAGATGCTTTTATATTCCCCCTGGCTCCGCTAGTGATGCTTGGCCTTCAACCAAGATGGGGAATCTAGGACAAGAATCCCTGAGAATAACAAGATGAAAAGTTATAAAAAAAATACCAACATTTTTTTGGGGGAAAAAATGCTGGTAAGAGATTTCATTTCAAAAAATAAACTGAAATATTTTTGATCGGCTTCACGCGGACACATTTACAGGCGGGTGTAAGAGAGGGCTTGTTTTCCCGGGTACTGCCTCCTCTAGGAAATCCGAGCCGTGAAGTGAATACAAATGCTGGAAGTGGAAAGGTTTTGCAGTGAGTCACTGGAAGGGATGGGGAACCAGTTGTGCCGGTGCAGCCGTGATGGCTGGCAACCAGAAAATCGACCGTCGGGGATGGGGCGGCTGCGTGGGAGCACCCGGGGGGGGGCCTGGGCATCACTGGAGACGGCACCCATGGGTGCTCCGACCCCCCCGACCCCCTGCCACCCCCCGAGGGCAGCGCGGAGGTGCGCCCACGTAGCTTTGCGGAGCAGATGGGTCCCATTTGGGGAGCCGAGGTGTTGCGCGGAGACGGGTTAAAAAAAGATGTCTCCTTCTGCGGGAGCGTGAAGCAGAGGGGAAAAATATATCGCGATGCCAGTAAGTGGGGTTTTGGTGTTTGCGTACCGAGCGACGGGGTTTGCTCCGTGGGGGAAGACCTGGGTGGTCTTTGACCTGTCTACCTTGGGTGGAGGTGGACCCCTTCGCAGAGATGCTGCTGGGCTTGGTGTCTCTTAACCTGCCCCTGGCTCTTTGGAGATGATTTAATCCCTGTTTTTGCAAAACCCCGCAGCTCTACAGAAGTCAGGCTTTTGCTTAAGGTTGCGCAACGTTTGAAGAAGGGGCAGCGGCGCAGGGACAAGGCTGATTCCTCTTCTCACTTGCCAAACAAATGGGAATGCTCATCACGGAGCTGCGCCCGTGCCGTATTAAATCTGCGTTCGGTGCCATAAAGGCCATGTGCTGGAAATGCGGCCCCTTTAAATGTCAGATTTGAGGAGAGCTGGGACATGAGAAGACAATAAAAGTTAATATTCTTAAGTCGGGCTTGTGCAGTGTAGCTTGGATTTTTAATACCAAGTGCATAATTTATTACAAGATGTAGAGGTTTCAAATACATATATTTGAATACGTTTTAGTATTATCTTTCCTTCCAGTAGCAGGAACAATGCCGCTTCACAAAAGAAAAATGATTTCGTGTTGCCATGTGATAGTTTCAGCTTGTACCTCTAATAGATGTGCAGTTTGCTGAAGTGTGAAGGCTATCTGATAAATGCCTGAATAATAAAGCTATATTGTTTGTTCTGATTTCCCTTTGCTATTATCAAACATATAAATAAAACATTTTCACACTGTACCCTGTGCAGTTCCAGCCCAGACTATTTACTTTCTGCTGACGCAACCTATAGGAGACATGAATCTTTCAGTCTGACAGGAGAAATCTGGTGGCATTAGTATTGCAAAATGATCAAATGTAATTGTAATAAATATTTCATCCGAAGTAAAGTTATAAGTATTGGGGAAAGAAAATTAAAAAATCTTCTTTTTCATTTTTTTTTTTTAAACAAAGCAGCATTTGTCTCCGTGTACAGCAGAGGGCACTCGGCATCGCTGTGTGGGGAGGCTGCTGCTCAGGACTGCCTGAAGGGGAAAAAAAAAATCCCTGTCCTTAAATTGTATTTTGCAGAAATGAAATACTCTGTGTGTGTGTGTTTGCTTATATATGTGTGTGAGTGTGTATATAAAAAGACACAGGGTGGCATATATATATAAAAATAATCCCCAGCACATAATATAAAACTTAAATATTCGTAGTGGTTGCTGAAGTTGGATGAAGCGCATGTTGTGTTGATTAATGCTCAGCCTGGTGTTACGCTAAGCTTCAGAGGGGATTGAAGCATGCTGAGAGGGGAAAACGAAGAGGCCCCGACTAGCAAAGGGTTGCAATCTTCATCTTCCTTGCAAAGACACGGAGTCTGGAGACATCTTACGATGTCGGGAGCTATCCCAAGTCAAGGAAAGGTCTTGAAAGACGGATAATGTCGGGGTATGCGGAATTATGAGTCTTTCCTTCTATAAAAGCAGCAGCACGTCTGGGGGCTGGGGGTTTTTGTGCTGGAGTTTGCGGTGCTGTGGTCTCGCTCCGGGCAGCACCAGAGCTGGTGGAGTTGCGGGACTCTTAGGAAAGTCTTTGAGATGATTCGCATCCCCTCCTTTAGAAGTTACCAGCTGCTGAAGGAAACCTGAAATCGCGAGTTTGGTGGATGGAGCAGGGAGCAGCCCCAAGCCCGGGGGCTGGGTGCTGGCTGGAGCATCGTTAGTTGGAAGATGAAGCTCCTGCTTGCTGGTGAGGGACCCCATCCTGCAGGTGCGGAGATGTGTGCTTCGTTGTCCAGAGCCAACATGGAGATAAGTCCATATCGTGGAGACTGGGGCCTCACCTTGTGTAGTAAGGCTTTTCCAACAGAAATGGACTTTTTTTTTTTTTCCCCTCCCCTGTAGCTAATTGCACAGACACTTCCAAGACGTGTTTCTCATTGAACTCATAATACACCTTGTGTTTCTTTTAAGAGAGAATAAAGAACCCCAATGCCAAGTCTGTGCTCAGCTTTTGGCTTTGCTCTGGCACTGTTAAAATATTCAGGGCAGCTGGATTTTATGCCGTTCTATGGGCAATGTGTTTCCTGGTGAAACTGTAAGACGCCATGCTGAATTTCAGGTTTTAGTCATTAATTCGAGAAGAATTCAGATTTCCTCTGTCTCCCCCAGCAAGCTGCTTGGATTCGGCTTAATCTAAATCTCTCAAAGCAATACTCCTGCAAGGGGCTGGAAGTGTCAACACTTGTATAAAACACGGGGCCGGTAACAAGAGTGAGAGGGCATGTGGTTCAAGATAACCAGTTTATGCAAAATACACAGCTGGGTAGATTTTGCTACTGAGTGTCTGCGGACTGTAACGATCAGAGAAATATGGAAATGTTGGAGGAGCCTTATAATAATGGGTGCTAATTAAGATGAAATGGATTTGGGTGGTAGGGAGTAATCCAAGATTACAATAGTAAGGCTTTTTAAAATAGCCCCTGCTATTTGGGAGGGCAGCAGCGCTCCTTGTTATAGGGCTTAAAACAGCCTCTCCACGGGATTGTCACAAGCAGCCTTCACCCTTGCCTGGTTATTTCACAAGAGCTTGGTGCAGCTAAGACATGAAACACGTGAATAATTTCGAGGGTAGAAGCTGGCCCGCGTGCTCTAAAGCACCTTCTGGCTAGGATAAAATTGCTGTTGCATTGCTGCGCCTGGATAATTGCTTTTCTGGAGGTCTCGCTGGAGCTGGGTGGGGAGGGCTGTTTTGTCCCGTTCCGGTGATTCCTGCGCTGCCCGTTTTGTCCCTGGGAGAACCGCCTGGTGCTGCCACCACCAGTTAGATGCTCCTTCCCCAGGCTGGTGGGTACTGGTAGAATGCTCCTGGGAATGAACTCTTGCAGCTCTGGGATCGGGCCCAAAAGCAAAAGCAAGCTGCAGCACCACCGCTTGGACCGCAGGACCCCCGTTCTGCCCCACTGCCTCCAGGGTTTTGGGCAGGAGCCGATGTGCGGAGCCAGGCACGTTTCTGCTCGGCTTTTTCTCTCTTGTGAGGCTTCGCTGGTCTGTTTTTTGGTGCTGACCGTGCTGCAAAGCACTGGACTTAGCACAACGAGTGCTTCAGGCACCCGGCTCCGTGGGGAACGACGGTTATGAAATGTTTAGCGGGAGCTTGTTGTTGTTAGAGGAGACTTGGCAACGTGTCGCTCGAAAGGCTGCGCTCGTGGGCAGCCCAGCCTTCTGCTGGAGACCGGCGAGCCTTAGGACTCACCTTAGCCAATGTCAATAGAAATGAAACTACTTAAATACACAGTTAAAATATGTTGTTATGTTAGCATGTGGACCTCCGTGCAAGATTGCTCTTTAACTGTATCCATTAAAGGACCCCCCATGGAAGAGATGTAGGAGGCTGGTAAAAAAAATTCCCAGTCTTAACCGCTTGTTTGCTGCCAAGTGGATTTGGGGCTGATGTGAAAGGCACCTGGGTTTCGGGTATTTCTATCAACTTTGCAACTCCAAAACCTTGTAGGCAGTGGGAAGAAACGGGTTAGAAGGATGCTGCGTGCTGGCTTTCAGGTGATGAAATCCAGCTGCCCCGCCTGCCGGCTTTTCCCTTCCGTGCTCCCACGCACGGTGCCCGAGCCGTGGTAGCGGAGGAGGTTGTTACCGATGGCTAGCACATCGTTGTGGTTCAGCTCGGCCGTCTTCCTGGGCTTTTCCAGATGATCCGGGAACTTGAGTAGTTCATAAAAGGAGTGAGTAGCCAAATGGACCAATAAAAGGAGTTTGTGGAAAGGCCCCATATATTTTATGAAGAAAGAAATGGATCCTCTAACGCGAGGGTTGTGTCTTGTAAAATTTTGCAGGGCTGCTAGTGCTGTTAAACGCTGGCTTTCTGCTCCAGCCGCTCGCTTCGAGCGCACGCGGTAACTATCTAAACTTTCTTTTTGGCCTGAGCTCTTCCAAGTTTGGGGTGAAATCCTGGCCCTGGGGAAGTCACTGGGAGACGTGCCATGAATTTCCCAGGGACCTGGAAAGTGATCTTCAGTGCGAGACCCGTGATGACAGCCTTCGAATACAAACTATCTGGCCTTTGCGAGGCGTTTTAGGCAAGGTAAAATACAGCTTTACATCTTCTTAATGCTCTTCGATGGCAGCAACTGCAGCTAGAAGGCCAAAATTTGGCTTGACGGTGCTTCTCGCCGGGAAATGCCTTTGTGCGATCCAGGAAAAGTTAAGCTGTTTGGATTTGAGCGACGGAGGAGTTTGCAGCAGCGGGGACAGTGCGTGCACACGCGGCGTTTCTAACCGCGGTAACCCAACAAGGGACGTTTCAGCCCAGTGCAGAGGGCAAGCGCAAGGCTGATCAATGATTTAAATCCCCCCCGCAAGCTGTTTAAAGGGCTTGGAGTGGGCTGCGGCGCAGGGAGCTGGCGTGCCCTGCCAGCTCGGGTGGATTTCACGCACCACGCTGGATCCCTAGCTGTGGAGACCTCATCTCCCCATGCTATCCTGAAGCCTGTAGGATGGGGAGGCAGCAAACGAGGCACAGCATCCTTGGATGCTGAACCCCTTCGTACCATTGAAGGGGCAGACAGGGAGTTGCAGGGAAGGAGAAAACAAGGATCTTGCTACCGATTCAACATTTTATCCATCTGCGCGCAGGAGTGTTTGCGGCTTCGACCTTGATGCTACCCGACCTGTGAGATTTTTAACTAAATCTTTTTAGTATTCTCCTTGTGCAGTTTGAATTTATTCCGATGGACTGCAGAGATGTGGTAGTGTTCAAGCTAGGCTTGAATTTCTTAGCTGATAAAAATTTGATATCATTCTTCTGTCTTGGCCCCAAAGGGCAAAGCTGCAGAGCTCAGCTAATCTTATGAGATCCGTGTCTTTTTGATCTGACAGTTCCTGAGAATGGTTTCTGCTGCACCCAAGCTTTAAAATGGGGCAAATTCCCAATTTCCAACCTGCGGTTAAAATTTGGCTTCAGATCCAATCTCTCAGCTCTTAACTACTGAACAGAGACAAATTTTGGACCGTCCCCCCTCTGCGAAGGGGACGGTGCAGAGGCGATGCGTGCCGGTGCGTGGCCTTTCACCGAGCCAGAGGTGGGATGACTCGGACTGCAACCGACGCTTAAGAGAAGGGTCCAGATTTTAAAGAAATGGCATTACGTTTCCCAGTCACTGGAAGTCTTTACAGTCAAGGGGATTACCTTTGGAGGTGGCTTGGTCATTCCCAGCTCCGGGGAGCTGGCCGTGCTGAGCTCTCCCTCTCGCTGGGGATGCTCGCTCAGCTCCCCTTCGACTTCGTGGGAACGCGACGGTGTCTCCTCTTGTGGATAGGGATGCTCAAAAAAATAGGCTGTGGGGCTGGATGAAGCGCTGTGCCGACGGCCACGCTTTTGGCTACCGGGCCCCTTCCTGCGAGCTTTCTCCGAGGCAAAGATTGTTTTTTACTGCTGGAGTTTGGCTGCCGCTCTCGCTTCCCCCATGGCCACCTTTTGAGGGGATCGATGGTTGGTTTTGGCAGGAGCTGTTTTATTTCTTGCTTGCGAACGTAGTGATCTCAGCTGTCTGCGGGTCTGCGTGAGGCTCGGTATTAGAGCTGCTTTGATGTCTGCACTGATACATCTTAAGGCAGCTCAGGATGATTTTATGCAGTAACCCCGAGGTGCTTGCACAGAAAAAGGTGCTTTAGAAATGTAAATTTTGTTTGAGGACAGATTTTTCTCTTCTGGTCTCTCTCAGTTCAGGACGAGGCGGTAAAAATGTAGCATTTAATTAGAGTTTGTAAAGGTTTGGAAATGAATTGCTGTAAACATGAAAGACATAATCAAATGCCTACCTAATCCCCACCTTAAGGGCACATTAAATGCAGAAAGAATATAATGTGTTGGAGACTAGGATTGAAGAGCGATGAGGATTTGGGAGCAGATCTTTTATAGCTGGAGCTTCTAAATTATTTTACTTCAGGCTTAGGGATTTAAATATCTGCATATTATAGATAAATATGAAAGAGCCCAATTCTCAGTTGGCACAGCCGGCATCATTCTACCGAGTCGTTTTAGCTACAAATCCGTACAGCATCACCTCGCGATGTGCGTTGCAGCGCAACGTCTTCTCCTGACGGTGGATGAGGTGGGAATCGGCCCTCGGTTCGTCACCGAGCAGAGGGCTTCTCCTGTGAAGTCGAGAAGTTTCTCTAACTGCAGTTAGAGAAAAGCACCTGATAGGTTTTCATTATCGGAATAGAACAGGGTGAAGAAGGGGATGTGGCGTTACGCAGTGTCAGACGGGGAGCTGGGCTTCCTCGGCTGCGGAGCTGCCTTCTGCCATCTCCAGCTTCAATCTGAAAAAAAAAAAAAAATAAAAATAGAAACAATCTTTTATCCTGAAAATCTCAGACAGCAGGAACCAAATGCTGTTATCTCTCTGGGTCTCTAGAGAAATAAACTCCGGGCACATTGGAGCTGCCTGGCTCCATCCCCATCTCCCCGCTGTCCCACCGGGATCCCCAGTGTCCCAAAGAGCCGATTTTCCCCATGGAACCGCCGAGCCCTCCTGCAGCGCGTTATCAGCAGGACCACACCATGATTTTGTTTTGCAATTAGTGATATTTAGCTTTGTTTGGTTTTGGCTAGAAACCAGCCTGCGTTCTGTGGTCTAGCTGTGATTCCTGTTGTTTAAGGCATTGCGATTCGTATGGAAATCAGGAATATTTCTCCTGGTAGAGAAGGAGCAGCGAGGCGTCACCAAAATCCCCGGCTAGAGCCGCGTCTCGTGGCGCTTTGCTGGGGTGGTGGCAGCAGAAGTTTGCTTGCTTTGGGACCGAGGCTTGGAGAGGTGGGATGGGGAAAGTCTGCGGCGAGGGCGGTGGTGGTGATGGTGATGATGATGATGCTTGGAGGAGCAGAGGTGGTGGTAGGGGATTGCCCTCGCCAGTAGCATCAGGGAAAGGGAGACGCGAACCAGCAAAAGATTAACTCATCCTCTAAATGGCAAGGGGAGGAAAAGATCCTGGGCAAAAGGGAAGGGGACGAAATACCTGGTGACAGAGCTGAAAGGTGCCCAGTTAAGGATAAAATTAGTCCCGTGTCTTATACTGCAGGGCCCCATGGAAACGGGGAGGGCTTTCTGTTTCTGTTGAATCGGGCTCTACGCCAGGTGAAAGAAAACATTTTCCCAACACCAAATGGAAAAATGCAAGGCAGACGTCTTAAATGAACTGTTAAAGGAATAGAGCTGTGAAAAGAATACGTTTGCTGTGTGCCGGGGTTATGCATTTAACAGATTTTTTACTATATGCGGCCTTTGCAGTTTGTAGACAGAGAAATCTGCCGCAGAAACTCAAATTGTACAAAAGGCTGAAGGCAAACATTGGGGTATCATTGCTGTTCCTGGTTTTGGCTTTGCTTGGGTGGAATGACCAGTATCTTTCTATCCTCCCCCAAAATCTCGCTGCATTTTTCCTTTCCCCTCTAGCCCTCTCCGCTCTCTTTCTACACATCATTGGCAGCTCTGCTTGTGCTTTAAAATAACCCAGGCTAAAAAGTGCGATTTGCGTTTCAGCGATTTTTGATTACACCCACGTCCTATATTTATTGCTGTTTAAATCGTCTGTGTTAGCTTGAGATGTGTTTCTTTTGAGCAAGGAAAAAAAAAAAACTTGACTCTGTTGCTAACTGTTGCTAAGGGAAAGAAGATATTTATTCATCAGGGCACTTCTTCAGTACTGTGATGCTGGTAGCCATGGAGGAGGAGTGTAAGGAAAAGAAACGGTTATGTATTTAAGCCCTTTCTGTTGTTGTTGTTGGCCTCTTGCCATATCTACTGATGGTCAGCAGATGTCTTTTTTTCCCCTCCCAGCACTGTGCATCTTGGATTAGAGGTGCAGCTTGGGTTACGGTGCAGGGCAGCTGGTCCCCAGCGCCTGGTGTGACACCCAGGGGGGTTCCCTGAAGGATCCCGGGGGCTTCGGTGGGTCCTCGGTCCCATGGGCGTCACGAGGCTCCCGTGTTTTGTAGCTATTTCCCCGCAGCCTCGCCGAAGAGCCTTTCTAGTCCTTGGCTTCAGTATGTCCTTTTTAAAAATCCCCAAATCGAAGACACCAGGAGCCAAAAATGATGCACATGGCTGCGTTCCCTCCCCGAGCTACTGCTGCTGGGGGACGTGCGGCAATGCCGTTAGCTGGCTGTCGCCGAGGTAAGAGGTTTTCCTTTCGGCTGTCATAGCAACAAGAAAATATTGTTTTGATGGAGATCAAATTAAAAATTAAATTTGTCTCTTTCCTAGTAAGCGAATTGCTCACTCGTGAAAAATATAAATCACTTTGATCGGGTTAGATATCTTTGTAAGCACCTTTGTGGGTTTCTGAAGTGGATTTTGCAAATGACTCATGCCACATTATGTCCCTGCTGGGTTTATGTAGAGTGTCCCATGAATTTGAGCTTTGTTTAATGTTGGGCTTGGGTTGAAAAACTTCCTTGGTAAAACTTCCGTGGTGCTCATAACTTGCTAAAGCTTGGGGGGAAAAAACAGGTCCGACTAGTGTCTGGAAGCAAAAGGGATGACTCCTCAAATGTAGCGTTTCTATTCTTTCTACTAAAAAACCAGACGAACAAACAGTAATTTGGTGGTTTACGAGGTGCTCTGGTTCTTGGAACGCGAAGCTGAGCCCAACCTGAGAGCGGAGAGGAGGAGGTGAGTCAGGTAAACGGGAGGGCTTGCGGGAAGAGGAGAGCAGCACGAACGTCTCTCTGATGCGCTCCCACACCCGACGTATTTCTAGCTGAGAGACTTTCTAAGCCAGACGGGATTTCTATGTATTCGGTGGCGCCGGGTGCCTTTCTGTCCCATGAGTTGTCCGTTCTCCCTCTGAGTCCTTGCAAATTTTTGGCATCCCTGGCCGCGGCTCGGTGCCCCTGCGTGGGGAACCACCTCCCTTGGGTTGCTCTGAACCCGGTTAGCTTCCTCCGGCGAGGTCGCACCATCCTCAGCCTGCAGGCGAGGAAACAGAGGAGTGAGAGGGAAAGACCTTCCCGGGCTGCTCACAGGTCCATGCCAGCCCCGGGGCCATAGCGGTAGCCACATTTCTTCTCAAAGCAGCACGTGGAAGCTCGAGGAATTCATATCTGTTTGCCGTGTGGCTTATAGTATGGTAGCAGTAGCAGATTTACTCCGGCCAAACTGGTTCTCTCATCAGTTTATCTGTAATTAAGATTCCTAATTGGTAAGGAAAAAGCTTTTTGGTTGAAGGTAAAGTGGAAAAAGGAAAAGGTTTTTCTTGGGAAGTGTTTAAAAATCGCAAGCATTCTTCAGCAGAAGTGAACAACCCCCTGTCCAACGTTGTGCAAATAATTGTTTTGGGTTTTTTCAAGAGACATCCTGTTAGCGCAGATGGTTTGTGGATGTAACCAGGCTTTTTGACTGCATGAACAACGCTGGCCTGACATCTGGCACTGGAGCACAACATAATGAGGGCTGCATGAACCCACGGTGCTTTGATTGGAAATGATCTCCCAAACTTTGGTGACAGATGGAGGCCAGGAGCTTCCCCCAGATTACGTGGGGTGCATGAAGTCTAGCTGTGGGCGAGAGGGGCCGTCCCGTCGGCCGGTGTCCCTTGAGCTGCTATCTAGACTGGCTTTGGCACTGAGTTGCCAGAAGCAGAAGGAGAAGCCACCCAGAAAATAACCAGGTCCACATTTTATAGAAGTGACCTGTGGGCTTTCGGTCATCTCGGCTTTCCAGGTACCCAGGTCTTGGTTCAAAAGTGGTGGCTTTTTGTAATGAGCTTCTAATTGTATTCTTTTTCTTCTATCCTGTTCTTCTGCAAGGGGCTCAGTCCCTGGGGACGCACAGCTGGACTGCGGGAGATGCTGCCTCCCCTGTGCGCAGCCCGTGGAAGCCTTGAACCCCGCGTCCCACGTGCGTGCCACCACGTGTCCAAGAAAGGAGGACAAAAGAGAAGGGCTCGTTTGTTCGAAATGTCAGTGTTGAAATTATAACAGAAAATTCCCTTTTTTCCCCGTGGAAATCTGTGCACAAAGCCTTTTCCAGCCAGCTCCCTTCTTAAGCACTCAGTATTGATTTGTGAAATCAAATCGGGCTCGGGCGACGTCGTCGTTATCTGCCACAAGCTGATGGAGAAGGTCGATGCCGACATCGATTTCCCATTGCACGTGGCTTTCGTAGAGTTCATGGCAGACCGCAAGCCGTGCGACACCGAGACCGCGTCTGCACGGTTGGTAGTCACCCACTTTTGGTAAAATCCTCCTCCTTTTTCCCCAAACTGAGGTCTGCAGCGATGCTGGGGCTGTGGGGACCTGCGTCCTCGGCAGATGGGCAGCTGCCTGCAGGCAGCGATGCTGCTGAGCGCCTGCCTCTCCGCACCAGCAGGCATTCGTTGTGCATTTTGTTTTTTGCATGTGTTCATCTTCAGCACGACAGACGTGTATGTGCAGAGCAGTGCTGGCGTGCCGATGAGGATTATTATATTGCTGGGGTTTTTTCCCCTCATATATTTGAAAAAGCAACACGAAATTACATATATAAACGGCAACATCTGTTACGGAAGCCTGGCCCAGGCAAATTACTGCTTTCGAAAGTCGGCACAGATACTCCTGTGATTCACTTTCATGCTTGCCAGAGTCACATCATACCCACAGCGCTTTATTCCAGCTACGATAGGTGTGTCTTTTTTTCTTTTACACCCACATCAAATTCTTAAAATAAGAGCGCTGTAAAAGGAAAAATTAACTTGAGTTTATTTTCCTCTGGAGTCCACAGGGCCCTGGAAGTTATTATTAGAGGTGAAGTCATCACAGAGGAGGCTGTAACCCTTGGGGAAGGGTGTGGGCAATGCTGCTCTTGCAGAAAGAGCAGGGGTGGTGGTGGTGTCCCGGGGCAAGGGGACGCGGGTGCCGGCAGGAAGGTTGGAGAAGTCCCCGTCTACCTCTTGCCCACATCCATGATTTTGGCCAGACGGAGATGGAGCGTTTCGATGCGCATCCCTCCTCCGGCGCGGGGGCACTGGGAGCGGAGCAGATCTGCCCCGAGCGCTGCGGAGCTGCCCCGTGTCTGCAGCACCAGCCCTTTGCTGGCTTACAGTGCCCAGACCACACCGACAGCTGGAGTGGAGCTGTTCTTTTTTTTTTTTTTTTTTTTATTTCACATAAAACGGAGTTGGATCCTCGTTACCGTGGAAACCAGGAGCCTCTAACTATAAGGAGTTTGATTCACTGGATGTAAAAAGCTATGATTCTTCTTTTTCTCTTAAAAAAAAATAGCAATAAAAAAGACATGTCATAAAATGATAACCCCATACCTGACGTAAGGTTAATCTTGAGTGTTTTCTGTATGAATGGTGTCCCAGGAATATATAAAATACTCGTACTACTACATCTCTAATGGTGAGCCAAGCTGGGATCAGCAATGCCATCCTTTGCTGCCTATTACTTGTGCTGAACCATGGCTGCCTTCAGGCCAACACTGAAAACAAATCAAAGTCATTGCATTCTGTATGATTTTCCTTTTTTTTTTTTTTTTTTCATTGTATCATGCGCAGCACAAAGAGAGGAGATAAAGCCAGAGGGCAGAGGTGAAAATATCTCCTGCCGGGAACTCGGGATTGCAGCCAGGAAAAGAGCTCAGCACCACTCGGTGCAGGAAGGACTAAAGTCTGTGCAGGGCCCATGAATAGCCCCATTGAGCAGCTGCTGGGCTGGAAGTTAAGCAGTGGCTTAAGTGTTTTGCCAGATCTGCTGGAATTCGCCCATTTTGCAGACGGCGGTGAAGTAGCATTACGGTTTACATCAAAACAGGATGCGAGTCAATATGTAAATACTGTATAAAGAATGCTGCGTGTGCGCAAAATGGCCTTTGCAAGTGGTCTCAGAGTTCATCCTCCCCATCGATCTGTCCTTTGAGGGAAATCGGCTGAAAACTGCAAAAATTGGGGAGCGTTTTCCGTCTTGGCTTTCTGGCTTCTTTTTCTTTAAGCGGACGGTGAGGGGATCGTGCCGCGCAGGTCAGAGCATCGGCTGTCTTTGGGTCAGGAGGGTTACTGGGGGGGCAGAGATTTGCACATGGAATTGATTATTTTATTCCATTTTTAGAATGTGCTTACTGCAGTTAAAACTCAAATTCGTCTTGTAACACAGATACTTAAATCCTAGCCTGGAACCGTAGCTAAGAGGAGAGCATTTAATACTTGCTAAATCCCTATTTCAAATAAACATGTGAGAGAGTGGCTTTCTGGTTTATTGGTGAAGAAACAAAGCTGATATTTTAGAATATATCCAATTAAATTCTGCAGAGTGGGCTTTTACATGAGGATAAATACATTTAGGGCCGTGTCACTCCGAGCATGAAAAGCAGGGACTGTTGAAGGGATGTTTTGGTGTAACTTCATCCACGCTTTTGACAAGGGCTTTTTCCAGCCCTGGACGTGGTTGCTCATGAGTCGGGAGCTCGTCTTCCACCTGGGAACGGCTGGCACGTTCTTGTTGTACGGCTTCAGGGAAGGAACAAGACTCATTGTGTTAGGTTTACGGTTGGACTCAGTGATCTTAAGGGTCTTCCCCGACCTAAATGATTGTATGATGGTTGCCACCCTTGGCTGGGTCAGTATCTGCATCGTACGGATGAGGAACCAAGCTGTGAAGGGCTGGAGGGCCACAGCAGCCCAGCCGCTTTGGCAGGGGAAGCCTGGGCTGCTCCGATGTCTCTCTCCACGGGCTGCACCCACGGAGGCACAGGCATCCCACCGGCTGGATGGGACACACCGGTCCCTCGCCAGGATGCTCCTCTGGCTCGGAACAACCCGGGCAGAGGACCTGCTTTGGTGTGGAGGTGCCTTTCGATCTGCACCAGCCCAAGGGCGGTCAGTGCGATGCGATGATCAGCGCAGCCGTCGGACGCTCTTCTAAAGCCTGGGGGAATAATTTGGGAGCGGGGAGGCAAACGGCATTTGCAGGAGCGGGATGGGCGCCCGCACCTTGCGTGCATGCAAATGAAATGAAGGAGCTGGAGACCCCGGGGATGCTTATTGTGCAAATGGTTTGCAGTTAATGGTGTCTTGATATCCGTGATTATGTGGCAAATCGTGTGCTTAAAGGTGCATACACGGGTGGTTTATCAAAGGCAGCAGAGCCTACTCCTGTGCTTAATATTAGGCGTGTGTTTAAGTACCTTGTTGAACTGTAGCAAAAGCAGCAAACCCCAGCCAGGACTGGGCTGCTTCTGGACTGAAAGAATTTTTCTGCCTTTTAAATGCCTCGGGATTTTTACAAGACATCCATCTCTGGTTCTAAAAACCCATCACCGTGGTGTAGCGTATCAACGTCTGACAGCTGTGACCAGGTAAGAATTACGATGTCTTGAACAGAATTTATGAAATCACAAATTACCTTTTGCCTATTGAAAATTAAAACAGGGCTAGTGGTTTTGGACTAATACAAAGGAACCACAGTACTTTTTTCATTTAGCAGTCACCGTGTGACTGATATAATTTTTTTAACATACACGCCCCCCACACCCCTAATGTTTGGAATGTATAAATATATATTGGGCATTAAAAAAATTATAAAAACCATTAGGCAAGAATAGCACGTTAAAATGTATTTTACATGTTTTTCTTAGGCTCAGTTAGCCATATGTTAAAATAAACTTCAGCAATGGCAACAATTCTTGTTTGAGATTATGTCTTAATAAAATAGTATGTGGGTGGTAAATACAAGCAGATACATTTCTGCACAGGAATTGGGATTCAGCTCTTTTATATGATGATATTTATCTAAACCAGCCCCACTGAGCAGCTTCCACCTGCATCTCCTGGGTTAGGATGTGGTCTCATTCCCACCAGAGCCAGTGGGACATCTCCAGTAGGGTCAGTGGGCTGCTCAGCCCTCCCCGTGGTCCATCCAACCCACAGGCAGGACAGGACACGCACCCAGCGCACCGGGAGCATGGTGCGGTGCTGCTCCTCTGAGGGCATCTCCGGCATCTCCTAAAATCCTCGGTAGATGTGGTACTGGGAGAGCAGGCGGGATCTGCAGGGCTCGGTGCGTGAAACAGGCTGTCGCATGCAGCCGCGGCTGGATGCAGGCACTGGGAGCATCCGAGCCTGTTCGGGGTTCGATGCTGGAATGGGGAGGATGCCAGGCAGGCTGGGTGCTTTAGGCTTTTTTCCACCCGCTGGCACGACATCCAGAGCTTGTACTGATGGAGACAGCCAAGGACAGTGTTCCCATCCGCGCGGACGCAGCATTTTGGCGTGGGTGGCGGGGACCACGGGAGCTTCGTGTGCCCGGACGTGGCAGTGGGTGGTAGAGGGATAATGACAGGACACGAAAGACGAGGGCTAATTCCCTTTCCACACACTCCCAGCAAACCCCAAACCAGATCCAGCTCCTCCTCTGACCAGTCCAACGGCCCCAGTGTCCTGTAACCCCTGTGGGCGCACGAGGGGCTGGCTCAGCGTTCCCCACTGTCCCCGCTCTGCAGCACGAGGACGTCTTGCTGGCTGCTGGAGGAGCCTTCCTCAAGTAAAGACCATCGGGTTCATCCCTTGCTTGCTTCAATTATGCCAGCAGGGAATAAGTCGCGTGGTACTTTGGCAAATACATTGCTTCCCAACGCTGTTTTACCATTGCTTGTTTCTGTTACGGCCAACAAGTTTCCAAGCGCTGAGTGGCTCAGGGTCTCGACGTACATGGGAAGTCCGTGCTTTAGCATATTTGTGGAATATTTACCATCGTGTGCCTCTGTATGTGCGTCCTTGCATGCTTAAGCACCCTGCAGTGTACCGAAGTTTTCTCGACACTTGCACGCGGTGGGTTGAGAGTTAGCCAGGGAGCCAGCAGCCTTAGGACTCTCCAGTGTACGGACTGCAGTGTGCTCTTCTGCAGACTTTTTTAGCATGTAGCAGTTGATGTTTTTCAGATGAGACATAATTTGGAGGGGCTGGGTGACAGTGGGGTGCCGGCAGGTCAGCCTGGTGCCCAGCGCTTTGTGATCCCTGCTTTACATGCTCCGTTTGGCTCTGTAAGTCCAAGCCACCCTCTGCTCGTTTTAATAACCTCTTACTTTTCTGCTGAAGACTTCACAGAGCTGTGGATGAAACTGTTGTTTCTGGATTATTTTTTTTTTTTCTTAAGCAGGAGAAAATAATCGAGGTCAGCTGTACATTGGATTTTATTAAGGGTTTCTGGAAACCACATCAAATGGTAACACGAGTGTGATGCTGAATGCTGGGTAGTTCATCTCCCAACCCGATGCAGATGGTCCACTCCCTGTTTACATTTTGAGGGCATCGTTTCATGTTGTATCACTCTGGTCACTTCTGCGAACGTGGTGAAGGCCAGGGTTGCACTTTCATGGTGTGCCCACGCGTGGTTAAGTTGTTTTTAAATTGCCTTGCGTTGCAGCTGGCTTTCTTGTTGGGGAGCGGTGAAGAGAGGAGAACGTGCATTGGATACCCCTTGGATCTCACATTTCAGCCTTTCAACTTGTTCTACCCCTGAATTAACAGGGATTTGCATTTTGACAGCGCTTTTCCCCTAACTCGGCGATCTGCAGTAAACTGCATTTTCACCTGCGATGTTCTGCTGCTTTCTCCCTGTCGTGACGCTGGTGTAGCGGGGTGCAGCGCAGCAGTTAATGAACAGCTAAGTCTGCATTAAAGACAGACAGCAAGCGATCTCCTGGTGTCACTGTCACCAGCCTAAGGACCGGGAAGGGGCCTGGCTCTCCCTGGGGTCGGTTTAGGGTGCGTGCCCCAGCCCCTGCAGCTCCCACCGCCCGTCAGACCCATCCCCGCGCTATTGATCTTCACTGCTGATCGTTTACTTAAAGTTGCGTTTTTTTCAGGATTTAACTCCGGCAGCCTGTTTTAATTGGTGGGGCTGCAGCGTCGTCGTGCTAAACTTGAGACAGATGGGGCTTACGCAGGGACCACACACGCAGACCCGCAGCAATGGTGCTGGCCCGGCCGAGCAGGGTCCCGCCGGGATGCCGGCGGATGGGAGCCGGTGCCGAGTCCGGGATGCTTTCCCGGGCTGCCCAAAGCACAAGGTGGGAAAAGGCAAAGGGGCCATGCTGGACGCAAGGGGAAGCATCGTCCCTCCAGCTCGCCCATCTCTACTTTTCTCGTGGCATGGTGTTTTTCCTAGAAGAGCAGTGGAGAGTTTGCCAGGCCCGGCTCCATCGCCCCGATGGGGTGTCTGTCACCAAAAAAAAGCCCTTTTTTGTTGGAAGGAGGCGGTGGGAAGGGCCCAGCAGAGCGATGGCTGGAGCGGTCCCTTCCCCTTGCAGGCAGCACAGGGAGCGGGGACGGAGCCAGGCAAAGGCTTTCTAATGAGGCGATACGATGCCTCGTTATTAAGCATCGTGGCTGGACATAATTAGCTCAGCACACCAGTTGCCGTGGCATCTGGCACACGTTGGCGTGAGCGCTGGGTTTGCTCTCTGCCCAAATGCTCAGCCGGTTTGTTTCGCCGCTTGGAGCCAGGAGAAAGGAGATGTCCCCAGTCCCGATCCCTGAAGGGGACTCGACGCGAGGAGGAGGAGGAGAGCGCTGGGAGCCGAGGTGGGTGAGGAGCCCGGGGAGGGGGCACAGGGGTGATTCGCCACCAGGAGACCCCAAACCTCGTGCTCTGCTGCAGCACCTGCCCCAGGACCCCCCCGAGGGTCACGCTTCCACCCGACCTGCGTGGCCGTCCCGGTGCTCAGATAATCATCGTATCAGCCCGTCTCCCCGCAGGCGCTCCGCCGGCCATTCCTGCAGGGGACTTGTGGGCCAGGAGGGTGTAATCCTGGCCCCGGCCAGGTAAGGCTCCTCACGGTGCTCACAGGACTTTTAGAAGATGCTGGTAGACGTGAAAAAGGGAGGAGTGCTCCTAACCGCTTTTGGGTTTTGGGTTGATGCTGGTGAAGGGTCTAGAGCACAAGTCTTATGAGGAGCGGCTGAGGGAACTGGGGTCGTTTATCCTGGAGAAAAGGAGGCTGAGGGGAGACCTTATCGCTCCCTACAACTGCCTGAAAGGAGGTTATAGCAAGGTGGGGGTCAGTCTCTTCTCCCAAGTAACAAGCAATAAGACAAAAGGAGATGGCCTCAAGTTGCGCCGGGGGAGGTTTAGATTGGGTATTAGGAAAAATTTCTTCACCCAAAGGGTTGTCAAGCGCTGGAACAGGCTGCCCAGGGAAGTGGTTGAGTCACCATCCCTGGAGGTATTTAAAACCTGGTTTGAAACGGTTTAGTGGTGGACTTGGCAGTGTTTGGTTAGCGGTTGGAGTCAATGATCTTCAAGGTCTTTTCCAACCTAAGCGATTCTTTGATAAACTTGTTCTCTCCTAAAGAGGATGATGAGGTCTTGAGGGTAGAGCTGTCACCCTGGGTGCATGTTTGTAGGGTGCCTGCTTGGCAGCTGGTCCTTCTCCTGAGGTGTGGGTGCCCTCCGTCCCTTCAGCCTGTGCACTAGCTGTTGGGAGATGTAGGGCAGAGCATCCTGAAGGGATGGTCTTGCAACCAAAAACACGTCTTGGTGACCTCAGGCTGTGAGCGAGAGGCCGTGATTCACAGGAGCCTTCTGATGAGATGAGAGATTTACCCACTGGAATTTTTTGAGACCTCCGAGAAAGGAAGAAGCCACTGGTGAACAGACCTGTCCTCTCTTGTCCGGTTCTGCAGGCGGGCAGTAAACCCGGTGGTCAGTGGTTTTGTGAGCTGCCAGGAGAGCCAATAAAATGTGCTGACCGTGTGAAAGCGCAGGGTTTGTGCTAAGGCTTTCTCGTCTCCCATGTGGAAATTGGTTTGCAAGTAGAAACAAGGAACCTGGGAATTGTTCTGCAATTAGAAACTCATCTGTCTGTGACTCCGGTGGGATAAAGCAGCTTCACACCTTCCTTGGAGTAAATGGCAAGGTAGCAAATGCTGGGATCCTGGCAGCTGGATTAAGGGTGATTACTATGGGATTTTAGGAGAATTAACATGGCAGTCAAATCAAAAAGAAACCCTGGGAAACAGTAAGAAGCACAACAGGAGAAGACCCATCCTGTCCATCTTCCAAACGGCTGTGTGCTCAATCTGGTCCAGTCAAAGTGGCTTGGGAGGTGGGAGCGGGTTCCAGGGCTGTGCACCTCTGATACATGGTTGTGATGGGAAAAGCAGAATGAGAGGTCTCGGGGTGTAATTTGCCCAGTATGAAATAAAATGTGATCCCGCGTTGTTGGTTGTGCTGCAGCCAGGATGCTATTACGTGCGTTTTTATGAGGCATTTTATCTAGAAGTGCTTTTTCTCTCGAGGACCCTTTAAGTTGATTTTCCACATCAACTTATTTTTATAATTGCATCATGTTTACTGATTCTGGCTCATAAACTTATAACAGCTGAATGTTGTAACTGCGAGGCAGCCAGCCTTTCTGGGGAGACTGCATTGCATAAATACAGTACAGAGGAACAGATACAGTCAATTAATTAGCTTGCACCCAGCCTCAGTAACGAAGTGACTCACAGGGCATTTATCCAGCTGTTTGCACCTTACTTTGGGCTCTGCCCAGGGGCAGCTAAAGGAGAGGTTACCTTATTTCCATCGGCTGCAAGTCTGCTTGTGTGTAAGATGAAAAGTGGCAGAGGCGAGCCGACGTTCAAAGCTGAAGTCTGAAATCTCTAAATAGGAAATAGAAATAAACAGGAAAAAAAAAAAAGAAGAAAAGCTCTTTATTGAAATACTCAATAAGCAGAAGTAGTAACACAGATGAATAGTGAAAAGAGTTTGGAGTCATTAGTGAAGTAAACGGGGATTAGACAGGATTTGAAATAATTTTTCCTATGGGATATTTTTTTTGTGTGTGTGTGTGTGTACCAAACTTGTTTCAGCTGCCTGGTCAGTCATTCAGGGAATACCATTTTACTGGGGAATACTCTTTTTTATCACCTCGGCAGCTGATCCACAGTACGGATCGGTTGCCATAATATTTTAGCTGTCATTTCACTCGACTCCTCTTGCAAGGCTCCATCTGACTCTGGGGTAAAATGGTGACATAAAGTAAAAAGCTGTCCCGTCTTCTCCACAATCTGACATTTCAACTCAGAAAAATGTGCCTTTTTAGCACTGGCTGGGACTTGCAGAAAATGGCTTTGCATTTTTGGGTGGCTCATGGTGCACAGCGAGCCTTGGCTGGTGCAGCAAGGTGCTTAAAGCTCTGGCAGCTCCCTGGTAGCAGGCTGGGGCTCTCTCTGATTTATACCCCATCAAACCTTTCCACATTTCTCAGATTTTCTGCCAAAATGTGGGTGCAAAGCTTCACAGGCCTCAGTTCAGGCATTGCACTTTGTACGTGCTGTTAATAAATGGTATTCACGTAAGTAAGAGGGTGCAATATTGCCTACAGCCCTCATTTCGTGTAGAGTAGCTCTCCAGCGATAAACTGTTTATATCGAAAAGGAAAATAATGTTTAAATGAAAGGGATAAGCAAATAGCTGGATTTGGCAAACAGATGTGAGAAGTGGAGTAGAAGTCAAATCCTGGAGTTGTAATAATAAGTAAAATAGTTTTCAGGCTGTTCGGTGTCCTGGTTCCTCTCTGCCTCGGTGACCTGCCCCACGGGAACCCAAGGGGCTTCTGGTGGGAATTTCAGCCCATGGTGAACATTTCTTTAAATCACTGATGAGCAGGGAATTTTTCAACAGCTTTGGGAACAATATGTCAATGGCAGCTAAGCAAGTTTTTAATAATGTTTACAGAAGGGTGGAGAATAGCATTTTTCTCCCAAGATCAGTTCCTCCAACACACAAGTGCCAGTTTGTACTGGGATGCTTCGCTAACGTGATTTATTACCGGCCTCGTTATTATATGGCCTTTTAAAATGTTTTTTTTATTAATTCCAAGCATTTGTTTGGTCCCTTTCAAATAGCAAAGGAAAGAGCCAAGTCTGACAGTTTGATGGTTTGACGTATTTATTGAGATCTGTGTACTCTGATTATCACCCCCTCCAGCTCCGCAATGGGTTTGTTTACTCTGAATAGGGGTTTATGTACTGCACATGGAAGTACTATAAAAATTAAAACAACTTTACATTTGTCTTCCTTGCTGTCTGACCTCCAGCCTCACAATCTGTCCCAGACATCCAGAGCTGGGAGAAGAATTTGGTGGGGCAAAAGCAAGGTGTGGCAATTTTCATTTAAACTCTTCTCTCTAAGGTAGGAAGCCCCATTCTGTGTCAATAAAACACCTTATGCTCAAAAAAGGAATCTAGTTACAAAAGAGGCACAAACCAAAGGGGAGCTGTGATAAAGTCTCCTTGGAAAAATGTAAGCAATATATATGTGTACTATAGATATACTGTATGTATATATACTACTCTTTTTATTCTATTTTATTTAAAGAGAGAGCTTTTTGCAATCTCTGTTTACGAGTCGTGTGGTCCCATCTGGAAACCATTCTTTCAGACGTGCATCCTACACAATAGATCACTATTTTGCTGTTTAATTTGAGGCCGGTTCCCCCGAGCATACAGTATATCCAGGCACTGGATGGATTTCTTATCATCTATATTGCTTCGTTAATACTGCACAAACCGACCCCGTAGCTGTGCAGCCGCTTTTGTGTGGTTGGTGTCATCTCTTGCAGCCGAACAAAAGCGTGTGCCAAGGAACTGAGGTCGCAAATCTGGGCATGCAACATGCTTATGGGGCCGTTAACCACCATCGGCTAATTAAAGTTGGACTCCAATTTTCTAGCCCTCTGACCTGACAGATTGCTGGAGGGTTTTTGTTGGTTTTGTTTGGGTTTTTTTCTTCAAAAAAAAAAAAAAAAAATCAAACTAAGTCTGATGTTGAGAAGTCTGAAGAAAAGCGTCCTTCTGTGATGGCTGAAGATGGCTTTGCCAGCCTGCAGGGTCGCCGCGTGCCGTCCGTGTAGATGATGTACTTTGGAGGCAGCTGGATGGGGACTGTGTGCTTAATTTGAGGTGCTCATCTGGGTCCTTTTTTGGCATCCATGGCACTGCACTGATTTAAATGAACCCCAAACAATTCTCCTTAAGATGGGAATGGCTTGTTTCCCAACATAATGTTTTCCACTGGAAGTGGACAGGAGAACGTGGGAAGTTCCCAGTGCAGATGAATGTGTAAGGGAACCCCACTCCTGCTCTGAAAAGACAAGAAAAAAGAAACCAAACCCATACAGAAAACCATATTGGAGCTGGGAGGAGGGTGAAGGGGCATGTGGGCTCAACCTTGCTGAAATCCAGCAGGGTTTGTTACTTCAGTGAAGAAACATTTGAGCCTTTCTCCGTGTTTGTCTGGGAAGAGTGATGCGCACCCAAGGAACCATAGAAACAACAAATAATAACGGCGGCACTAAATGGCTTGCTCTAATCAAAAGCAGACTGTTGTGGTTATATTTGAGCACTGTCATTACAGAAGAAACTCTGTAATGAGTATTTTTTTCTTTTTTCATTTGCATCAAACAGATTCCCTGTATTAACATTAACAGCCTTCCGTGGAGCCCGAGGTATTTACAAATTCGATGGTGCTGCTTCAGTCTTGTGGGAAGATTTTCAGTTCTTATTTAAATCACCTGAGACAGTTATGCTAGGCAGATTGAAAGCATGAACTGTGTGGAAAATAGCATGCATAAGCTTTGCTGTCAGTGAGTTGTCTATAGTCCTATGCCTTTAGAGACCCGGAGCATTGATATATATATAAAATATGTATACATATATAAAATATGTAATATGTGTAATATCTACATTGACTTATTGCATTGTGGTTGTGATGTTAAACGTCCAGAGCATCTGGGAAGGTGAACAAGGAGCATCCTTCTGCTAACAGCAGGTGAGGCTTTGTTTTCCTCATTTGCTGCAATCCTCCTTGTAGGAAACTTTGGATTTTGGTAGGTGATAATTGGGTTTATTCGTAGGGTAGTAGTCTTATTTAAGTTGCCAAAAGTGCTATGGTTAATCTTCTTTTTGGAGGGGGAGAAAATGTGTTTCAAAGACCTGTGTTGACATTCTGTCTAGCGCAGAAAAGGCAAATCTGCTCGGGATAAGCTGAAATGCTCTTCCAGCCTTGGTTTTAAGAAGCATCAGTGAAAACAGGTTCTGCCGTGGCATTATTTTAGTTTGCCAACAAAAAGCATGTTTATGGTGGACGGAGTCTATCCCTAATTGCTTGGCATAAAAGCGTGGCTGTGAGCTCGCAGGGGAGACGGATGCCTTCCTTCTCACCTTGCAGCTCCTGCAGCGCTGCCGGTGACACCTGCCACCGCTTCGTGACAATTTCACCTCCATCTCCTACAGCTACTCAAAAGCAAACTGTCCGCCAGCTTCAACCTCACTTCTGCCCAAGGCGTTAGCAGGGATCAGGTCCGCTCGCGTGTCGGTTATACCAACGGATAATCACACCGCACCGGTGCGTTGCATGGGTTTGAGAGCCCTTATACCGCTAAGGTGATGGCTGAGGCTTTGACATTGGGTCAATAAACCTTTAAACCCTAGCCAGGAACTCTGAAAAAAACCTCTAAATTTTGGAGCATCGTAAGCGTAGTCACGGTGGCACGATAGGCGGCTGGTGGAGGTGCGGTGAACAGGCAGCGCTGTGAAGAGGGAGCCCTATCTGGAGTAAATCACAGCGGCCAGACCTCTGGTGCCAAAGGCTTGAAGAAACCCTCCAGAAACGATGGGCAATGGGGTTTTGCTTGTGCTTGGGGACAGCCAGCCCTGCCGAGGGGCTTCCGAGAGGAACTGAGCTGAGCAGAGGGTAGTGCTCTGGAGAAACACCTCCTTACTTCTCAGGACAGGTATAACGAGGTGATCCGGGTTGATTTGCTGTGGGTTAAAGCATGGAAGGACCAGGATTATTTCCTTTGCCAGAGAGCTTAGCATGCAGAGAGCATGTGGTGTCCTCCAATAAAGCACAACAATGAATGTTTACGGGAAGGTTACAAGTATTTTAATTACTTTTCCCAGGTGCATTTATCCATTTCCTGCTTTTGGTTACGTCTGATGGACCTGTAAAAGCAAGGAGTCTCAATGAAACCATACATGAGCAGCACGGGGCTGTCTCACGAGGGAGGACAGAGCTGTTCTGAGATTTCCAGAAACAAAACTGTGAAGCCAATTCATGATTCTTTGGTTGCAGTTAAAATTCTGTATCCCAGCCAGTTGAGCGCTGTGATTGCCCTGGGGAGAGAGCAGGGCCCCAGGTTGGGGTGTGACAAACAAAGGCTTCATTTATCCCTGGGGGGGATGTTTCTCCAACGAGCAACCCACATGGGAGCACCAGTGGGACCAAGTCAGCCTGAGTGGCAATGGCCATCATCTGTATCCTTGTCACGTTTTGGTGGTGCATGAAAGCTTTCTTTTCTTTTTTTCCTCCCCCCCCCCCCCCGCCCCCGCCGT
The DNA here is from genome assembly GCF_964188355.1 of Buteo buteo. Classification (NCBI taxonomy): domain Eukaryota; kingdom Metazoa; phylum Chordata; class Aves; order Accipitriformes; family Accipitridae; genus Buteo; species Buteo buteo. The sequence goes on from NC_134191.1 coordinate 8,433,642, forward strand.
TTTGTTATTCTTCAGCCCCCCTTTAAATTTAATGGGACTTTTTCCACTTGATCATTTTCCACAAAAGAGTCGTTAAAGCAAAATCTCTCTTTGTTTCTGCAGTGCTGTGTGATCACTCCATCTGCTAGGTCATCCCTCATTAGCTGAGATGTTGGGTCAACACCCTGGACCAACACATCCGTGCAATTTAGCGTATGTTTAAACTGGAAATGAAGATTCTCCTTTTCAGGTCAAGAGATACCTTATTTAATTCAGCGTTCAGTTTTTAAGGATCCAGAGAGCTCGCAAAGTTTTGGAAGACTCAGGCCTTGTGTCAGCTTTCGTTCTCTTTTGGCATCCAGATGTTAATTACGGATGAGCCGAGCAGCAAGGCTGATGAGCCTGTTCCCACCCATAAATGCATATGAAGAATAAACGAGTGTCTTGGCTGGAGCAAGCACACACTAGCACTCCGTTTATGTGAATCCACATACCTTTGAAATCGATGTGCAAATCCACATGTCACCATGATATGTTCTCAATATACTTAGCATATGTGCTGCAGGAGCTGGAAATAATAGAATCAAAGTGTAATTTAGAGCACAGCCGTTGTCGGTCCAACTTCATTTATCATCATCATTGCCCTTATCATTTGCGATTTTGACTGAGGGCTGCTGTTGGGCAGATGATGGCCGTTTTGTGGATGGTGCTGTTTGTGTATTTGGTTGCAGTGCGGCTGTTTGAGGCAATAACATGAACTTTGAAATTCCTTTTTCATAATATTGTTTTTCTGCTGCTCATATTTATGGCGCCTTGGAAGTAGAACGTAATTTTGCACATGATTTTTTACATTGTGGAGAAGTGGTCCAAGAATATTTGGTATTACCAAGATGTTTTTTAATGGGAAACATCTCTGTAGATACAGACTCAAGTTTTCATAATTGCATGCTCAGTAACTACCAATTGTATGCTCATTTAAGCAGATGCATCTCCAGCCATTGCCTTCGGTTTGTGTTTAATAGGATGACTTGTTTGGTCACGAGGCTTGGAGGATTTCAATAAGCCCAATTTGCAGTAAGAAATAAAGGGAATAATAAATTTTGCAGAAGTTTGTGTGCGCTGTGTTTAAGGTACAGGAATTACTAACTTTTTTTTCAGACATCAGCACAACCCTGGCTGTCACGCACCGGTGCACGATAATGTGATGCTGCAGTTGATTTCTTTCGCTGCCTCTTCCTACGTGCACGGACGTAGCTGAGGTCCAAGACGTGCGCGACTACCCACACAGTCAACGCGCCTACCCCTTGGGGCATGAGGGTGGACTAAGGGACCTCTTATGAACCCTTCTTTTCTTGTGATTAACTGGTTGAAATATTGACTTTATATCTTGTGCGCATGTAGTTTTGCACCAGGCTACTAGTTTTATACCATTCCCTGCTCTTGAAAAGAGATTTGTAAGGTGTTAACCATTCATCAGAGATTTACTATTGAATTCTGCGGTTGTTCAAAGTTCCCAGCAGCTGTTGGCTTTGAATCTTCCCGATACATATTGTAGAAATCACTCTTTTCTACAGTAATCATTATAGCAGGGAGTATCTTGGCCCCAGCTGCTTTCTAAGGCCATCCGTTACTGCTTGGGTTTGTGCGTTGGTGCACGAGCGTTTCGGCCACCTGCTGATATCTGAAATGCTGTTTTGCACACAGTTGAGCAGAGTCCTTTGGAAATGCTTCTAGCGGTGCTATATTAATCATAAGACATGAAAATTCAGTCTTTTTCTATACTGTTCTTATATGTCATAGCCTTCTGCTGGGTTTTTAAAAGCCAACTGTGCAATTCACAGTTGGGCTGTCAATAAAGATGCCCGGCACTTTCCTGCAGTGGCTGTAGAGATTTGTTTTGAGTGTCTCTCTGGATTTCACATGGTTTGATAAACATGCTTAGTCTATCATCCCTCCCTCTCTGTTTCCTGCAGTGATAATGGATTGTAGAAACCTTAATAAGCAAATTCAGGCCGATCCATCAAATAACCGAGTTGAAAGACATCGTGTCTTTCTCTCACTCGGCATACAAATGCGAGATATTAGGGCTGCGAGTCGCAGACCTGCGTGAATTTAATGGGGAGGTTCTCATCATTCCCAGGGCCTTTGCCTGGAGTTGTAAAATAAATTACCCTCAGTAATTTTAATATTTCATGAAATCTTGCAAAGCAATGGCATTCTGGGCAGATTAATACAAAAGCTATAAAATTCACATGTGCCATATGTTGTATGAGCACCAAATGGGACGCCTGGGATTCTTAACATCAATATCATTTTAATGTTGGCTTCAGCAGTGATTCATGACATACCCGTCCCCGATGAGAATCTCAATAGCGCGAGTGGCGTTACTTCAACGTGCGTTTGCTCTATGCAACTGGTTGTTTGACTAGATTTATGAAAAACCACCGTACGTGGTGTTTTCTGGCTCTTTCAGGGTGTGCAAGGTCTGCATGGTGGCACGGTACCACCCCGGGCTGCAGGTACCTGCAGAACGGGGTTTTCATCAGGCTCTCGTCTCACCGCCGCGCAGTCAAGTCCCATTCACTCTCGGTTAAATAGCTGGGCTCAATTACGCCAGGTCGGTGCTTTGGTGCAGACGTGAGCTCTTTGACAACGCTCGCTTCCGCGCTAATGAGCTGTCTTGGGTTTCTGCATTCAATCCACCCGTACTGTTTTCTCTTCGTGCTACCAGCCTCCCCAGGCTCCTCTCGTTTAAGTCGCCCTGTTTAAAAGCAGCAGCGTAGATGAGAGCATAATGATCTTCTCCTGGTCCTCCTGATGCTAAAGTTGACTTGGGAGGTGGTGTACCCAGTCAGCACTACCAGTTTGTAAACTGAAAATGTTAAACACAACTATACTTTTGATATTTCTCTGGAATCTGTGCAAACCTCTTTAGAAAGGGGGCTGCCAGTTGAGTTTGGGTTTTTTTATTATTATTATTTTTATTTTTTTTACCTTGAAAACCCTGCCAGCATCAAGGCCACGCTGTGCCAGCATAATCACAGGCGCTGCTTGCTACCCGGCTCTGCGTTTTGCCCTGCCTCTCCTCGGATGGTGCGTCTGCTTGGTTATCTCACACCCGTCCATCGCTTCTTCGGTCTCAGCCTGTCTCACCCAGGCTAGTTTTTTGGAAGGGGGATGCTGTGAGGAGCCACTTGGGCATTCCAGCGTGCCGGGCTCCCATGCATCCCGCATCCCGCAGCAGCAGGTCCTGGGTCCCAGTGCCGGTGCTGGTCCTGGCGAGGTGGCTGGGATAACTTGTTCCTGCAGCTGACAGCAAAACGATGGCGTGGCTTGATTTTGTTCGCTTGCTGGGAAGCTAAACCCATCCCTGGATGTAGGTTTGGGAAGGCAGATGCCTTTCGTGCCAGCACGGCTTCAGGAGTTAGCTCGCTCTACAAGACACTGCCAGGTGAGAGGGATGTTTTGATTATAATTATCTTAATGCACTTTAAACCTGGAGGTTATTCTGCAGCTTGCAGAATGGTTTTGAAAATCCTGTCCTACAGGCTTTCCCTGTGTGCTGGGTTTTTTAGTACCATTAGCGGGGAGCACAAAACTGCGTGTATTTTTCTGTCTGTGTTTCCTGATATTTAACCTAACAATCTAATGTGCTTAAAAGAGCCAGTGCTCTTCCTAAGGCACAAATACAATTTATTTGTTAAACATTCAGTTTTCAGTTTTTCAGGCTGCTGCTTTTTCCCTAAAAAACAGGTCTTATGCTGCAAAAAAAAATGCAAATGTAGTCATTACTTAGGAAAGAGAGGGTTAGTTGGCAACTTACGTATGTTTTTGTAGGAATAAGTACGCAGGGCACGAGTCTTTAGCCCAGTGGAAGTGCAGTTGCTGTTACGCAGTATTTTGTACCCTTTGCGCTCTGATTTCATAGCACTGTAGATGCCCAGGGAAGGTCTAAGCAGAGCCCGAGCCCTGGCTGTTGTGTATATATGCAAGAAGAAGAAAGCCCAGCAGTCTGGATTGGCACTGTTAGCTTACGGCCTGTCTCTTGGATACCTCTTGAGAGAAAAGTCAAAGGTCCCTGAAAGCCATCTAGTCAAGGCAATCCAGGAGCAATTAAAAGCGTTCAGGTGTCCGTGCCGCAGAGTGGGTTGCGGGCATTAATGACTAAAGCATTATAAAGCAAACGGGAGAAAGGCACCAGGACTGAGGTTCAAAATGGAAAACATCTGAGGTGTACGGCTGAGAGCATCGCCTCCCGCTGCCAGACGTGCCTGAAGCCCCGTGCGGCCGCTCGCTGCCTCCTGGCCGGGGGGAGAGAGATGCGAGGCCAGCGGTGGGAGGTGTGTGGGGACCCCACGGTGCTCGTTAGCTGTCAGTGGGGAACGAGCCTCATCTGGGGTCTCGCCTGTCCCCTGGGCATCTTTGTCCCCTGGGCATCTTTGTCCCCTGGGCATCTTTGTCCCCTGGGCATCCTCGTCCCCTGGGCATCCTCGTCCCGTGGGCATCCTCGTCCCCTGGGCATCTTTGTCCCCTGGGCATCCTCGTCCCCTGGGCATCCTCATCCCCTGGGCATCTTTGTCCCCTGGGCATCTTTGTCCCCTGGGCATCCTTGTCCCCTGGGCATCCTCGTCCCCTGGACCTCCTTGTCCCCTGGGCATCCTCATCCCCTGGGCATCCTCATCCCCTGGACATCCTCATCCCCTGGGCATCCTTTCTAGGCAGAGGCTGCCCTGGAGGCTGGCTGGAGTGAATAGAGTCATCGGGAGGGCTGAGGCACGCTCACGTTTTGCCTTTGCTGCATGGTAGTGGGGTGTCGCTTTAAATAGGGTTTCTTGATGCGATTTCCACTCTTCCCCATCCCCTCGGGATTTCGGCGTGTCTGAGGCAGGCGGAGCAGGTTTCCTCGGGGAGAGTCGGTGCAGCGCTGCGCCCGCTCGCCCGTCCCCATCCCCAGTGGCACGTCGCCGGCTATCGCAGCACCGTGACATCCCGCCCTGGCGTTATCCGCCCGCAGCGCTGGAAACCTCGTGAGCCTGAAAGAGTTGGGGGGAAAAAAAGGATGCAGCTGGGAAAAGGGCATGGGGGTGTCGTCGTGCCAAACCCACCGAGGCTGAGCAGGGGTTCAGCTGGGACCCTGGTACACATCCCAGCCGCAGAATAAAGACATGTTGGGAGGAAACTCTCCAGCAAGTGATGCCATTGCAGGGAAGAGAGGAGGAGAAGCAGCCATCCATGGGTCGGGCAGCCCTGGCCACCCCCAGGGCTGTTGGCGTTTGTCATCCTTCCCCCAGTCCAGAGACACCAGTTTGGGTTTTCTGGTGGTATCGCTGAGATGAGCCATTCCCAGCTGGCAGGACACTCAGGGGTTAATTCTGAGCATCCTTCCACTCTTTCAGTAGAAGGACAGCAAGCCCTAGCAGTGTTTTGTTTTTAACATCAGTCGGCCAGCACAAGAAAAGTGATGTCAGAAAAAAACATCTTTCAGTGACAATGTGATTAATTCTTTCTTAAGGAAAGGAAAAAAAAAAGGATTGGGTATTTTTTTCCCTTTTTTTGCCATTGCCTAAAGATGGTCTGACAGTAAAGAACCTGTGATTAATTGCACCAAAAGAAATGTAATAGACACCTTTTCTTGGCATCATCTGTATTTTGTGTGATTTTGCTATTATCTCGTTGGCTCAGTGCAGAAAAATTATCTCTGAGGCCGCTATAAGGGATGTTAACTTCCTTTTCCTTATTACAGATTGATCTTTGATATCTGCTTTTCTCTGGGAGGTCTTTTATTCCCACAAGTGATAGAAACCTTCTGCTGTTTTCCATATATTGCACTTAAGTAGTTCAATACCTTTTGGAGCCTGTATGGGAACATTTAATAAAGACGCGATGATTGCCATATTTTGAAGGTTATATGATATGAGAAATTATATATTGTTTTACTAGCTGAATATGTCTATGCTGTTGAATTCAGATAAACCAATATTTTTCTAATAAGGCAGAGAAATGATACCTTTTTTTGTTACTTACATCCTCTAGAGTGTGAATATTTTTCTATCCGTGGTCTCCAGTAAAATGGATTTTCAGTCTCTCTGAAATTTCAGCCCAAGTCTCAGCAATATTTGCTTAAGAGTAATCAGAGTATTACTGAAATCTCTGTTCAAAGCAACAGTGACCTTACCAGTGGTAAGCAATAATTGGATTATTTTCAGAGATGTAGGAAGATTCACTGTAATAACAAAAGAAGAAATACCAAATGATAACACCACTTGTCTGCAGCACTGTAAGCCGCAGCACTTTCCGTAGGATAGTTTAATAGCTTAGCATATTATGAATACTGAGTAGAAAGGCAGAGACTTGGGGAATAGAGGCTGCCTTGCAGTTTGGGGTGATGTACGTGCTTATGTGGGGGCTTCTTTTGTTGATGATGATGATGGGGGTTCTTTTGTTGGTGATGATGATGATGATGATGATTATCATAGTACTTTGGCAGGTTGTGATGCTCTGTATGTATAAAACTTGCACCTAGGGCAGCGCTCACCTGCCTGCAAGGTGAGTTGTGGCAAGCACTGCCCTCACCTTGAGGGTACCAGCAAATGCCCGGCCCAAAATGTACCTACGTGTCCTGGGTCCGTGCTGCCCGCAGCTTGGCTGCGGTTGGGTGCCACCGCCGTGCCGTGGGTTCGGCAAAGCCGATTTCTTGCCGTGGGTTTCTCAGAGGTGTGGGTACAAGTTAGCCGGCAAAGCCCACGGGCACGGGCTGCCCTGGGGATGCGGGAGCAGCATCCCGGTGCGGTGCGGGGCAAATGCCAGTGGGCTTTCTCCCGGAGAGGCTGAGCTGCTGCAAAGACAACTTGGAAACCATTTGGAAGAGCAGATCCATAGGAGCACAGTGTCGGGCGAGCCCGATTGCCTTGCTCTCTGCTTTTAATTGTAATGAATTATATGGCTCAGCACGGCGGGGTGCCGAGCCTCTTGGCTGAAACTTGTGTAATTCACGTAAGTGTTTACACAAAAGCCAAGTAAATGTTAAGCTTCCTACAGATTTCAATATACATGAACCCTTGTTTGTATTGGGTTTGGGAGACCGGCGGAAGCAAAGCGGCGCGTATGGCTGTGCGTCTGGGCGGGGGATGTGTGCACATATGTGAACCGCACATGTTAAAAGACATGTAAAAAATATGACCTTTAACTTTCCCTGGAGTGGGCTTTGCAGTGACCGGTCTGATTCCTCCCCCCAAAAAAAAGAATTCTGTATAATTTTGGTTTATTAAGAGATGCTCACAGGCACAGGGGATTTTTTGCCTCTTGACCGCTAAAAGGAGACTTGTGCCGCCGAGGCTACCGGCGTCCTTTGAAGTCCTCCCGTGTGCCCGCATGATGCTTCTAATTACTGCAAATGAGCCTTCTGCAGCACAGGCTGCTGTGTAATTCAAACCAACGCTGCTCGCCAGATGGGATCCCTCCCGGGCTAGACCTCGGCCGCGTCCGTCCCCACGACGGTGACAGGGAGCCCGTCACGCGAGCGGGACGAGACGTTGGTCCTGACCTCTGACGGCACCTGGTTGTGGAGCAGAGGACCCTTAGCCCGGCCGTGCCCTGGTGCCTTTGGGAGGTGACCCTTGGCTCCAACACAGGGTCCGGCCGTGCAGAGCAGCGGGTCTCTTGGCCTCCCCTTGACCTGAGAGGAGCTGAAATTTGGGACCTTGCACGTCCGCCAAGCCCTTGTTGTTGTCCTGGTGGGACCAGGTTCACTTTGAAATAACACCACCAAACCGGGCTGTTGGAGAATTTGCATTAAGATGATTCCCTGGGCACAGTGCAGCCAGGAGATCTGTATACCTGGATGTAATTTTATTTTTAGAAAGCACGTTAAGGAGCATAACGACCTCATTACCATGCCAATTGCAGCCTTGCCTGTTCAAGAGTATTTAATTGTTTTCACTCCCTGTGCACAGCCAGTTTTGGTGGATAGGGCAAAAGCAGGAGAGGAAGGGAGTTTGTGTGACTGGAAACAATAAGGATGCTGAAGCAGAAGGCGAAGTGCTTGTCTTGAAGCATCCCTGTAAGATTCCTTCCCCAAAGCATCCCTGTAAGATTCCTTCCCCAAAGCATCCCAATACTCAAGGTACTCAAGGAACCCGCAGTGTTTTGGAGCCCTTTCCTCCACAGAGGAGAGGCGGCTGCTTCTCCCATTGCCTTCTGAGGAGCCACAATTTTTTCCTCTTTTAGGCTTTTCTTCTGCTGGGAGGGGAAGTGTTTGAAAGGCAACCCAAGCTTCCATTTCATCAGATGGTGCTGGGAGCTGGGGATGAAGGAGAGGTAAGAGAACTGCCCCATCAGCCTCGCTGCCAAGCGGGCAGTGCTGCGGCGTGGGAACGCTGACCCTTCCCAGCCGCTCCCCGGGGTCTTCTCTTGTGCCTCCTTGCCTTGAGTATTTTTGGCCTCCTTACTACTCCTGTGCAAGGAAGAATGTATAAAAACAGGTAAAAGAGAGAGGAAAGGAGGGGAAAAAAAAAAAAAAAAGGACTTGTGTTTCTCTGGCAGTGGTTTTCTAAGGAGCCCTGATTATTCAGCAGGAGTGGAAAAAACTGCAGAAGATGTAAATAATCTTCGGGATTATGCTAAAGCCAAGCTTCAGTCATTTTCCTGGAAAAAAAAAATGCATGAGGCCTGCTCATTTAATAACTATCAACCAGAATTTCTCTAGGGCTTCTTATATTTTCATGAAAAGGATCAGTTGTCTTGAAGAGAAATGGTAATTCTGATATCTACAAATACCCTTTGGTTGGAAAGCGTGTGGTTCAGGTTGGTTCTTTGATTGGGCTTTTTCTTCCCGTTTTCTTTTTATGATACTATCGTACATTCACATCCACAGTTACACACTAAAATGATCAAAAGCAAAGAGTTGGTTTATCGTGAAAAGGCAAACCATGGCTGCACTCTGTGGTATAGGCTATATCGAGATAAAAATACTACATGATTTTTAGCTTTCCTGTGTTTATGTTTGGTGCCAGAGGTACTTGAGCGATTTTGCAAAGTGTGTATACATTGCAGTCAGGCTTTCCAAAAAAATCGTGGTATCTTTTGACATCTATACAGGATCTTACTTACCCTGCTGGGCTTAATTTTAGACTATTGAGTTTATCGTTCAAGGAGGGAGAAATGGGTTTGTTATGTGCTGTATTTAATCAAGTGCAGCAAAAAACTATCACAGGCATCGTTCATCTTCGCAAGCCAATTTTTGTTTCCATTTTAGTTGTAGAAAAACCCTGCCCTGGTAAAATGGACGCATTTATTGTGCGGATCTGATGGCACCAAGATTATGGCTGCTGGCAGGTATCGGCTGGTTTGTGGGAGCAGTCTCCATATGGATTTTTGTTTTATGGGGTTTCAGTATTGAGAACTGTGTGTTTAATCATTGTAGAAATGCCAGGAGCCAGGGATTTGGGGATGTTTGGAATAAGGGAAAGTGCACGGCGTTCCAGTTGCAGCTTCCAAAACATGAGACGTGCTGCAGAAGCTGAGACCACTGGGTTTCCAGCGACTGGCAGGGTTTAGGGTGCTCATACATCCTTAGACAGCCTTTATCCTTCCCATCCATCCATCCTCCTGAGAAGCTCCATCCGTGGTGGAGGCGAGAGATGCTCATCTCTTTCCTGGTGAACCTGGGTGCGATGGAGCAGTTGTTGGTACCAGGCGTGGAGGAGGTCTGCGGTCCCTCTCCTGCTCCGTTCCTTGGGCTCTGGGCGTTTCTGTGGAGCTCGATGCCCGAGGTAATGAGAGCAGGGTGAAGAAGGGAAATGTCCACCACAACTCGTGGCAAGGGACCACTCGGTCGAGCGACGAGCATCTCTCGTCTGCGCAGGGCATAGCCGAGGTGACGCTTCCCAGCGGACAAAGCTGCAGCTGAAGTTTCCGCCGTGGGGAAGCCTGTTGACTGCAACTACAGAACGTTTTAATATTTAATGAAGACTTGAAGAAACGTCATGATTCACCCGTCTGGGCTTCAGTGGCACGCGGGGAGTTTGGAGCGTGCTTCAGCCGCTGCAGCGATCGCATGTGCAAAGCAGCCGGCGCGGTGCCTGGCTGGCAGCAGCCTGAGCAACAGGGCTCCTCGCTTCTGTAAATTTTGGGCAGACAGACAGGAAAATCCAAGCCCCGAGCGTGGTGTTCATAAAAATGCCTGGCTTTGTACCGGACAGCCCTTTGCGTGGTGGGGATGCTCTGATTTATTGGCGCATGGGGCTTGTCGAGGTGGGACGGTGGGACTCGCATTGCTCGGGAACAAATTCCGGTAATCGCTACCCATAGACCTCTCTGGGGTTTCATTTCCAGCAGCCCTTAATTCAAGAAACAGTTTCTGTCACTCTGGGTTCAGCCACAGGCAAAGAAATGGCTGAGGGAGAAATAAGTGGTATGTCCTAAGCTGCAGGAAGGAAGCGGTGGTATTTTTCATAATTTGATGCATTAAAATCGTAATCTTCCAGTTCTGTTTCTGAGCATCCTGGCTGTCTCATATATCTGTGGGCTCCTACAGCAATATATTCTTCTCCAGGTTCACACATGCTATTCTGGCAATACCAAAAAAAAAAAAAAAAAAGAAATAAAAGGCTTGGGAGGGGGCAGGGAGGGGATGTGATGCCAAGTGGAACAGCTCTGTCTTACCCGCCTTGAAGAGAAATCATCCGAACGCTGAAGGAGACAGGCTCCATTGCGCAGATTAATGTGCAGTGTTTGAAAGCAGCCAAGAACGTTTTATACACACACACGGCAAGGCTGGAAGGAGCTGGGCGGTTCATCTCTGCAGAAGCCATTCCTTTCCCTAAGAGGGCATTTTCAAAAAAAAAAAAAAAGAAAAGGAGAGTACAAAGGTCTCCAGGAGTGCTCAGCTGCTCAGGCAGTTTAATTGGCTGAACATAGCGCTTTACAGTTGGGATTAATATGGATATTTCTTAATAATGTGTCACCTTGTCAGGAGTTTCAGGGTCAGGACTGCAAGGCTGCACGGTGCTTGCAACTAAAGTTCTTGCCTTTCCTTCTGGTTTTTATTATTACAATAGCTCCCGTTAGTGCATATGGAAAGGAAGATGTCGTTAAGTTGGTTTCTGCTTTTCTTGCCACGGAACTAGTGAAGAAACTGGAAGGACGAGGGGAAGGATGGTCCACAGAGCTTGGCAGTGACGGCTGTGGCGTGGGTCGGCTCACGGCTCCACGCCAGCTTTGACCTGCGCACCAGGACGCGCAGCCTATCAGGGTAAACGTGGTGAGCTCAAACCTGAGCAAATCCCACCAGAAAGCAAATAAAAGGAGTGATTTAGCAGTGCTCAAGATAGCTTAAAAGGACCCGAGACCCTTAGCGTTTTTACAAGTATTTTACAATTGGTCTTACTGCCTTTTATCTCTGTGGGTCTCCCCTGAGTGACCACCAGCACTGGGATGCCCGTGGGGAGGAGGCTGCTCTTCTGTGCCCTGCTCCCAGGCAGCTGGGGCGATGTCTGCTGCCGTTGTTGAGCGTTATTTTGCTTTTTCTCTGTTTTTCTCCTTTTTCCTCACTTTTTCTCACCTTCCCTCCCCGTCCAGCGATTTCAGAGGGGGCTCCAGGAAGCCCACGTACTTGATGAGCACGCGTAATTGCCACCAGCCCTAATGGGATGCACTCAGAAGAAGGTTTCTCTAATTTCCCTGTGCTCCTGTCTGCCCCTACCCCCCTCCAGGAGTGATTGCCTTCACGGGTTTATAATCAACGGCTCGCCCACCGCAGAGGAGAGGTTCCTCTGCCTGGAGACACCGCAGCGCAGAGCAATGAGGCTGAAGCCTTCCCCGCTCTCTATAAAGTCGTTAGCGGCACAAAAACGAGCAGCAAGCGCGCAGCTGATAAAAGTCTCAGCAAGGCATTTGCTCCTATAATGACTGTCTTTTATGCATAGATAATTTTGATAGAGTTGCACTTCCGAAGCCCACTGTCACCAGGGTGGCGTGAGCTGACCTGTTAATCTTAAGAGAAATTAATGAGAATTACAGCTGGCGGAGGCCCCTCTCTGAAGAGCTGGTTCAGGGTGTAGCACCCGAGGGGAATTTAAAAAACGAAGCAGTGTGTGTCGTCCCTTAGAGCTGCAGATAAAGTCTCAGCAAGTCGGTTCCTGGGGAAGAAGGGGGGGTGTGGAGGAGATAAACTCCAGGAGTATACACACCAAATTAACAGCCTAATTCTGAGGAGCATGAGCACATGTGCATTTTCATTGCATCCACTTGGTAATTAATGGAGACTTTTAATTTAGGCAGGAGGGAGCAGAGGGAGATCAGGGCCACCGGGATTTGCAGCCTTTGTGGTGGCTGTACCCAAAGGAGGCCCAGGTGAGATGGTCCTGTGTTACCCCTCGTGATGGTGCTGCTGTGGTGTAAACTGGTTTAGCACCATTGACTTGAAGTGAACTGAAATCAAAGGATCCCTGCTGATGCTTTACACCACCTGAGGTCCTGGCTGTCTCCAGATATTACCAAACAGCTACTACATACTTCACAAAGTGTTTCCTTCAAGTTTTCTTTTTAGGGTAAGTTTCCTTTTAAAATGCCATATATTCTTGTAGTCGGCAAAGATTAAAAGAATAGCTTATCTCTTCTGTACAGAAGACCCATAAAGTCCTTAAATATGCTTTATATTGGTGCTTCTCAAAGGAAGAGTTGATTGCCTGGTCTTAAATATCCCAAATGTGGTCCCTGTGTGCCTGAACACGCATACACAAGAGCTCTCTGAAGAGCAGTCAGAGAGAGAGGCTGCTCAGAGAGCCTGTCCTTAGAAGTTTGTGAGGAATAACACAGCAAGTTGCATTGAAATGCTGTTGTCATTTGTGCATTTAAAATGGACGTGTAGTCCGGGGTTTGGAGGAGACGACAGCAATTAGTCAGCCCTGTTAATAAGGAGCATGTTGCTGGGAAGGGGACAACGATGATAGAATGAGTCATTTATTCTTTAACAATAAAAGGAAGATAAATGGCATTTGGTCAGTTCCATGTGTGCACTTCAGGAGTTTTTAAAGTCTGTTTACCAGTTTGGGGACTAATCCGATATGGAGGAGGGGCAGGTTTTTCTGCAGAATTAACAACTGGTTTGTACTTTGGGAAATGCGATGAAGTCATCCTCTTCCAGGGCAGCTGGAAAGCCCTGGGCGAAGGCAACGTCCTTCCCCACCGCAGGCGCTGGCGGGACCGTGGCACTTTTTCTGTCCACGCCGGCTCCCTCTGGCACCGGTGGGATTCCCCATTTCCCCGCTGAGCAGCGACGGTCCTGGAAGCGCACGGGGACCAGCGTGGCCGGAGGAGGAGGACCTGTCTGCAAAGAAAGGGCTGTTTTGGGAGCAGCTGAGCAGGTACCTGGAGCTGGGCATCCCGGCTGGCAGCGCTGCCCTGCGGCCGCCGCGATGCTGTGGGCTGGTGCTTTCCTTCCGTGGCCAGCAATGTGGGTTGGGACCCGAAATCTGCAGCCTGAGCATGTTGCAACGGCCGTGGCTACGTGGACAGAACCCTTACCCACCGGTCTGCTGTGTGATGGCAAACCAGGGGGTGAAAGCCCCCGTGCAGAATACATGTCCGGGAAAGGGGGAGCACCTCTTGTAAATGAATTTCTCGTTGGGACCCTCAGGATGTCATTTAAGGACTTAAGACCAGGAAAGAAAGTACACTGTGCTGCTCTCCGTTGTCGCTCTCTCTGGCTCAGCCGAGGCTCGCACTGGGTGGCACGTGGGTGGCTCTGACTCTGCGTTTGTTACGGGAAAGCTCAAAAGGTCTCCGTTCGCCGTCCGATGTCTAGCGGTGAGGTGCTGCTGCTCACCTAGCGAACGACCCGGGGAGAATAAAGCGGCAAGGAAAGCCCAGACTTGCAGGGGGAGGGCGAGGAGAACATATTTTGGGTAGTCTGTCAGTCAGCTTGACACTAATTGGTTGCAGTAAGTAATCGTTCTCCATGTAAATTAGACTCCAATTTCCTCTGTAGTCTGTCTGTTTGCTGTGTGGGCTTCGGTCTCTAATTAGGCTCTCACATGGTGAACCTGGGTTGTAAGCTGCTTCTGTTCCTGGAGAGCCGGGCTCAGCCCTCCCCGAGGCTGCCTGCGCTCTTCAAGCCCCGCTCCCGAGCGGGATGGTTCTTAGATCAACACTGCCAAGTTCAAAATGAATTCTTCTTTGAATGGATGTTTCGATTATTTCTTTATTTAAAGCTTGCTACAGCGGGGTGGGGGTAAAATGGAAGGGGGCTTATTGGACTTACAATGGGAATACCCATTGGAAACGCTTCCTCCGCGTTCCTGGAAGCCCTGCTCGCTCCTCCATGAATAGACCTCATTGAATCCTTATCCCCTGTGAAGGCCAGAGCAGCTTGCCCGCATCTGGATCCTGCTGCCTGTCCGCCGGGACACCTGGAGCGCATACCGCTGGCTCCAGCCCCCTCGCTCGGGGGGGGCTGTCTGTGCGCGTTCAGAGCTCACCCAAACACCGGCCCACGTGCTGGAGCCGCTCCAGGGGCGCACATCTGTAACGGAGGGCAGAAACGTGCAGTTGCACGGCAGGCTTTTATCCCCAGCCCTCCGTTGTTCGCAAACGAAGGCAGGGTTTCTGGGTCGCTGCCCGCGGTTTCGGAGCTCTGTGGTTTCGGAGCTGCTGCCGATAGCCCCCGCCTTAGCCCCAGCGTCAGAAGCGAACGCCGTGGTCAAGCACCTAGGTTTGTGTCCAGTGGAGAAAAACGCGTCTCTACAGCTAACGTCTGCGCCAGGCTGCAAAAAAAAGGAAAAACATATGTGTTGGCCGGCCAGGCTGTTTGCCAGCAGCACTTTATGATTCAGTAGTTACCTTTGTGAAACTCGGTATAACTTCAGGAACCACGTGCTAACCGTTTCTATAAACCTTCTCCTTATGTGATACAGTCCTGACCCAGATGTGTCAGTGGTACGGTTGGGCATTCTGATAAATACTGGGTTTATTGGTATCCTGATATTTACCTTATTGACTTTGGATCCGGTGATACACGCCGGGAGTTGCTGGCTTTCGTCAGTGCACTCACAAGGCTGTGGCTCCCTCGAAGCAGGCAGATAAGAAACCCTTTTGGGAGAAAGAGGTGAAGCAAATTGAGCGTGGGGCTTTTTTATTGCTTCTCTTCACGTGATTTACATATTGGCAAGGTAACTTTGCTTTTATACCGCTAGTCAAAACTGGAAGGGATGTTGGCTCCGTGGAGAGCTAAATTTGGGTAAAGAGACAGGATTGGATTAGGGCTTACGATTTTTCACCAATAAGCTAAAACTGCGGCGGGCGTCACGCCGCCAGCTGGGGCAGCAGCCGGGGAGCCTTCCCTCCCCAAATGACCGCAGCCGTTCTCCGGCTCGCAGGCAGCCTCCCAGCCCGGGCACCGCCGCCGGAGGATGTGCTGTGGTCCACGGCACCGAAGACGCTCGCCTCGCCACTGCCCATCCTTCCCATCCTTCTTTCCTTCCCATCCTTCCTTCCCATCCATCCTTCCCTCTGCCCTTTCCCGTTACGCGGGGGTTTGCCAGCGTGTGAAGTGAATGCCTGTTTAGCCCGGGTAAGTAGTCGCACCCGATTTATAGCCTATGAAAGTATAAGCCGCTTTAATGCTGTACAAATGTTTGCGTTGGGAAATGATGTTCTTTTTTTCAGCTCTGATTCCTGCCTGCCTTTGTAAGCGCTGGTTCTCGCTGCAGGCAGGGGCTGCCGGGGGCCAGGCATGGCCCCCCCTCCGGAGCAGGGATGTGCCGTATCCCTTGCTAATATCTGATGCAGAGGACACGGTAAAACTTTTCCTTGATGCAAACAGGACTTCTCTCGCCAGCCCCTGAGCTGCTCCTGCTTTTTTTTACACTGTTGAAAAAACCCCCCGAAGAGTAAAACCCTGCGGGAGGCTGGAGCTTATCTTCAGCTCTGGGTTTCCAAACTTGCTGTGTGTCTTCTCAGCTGTTGCAAGGATTTGTGTGGAATGACAAAATGCGAATTTTGAACCTTTGGCAGCTGTGTTTAGTACAGGATAAAGGGTTATTTTTAACTTTGGGATGTTGGATTTTTTTTTGTCTTTGTTCACATGAATTCAGGAGAAAACGTCCAATTCCTTTGAGGCAAAACAAAGGCTTCTAAGTACTTAATCAAACTTGCTGAATTCAATTGCTTTTGGATACTTTAGGACTTAAGCAGATAGGAGGCTGTGTTAGTGACAAACAATATGTTTGGTTGGAAAAAGGGGGGTTCATTCCTGCCGGGGAAGGCAGAGGAGCACGCAGCCTGCCGGACGCCTGCTCTGGGCAGAGGTCCTGGAGCCGTTTGCTGGGTGGGGGGGTTTAACAGCATCCTCTGTTTGCCTTTGTTTAGGCAGCACAAATTATTTGTGTGCTTTAGGATTCCTTCGGTCTTCCAGCAGATGTTTTATCTGCGCAACTGGTGGAGTAATTAGAGAGAAAGAGATGCGGTGCTGGTGTGCAAACACCCCCTTGGGGGGGTGGGTAGAGAAATCGCAGAGTCTGTCCCAGGAGCAGCTGGCTGAGGAGCAAAGTCAGCACAAGATGCCAAAAGCGAAACGCTTATGGCCCAATGTATTTGACTTTATTTCTGCAGAGGGGTTGTTCCCCCTCCCCGCTGCCAAAAACAGGCAGGGACTGCGTCCTGGGGTGGAAGACTGTGCTGCTTCTTACGGCGAATTTCTCTCAACGTGCAAATCGTTCACTCGGGATTTTTGCAGTGGCGGCTGGGGGATGATTAAATATTCCGTCTGCGGGAAATTACCAGGAGATTTGAGTATTTTCCTCAGTGGCTGGTGGCACCAGCAATGGGGTGACATGGGAGCCTCCCTGCGTGTAGATCGGCCTGCCTGGAGGTTTAGAAGGCTCCAGTTGCATGAGCATATTTTTGCTCTGCTACCATTTAAATAATGGCAGCAACACGCTGATTCCTCTAATGATCTTGATTAAGTTATCGGTTATTTCCTTAATTAGCTACTTGATCTACTTACACCTTAAATGAGTCTATTTGTTCACCCAGAGGAGGGAAAAAAAAAAAAAGCTGCTGTTTTTTCGCTTTTAAAAGGTTTTTTTTCTTTTCCAAAAGGCAGCTGTCATCTTAGGTCAATAAGGGAGCTTCGGTGAGCTGGCTCCCCCAGTGCCGCCACATCAGGGGTCTGTGGGACGGCCGTGGTGTTAGCGTGGTGACGAGGGGACCGCGCCGGCGGTGCTGGAGCATCCTGCCTGCCACCGCCGGGTCCTTCCCCAGCAGAGATGCCCTGGGGGGGGGCTGGAAGTGAGCTGCTTTCCAGAGGCTGAGCAGAACAGCACCGTCGCTTTATTCGTGAAGGTGCTGACCTATAAATCCAACCAGCCGTTTCAGGCTGGCCGTGGAAATGTGCTGGCGTTTGCAGATGTGACGCCGAGAGACGGGTGTTGGTGCTTCCCAGGGGCTGCCTCTCCTGGCGGCAGCGAATTTGAAACGAGACAGTGTAGATGTACATTTATTCCTGGCATCAGTGTTACGCAGACAAACAAAACACGTTGAAGTGGTCTTCTGAACGCTCTGCTTGTGTGTATTAACGGGGCTGGGGATGGGGTGGTGTCTCAGGGCCAGTTCTGGAGGAGAAAACGCATCTTTTAATCTCCAGTGGCCTTAAATTTCCCCTGCATTAGCATAGGGCACTGCATTGACCACCCAGTGTCCCTGCACAGCACTACAAAAGCAGCCTCACCAGTTGGCACCAGTTCTTCACCAGTATTGCCCACGCACCACCATTTGTTGCCTGCTCTCCCAGACCTCAGAATAGAGAGAGACTCAGATTTTTCGCTTTGGAGACTCCTTGTGATACATGGCAGCAGCAGCCTGTGCTTCAGACAAGTCTATTTGTTCATGCTTTTGTACTGTTTGTTACTCTTAATGATATTCCCCTCGTTAGCCTTAGCTTCACACCCTCCCTGATGCAGAACTCGCTGAAACACGTATTACGAAATGAGCCTGCTTCCATATATAAATTGGAGAGACAGAAGTTGGGACTCTCCCAGCTAAAACAGAACTAAATGCTTGCCCTCCAGTTACATTTTAGCATCTGTGCCAAAAAATTATGGATTGGGAGGAATTACTAAGAGTTCTGACATACACAAGCTTTATTCCTTTGAGCCTTTTATATTTTTAGCAATTTGGTGTGAATTTGGACTGTGCAACTTTCCTCTCTCCGAAGAAACCTTTCCCATGGCCCACGTGGAAGCCAGAGCATCGCCCCGCGATGCAGAGCCGCGGGGAGCGGCACGAACACAGCTCCAGTGCCGGCGCTCGCTCCGGCCGGGACGTGCTTGGATGGCAGCGCTCGGAATCCCCCGTGTCGTGTTTGGCAGCGCGCGCAGACCCCGTACCCGGTGCTGCCAGCCCTGCCGCCTGCGTTGGCTGACTCTGGGCACTCGGCTTTGCTCTTGTGGTTTTGGGTGATCCCAGGAGAATTGCAGCTTTTGGTTTGGTTTGCAAAATAGTTTCTGAGCTTGAGGGTTGGTGGGAAGGACTCGAGTCTATCAATTCTAATGGCCCAGAAAACAATATCCTAGTATTTTTATATCCTGATTCTTAAATGGTTGTCATGACATTACAAAGGCAAACGCGGTGGATCTTGTGGTCAGCTGCGCTTTGGAACCACAGACGAGCGTCACAGACGTTGCGGTGCCAGAGCAGGGATGGCGACACCTCTGGGTGATCCATGTTTCCTTCCACGTCTGTCCTGGATTGCTTGCGTAACCTCGGACGAGTCGTGGACATCCTCCAAGTTTCGGATGGGGGAGAGCAGCGGAGCTCCCGTTGCAGCCGTGCCGGGGTTGGTGTCGGAGCAGAGCCAGCCCCGGGGTGGTACCCAGGGATGCCTGGAGCTGGACGGCGTGTGCAGTGGGCCCCCGTTGTGGCCAGGACCTCCAAACGCAATGGAAAAAGACAATAAAAGCAGACAAATAACTGCACTCAAACAGAAAGTATATTGCTGGCTTGTCCCCTCGGCTTTTCTTTCTCTGCAAATCCTGGGGGAGGTAGCTGAGATGAAATATTTGCTCTGACGGGGTTAGATTTCTCTTTACATTCCTTGGAAGTTTGTGTTTGGATTTTGCCCTGTTGGTGTTGGTTTATGCAGTGATGTTTCCAGCAGTTCGATTGCGTGGGTATAGTTCCAACTCTTGGTATTCCGTGCAAAGATAAAAGTGAAAGATAGATGGGCCTGGGTAATGAGGTGGCTATTTAATCACAGCAGGACTCACAGGAAAATGTACATTAAATATTTATGGAATGGTATTCATTAACATTTTCACTGTGTTGGCACTGGGCAGTGCCGGAAAGCTGTCAAGAGAATCGGAGTCTGTGTTACGCAGCCATAGACCTGGAAAGAGCCGCAGCAGAGGAAAGGCATGAACGCTCGCTTTGTTACCCCCATGTATTCCTCGTAGCTAGCATTGCATTTGGAGTTGCAGTAGTAATCGGGATTTCAATAGTTTCACTTACAGTTCTGACAATGCTCACGGTAAATATTTTAGGTCTGATTTTTCTGACTGCCGTGTCTTATGTGAGCGCAAGTGGCTGACACCGAACCCCTGATTGGCAGGCAGGCAATTAGAGAGATAAGCCTAAGTGACTTCATGTGTCTTCTTTTTAGATTGCTCAAGTCTGAGTTGCTGTAAAGGGCTGGGATTAGCAGAGATTGAGTTCTCAGGGTGCTGGAAGTCGGTTGTGGCTGGGGGCCTGTGTCCAACAGCAGCTGTAGGTACTGAATTACGGAGTGAGTTAGCCGTGGGCGTGAAATGATGCCAGAAAGATTAGAACTGATGATAAAATGGTATTAATGCTTGATTCATTAACGGCGTAGAAGGAATCAAATTACTCTGGTGCTATAAATCTAAAGCGTTTCTTATGTTTGTTAAGTGAAGCTACTTTAATGGTTGAAATATGTTTCTTTGCCGACCATTGCATCCTCAGATACAGGATCACGGCAAAGGACGTTAGACTTCCCACAGCATAAGTGGAAGGTCTGAAGCAGTAGCAGCCTGGTAGATTAAATACTCCTTTGGGATGAGAGAGGGTCTTGTGTCAGATTTTAGGATACCTTGCTCTACACCAGTAGGCTGAGCCCGAGAATGGCCCCAGGCTGGTCCCAAAGGCTGTACCGGTTGCACAGGTCTGCCAGATTTGGGCTCTGGAGCCAAGGGTTTGTGTCCGTGATGCTGGCCCCATCCCGTGCCATTAGCCACGAGAAGTGATGTGCCCAGCTCAGGCTGCGCCCACGGCCACCTCCCTTGGGGCAGAGAAGGTTGGTCTTGGTATTACTGTCGCTGGGACACAGCTTCGTCCTGCCTTTTAACAAGTGTAAAAGGGACATATGCAGAAAGGAGAGCTACCTTCTTTACCTGAATGCCTGTTGGATAAAATAAATGCTAATCTTGACTAATTAGCTAATAGACTCACTGCGGATGTCTCTGCAATCCATTTATGTACTTGAAAGTCCCATTAATTTCCACTGGTGCCTTACAGCAGAGCAGCAAGTGAAAGGCTCGACCGTGCCCATGCTCTTTGCTTTCCGATCCCTTTTTTCCCCCGCCGTGCATGAGAAAGCAGCCCTGCCGCTCCCGACGGCATCACGAGAGCCGCGTGGCTCGTGCCAGGCGTGGGGCACGGAGCCCTTCTCGACGCGCCTCAGCCTCTGGTGTGTCGTGTTTTGTCGCTTCACATAAAGCGATGCCTTGTAGCACCCCGCGTGGACGGCTTTGATTAACTTGCCGCTCATCTTTTTGGCTGCGTCACTGGTGGTTAAGGTGTGCCGACTGGGGAGGGGGCTGCACGGGAGAACCGGGTCCCGGCCGGGGAGGATCAGAGTCGCAGCAAACGGCTCTCGCTCCTCTTGTTGCTTTGACGTGACGCTCGTCAGAGAAGGACAAATGTGTTTCTTCGCACTGGGAAATTAAAGAAAACTTTGTTCTGGCATCACACGTCACGGTTTTTCACCCTTGGGTGCGGTGTTTGTTGACGTGCTGGTTCCAGCAGCTCGCCGCGTGTTTGCAGTTACTCCTGAGCTCTCCTGCCCAGCCTGGCTGGGGCTTCTTTCATGGAGGGGTTCAATTTCCTCGATGTAAGCGTTTTCTGCTTTCCAAGCTTGTCCTTATTTGCTATCTCCATGCTCTCATTTTCTTAACCACTGTAGGAAACCGTCTCTTGCATGAAGAGCTTAGAGCTCACACCTCCAAACACCTTCACATTAGACGCTTTTTCAGTGTCTAACGCCCACAAAAATCAGCGAGAGCTGAATCCTTAACTGCTGCCAAATATCCAGATATCCTGAGCATCTGACTGCTTCCCTTGATCACCTCTGTTAGAGTAAGGGCTGGCAGAAAGGAAGGGAGAGGAGCAATCCCTCCTGGAACGTGAGCACCAGCAATGGTTCAGAATTAGTCTGGGTCTAAGCCACAGATTTTTTGCAATTTTGGACCCAGAGCCTGTCACGTAAGCGACTTTGCAACCGCTGCTCTGGCTGCGGATGATGATCCAACCCCTAAAACTGGTGTTTGGGGGTGAGGGTGGTGGAGCAACATGGGTAAAGCAGGTCACTCTTTTCCCTCGCAGTGGGCTCCCCAAAATGAGAAAAGCAGCAGCAAGCGGTTGTTTGAGGTACCAGAGGGTGTGTTTTGAAGAGCTTAGTCCTCAGCTCCCCAAAACTTAGGGAAGGCCTACTTGAATTTCGTAGCATGAATCTGAAGGGGAGCAGCAAGTGCATCTGATGTTGGCAATTCCGAGTCCCGTGCGGTGGCACGGGTCCTGCTGGTGAGCCGTCGGCAAGCGGTGTTTTCACCTAAATCCTCAACTGATTTCAAATGAGCATCTACCCTGCAATTTCTCCACCATTTTAAATACGTTTCCAAACCAATTAACTGTTGGTGTAAAAAAAAATCGTTGCACTCCAGATAGGTCACTGTATCTGCTTTCCAATCCTTTAAAATATTCTCCTATCAGGAATTCTTCTCTTGTAAACCAGGGCTGCTTTGGATTTTGGTGAGCTGTAGAGCAATTTTTCCGTGCTATATGCGCACTGCCAACTTTCTGCAAACCTGGCATGGATGGGGACAAGATAAACAAAGGAGTTTATCTTAGAGATGCTTCAAAGAAGGACATTGGACATGTGCCCATCAGAGGAGGATGGATATATGCCTACCATAAATGATTTTTGTCTATATTTTGTCATTTTCTGTAGAATGGTTCATCTCTGAGGCTCCAGCAGCTTTAGAAAGTTGAGTATAGCAGGTTTGTCTCAACTTACAGGTGACGGGGTTTTGTTCGAAGCCATGTGCAAAATCATAGTTGACCTCAAAACTAAACCCAGTTTCGTGACCCTTCTGTAAGCACAGGGTACTGCTTGCTCAGGTGAAGGTGGAGAGGCTGGGAAAGCAGGAAAGGGCTCTCCTCTGCATCTTACGTGGACTAAAAACTTTACCAAAGTCAAAACTTTTTTCAAAGAAGCGCTGTTCAGAGTACAGCAAATGTCAAAATCCTTCTTGGCCATGGGTTTGCACCGGTGTGTGTAGCAGACGCTCAGGGAGGGGAAAGCAGCTGTTGAGCTGTGATTGCTGCTTATTACACTAATTATAATAGTCTCGCCGGTATCGTGAGCTTCTCTTCTCCTTCCCCCATCTGTCTGTTAGGCCATCCATGGTTGCTCATCTTTTTGAGATACGTGTTTGAAGTGCTTAGTACCGCAGGGAGCGTGACTGCGCTTCCCCACACTGGTGCAAGGGAATGATTGTGGTTTGCACAGAGAAGGAATTTTTAGGATTGAGCTCTTTACCCTGAAATAAGGGCACGGCAAGGTGAGGTGTTGCCCTGGCTCTGCAACTCCACGTTTCCAAGGATCGCAGCCAGGTGAGCCACCCTGGTCTGGAGCATCCCAACCTGTTTGGGATAGAGGGAAGAGGACGATGTCCGGTGCTTGCTTCATTGCTTTTCCTCTATATTTGGGGTTTTGCCCTGTAGCAGTACAACCAGTCTAAATACCGGTCAGAGCAATCCCCTCCAGTCTGGGCACGCTGCAGGAAGGTTCCCAGCTCTAACTCAAAGAACATCCACTGTTTTCCAGAAATGTCCTCACCCCTCTGCCAGGGGAGCCTGGCCAACCCTGCCGTCGGTACCACCGCTGGCAGCGGCTGAGCTGACCCCCAAATTGCTGTGCTTTTGTGGCAAGGAGACACCGTAAGTTAAACGCTCAGCAAAAAGAAAGCACGGCTCCTTTGGATGCCCACCTGGTTTTTATTTCACTGGGGAGGAGTTACTCGTTGTCATAGGGCGCTCGCTTTGAAGAACAGCCCGCTCCAAAGCAGCCAGCAAAATGCTTTCTGAACCGCGAAACAATGGGACTCACTAAATCTCTAGCAGCAATAACTGCTTCTAAAAGGCTGATGTATTTAGTCTGCTTATGTTTAGCAAACATGTTTGCTTCGCCCTTTGAAGATAATGCTGCGTGCAGCACAGCATGGTAGGGAAAAAAGAGGAAGAAACGGCCTGTGGTTTTCAGCATGTTTAACAAGCAATGGCTGACGGGAGCAATGGCATTCAGTAATGCTGGTGTCCCCCCGTTAACTGCCAGCGTTTGGGTTTCTCCCCCCTCCCGGTCCCCGAGCCGCGGGCAGGATGCCCTCGTGGGCTCGTATGAGCTGGGAACACCACGCCTGAGGCCGAGGCTGGTGGAGGGCGGCAGCAGCCCGACACGGTGATGCTGGTGCCCCCGCGAGCACGGGGCACCCCCCGAAATCCCCCGGCTGGGGACACCTGCGAGCCGTGCCTCGGCGTGGCTGTGACGGCACCGACCGGCATCTCCTCGTAGGGTGGCTTTGACCCTTTGCTAGAGACCGTTCCCAGGTTGGGGGGACTGGGGCTTGCGCAGCAAGGAGGGATGCTCCCGTGCTGCCCCCCGCACGGCACCCATCCGGGAGAGCGGGGACAGGCTGGGACCCCGCGGAGGAGGGAGCCCACGCTTCGGCGCGACCCTCTCCTGATACGGTCTTAATCCCTCTCCGCGGGTCCCGATCCCCCCCCGTTCCTCTGGCAGACGATTTAGTTGCATTTCCCTACAGATCACGGTGAGATAAGAGCGTGGCCGTGTTTTACCGTCAGGGAAGCGGGTTTCGAGGATGGCAGGTTATAGGAGGAAGGGGTGCGGGTTTCCAGCTGCACGCTCTCACCGCCGCGGCCGCCTTTGATGAGGGCTGTGATTGATGCTGCCTTCGGAGCAGGCAGCCGTCAGCCGGCGACGCGCTGACCTTTCCCTGACGGGCTGAGCGGCTCTAATGATCTTGATGGGGCTGGCGATTTGTATATTGGGTTTGATGTACGAGGCTTGACGCGGCATGGAGAAATGGGACCGGGGTATGACTGACAGCCCTTTCCCATTAAGGATGGTGAGGCACAGGCTGTGATTTCCAGTGATTTCTTTCAGTGGGACTGTTGTGCTGAATTATATTGTAGCAGAGAAGTTTTGCTGTTAAATATCTTCCTTTATGTAGCTTCCAAGCAGTTAAAGATGAGAATGAAGTAACTTGCAGGCCAGAAGGCTTATCGCTAAAAAGGCTGTTCAAATTATACACTTAAATTAATTAATATTTAGTGAATTATTTTTACTCTGACTTTAATGTTCAGCCTCCTTAGGCAGATAAAACAATGCAGTAGCTGGCGTCCGGGATTTTTTTTTTGTAATTCAGCTGTACAAAATTTCAAACCCTTGACTTCTTGCAGGCAACATTAAAACCTTTTAATTTCCATGAGTTGAGCTGTGTATAAATCACACCCTGGTTGGCACATCTCATGGGTGCTTGTGGCAAGAGTAATGAATTTCATGGTTTGTTATGAGCTACTAAAACCAACACAAACACAGAAAGCCCATTGTAATCTCAGCATATCATTCAAGGAAGCAATTTATTCCTAAGTATGAACAAATGTCAAGCCACGATAACAAATTGTTATTACTAATTAAAACAAAGGGAAGAATAGCAAACATCTCCTGTCATTTGTGTGCAGTGCCAGGCTGTCTCGGGGACATTGGAGCTCCATCCAGTGGGACAGCCAGGCTGCAAACCTCGCCGTAGCCCAAGACATGTCGACCTGCTCTGTGCACTCCAGGCAAGGCATAGGGCCGTGGTCCTAATAGGGCTGGGGCCGGGAAACCACCCAGGCTTAAATCGAGATGCCACTTTTTATGATTTTATTGGTGTGGTGTTTGTTTTGTTGGTTTGGTTTTTTTTTAATTTAAAATCAAGCTTAGCTGGATTGTGGAAGTCTTGTAGTGGGTGGAGTTTGGGGTGGACTGAAACAACACGTGCCACTCCGTCTGCTCGCGCTAGCTGGTTTTATATCGTCCAGGTCTACTTCATGCTCTCAGATATGAAATAATAACCTGTTTTGGCACCTTTCTTCCCACCGAGCAGTCAGGAGGTGAGGAGCCAGGTGCATTCCTGACCACGGCCGATCCCCCTAGGTTTGCAAATACACCGGGAAATTTAAGACTTGAAGACATCATGAAAGCCCTTTCTGTTCATGACCCAACATGCGTGATTTCCTCCCAGCCATATTACGGGAGCATCGGGTGGATCCAAAAACGCGCTGGATTTACCGCCTCCCTGTGCATTTAACACAGTTTGGGAGCAAGCAGCAAATCTCTTCCCTCTTAGCTGGCGAAGAGCTGGCAGCCGTGTCTCTCCTGGGTGGGAGCAGAAGCGTGGCCGCCTTAAACCGTCAATGGTTTCTGAAGGAGTTTGGATGTTTGCGCAGCCCTGGGAGCCGCCTGCGGCGCCTGGCGTGGAGCAGGGGCTCGCGCGGAGCCTGGCCGGGGCGAGGGAAGCACCGAAATCCTGCTGGCAGCCGGAGAAGATGTGCGCGGTCTGGTTTAGGAAGGTAAAAACCAGACTTGTGTCGCTTGGCCAGGACTCCGGGCTGGCTCGAGACTTGTCTCAGAGCACGGAGACGGTTGAGCACCGTGCCCCCATCCTGGAGGATGCACAGCTTTTGGGGGGGGGGAACCAGGTGGTGCGTGGCTGGTGCAGAGGAGAGCTCGGTGAGCAAAAGCAAGAAATCCTCAGGGCATAACCACTGACCCGAAACACCCTATTAGACAGGTTTGAAGCCAAAAAATAAAATAAAAATAATCTAATGTGACAGCGACCCTGACAGCGTCAGGCAGTGAGAAGAGCGGCAGCGAGGGAGTCCTGAGCTGCTGCCAAGGCACATGTTAATGCAGACTTGCAGGGTTAGTTGGTTATCCTGGAAATACATCTTCTATTTTGTGTAAATGGAAAATTAATTTGTTGCTGATCAAAGGTTTAGATCTTTGGAAAACATACCACCAGATAAGCTGAAGATTTATGTGTTTCCTTCGTAACATAGTTTCAGTGAACGCTTTATTGTTCGTGGAAAGGCCCCAGGAAAAATATGTCATTAAAAAAATAACTGCGTTGAGTTTATTTAGCTTAAATTACAATACAGTGCTTTAATGAGGCTTTTGTAGATAACATTAAGGGACACTACTAAAAAGTCTTCAGATGAGAATACTATCAGGCTAGCAAAGGGGAAAAAACCGATGTGAGCACCCAGATTGTTGTTCACATTCAGTTACAAATTTGTTTTCGACGTACAAAAGTAAGAAACATCGTAGTGCCGAGTTAAAGCCAGAGGCTATGAAAAGCCTTATTGTTGTTAAGCTCCCTAAAGCTTCTTGCATTAAGGTGATTAAAAAAAAAAAAAAGAGAAAGAGATACAGTGATCGATTGAAATGCCGTCTGCGGCATGAGCTGGGGGTGCGTGGTGGGGACAGCGGGTGGGTGAGGGTCCTTCTGGAGCGCCTTGTCGTGGGATCCGGGTCCTCCTGCGGCATCACCCCTGGGTTTTGCGTGGTTCGGTGCTGCCGGAGCCCGCGGATGGCACAGGGTGTGCTCGCAGCCGCAGCCTCGCCGGGCTGTGCGCCGGAGGATGCCGGTGAGGGTCAGGCGTGTCTCGCCGGGTGAATTGGTAGGAAATAGAGAAAACTGTCCCTCGAATCAGCCGCAGTGCGTATGGGCTGTACCTCCCCTTCTGTGTCAGCTGCTGCTGGGCTCGACGGTGTTTGAAAAAACGGAATTCCTCCTCGCAGACAGGCAGCGCGGATCCTCGCCCGTGGCTCTGCCGAAAACGAGCGGAACGCAGCAGCGGTGACGGCAGGAGGAGCGGGTCTGTCTCGCGCGGTCTTGGGCAGCAGCCGCGTGGAGGTACAAATGGCAGCCCTGAGGAAGAGTGGAGGAGGCCAAGTTTTGGGGATTAATGATCTGCATCCGATGTTGGTCTCTCTGCACCTCCCTCCATCCCGTTTTTCTCTGAGATAAGACACCCCTGCTTCTGGCATTGAGAGGTGTGGGGAGGGGTGGCTCTGCTGCTTTGCTTAGAAAGAATAAAGAAAAAAAGAAGGAAAAAGAGAGCTTAACCTAATTTAAAGTCTCGACCTGTATTTCGTGGCTCGGGTTCTCCAAGGAGCTTTCCCTCTACCTTAGGCACATCCCTGTGTGCCTCCTGGAAAGCCAGGCGTTTGGCTGGGAGGAGTGGGGCCGGACCCTGCCACGTAGGGTCTTCTCCCTTCCCTGTTCATCGCTAACGGCTTTTTGCGATCACCTCGCCCTCCCCTCGGGTGTTTGTAAAGCCGTGCCCTCTCCAGCCCCTCGGTCTGCTGCTTATCGCTGCCCCGTGGCCGTGGGAGAGTGGCCCTGGCAGTGTCCCTGCCCCAATCGGGCTCTGGCTGTCCCCAACCTGAGCACAGCTCGTCCTGGCACCCAGGTGGGAGTGCTGGCTCGGAGAGCAGAGATTTCTCTGCAAATTACAGGGGCGAGCATGGGAACGGTGAGGGACGGGGCGGGGGGGAACCACCGTGAGTATCCAGTTCTGCATTTCTGTGGGTCGGAGGAGCGATGGGGAGGTAATCTGTTATTGTGTCTGTTGCTGTGAGCCAGGACGGGCTCGGTGATGGGGGTTCCTGCCGTCCCACCGATCCCGGCCAGGCTGGCGGTGTGTGCGGTGCAGGGGACAGCCTTCGTCCCCGCGGGCAGCATTTCGGGGTGGCAGAGGCTGGAGCCTCTGTGACATCCGAAGGTAGCAGTGCTGTGCACCGCCCTGGCGCGCTGCAGCAGAGGATGCTCTCTAAATAATTCAGAAAGGCAACTTGATCTGACATTCATCGGGTTAGTAGCCCGGCGACCTTGAGGACGCCGGTCTGCTGTCGCTGCACGTGGCCGTGCCGTGTAGCTCGTCGTCATCAGGAGAGTCAACAGTGTCACGTGGAACCCTATTGATTGACGGCCGATCGATACGCCAAGGTGATAAAATACAGCATTTATAAAACATGGGCTCTTACAGTGATTGTTAAATTAACCATAGGGATGAGTTTGTACAGATGGCAGAAAGTTTAAAGTTGACTGAATTTGGGTCTTTGTCTTTAGCAGCAAAGGGCAGAAAGATGTGGCTACATTTACAGGCATAGCTGTCCATCTCACACCTCTGCACCTAAATGGGGGCTTCCTGCTCTTGATCTTTCTTTATTTCAGTAGCTAAGGTTTTACTTCTGGTTGTTTTCTTCATTGCTGGCAGTTGTCAGCATCCATCCTCGTAATGTTGCAAGTCCTTCACGTGACCTTTGATAATGTGCTCCACCAGCTCAGTATTCTCCTTGCTGCTTAATGAAACACCCATTACACCTGTGCAACGTGCAGAATCTGTCAAGAAATCTTGTGTGCCTTCTGGAGTTACTCCAACACATGACCTTTTCACAAGCCTTGCAGCAGGTAATGGTAATATGGAGCAATTGCCAATGAACCGGCAGCTTTCAAAGCAGGAAGGCTCATTTCCACTTTCCTGAGACAGTTGTGTGTCCAAATGTGGCAGCTTCTAACCTGATTTCTTGTCTAAGAAGAGCCTGGTGATTGGATTTTGTGGATATTTAGGTTTGCAAGTATTGGAACAAGAAGTCTGCCAGGAGCAATGACGATTATACGTGCTGTTTGGAGACACAAAGCTCATCTGCTCATAGTTAGCCGTTCAGCTGAGACGTTCCAAGCGTCGGTCCCACTGCTCTTTTACATCAGCTCATGATTCTCACTCCCATTTTATCTTTGCGGATCAACTTAAAAGTTTGCAGTTTCTGGTGTGATCCCCTTCCTTGGGGACGATCCAGTTGGCCAAGACAGCCAAGCAGAACTCACCTGTGCTGTAGGGTGCTTGGTTGCGTGGGGATGAGAGCACCGTCCGCCCTGGCTGGTCCTGGGTGGCTGAAGCTGCTGTGGATGGAGTTGTACGACAGAACACATCGTACAAGAAGTGGGGTTGGACAAATCGGGCTCGTGCCCTGCCAGCCTTTCCCCCGAGCACGGGGCTGGCTGGCAGTCCTGCTCAAGTGGCACTTGGAGCACTAATAGACCCTTTGCTCCCAAGTGTTTATAGCTAAAGGGCCTTTGCTCCTTGAAAGTTAATGCAGATAAAATCCGGCATTTTACTCATGTGTTTGTTGAAAATTAGCGCCTACAGGACCTGCTGTACGGAGCAGTGCATATTCTTTGTGCCGGGAGTAGCCCCTAGTCACTGCTGCGTGCTTTTACCAATACATTTCCAGGGAAGATTGTTACAGTAAACAGGGTAATTTCTGCTCTACAGCGTTTCTGCCCAACATTATAATTTTATAAGCAGGCTTCTTTATTTGCTTTTGCAAAATTCAGTTTTGTCTCATTTCCTTTGTATTGTAATTAACATGTTCTGAATTTCAGAGGAAAAATACATCATCTTGGGGCCGTGGCACATTAACCGTAGAGAGGCGAGCTGACGGCCTGACCGCAACGCCGATGCAAGCTGGACGGGGCAAAATGTGCCAGTTTAGGAAGCTGAAGGGTCAGGAGAGTTTTTTCCTACAAGTTCTGTTGCTCTGTGTAGTTGGAGGAGTTGGAGGGGACCCTCCTCGGTGCTGTGGCCATCCCCAGCAGAAGTGGAGGTGATGCTGCTCCTTCTGCCATGAAGGGAAGGTCTGACCTGGCTGGATGCGGTAACAGGGTCAGTGCTCAACTCTTGGACTTGCAGCTGCACTTAATTAAAAAAAAGAAAAATGAGGGGAAAAAAAAAATTAAAAATCCCCACAAAATTGTAGATGCTCAAATATTTCATCAACGGCCCTGAATTGCTTCCTTTTGTCTGAAGTTGTCTGAGTCAGTTGAGGTCTCTGCACGTTCTCAGTCCATCCCGCTTGGCCGGGGTAAGTTGGGGCGGCTCCGAGGGGGAGCTGGGCTGGTTTGTCCCAGCTGAAGATCTCGCCCTTGAGATTTTGAGTGTACTTCCATATAATGAAACCTAATTTATGAGCCTTAATAATAATAATTTAAGTCATTTGAGACTGCAGAAAAACTCGCAGCTGTAGTTTCCGCATCCTTCTGTGTTCTGTAAATATAGCTAATATTGCCAAAATCAAGGGCTCTGAAATCTGGAGCCAGGCCCCAAAAGTCAGGAGCGTGCTAAAAAACGCTACGTGTTGGGCGAGTTTTATTTGCTTTCTGTGTTTTTCTGAGCCCACAGAAACTAGGTTTTTGAATTTCACTCGCTTTTTGCAAATGCAAAACGCTCTCCTCCAGTTGACTTGAAGCAGAGATTCATTTGTGACCACCTAATTCCCAAGCAACGGGGCTTAAGAGCAGCAGAAGAGATTTGGCAGCGTAGCTCCTTCTCTGCATTTTCTTTTCTTTTCTGAGGGGAGGGGAACACAGGGGAAGGAGTCTTCGGCATCCCCGTTGGGGTTGCGTATTCCTGGGGCTCGCAGTACTTACCTGAGATACACATAAAAGGTGCCAATTGTGCCTCTCTCGGGGCTGTATGAAAGAAAATGTATTAAAATATGCGGTAACCAAAACACCACTCTAATAACTTGTATTTCCTAGAATATTTAGCCCTGCTGGTGCACAAACATGCTGCATCTAAAAACCAGTGGGGAATCATAGCAAATGACTGCAGAAAATAATTAAGAGGGCATTGAAAGCCAGGAGAAAAACGATATGTTGCTCCGAGCCAGCGGATCATTGCTTTAATAGCCTGCGTACCTAAGAAGCGGTGCCTTAAGTTTGACAGCAAGTTGAGATCGGTCAGCATCAAATAAGATGATAGTTGGGGAAGGATAATTAGTGTCTTCACACCATTCAATTTGGGCTGCTGGTGCGGAGCCAACTCTTTGAACCACACACATGCGAGCCAGCGAGAAGGATTTTTTTTTTTTTGGATATTTTTTTTTTCCCTCTCCCTTTCCCTAAGCAGCCCGCAGGATTTATTGATGCTAAGAGCGGGCTGATTTCCATGTAAATAAATGGCGAGGGTGGCTGGGCCGCGGCGCGCGGTCCGGATGCGGTGACTTTGGCTTGCTGACATCATTGCTCATTAGCATGCAGGAGAGGAGAGCAATGCAACAGCAGAGCCCCGCGTCGCTCCCGCGCCGGCAATTATTCTCCACGGGCTGCGTCTCTCCTCGTTAATGCCTTGCGCTCGGAGAGCAAATTGGACATCCTCTTGCCACCTCGAAGGGTCATTTAGTGAAAGGCAGGCTGGAGGGGGGGAGCTGCCGGATTCGTTTGGATTGGGAGCAGAGAGAGGGGCACCATCCGGAGCTGGATTTCCGAATGAGGCAATTTAAACGTAAAGCTTAAGACGCGGGGCAGGAGCGGCACGTTTTTCCCCGGCAGGTTGCCTTCGGAGACGCGCCGCGGTCGGTGCGCGGCTCGTCCGAAAGGCTCCGACGAGAGCCTGCGTGGGTCGGGGCGGTGGGCTGCGCGGGGGAGCGCGGGATGTTTTATGGCACTGCGGTGCTCGGGCTGGTCCTGGGAGCCAACTGGGACCACTAGGACGGCGGAGCGACCCGCTGGATTTTTTCCTCCTGCGCTGTCGCCGGCGGTGGGAACAGGTAAGAAACTACCTTTTGCCGGCAACTTTGAAGTCGTCGTGGATTTTTAGGAGGGGTGGGAAGAGAGGGGGAGGAGGAGGAGGAATAAGCAGCGTTCCGTGGCTGCACGTAGCTGCGTGCGAACTTTGCTCGGTGTGCTGGTGGTGGTGATCTGCGAGGGGGCTGCGCTTTTTTCCCCAGCCTTTGCTGTTCTCCTTGTTTATGGACATAAAAGGTTAATTGTTAAATTGCATTTCTGCAGCTGCAGGCAGTCGGGGAGTAACACTGATGCCACCGTAATGGATTTTTCATTTTAAAAATAATCAGAAAAGCTCAGCTGGCTCTAATAGGGATAACTATTAAAAAATCCTCATCTCTCAGTGTTAATTTTATTGCTCTGGTAAAGGCAGTTTCTGGAAGCCTGGGTTCTCTGGGCATTTTCTGAGCAGACTGCGTGCAGGCTGGTGTTGTGGATGAGGACATTACTGTTCAGCTGTTTACTGTGGTGGGTTTGCCTTCCTGAGGATGGAGAGTTTTAAAGTAATAATCTTTCTACATTCTTCTTTTTCGTGCCAGAATACCTAACTATAAACCAACCTAGAACTGCAACCTGGGGGTTATGTTTTTCAGTGCAATGTTTTCAAGTCAAATTTCCTTTTTCTCTTGTTCCTTGAAGGAACATTTTAAGCAGATGTGACGCAGACGTGACCTGTGACCATAGAAAGATTTTAATCCAGTTACTTTTTGTTTTGTAGTCATGATTCCTTGGTGGTGCTAAACACTGATTGAATCTTTTTGAGCCGTTGAGGATTAGCGCTGGACAGAATAATGCCAAAATAATTATTCGCACCAGATGCAGTGTCATCCTTTCAGTTTTAGCTCTCTTATCTTGTAACTTATCTGACTTATTTGTATTCTGCGATTATTTCACCTACTGTGGGAGCACTTACATGTCTCACATCACTGCGTTGTATTTACAAGGCTGACGGCTTGAGCCTGCAATAAAGATTTGTGAAGTAAAACTATATGCAGCTAACAAGATTATATTTTGCTTCGTCTTTTAATCTGCTCCCGTTGCGTGTTTTCTACCAGCCAGATTCAGCTTAACAAAATGACCCAGCCTTGTGCACTTGCTGTTGGCAGACTTGCTCGGGCTTAGCCGGCACATACAGAGGTCGGGCTGGTAGTGATTGCTTTCACAAGCGGGTCAGTATTGCCTGTGTCAGGGGACGCCGTCTAAGCCTTAACTTTAGAAATAATTACAATTTTCAGCCTAGCTCATCCTGCTTCTGAGCATTTTGCCTATCAGCCAGGTTTTTTCCTTTAGGACGTACGGCCTGGGAGATGCTCAAATTGCAGCATGTTTACTGCTTCCCGTGGTTTCTGCTTGTCATGCTGCAAATGCAAACTGGCGAAGTCCCTTAAAATAGCGCTTAAAGCCTCGGGACAGATCGCTGGGAACCCACTCCGCTTAGCTTCTCTGTCCGAGACTGGTGCTGGAGAGATGGGCTGCAAGCTTGGAACAAGGTGAGGGAGAAGGATGGGCAGGAGGAGGAATACTGCTTGTGAAGAGAGCAGGATTATGCAAACTTGAGAAGACAGTGAGGACCCACATGCTGAACAGAGCCAGGCTTCTTTGTGGAGAGCTGCCTTTGGATCCAGAGGGGGAGCCTAAATCTTGCTAGAACCCCAGGCTTGGAGGCAATTTTCTTCCTTCAGTTAAGCAGCAGCAAGAAACCCCCTGCAATACAGCTCGGCATCTTGTTAGGCTGAAAAGCCGCCGAACGGTATAATTAAAAATCTAACAAGATAACCCGTGGGGTGGGACAGGGGCTTTGCAGCACAGCCGTGCGTTGGCTCTCGGGTGGGCACCGCTGCTGAACTCAGCCCAGAGGGAGATTTTGGCGAGGGTCCTGCTGCCGCCTGCTCCCTCCGCTGCCTCCCCTGCTCCATCCCTGCCGGCCAGCGACCCCGCTGGGCTCTCGGGGGCCTTGGGGGGCTTGTCCTGCCACGGGGGACACCAAACCCCTCTTGGGTATCCACAGCTCCTGGGTCTGCCCGTCCCGTGGCTCCCTCTGCCTTCCAAAATCCTGAGACTGGCTTCAGCGTTGTTTGCCCACCAGCTTGGAGGTTGGTTTCGCTGTTATTCTATTCAACTTGGAAACTGGTGGTTTGCATTTCTTCTTCATGACTGGGGAAAAATATGTGGTTGTTATTGTTTCT
Source organism: Buteo buteo (assembly GCF_964188355.1). Lineage (NCBI taxonomy): Eukaryota > Metazoa > Chordata > Aves > Accipitriformes > Accipitridae > Buteo > Buteo buteo. The sequence goes on from NC_134191.1 coordinate 8,467,792, forward strand.
GTATGCTAAGAGCTGGACCTTTAAGGGGAGGGAAAAAAAGCCGTAACATAAACATGTTGAGATGAGTGGTAAGCCTGCGAGCTGGCAGGCTGCCTCCATCATCTTGGATGTGACAGAGCAGCCTGTTGGACACCTTCCCTCCTGGTAGCATGGCTGGGCAACAGGCTGGGGCTCATGACACCTTATTTTTCCTCTTCCCTCTCTCCCCCTCGCTCGATCTGAAGCTCGCACGGGTACAGCACTTTGCGCACCTCTGTCTACCCTCTATTATGAAAAAAAATATTGCGTCTTCTGCAAAACATCTTGAGAGCTCCAAATAGAGAGGAGTTCTGAGATCTGCCGAGTTATTAATATCCCTTAATTTAAACATCTCATCTTTATGCATCAGAATCTTCATGGTTTGTGTCAGGGGTTGCAAGCTCACGGGAGCAGCCTGGCAATGTGGTTCAGGTCAGGTTGATGTTTAAGCACCCTGGGGCTCTTACCCAGCTCACGAGGAGAAACTGGAGCTCAAGCGGGGACCTGTGTTTACTGCAGAGCCCTGGGGTGCACCTGGGCTCCCCAAAATGACCTGTGATGCACCCCAGCTCCCCTGGTGTGATTTAGCCACAGGTTGGAAAGGTTGGTCGTATTTTAATTCATCCTGCAGTGGTGCTGAGAGGTCTGGCCGCAGTTTTGGGCTGTGGTCCTGGTTCCTTATTTGCCTAAAGGCACCGAGGCAGCCCAGATGAGGGATTTGGGGGTTTGTACGTTGTGTCGTGTTTTGCCCTGATTTCTTGGTCTCATCTGGGAAGAGCACAGCCTTGTGCGCTGGCGGTTGTTGTCTCCCACGTGGTGCCTAAGGCCACAGAGAGCAAAATTGGAAGCAGCCTGGAGGCTGCCCTGGGCTGTGCCGCAAGGAAGCAGTGGTTTGGGGACAGGGCGGTGGGGACCCACGGGCAGATGTTCCCCCCGCTTCTTGAATTGGTGGTCCTGATTCACCATGAAGGCAGACCGACTGGAAAACCCTTGGAGACTGCTTTTGCTCGTATTTGGCTGCAGCTGGCAATACTAGGGATAGTTCTTTTTTTTCTTCTTTTTCTTAATTAAGCAAGAATAACTTTTGCAATAGTAAAGGATTTTTACAGAGTCTTAAAAATAAAATTAGTCTCCAGCCTGAGACTGTGCATGGACAACTTCAGCCAGAGAGGAGGATTTTTCCGGGAGTGGAAATGGGGTTTGTAATAAAAGCTTCAACGCCACCCTGGATACCTTCGCAATTGCTGCTGTTGGCACTGCAGAGGTCAGAGGGGATTAAAAATAAAGCAACACTGAAAATCTGACCTGCCTCGAGTAAATCCAAATAGGTAGGGAAGTTGAATGGGGAAGATGGAGAAGAGTCTGACTTGCAACTCTTCCATCCTCTCAGTGTTTCCCTACCTACTGCAGACCTTTCTGGAGATGGGCAGCTACACGTCCTCCCCTATGACCACTAAGATCTGGGGAGCTGCATCTATAGGAGCAGTTTGGTTGCTGGATTATTTCTCTCTTCCTTGGTTTCCTGGCATTGCTGTGCTGCTTGCTCTGTCGCTACCACTTGACGTTGATCTTTTAAGCCAACTGTTCCTAGAGCATCTTGGGTCAAGTGAGCATTGCCGTCTCTCGGCTGTCCTTGCAGGCCACCAAAGGCACCTTGTCCTCAGACTTTGAATTGCTGCTATTGTAAATGCTGTGTCTAATTCACCTCCTTTAGCCTCTTGCACTCCAGTTGGGCAGATAAAAGCTTTCACTAAGCTTCCCTTTCAACCCAGGTAGCACAAAGTCTTTGCAATTCATTCCCACTGATAGGGTTTTTTCCCAGCTGAAGTGACTGGAAGAGCTGTGAAGTCACAGAAATGTTTTGTCCAGAGAGATGCCGCTTTGTCACTGAGGTCCACGGGACCCGGGGCCATGGGCAGCAGCTGGCTGGGACTACTGGGAGCATTTGGTTAAAAATACGGTGTTAGAGAAGTTGGAGAAGGAGGCAGAGCTTCAGCTCCAGCTGTCTGTTTTGAGCACAAAAGCTTGGGGCTCCTGTGATGAAGCTGCTGTTCAGGCAGTCGATGGGGAAGCCACGGCGGGGTGCTGCCTGTGGGTGCTCCCGTGCCTCAGCTTCCCCATCCGTGAAAAGAGAAAGCGATGCCTGTGCTGGAGAAAAGCTGCTGGGCTCTTCCTATGGCGGTGAAGGACTATGTTAATTTTTCAGTTCAGATAAATGTTTGCCCTTCCTGTGGGGTCTGGAGAAAAGGGTCTGTGTAGCAGGGTGGGAAGATGCCTCATTAGCTCTCAAATGAGGGGAGGAGATAACAGGCAGGGATATTAAGAAGCCCTTGTTAAGAGACTCAGAGGTCACATGAGCTGCCCCAAATCCTCAGCCTCTCCTGTTTCCAAGAAGTTTTGTGATTTACTGACTGGCGACTGACCCCAAAGCCTCATTGCGATCAGAATGATGGCACGACGCTGGAAAAAAATAATCAGGCTGCCATATACGTCTTGAGCCAAGCAGGAAGGGAATTGCCCCTTTGTGTTTACACACCCCATCCGAGCTGAGCAGACAATTGCTTTTTGAGGGATTTCGAATCTTGCATGTTAATGTGTGCACAAATGCATGCAAATCCTTTATTACGGAGCACAGCGGAGGCATCGCGTGGCCCGGCGCGGGCCGTGGCATTCCTGCTCCTTGCATTGTCTGGAGACGGAGCTGCTCCCTGATACAGCCCATTTATTCCCATCCCAGAAGAAACAAGTGAGAAGCAGAGATAAGCAGCGCCGGGCGGGAGGGTGGGGGGGTGGTGTGATAAGGGCTGTTTGCCGAGTTCCTCCTTTGTCCGAGAGGAATTTTAACATTTCTGCGATGCTTTTAAACTCTGCCTTCATTCTTGCCCTTGCCAGGAGGGCTTGGGCTCTCGCGCTGCCCTTTCTCAGAATATCTGCGGTGCCCTGCCAGAGCAGGCTTTGCTTTGGTGGTGTTTGCTGCATCAAGGTCCTGCGTGCCCACCCAGCCGAGCCGGCAGCCGTGGCTGGAAGAGAAGACCCTCATGGCTGGAAGAGAAGACCCTCGTGGCCAGGAGCTTTTCCTGCGGGCAGGGGTCTGCTGCCCTCACAACCCCAGAGGAGCGGGGTCCTGCCTGCACTGCCCCAGACCCCAACGCACGCCGGCTGTTTGCTGGGAGAGGCCGGTTTGGCCGGCTGCTTTACTGGAGCTACACACCGTTTGCAAGGACCCACTTCGCCTTGGCTTCAGGCTGCTCCCAGTCCCCCCTTCCCTGGCTTTTTAGCTCTGCTTGTGCTTTCCCAGTTTGGAGCCGTTGCTGGTTTTTCACAGCAGGGAGACCTCGGCTCTCTCCAGAAAGCTGGGGGCACGCTAGCGGCTCTCTCCAGAGCCTCTTGCAGGGCACTAGTGTTTTCAGCGTGGTTTAACTTATTGTTGGTGCCGTTGCTATGATGAAAGGGCTGTGGGAGGCTCCAGCAATGGCAGAGGCTGCGTTTTGCTAACCGCGGCATACAACAAGAGACTGCCTCGTCCCAGAGACCTCGCGGGTCAATTGGGCTCACGTCGAGCCGTACGTAGGTGGACCTGGGCTGGAAGCGTGCTTCTGCATCCCAAGCGAGAAGCCCTCGGGAGCCAGGTTCTCCCGCTTGGTGCGTTGGGCCCTGTTCGCTTCAGATTCCCCTTGTGTGCCTGTTCTCGTCGGTAGAGGGAAGAGGGCTGGCGAGGGGTGGCGGATCCAGTTTGCACCGTCCCCCTGCACCAGTGGATGGGGGGGGTGTAACTGGGGAGGGGGGTTAGAGCCTCCCCTGAGAAGAGGACTGGACGCCGTGCCAAGAGCACCACGTAAAAGCAGCCGTTGCAAAATAATATACATCCATCTTGTAACTTCATCACATGAAGCGCTGGCCTCGGGTAGAACAAATTTTTCAATCTGTTTTCGAGCCGTTGCTGCTTTGTACCATGTGAAGTCAATTCAAGGCAGGCTCCTTTCCAGCTAAATCCGACACCAGGAAATGTTCTTTTTCTCCCCATTTGCTTCCCGCCATCCTGGCCCCGCGGCGGGGCAGCTCCGTGTAGCTCCGTGCCGAGCAGCCCCGCCGGATTGCTCCCCAGCCCGTGCCTCCCGCAGCAGCATGGCAGCTGGCTGGCTCCCTCTCTTCTTTCCTCCCTGTCCCCAAGCTACGGCTGCTTAACAGCTCCTTTATTTACCCTCCGTGCCTGAAGCTGGTTGTGCTGTCAGCTCTCCTTTCTCCGTTGGGAAACACAACATCGCTGGGTTTCTCCTTGCCAGCCCTCAGCTCCTGGAGTCAAGTGATGCTCCAGGATGTCCCCAGCTTTTAGCAACAGCACCAAAATATCTCCAACCCTCTGTCGTCCCTGATGCCAGAGACCTCTCTTAATCACCAGTGCAGGTACTTGCCTGAGATGAGCTTGCAGACCCTTCTCTGGGATGAGAGCAAGACGGAAAGGCTCAGGAACGAAGACGGGATTTCTAGAGAGTGATTGGCATCAGTTTCTTCTTGCTTAAGAAAACCCCACCTCCCCGCGCTCTCCTCAAGTTGTGTGGGGCTCCTTGGCTGCCCAGGCAGCGGAGGTGGTTGTTGATGAAGCTTTGGTGGTGATTAGGTGAGGCCAGAGCCAAGCTAACGGTTTTCCCTTTGCAGGACGTGCCACCTCACCTGGGCTGCAGCACCCTTTGTACGGTAAGGTGTACGGTAAGGTGTACGGCACGCCGATGCGCTCAGCATCTCCGAGCTCCGCCACAATTCCCGTGTTAAAAAACTACCAAGCCGTTGCTGGCAGGAGCAGCCAAGCAGGCTGCCAGCCGTGGCCCCGCTCCTCTCCAACACCCCCCAGCTCTCCGCCGTAGCATCGGCACCCACGGCACGTTGTTGCTCCGGTCATCGTGCGTGCGGTGGAGCGCTGGCACGTGGCGTCGTCTCACTTCATGCCGCCCTGCTTCGAGTGTTGGGGGGGGGGAGGCTGCTTTTTCAATTTCATCTCGTGTTTGAAATGTACATTTTTATATTAAGTTTTTACTACGGGGAATTATTTTTAATTATAGCGAGCTGCAAGATGATAAAATAAAGTTGAGTAAGTGAGACCTATGCGAAGAAGTCATGGAAACCATATCATAGGAGTGGAAAGACACTCCTAGGACACTGAGTATTGTTCCCATGAAACAACATGTCCTAATGTAAAGAAAATAATTGTAATTAAAGCTGTTAATCTTCTGCTTTTAATGAGGGGAAAGGAAGAGAACTGAGTATCTCAGGGGCAAGATCTTGAAGTTTGTACAGTTTGCCCGGAGAAGTGGCAGAAACCCCATGCGTGGAGATGCTCCACTTTTAATGGTGCAAAGTTTTTACAGAGCCCGTTGCCCTGGCCTGGGGACATCACTGATGAGTAGACAGGCTACCTGTGTCCGTTTCATTCTTTACTTTTCTGACCAGGAGAAGCCAACCGCTGGTGATACCTGCTTGCCTGGGATGGGGCAGGAGTGCGGGTGGGTGTAAATCAGCTTCCCGACCCGGTCCTCGCGCTCCTGGCCGTCCGTGGTGTGAGCTGCGGGATGGCGGTCGCATGGAGCGACCTCTGGGATCTAAACGATCATACATCTCGCTTATTAACTCTTTGACACTGGTATTTAAGGTCCTCACGGTGGCCTGATTTATCTCATTTCTTAAAAGCCCAAACCTCTGGCGCTCTCCTGCCGTCCTCCGTCTCCTGGAGGGGATGTGCCTAGAGCGGGCAGGAGGGCAAAAACATGCAGGCTGGATTCGTCCCCGTCACAGCGCCCGTGCTCCTGGCATTGCTGCTACCCAAGCATGGACTGCTGAGTTTGTCTCCCTTTGGAGCTTGTGATTGATATCCTGAAAATTCAAATTTGGCGAAGAACTCCTAAACTCCATTAGAATAACTATCTCCAGTGCCGAACCTGGGGCTCTGGAGCTATTAATTATTGCTAGCATCTTGTTGCATATTGAGGTGCTTCTAATCGTATTGTTGAAATGAGATGGAAGCGGCAAAGAAACCAGCGGCTTTGCTGGGGCAGAGCGCCCTTGCACGGTAGCTGATTAATTAAAGTATTCACATGAAATGGTGCCTTGATTATTTTTTAAGGTAACAGCCAGAGGCGATGCCGAGACTCTCCGACTGGACACAAACCAGATGCCGGGGGTGCGTGGGGGTCGCTGTGTGGTTTAGATCTGATGAAAGGCAGGAAATGGGAAAATCTGGCAAATCTCCCTGGCTTGACTTAACGGAGCCTCTTGACTTTTGCTAGAGTGCATTTTTTGTGCTGTAAGGGCCAAGTGGAAATTTAGACTCGAATCTGGATCTGAGCGCTGGTATGCTTAGCTGGCTTGTACACCATGGTGAACAAGAAGGAAAGGTGTTTGAAAATTAAAGAACCCTGTGTTTAACTGTTGCTGCCCTCTGAATTTCTTTGCTTTACCTTACAGCAGAGAAACCTCCAATGGCAACGGTAACTTTTCCCTTGCTTTTTGTGTGGTACCTTATTTTTTCTGAGATGTCTCCCTTCTGCTACCCAAGTAAAACCGTATCTCATTCCTCAGAAGTCGGTGGCATTTCATTAGTGCAAATTAATTCAGAATCCTGCGTGGTTGCTTCAAAATAGATACCATTGATCCACACTGTGGAAGAGCATTGCATTTTCAGAAAGAGAAGCCAATTTATCAGCATTCCCTTTAACCTCTTTCTGTGGGGCTGGGGGACGTTTTCAGCGGGGTTAATCCTTCGCTGTTACCCCTGGCGAAGGGGTGTGATGTCTTAGCAGCCCCGCAGAAAAATGCTCACGCTCAAGCCCAGGAAGAAAATCTCCCATGGACCGCCAGCTGCAGGAACAGACCCTTAAAAGAAATGCTAAGAAGTGATATTTGCAGTGAATTAAGCTAAGGGCAACCTGTGGGCTGCTCTTTCAGTTCTTCTTGTGCTTCCCCCCCCTTCCCCGTCTGGCTCTCGGGCAGCGTGTGAGCCGGCGTGCCGCTGAGCCGTGGCACGTGCCGTCGAGCCGGGCGGTTAAGATGCCGTTGTAGTGTGACTGTGGTTTTTGTAGCCTCCCTTAATTTAATTTAGCTTTATATGTTCAGACTATAATCAATTTTTATGCTACTTTAATAAGCAAATTTATGCTATCAGCATGCTAAAGGGACTTGTCATTCACAGCTTCCCAGTCAATCCACCATTTTCTGTATTAGCCAAGTGCTCAGCTGTCCTAAATTCGGTAAGTGCTCTGCAATTTCCAGCTGGCATGCCGATCCGCACCAGGCAGGCACACGGCCCTTGCCTGTGCCGGCCCCTGGAAATGCTCCTCGCGGTGCAGTAAGGGACAAGCAATTACATATCCCCAAACATTGGGCAGTCTGACTCAGCTTGATTGCCAAGTGTTGTTACAGCAAATACGGACTTTTATTTCCTCCTTGTGAAAGAGACAAATCCTACGTTAGAAAATGCCTGAGCATAAAAAAGGGTTGAGTTTAGCATCCGCAGGCCAGCGACTGGCAGGAATTGCTTTGCTTTCTTATTTAAAGTGCAACTCACCGGGGCACCTCCTCTTTTTCCTCTCTCCTCGCTTTGCAGGAAGATTTGCCTTCACTGTAAGTGCTCCCAGGAAGAGCACATCGTAACAGTTATGCCTCTGGAGATGGAAAAGACCGTCACGAAGCTCATGTTCGACTTCCAGAGGAATTCGACTTCTGACGACGACTCGGGCTGTGCCTTGGAAGAGTACGCATGGGTCCCCCCCGGCCTGAAGCCCGAGCAGGTAACAATGACACCACTCGGTTACCAGAAGGAAATTGTTTTAATATGCTCTTTGGAAATAGTTTGCCCTGATTTTTCTTCTAGGGGTGCGAGCGCTTGTTGCATGTGGCTGTTTCTGGGTGCACTATAGAGACTTGCAGAGACGGGTCTGGTCTGAATGCACTAATGAAACAAAACAGAGATGCGATCCTTGCAGGACTTGTGGTTTTCTGCGTCTGTAGATATATCTAATTGGTAATTGAGAGGTGGGAAACAGAATACTTCCAGGATGGGGTTTGTTGTGGTTGTGCAAGGGAACAGATACAGATGTACCTACTACTGTTTCATGGGAAAAAAAAGTGGTGGGACTCCAGTATTACCCAGGGAGTCGGTGCTCCCGCTGTGCCCTCCTGGACCATTCTGCTCTGCGGTAAGTCCAGGGCAGACAGTTAAAGCCGGTAGATGACTCTGAAAAACGAGCCAAAGTCTTTGGGGTTGGGTTTTTCCAAGTATGACATTTGTGCCTTACTGGAAGGAATTGCTCAAATGAAGTTCAAGTCCCTCAATACAGGAATTGCGCAGGATGGATTAGACCTCAGCGTGCTGTCTGTGCAGAGAGCGCGTTGATTTCTGCTCCTTGCGGTTTACATGATTCACTTGGTTTTTATGCTGATCTTTTACGTGTTTGACTCAGAACTTAATTTGCAGAGGAGACTGCAAAATGAGCTTAGCCTTGATAATTGCTATGGCAATCATTTTAAACTGTGTAAGGGGTGGAAAGCTTTCATTCTTACTGTTGTAGTTGCTGTCCTTAAACACTGTGTTTTCCTGAGCTTTTATTCAGAAGGGCTTAGGCATTTCCTGAAATATTTTGGCACTGCCTGTAGGCTGTAAATATTATCTGTCTGATTAGAGAAAATCCAGTAGTTTCGTGGTGGTGGTTTTTTTTCTTTTTCTTGTCTTTACAAGCCTTGCTCGGTGCTCGCTTGAAACTCTGCAGCACCGTATGTTTCATTTGGTGCCATCCAACCATGCAAATCCGGCCGCAGCCTTGTTTTCTGTCACCTTCCTTATGTCAGAGCTCCCTTTTGTGCCTTCCAGGAGGTACAAGACAGGGTGCATGGAGAGATGCAGATGGTCCTGAAGTAGCTCTGCTGGTCCTTCATGCTGCGGGGACACGAACCAGTTGGGTTTCGGGAGTCCCGTTGGAGGACCATACCCAAACTGGTGCCGCCTGCTCTCAGCACGGCCGTCTGTCCAGGCGTGTCCGTGGTTTCTGGGGCCCAAGCTGGCCCATGTCCCTGTAGCTTTGGGTGGAAATACAGATATTTAGTGATAGGTGGTACCTGACCGGGTAGACATGGTCTCTGATGGGTACAGCGTGGCACGAACAGCAATTGAAACCAACTTCCAGCATGGTGGTGACATATTCCAGAAGACCTGGATGCTTCTGTGATCCCGCAGGTGCTTTTTAAGAAATAGCGTGCCGTCAGGGAGTTTGGGGTGCTCGGAGAAAATAGAAGTCCATTAGCTCTAGCAGTAGGTACTGGCATCTCCTGCATTACCCAGGTTAATGTGTTTTTAGGTTCTTCCAGCATCTGTTTCTTGCAGAGGTAACAGTGCTCCTTGAGACGAACACCTGCTTTCTAATTACGCTCCTCTGTCTGCGTTCCTGGGCCTTTTAGCAGATTTGCCACTTCAGACCTGTCTCTAATCACCATGGAGATGAAGAGCAGCCGTAAGTAGAGCCAAAGACAGGCACTGAAATCCTCCCAGCGTAGCTCACCCGCCAGCCCTCCGGGACCTTTCCCACATCAGACGAGCCACTAAGGAGACAAAAGCAAGGGGTGACTTCTCTGGGCTGCGAAAGAGCCACGATGCGGGGCTGGAGGTTGTCCCCGAGTGAAGAGCAGCACCCTGAATTTCTCCGGGAGTTACCATCTGCCTGGGGTGTCGCAGGGCTGGGATCTCCCCCGGGGTGCAGGAGGGTGCCGTTTGCCTCCCGTGGGGGTAAGAAGTACCTCTGCAGCATCGTGCTGGAGCCATGCAAGGCTGCAGACAGACCTGCGGCTTTCTGGTCCGTGAGTCAGGTGTGCGCAAGTGATGTGGAGCCTCTGGAAGGCTGATGGAGCAGCGGGTGGGCTCTGCTCTGGCTGAGGACACTGCTGTCAGGCTGGGCTGAAAACGCAGATTTGCAGGCAGTGAATTTTTCTCTGCCTTCCGCTGTTTCACTGTCGTATTTCTTTGACATGAAACAGATGAAATGAAACAACTTTTTTCTGCAATATTCTACTTTATTAAAATCTCTACGCAGCATATGAGCTGGGGAGGTAAGTGGTCCCCTGAAAGACTAATGCAATTTTCTTATTATACTTGGACGACAGCCTTCCTACCTCGCTATTCTTGGGAGACAGTGTTCACGTCTCATCAACACAGCAATTTACAGGATTTCACGGGGGGAAGTTGGCCAACAAACGTGACATCGGGTTTTGGCAGTTTCCACAGGTCATTTCAGAATTTGGAGAGCCCTTTCAATCCATAGCTTAAATTATTAGGTATAATCTAAAGGGGAATCGACCCAAACCTACACGGTCTCACTGGATTCCTAGACGCTAATTCGGGCATCAGCTGGTCTGTGGTACATGTCAACTATGTGAAAATCATGTTGGTTACTTAATGCCCACTACTGAAAGGAAAAAAAAGCATTGGTCCAGTGTTCACAGGTAATGATCCAGACATTGCATTGAAGAGCGGAGCTGAAAGTTATCCCTTATATTATGGCTCATCAGAACACAGGACTACAAAGTGCTTTATGCAACAGCTGTAAATATTATGTATTTTTAAATATGTTTATAACACAGGGATGAAGATAGTAATATAAAAAAATTTTATAATACCACTGCATAAGGTATGGTAAAAATTCATCTGGAAAACTGGCTAAAATTTATGACATCGCTGATCAAGAAAGAGGGGTATAAACTGGAAGGAGACTGGAAATGTTATTTCCTTGAGGAGCCTAGAAGAGCTTAGTTTGTTCAGCCTAGCAAATCGAAGGCTTGTGATCACTCCCTATGCATTAGAGGAGGAAGAGCAGTTATTCAAGCTCCAACTTTGGCACAAGAACATAGATATAAACTGGCTCCAAATGCATTCAGGCAGGAAATTGGAAGAGATTTCAAACCATCAGAGGTGTAAGGCTCAGCGGCAACCTGCCAACAGGGAGAACGATGGGTAAAAACCCAAGACTGAGCTCCATAAATTATAACGTGATTAGAAAATGTGGTTTCTTGTAATAGCCGTCGGCTACAGAGGATACCCAAGAGGCTCCTCTGGGCTCTAATCCCGCTTGGATTGGACCTCGATGAGAAGTTGTCTTATTGCAGAAGAGGGACTTCTCTTCTGGAAGATACGGATGCAGATGGGAACGGGAGAGGTGGCTGTACAGGAGGCGAGGCAGAAGCTCGGGATGTGGGCTTTGAGAAATAACTCTTCTTCCTGCCTGCCCTTCGATGGTCAGGTAGAGAAGTAAGTGGGAAAGTCTTGAAATGGGCAGACACCAATAGAAACGTGTCCCCAGTAATGCAAAATCCCAGACCGGGGCTGGCTGCAAAGATGGGGGAAGGCAATTTTGGGAGCCAGTTTGTCTGCTGGGGCTGGCAGTCCGACAGCTGATCCTTCTTGCACTGACATAAGTTTGAGGGCAGATGCTTAAAAATAAGTACTTTTATGATGTGTTTTTCACATTTTTAGGCAAGGCATGCGTAAATACATGTGAATGCGCAGCCTTGAATTCCTTGGGCCTGTGGTTTGGAGAAATCCAAAGAGGTTGTAACATGCCAGCTTGAATTTCTGAATACAAGGGATTTTTGAGGATTTCTGTCTTTATTGTGTCTCAATAATAGGAGCAGCTGGTTATGGGCACAGATTGCCAATTAAACAAAAGACGGGGCTCTACTTCAAATGCGGTGCGGCTTTCGGTATGGCTCTGGCATGCCAACGTTCAAGACCCTTGTATGTGCCATAAGAACTTAATTCCCTCTTGCTGTCAGCACAGTTGCTCTGATCGAGTCCCTTAAAAAGTTATGAAAACCTCATCTGAGGTAAAATTAGTAACATGAAGAAGGTTCAGGGGATCATTTTCCTCTAAGACAGCCGTTAGAGCTGGGACCGGGAGAGCTTTGCAGCATGGTGTGAGACTCGTAGCTGTCACAGGGGCTTTATTCAGGGGATAACGCGTGTGTTGGTTCCCGTTCCAGATCTTTTGCAAGACCTAGAGCAAGGGCTTGAGTTATAAAACCTCCAAGCTTTATCAGTTGCTCTTCAGGTCACGAAGTGAGGAAAGGAGAGCGGAGCTGAACCTACACTGAACATGCATTTACACCTTACCTAAAGATACCCACTTTCACCACCTCGGTGTGGTAGAAAGTACATTATCTGGGCCAGTCATCTCTGGGGGACGTGTGCCTCACTTGTGCCTCTGTGTTACGGTCAAATGCGTTTTACCTTCTCGTCCTTTCTTGAGCCCTATAAGTTCAGCGAACTGTTTCACTCCTCAGGAGACTGAAGTCTCGCACGCAGCAAGGAAGGAACGAGACGGACCAAAGCAACCCCGTGCCCCAAGCCTGCATAGTAATGGAGAGCAGAGAAGCGAATTTATGGCCAGGCGGAGGAAAGACGAAAGCCCCATGAAGAGCTCTACCTTCCTTGACAGATCCTGACCCTGGGAGCAGAGCGCAGCGGGTGGGAAGCCGAGGGTGCTGAAGGCAGGAGCTGTAACTCACGTACGTGGTGCCAGAAGCTGCAGCCGCCTCTCGCTCTGCCCCCTCGCACACATGCACGCTGTAGTATTTTACCCAAAAGCTGCATTTCAGCACATTTTTAAAAGCTCTCCGATTTCACTCGGAGGTAGCGGTAAGTCCATCACCTCCCAACTGAACTCTTTCAGTATCTAAATAGCCTGGCAGTTAGCGGCTCTTATTTCAAGGCTGGAGCTGTCTAAATCCAGCCTCCAGGCGTCGGACCATGCCGAATGCTTCCCAGCTGGACGGGGCGGCAATCCTGCACACGAAATGCTTTTTTCTGTGTGCGGTGCCAGCGCTGCGTGACTTGGGGGCAGCTGAGGCGGGTTAGGAGATTCTGGATCTATTCGCTCTGCCCTGGAGCAGAGCGGATGGAGGAGGTGTGAGCACATCCCCTGCTGCAGAAAAGAAACCGTGGCAAAACCCTGCGTCCGGGCTCTTGCTCCATTTCTGTATCCTGGGGTGTTTGCCTGATTAAGGTGAGCTGATAGAAGCTGTTAAAATTATTTAATCCTTGAACAGTCTTCTTATCGGGGAGGGAATCGGCTTCTTTTGGTGGGCCACGGAAACAAAACTACTCACCTGTTGGGGTTTGCTTGGTTCTTAAATTTGAAATAGCTGTGTGGTGGTCAGCAGAGGTGAGAGGCAGGGGAAGAGCAGGGAGTGGAAAAGAAAACAGAAAAATCCTGGACTACACAATATAAACTTGTCCTGGAGCTTTAGTCCAGGGTACAATTACAGCTTTTCCTTGTTGCAGCATTATTGTAGTATGCTACCCTGTGACTTATAAATACAAGAGCACCTTAAGTGGCCTACCCAGGGGAATTATCAGCTATGATCAAGGCAGCAGACGATCGTTATAATTGCCGGTGCTGCAGGGGACTCAGCAGTATGAGAACGGCTCTGCCGGTCAGTACCTCGCAGCACAAAGACCGCTCTCAGATGCTTTTGAAACGGCCGTTTCTGGCTCCTTTTTATCCAAATTCAATTTCTGCTTAAAAAAGAAGAATCACGGCGTGCGCTTTCACAAGTCTAAAACTTGCGGATGTACGGCCTTCATTCAAATGTTCTTCTTTGATGCCAGCGGGAAGCGATGTTTCCGCGGGATCTCTTACAGACCAAGAGCTGCTCCAAAGGCTTGGCAGGAGCGGTTGTCGGTCTCGACTGGTGAGCAGCAGCGCTCAAACGACGCGGCTGCCGTTAGCCACGGGAGAGAAGCGCGCGGAGAGCCGCGGAACGTGCCAGAACAAATAGCGCTTAGGAAAATGGTTTTTTCCTTTGTTCCCTGCCTTTGTCCCTGCGACTCGGGAGCGGGTTTCCGAGAGCAAACCCAACGTTGCGGGGTGCCGGACCGCCCGGCACCGGGGATCGCATCCGTCTCCCGCCGGCACCCGGGCGGGTTCACGGATCGGGGGGTGATAGTGGTCTTCTCCCAGCCGGGGCTGCGGGGTCTCGGGGGACCCCGGCTCCCTCCCGGGGTGCGTGCCTGGCTGCATCCCCGCACACGGCAGACCCAGCCAGCAGTTCCCACTCTCCTCTCCGTTTCGGAGCATCTGGCCTCGCTGCAAGGATTGTTTTGCTTCAAGAAATAAATAAGTGCTTTGTATCCTAACGGCCGTGGAAAAGGAGGACGTGCCAGACTCGGGCCAAAGCACACTGAACCCGTTTTCCAGTTTCACACGTGCTATCGTCTGTGGAGCTCGTGTGTGAGCCTATGTCTACAAATACTTGCAATGTTTTGCAGACACGTTGAGAGGGTTATTCGTGTGTGGCTTGTTTGGGTTTTTTCCCCCTTTGTTTTTCCAAGGGAGGCCAGCAGGGACGAGAGAAATACTGAAGGCACCAGATTCATTTCTCTGATAATTTTAAGTATTCCATATAAAAGACCATTTAATGCCTGACATGCGGTTAAAAGCCAGCTCTGGGGAGGAGCAGGCGAGCCGCAGGAGCAGCCCCGCTCGCCTGGGCCAGCACGGGCTTGTCGGAGCCACCGGCCGCCTTCCTCCCGCTGCAGCCGAAGCTCGCGGGAGCTCGCGCGCAGCGAGCCGGGGGGACGGGGCCACGAGTGAGTGGGCTCGCGTATGCACCGGCAGACGCTGCTCTGCACATGGCTGTGCCGGCAGCTCCCTGCGCCCCTGTGGTACATCCCCGGGTGGCGTGGGGTGGGCTGCCGGGATTGTGGGACCCCTGGCGTGGTCCCAGGGGAAACGATGCTGTCCTGGGCACAGGGGGGATGTCGGCGTGCCTGGATTTTGAGCGGACTCCACTGCGTGTGATGATTTATTGGGCTGTGCCTGAGCGGTGGCCGACCCACCAAGGTCCCCTTTTTGGGGACATCCGTGTTCAGGCGCTCTGCTGCACACAGGCCAGCAGGTGCTGGCCTCGCAGAGCATTTTGCAAAAGCCTTGCAGGTGGTTTTGCAGTTTGTTTGGTTTCACGAAAGCCAGGTGGGATTGCCCAGCTGGATGTGCTGGAGCTGTTATGGCTGAGCAAGTCGGCACCCATCGGCTGAGCCGCGCCAGGACACTGCGTGCTCCTTTGTAGTCCATCCCAGTGGTACAGTCATCCCAAACAGCCCGGTTTGGTGGGTGCTTTCGGTAGGGGTGAGTACAACCGAATGCTACTTCCCAACAGCAATTCATGGCATAAGAAACATGGTATTTCCCCTCCGCTTCCTTTAATTCATTGATCAAAGAGATCCTTCATCAATGGCTTAAATTCACAGGTTCTTTGCAAACTTCTCCTGCTAGGAGAAGGTGTAAGACTTCGCTTACAAATATGCTCACGTGGGTTTTGTCTTTGGTCACCCCTGGGACTGCCAGGAGAAGCTGCAGTCCTGCCTTTATTTAGCAGGGCCGGGGTAGGTTTGTAAACTGTCAGAGTTAAACTGGAAACACACCCCAAACCTAGGAAGACTGCAGAACACAAAGGCATTTGTAAACTAATGTAATTACTTTCCTCGGTGCCTTTGAATAAAGTTGGCTCCACTTTAAAGGCTTTTTCCTACCCTCGTTTTACATTGCGTTCTTTCCTTTCTCCTGGTTTCTTTCTTTTTAAATTTCTATCTTCCCCCCCATGCCCTCCCCTTTTAGCTCCAAGCAGCTGTTAATTTCCAAAATGTGTATCAGTTTTTCGTAGCAAACCTTGGCGTTTGGACTTTTTCCTTTTGAAGGTGAGAATAACACCCTGGGAAGATGGATATCTGCCGCTCTGGTTTCTTGCAGCACAGAGCCTGTCCAAGCACCTGGGAGACCTCCCCGGGGCAGGACAGGGCTTGCCACGGCGCCCAGTACCCGCAGCCAGCCCGGCTTCCAGCACACTGGCCAGCCCATCCCCGTGGCATCAGGCCCTCATGACATTGACTGAAGCCTTGCTTTAACTCAGCCTGATGTTTTCCAGATTCCTGCGGGGTTTCTCCTATTCAGATGTGAGCGGAGGTCACAGTGAAGAGGGGCAAGTGGGGAAACGGAGGGGGAAACCTAGCCCGGCCCCACACGTGGCTCCTGTGGGTTAATGATGCTTGTTAGGATAATCATGGCCAGAGCAGATCTGTTGCGAGAGGAAACAGCAGGATGTGGAGCTGCTGTATTGTATGGCAGAAGTATTTAATAATAAAACAGTTAAAGATACGGCATGATTTAAAAGGGATATGTTATCCATCCTGGGTCATTGCCCCACACTCTTTTCCTTATCTGGGTGCAGCTCATGTTGCGGAGCCTGTAAGGTCAGTGAGGAGCCAGCGCCAGCGCCTGGGGGGTCTGCATCAGGCCCTTTGGCCACAGTGGTCCTGCAAGGCTCACCAGCTACAAAGCCTTGTGCATGCTCCGAACCGGAGCTGGACGGAGGAGGAGTTAATTTTAATGGAAAACAGTCACCTTTTGTACAAAAGCAAAGTGCAGACTAGGCAGTTTTAGTTTTACAGCAAGTTAACGTTTTCTGCAGGCCTTTGCCCTGAAAAGCCAGATGGATCTGGGAATCCCTCCCTTTCCTTCTTTATTTTTCCTTATTCTTGAGCATCACCACTGGGCTGTGCCAGCCCAACTGCCAGCCGCTCACTGGCGGGGTCGAAAATGCCGCCGGCAGCCGGCTGAGCGCAGCGGGAGGGGATGCTGGCAGCCTGTGACTCCGTTCCCTCCCAGGCTTGGCTCTCCCATCCAGGGAGCTGGGTGCATCCCGTGGGGAATGGGTGATGGATGAGAGAGCATATTGGCACAAGCCTGGGTTAACATCAGCCCGGGCAAGGGGTGTCCTTCTGCTCTCCGTCTGCGTTCTGGGATCCTATCCTGTCGTGATAGGAGTGATGCCCCAGGTGAAAGGATCTGTGTGTGTCCCTGGTTGAGGTTTGACCCCAGGAGGGATGGTGGGTGTAAAGGCAGGAGCGGAGGAAGCCATCGACAGGTATAAGGAAAGAGTTTTCTCCCCACAAGATGTCCTGTGGGTGCCGGGCAAGGACTGGCAGCTGCCTTTTCTCCATCCCTTCCATGAGCATCCCTGCAGAAGGTCCTCGTGGCTGATGCAGATCCAAAGCAAACCCTTTCAGGTTATTTCAGGCAACAGAACGCAGGTTGGAGCCTGTTATATTTATTTTGTTTTGCTTCTCAAACCAAATTGCCCATCCCTGCCGAGCTATGTTGCTGGTGTGATGGGAGCCAGTCCCCGCGGACCTGCTGAGACTAAATGGAAAACTTCCTAGCGGAAGCAGGAGCGGAGCTGGGCACGTACATCCCGCTGCGCCAGGCTCTGGGAAAGCAGTGCCCAGGCTGCCGAAAGAGCTCACATCCCTGGGTTTTCGCTCAGGGTAAGCGTCTCACAGCTCATTGCTGTAGGGACGAGAGCAGCCTGATGGAATTTGGCGGCTCTTCAAAAAAAAAAAAAGTCATTTCTGGTCTTTGCCAACTTCAAGGACTCAGTGGGCAAAAAAAAAAAAAGTCATTGCAAGAAATAAAAACACAAACTAACCAACCTGAGCACAGGGGAAAGCGAGCAGTCTGTCCGCACGTGGGGAATTTGGCGGAGAGAAGTCAGCAGGCGTCTGTACCGGCCGGGAAGGCAGAGGGTGGTAGCACGGTAGCCTGGCAGCCCCGTAAAAGGTCTGGCAGCCGGGGCATTGCTGGGAGATTTTCAGCTGCAAGCTCTGCTACAGACTAGCTGCATGAACTCAGGGAGCTCATTTAACGTCATTATACTGCAAATAGTCCTTTCCAGTGCATGTATTTGCTACCTTGTGTAGCATGTCATAAGAATTTAAGTGTTTTTAATGTGCTTTGATGTCCGTGGATGAAGGATGCTCTATAAATGCAAAGTAAGTATTCTAATGTACGTAGTTTGTTTTCTTTTTAACATAACAAAATACTTAGCAGCCTTTCTTTCTTTGACAGTTTCCATAGCTGGTGGGTCTGTTTCTGCTGTGCCTTCGTTAAACAAATTCAGGGTTTTGCAGTGGCATATGCTCAGCATGTTCCTCAGCTTCGTGACACAAGCGGTTCCCTTGTCATCAGCACTGCAGAGTTACGGGTGGAAATCTGCTAAAAATCTCCCTTTCTGCAAAACCTGATGATGGGGAAAGGTGGATGTTAGGGCTGGTTTGGAGGGGAACCATAAAATGAGAGGAAAAGTGTTTGCAAGCACTGGAGCAGCTCTGCTCGCAGGTAGCTCTGACTGAGACCAGGGAGTGAGCTGAATGCAGAGTAATTCTTCCTGAATAACGCCGGGTTTGGATACTTATTCCGGAATAAAAAGTGATTCCTTCCTGTTGAAGGCTGTATGAGCCTCTGCCAGCAGCCTGCGAGCCCGCGGGCCAGCAAACCCTGCCAGCCAGCCCTGCGTGACCTGCCTCTGCGTCCCCATCCCTCGCCGTCACCCACGGTAGCTTGTCATCCCGCAGATGCTGTGGGGTTGTGCAGGCAGAGGGGGCTTCTCTGGGGAAAACCAGCCCAGGTGGTGCTTTCTAGGCCAAAGCCCAAAACGTACGGCGAGGGGGAAAAAGCTGATCAGAAGCCACTGCAAAGCAAGCGTCGTTTGGGAAAAGCCGTGCAAAAGCTGCAGGCAGTGCAGCCGCTCTGACATGAATTGCTGCAGTGTCTGAGAGCCAAGGGAGCATCTCAGGGGGTTAATCCCACCGCGGCAAAGGCAGAAAGCTGTATATTCACCGGGGAAAACAGTCTGCATCTCTCTAGCCAAGTGCGGATTTAAGGAAGCCATCCAGCCCTCCGCTCCTGCCCGAGCATCCAGAGGCATCCAGGGCTGCGGAGGCTCCTGATCCCAGCCGAGCTTTCCCTTACCTTCCCCTTCTCCTGGTTCTTCCCAAGCCGTTCAACGTCACCGTGGCCATTTCGGAGCTGATCCTCGGCCATCCCGGTGCCTGGCCCGGCCCTTGAGTACACGTCCCAGGTGTGGCAGTCGGAGGAGAGACGCTGGGGTTCAGGGTGTGCTTCCTCTCCGCGCTGCCATCGGGCTCCTCCGGTGCCGGGGCACGCCGTGCCCCACCGCGCTGCCTTTTTAATAGCCGATTTTAATTACACGCTGGGAGACGAAAGAGAAAACCCAAGCCTTCCAACAGATTTTTATCTGCTGTTTATTTCCACAAATTGCTGCAGAAAAAAGCCCGGAGGGTTTTGATGGAGGTGGAGGCTGAGATAGCCGGCAACACGGAGGCTGCCGGGGCGCAGCCTTTTTAACCTCCCCTGCCGAGGCAGGTGCCGACACATCCCCGCAGCCGGCGAAACATGCTAACGCTATGGAGGCTGACCGAGCAAACGGTAACGAGCTCCACTGCCTCGCCGGGGCTGCCACCCCTCTTTCTCGGTGGAGAAAAGGCAATGAAACCGAAGCAGCGCCTGGCTGCGTTTCCCCGCTGGAAATCATCGGGAAGACCCGGTGCCCGCTGGCTCGGGGGGTGGCTGCTTGGCCGGGCACGGGGGGCACGGGCTCGGTCAGGGAGCCCCAGTGCAGTCCCCTCTCTTGCTCCGTAGGTGCACCAGTACTACAGCTGCCTGCCTGAGGACAAGGTCCCCTACGTCAACAGCCCAGGAGAAAAGTCTCGCATAAAGCAGCTTTTGCACCAGCTGCCGCCGCACGACAATGAGGTTAGTAACCGAAAAGAAGCGTCCTCGGTCCCCTATCGGTCAGGGCTGCGGGTGGGGAGGGGACGCGCCTCCTGGGGTTGCTCCTGTTGGAAGCAACATGGTCCTTTCTCAGCCCTTTCTGCTTTTGGGGGGGGATTTACTTGGGGTTCATGTTGCTATCTAAGTGCTGTATTTGCTACCTGCTTGCGTTGCGTTGGAGGGGCGGGGGGGGTGTTTGTTTCTGAAGGTGAAATTTTTAACGTCATCTTTCTTCAGTTCTCTGAAATAAAGGCATTTTCTCAGCCCTCAGAGGCCAAAGCCACGTTAAAAGTGGCTTGACATGCTGTTGAGATCACCTAGAGCCAGATCCGAACTTGCGAAAGCCTTTTCCCGAGTGCTGCTTCCGACTCACCTTGCGAGGGGGAGCGCGTGTGCCGAGGAGGGGTTTCACTCGGACCGAGCCTCGCGAGCTGGGAGCTGGGAGAGCCTGGCAAGCTGGAGGTTGAGTCAAGACCAGTCAGAGAAAATAAACCTTCTCACATCTCGCAAGAAAGATGCGAGGCAGCAAAAAGGGTCCGGTCTTTGACGTCCTGTTCTCGCCGGTGAGAACATTGGCTTCTGGTAGCCCGCAAAATTTCCCTTTGTAAACAAAAAAAATTATTTTCCTGCTGCTTTCTGAAGAAGCCGCTCTGGAAAATACGTGCAGGTAACTTGTTTGATCTAGGTCAGATTTTAACGAGTTTGCCTGCGCGTGGCTGGGTGCCACGGGCATAGCACGGTGCTGCCAGTGCCGGGGGAGCTCCAGGCACCAGGCAGGGGCTTCTTCTTGCACACCCTCGGGCCCCAACCTGCCTGCCTGCCTTCCCTGGCAGCTGCTGAAAACCCACAGCCTCCGACAGCCGAAAAACCTAAGAGCAAATACACATGAACGCTGCTACTGCAGCCTGTGCTGCTGCAAGCTGGAGGCACGAGCCTGCAAGTATTTTCTGCAAACTGGCAGATTCCGCATGCAGTTTCCCCTTGTGCTCAGTTTTGCCTCTTTGAAAATTCCAGGTGTGTTGGTTGCTCACCTGAATAGTCCTGCTCGGCTCCATGAGCCTGCTCTCTAAAGTAACGGAGGCTGGATTGGGCACTATTGCTACACGTGGCCACCTTGGCTCTTCAGTCATGTTCTCCGTTGAGATGCAATCAGCCAAGAGCTAAGCCTGCAGGCTGAAAAATAGCCAGGAAAACCTCAGAGTTTTATAAGCTTTGGGGAAATTGCATCGTTCATTGTTTGTATCCTTTTATTTTACTTATTTCCGTATTACCTTCCAACGCAGAGGTTTTGCATATGTGCAAACTTGACCCTACGCTGGAAGAATAGTTGGAGTTCCCAAATAGCTGGAACTCCATCATGTACACAGGGAAAACGGGCTGCGCTCTTGAAATGCCAATAAAACGTTTTGAAGCTGCTGTGAGACCTCTGCCGTAAGGAGAAAGCAGGAAAACCCTCAATCTGATTGCTGGGTCTGGGTGGGACTCAGAGGACCCAACTTTTAAGACTTTTTTACAAACCTAACACCCAAAGAGCAACCTTCCTCCTGCCCTTTCTTCTCATTTCTACCTCTTGAAATTTTAGCTGAACCCCAGGATGACTGCAGCCCGGACAGCTGTTTTTCTCCAGGCTCCCCTAAGCCCAGGACGGAGTTTATTTGTGTAACCCCCTTGCAAAGTTTTGCAGAGCCCGTGGGACTGCGGCTCGCTGGCCGGGGAGCCTGGGACAACGCTACCACTGAGCATCGCTTTTGTTTTTTAGGTTCGCTATTGCAATTCGTTGGATGAGGAGGAGAAGAGGGAGCTCAAACTCTTCAGCAATCAAAGGAAGAGGGAAAATTTAGGAAGAGGCAATGTCCGGCCATTCCCCGTAACCATGACGGGGGCCATCTGCGAGCAGGTGGGTCGCGGCTGATGAACTGGCACAAGCGGGGCGGCTTTTGAATCGCCAAAATTAAGCAAAGCTCGCGGGGGCAGCACCCACCCCGTGCCCCCAGCATCTACGAGCGCTGGGGTCCGTCGGGGCGCGTGCCAAGAGCACCCTGCAGTATTTGACGTGGAGCCGTCACGCCAGCTCCTGGCCTCGTGCAGGGGGGGGAAGCTGGTGATATCTTGGCCACAAAATGGGGATGAAAAGGGATTAAGACGTGCCCGAAAGGAGCTGTGAATTAGCACCTTCTTCCTCCGCGGTGGTGAAAGCAGTTAGTTGGCGATGGGCGGCAGCGGGCTCGCCCGCTCCCCGTTCAACACCGGCTTTTCTGACAGTGCGGCGGCCAGATCAATGGCGGGGACATGGCCGTCTTCGCCTCGCGAGCGGGGCACGGCGTTTGCTGGCACCCTCCCTGCTTCATCTGCAGCGTCTGCAACGAGCTCCTGGTCGACCTGATCTACTTCTACCAAGACGGGAAGATCTACTGCGGCAGGCACCACGCCGAGTGCCTCAAGCCCCGCTGCGCGGCGTGCGACGAGGTAAGAGCCGGCTCGCCACGGCTGCCGCCGCGGATGCCGCCCGTGGGGACGGCGCGAGAGGGTTCCTCTTGCCAACTGGATGGTGATTCCCCTCCATCCACCCCGGCCTGCGCACGAAATACGACGGGGTTGGCTTTGCCGAGCGTTCGGGCAAGCTTCTCCTGGGGTTTCGGGTGAGCGTCTCGGGGATTTTTCGGTGCAGTCTGCCTAGGGCTGTTTGGAGAGAGGTCCTCGTCTACGTGCAGGGAGCCGGGGAGGCTTTCCACGAGCGATCCCGGTAACAGCACCCCCCCCGTGCTGTGTGATTTTAGCCCAGCTGTGTGTGGTGATCCTCCCTTCCCCTCTGTCTCCCCAGAAGAAGCCTCTGGTGGGATGAGTGCTGTGTTTCCTACAAGCCAGTAGTGTTTGAGTACACGCCGAGCTGGAACGGGCTTTCAGAGAGGCGATTAACGGGCTATAGGAAGCTGAACAAATGGAATACAAAACGAATATAGAAAACCATACAGAGTTGCCTCTGAGCGTTTCTCGAGTGTCAATCTCTGTTTAAAAGGCTGGTGAAGGAAATTGTTCTGGCTTTTAAAGTTGTGAAAAGCATAGTGTGGAAAACCATATGTACTATAAAATACTACATCCCATCTATGCAAGCGTGTAATAGTAAATATCCGAGGCTATATGCACTTCAAATATAAAGGACATTGACGTATGTATCCAATTAAATTTGTAACATTACCAGTAAAAAAACAACTCCTAACCATTCGACTGGCCCTGTTTCCTTGTGGCTTAGGCTGGGTAATTTTTTTTCATGTACTTTTTATCCTTGCAAATTCTCGTATAACTCTTTCATTCAGCTGCTCCTTTAACACACGCTTCTTCCCCTGAAACATCCAGCACTAATTGCAAGAAAGAGTAACTCGGGTATAAGAGGAATTGCAGGGGAAAAGCTTTTGGTGTGACCCGTGCCGGGGTGGAGAGCCAGAGAGCAGAGCTGGGCCACTGCTTGCTCCCGCAGCTTGTCTTTGGGAGTGGAGATGGCGTGGAGTTGGGAAGAAAACATCAAGAAAACATCTGCTGGAACCGTTTCAGATGGCTGTTTCACCAACTCACTCTTAACAGCACTCTGTGCCTCAGTTTCCCCACTGGTATAATGACTGCTATCATCTTTTTAAGCACGTGGGCTGGGGTGGAGGCGATGGCGAGGAGGCTGGTAGCTCCGTCTCCTCTCCCCTCCAGAGAGCTGCCACCTCTTGTGTGTTCACTCATCCTTTGTACTCGTGTCCCTGTTTCAGAGATGGGTCAATGTGTTTTAGTAAGTAGCTGCTCTGTTCTTCAAAAGTCCACCAGATCGATAGGTTGTATATAAGCATGTTTATTACCCTGATCGACCCCTCCTGCTGATGGATGTGCTTAGGAGCACGTTACTGCGAGCTCTGCCTTAACGCTCTGTAGTCCGTGCGCTAACACGGGCCTGAGGTATTTGCATTTTAATGGATTTCCTCAAGAAGTGATGGGTGCCCCTGCCGCAAGCCGAACCACGGGGAGTTTCCCGTGCGGGACGGCGGGGTCAGCTGTAAAATTTGGAGGTTGTGTGAGCAAAGGGGCACAGCTGCCACGCACGGGCAGGAGACACGAAGGTCGATGCCCGTGTCTCAGAGTCCCCTTTTCTGACCATCTCCGCTCCGCACTTGTGTTTCCTGCCCCCAGATCATTTTTGCCGACGAATGCACCGAGGCCGAAGGGCGGCACTGGCACATGAAGCACTTCTGCTGCTTTGAATGCGAGACGGTGCTGGGGGGGCAGAGGTACATCATGAAGGATGGCAGACCCTACTGCTGCAGCTGCTTCGAGTCCCTCTACGCCGAATACTGCGACACCTGCGCCCAGCACATCGGTACGTGCCCCTGCCCTCGGCCCCGGGGCGAGCGCGGTGCGGGAGGGGAGCGGGGCAAACCTCGGCTTGGAAGGTCGTTTCGGGCAACAGAGAGCTCTCGCGTTAGGTCTTCGACGAGGACTTGGGGCTGGGGGCGAGACCGCCTTTGGCTGGGGTCTGCCCCAGCCGTGCAGCGGCCAAAGAGGCTCGTGCCCCTCTCGCGTCCCACCGAGGAGCTGGCGCGGTCATTGGTTTGGTTAAACCGCTGCTTATCCCTTTTTGTGGTCGGAGAGGGGCGGTCTGTCAGAGGGCAACCTCAGGAGCTGTCGGAACTAGTGAAAGCTTTTCCTGGCCTAATATAATGCACGCTTTTTTTTCCTTTAATTCTCATTTTCCTGTAAACAGCCTGGCTCTTCGACTCTCAGATTCTTCCCAGCTGAGCTTGCCAAAGGATCGCATGAGTTAATGAGCAACTGACAGGAAAGATGCTTGTTCATTAGGCATCATTATTCTTTCTGTTCGCCTTTTTTAATCAGCTGGCAGATAGATCTTCTCAGACAGAAAGAAATAACACATCGGAATCAATCCACGTTTCTAGAACGGTGATTGAAAATGTACTTTATTCTGAGGGTTAGCTGTCCCCCCAGCACTCGGGGGGGCTGGGAAGCCACCTCGCTGCTCTTCCCAATCCCGTTTGCCACTTGGCTGAGCATTTGCTCGCGGGTGGGCGGGCAGCTCTTTCTTTGTCCGTGGAGGTGAGCTCACATGTTCACATAATTCGTAGGCTGCAGGGAAAGGAAAAAAAAAAAACCCAACCATTTTGCTCTTGTACAGCGGCCAGATGGCACGGGGAGGAAGACTCAGGGCTTCAGCGAAGCACTTGGAGGACGTGTTTGCTGTGACCTGCAGCACATCCTTCCTGAAAGCTCAGCTGCGGAGCGGTGAAGAAGCAGCTGTTAATGCTTCTTGCACGCTCCCTTCTCTCCTGCTTCCCCCATCTGCCGTCCTCCCCTCTGTCCATCCATCCGGAGCCTGCTGACTATCAGATTTTGGGGGCAAAATGCCTGTTCTGGTGCATATCTGCACATTTCTAGCCAAGGAGGGACTGCAGCCATTTTGCTGCAAGTTGCTCGTAGTAGTCACTGAGCGTTGTGAGTAAGAGCCGCATAAATCGGAGGTGTGTGCTTAAGGCTTGTAAGGCTTGGGTTGGGTAGCCGAGGACGGAGTAAGGAGACTGTGCTCCGTCCTCTGCGAGATGGCTTCAGGGCATTGGAAAAGGAGCTGATAAAATCCCACCCACCGTCTTGTCTCTCTTTTGTCCACAAGTGTAACGCTCCAGTCTGTATAAAAGCATTTCGCTCATTATAAGGGAAGGAAAAAAAAAAAAAATTACACGACCCCAAATTTAGCTTGGAATAAAATGGACCGTTCACGGACCGTTCGCATACCGCTCATTTGTAAATTACCCGGCAGGATTCGGCCCCCCAGCGACGCGGCTGCGGCGGGTGCGCGAGCACGTGCTGTGCACACGTGCGGTGCAGCACCCCACCGTGCACGGCAGTTTCTCAGGTAACGGGGGCTTTCGCCACGAACGGCAGCTTAAGCAAGTGAATTAACTGTCCTAATTGAAACCTTGGGAGCTTTTCTCACGGCTCTGACCAAGAGCGATGCGCGTGCAGCAGGCTCGTGCTCCGCGGGGTTTCGCTGGCAGGGGACAGACTCGCGGCATCAACTCCTTTACTTAAGCCAAGGGGCGCTGGCGGGGGCAACCTGGGAAATTTGGCTGGGTGCAAGGCAAGGGTGTGCACTCGGGTCCCTGGGGCCGGCTCTTTCCTTTCCCATTTGGAGAAGGGGCCCCAGAATCCAAACTAAAGTTAGGATGGGGCCGCGGTAGCAGCAAGGGACGGGGATGTCATCTGCTCTGTTATGTACTTAACCAAGGGAGCACAAATTCCTCATTATGGTTGAGTCGGAGGCTTTTTGTTTTTTTTTTAAATAGGCAGCATATTATTGCTTTGACTTCAAGGACTTTATGGAGAACTTCTTGCATTCCTTTGCTTTATGATCGGAAATATCCCCATTTAATACGAAATAGCTCGAGGCGCAGTTCTGCTGCCTTTCCCAGCGTTGAGTAACTCCCAAGCAAAGGCCTGCAGCCTGCAAGGAATTAGAAACGGGCTTAACTTCCCATGCCGGAGAAACCCCGCCGAAGGGCTTTCGAGAGCGAGCCCGGGTGCGCGTTTCTCGCGGGGGATGCGAAGCGCGGGGCGAAGCGACGTACGCGGGCTAACTCCGACGCTCCCCGTCTTTCTTTCCCCCTCAAGGTATCGACCAGGGCCAGATGACGTACGACGGCCAGCACTGGCACGCCACCGAGACCTGCTTCTGCTGCGCGCAGTGCAAGAAGTCCCTGCTGGGGCGGCCGTTCCTGCCCAAGCAGGGCCAGATCTTCTGCTCCAGGGCCTGCAGCGTCGGCGACGACCCCAACGGCTCCGACTCCTCCGACTCGGCTTTCCAGAGCGCGCGAGCCAAGGAGTCCCGCCGCAGCGCCAAGATCGGCAAGAACAAGGGGAAAGGCGAGGAGGGGGCGCGCAGCCCCTGCAGCCAGCTGCAGGTCACCTCCAACCGCCTCTCCGCCGACGTGGACCCGCTGTCCCTGCAGATGGATTTGCTGAGCCTGGCCAGCCAGACGCCGAGCCTCAACAGGGAGCACTTGTGGAGGAGCCGGGACGAGCTCTATCACTACGGGAGCAAAATGGAGCAAAGTCAGTCCCAAAGCCCTTTGCAGCTTCTCAGCCAGTGCAACATAAGGACCTCCTACAACCCCAGCCAGGTCCCAGGCTCGCAGCCGGATTTGTGGGCGAAACATTTCAGCAACCCGAAGAGGAGCTCCTCGCTGGCGATGAAGAGCCACGGCGGCAGCTTCATCCAGGACTGCCGGGAGGACTACTACTCGGGGCGGCTTCGCTCGCAGGAGAGCTACAGCGACATGTCCAACCAGAGCTTCCCCGAGACCAGGGGGAGTCTCAAAGTCCCCAAGTACGAGGAGGAAGAGGAGGGCGGGATGCCGACGCCGCAGTGCCGCACCCGGCACCCCATCAACGCCCTCAAGTTCACGGAGGACCTGACGCCCACCGAGCGGACTCCCCGCGGCTCCATGGAGTCCCTCGCGCTCTCCAACGCAACAGGTAACGTCACCCCCCGCTGCCGCCACCCACCCTGCGCCCACCCCGGGACCTCCTCCGTGCGACGGGGTCCCTTGTCTCCCCGTTACAGGGGTGACGGGCAGCTTGGGGACGGCCGCTCGGTGCCACGGGCTTGTCCCCTCTCGCTCCGCTGGCTTGTCTACCAAAATGCAGGGCTTTGTAGGTGGCTGGCCTTGCCGTGTAGCTCAAAGCAAATGTTTTCAAGCTCTTTAACCCTCCCTTTTGCGAAGAGGGGGGGAAGAATCAAGTCCAGCTGCTAACACAGAGGCAGATCCCAGCCTTCAGCACTTGAAGGACAGCTGTCAGCTGCCCTTGCGGGCTAAAAATATTTTTAATTGTTTTGCAATAGGCCCAGTTAGCCCCTTTCGCATGTTACGCAGTCCTCGAGCACGTGGCTGGTTAAAAGAAATGCCTCCTCCTCTACGCACGGCTCTTTTTCTCCTCTTCCCCAGTCCCCTGGTAGAAACTGCAGGGAAAAGCCAGGCGAGATGCTTGTCCCATCAGGCTGAGCCCGTTTCTCGTGAGCACATCCCAGGGTAATATTTCTCAGTCCTCTCACCCCAGACGTGTTTGGGTTTCATTTTGCGGCCGCGGGGATGGGTGTGCGTGCACGGACGTGTCTGCGGCGGGGCTCTGGTCCGCAGCTCGGCGCTGGGGAGGCTCAGCCCCCCCCGCACGCCGTCCTTCTGCAGCCTGCCGTAGTTCGCGGTATCGGACGGCTGCGCTTGGCTGGCACAGCTATCGCTTGCTTTTGAGTCCCTCGGCAGAAGACTTCTCGGAAAACAAAATAACTGAGCCTGGTTTGCTCGCCAGAGATACTGCCTTGCTTTTTCTTTGCCTCTCCCCTGACTTTTCTCTGTTCCAACCAAGCGTTGCTTGGATTCAGGCAAGTCCCGTGCCTGCCCCCTGCGAAATGGAGTCCGTCTGTCTTGCTGTCACTGGCAGTGAGCAGCCTGCAGGGTGTTTGGTACCCAATCCCAAAGACCCCCGCCATGGGATGCTGGCACCGGCTGGTGGGGATGTGCCAGTGAGCATCGCCGGGTCCCCGGAGAGCTGAGCACCGCTGAACCCCAGCTCTCCGCTCTGCCCCACCTGGACGGACAGGTTTGTTTTGCTACGCCTGTGCCTCCTCGCCCCGCTCCTGGGTTTCGGTGTGTTTGTTTAGGGAAGTTGCCAGCCCCGTGCTGAGAGGTGAGATGATCTGTGTGCAGCCAGGATCTCCCTAAGCGGCAAGTGGTAAAGCAGGGGGGAGAAGAGAAGCTAATGCGCTGGAGAGGGGTTTGCTCAAACAGCCTCAGATATACACAGAGGAAAAATAGATGTGAAACGGCGAGGGAGTTGGGAATTGCTCTCCGAAACAAGGTTTCCCTAGGCAAAGCTCCACGTTTCCAAAGCCACTCATGTTCCTAAAAACTTGTGTTGTGTAAACCCTGTCAGTACAAAGAGTCTTGAGCAACACCAAGTTTGGATGAGCAATCCCCGAGTATTGGAGTGGTTGCTGCATGCTTTGGAGTTGAAGTGTAACAGGTTATCGGGGATACGGGTCAAGAGAGAGGAAACGTGGCAAGGCCTTCGTATTAGAGTGAAAAATCATTCTGTCTTTCATTTTAGAAACCCTTTTTAAAAATGCTGGGAGGGAGACCTTCCAAAGGCATCCATCCTCCATACGTAGCCAAAGTATGAATTTCCTTACTGGCAGTTCCTGCCTTAACGACTCTTCTTCTTTCCTGCTTTCTGGGAGCAGATGCTCAGCATGATGGGGCTTGCAGTGAATTTAAGCAGTTCCTCTGCGGAGTAAGGTGATAACTTTTTTATTAATGTGTAAGATTCTAATAATTTTCCTTGCTCTGGGACCTGGCTCAGCTCGAGCTGGGGGCCACTGTGGCAGCTCCCCCAGGGCCGTGTGTGCAATTATGGAGGACACAATTATCATCCCATTTAATTGGCAGCGTGTTGAGGACAGGGAGGTTCGGTGACCTGGCTGAGAGCTGTGGGAGAACAGGTTTTGGGGAGTGGGGGGCGGGTATCAGGGCGCAGCACCCCGCTGCCTGGCTTTTCCCATCCCTGCCCTCCCCAGCACGGCGGAGCAAGCTGCCCAGCAAGCACTCCCACGGAGCTCCCCCCGTGCACCCGTGGGTCCGGCTCACCCCATGCCCTCCACCCCGCATGCCCCAGCTCTGCTTTGCAAGAAACTCCCGGGCATCCACATACGAGGTCCCTTTGAGCTACTAATGCTGCACAGTTTGCTCCACCTTATAAAGTGAAATAATTAACACCGCATCCATCTCACATTTTATGGCATCGCTGAAAACATTCTTTTTTTTTTTATAGGGAGCTGAAGGGCAAACAGTCCCTGACCTGCAGAGCACATGTTAAAAGCTGGTCCCTCCCTGGCAGCAGATTTTGCTGTGATGTTTCTATTACGACTTAACTACTAGTTAGCTGGAGACATCAGTAAAAGCAGATAACTCACAGGGTGTGCAGCAGTAGTCCCTGTCCTCTGGTCAGAAGGCTGCCTCCTGTGAGCAGATGTCGTCCCTATAATATTTGTAACACATTTCAGTGCCGGACCGGGGGTCACCCATTGGGTGGGCCAAGTTCTATGTGACCCCAACCCTCCTGCAAGACCCCAGGTTTTCACCTTACCAACCAGGCTCTACTTAACCGCTTTAAAGCCAGTTCCTCGTGGGTTAGTAAAGAGGTGCGACGCCGCGTTAATCCTGGGCACTTGCTCTTCAAGTGCTGGATCGTGCTCTGCTATCTCACCGTGGGTAGTAGTGCAGCAGCAGACCGTCGAGTTGCAGAGGTGGCTGTGACCCTCCTTGTGCTCCGTTTCAGAGTTTGAATTAGATGGGAGCGTCTCTGCTGTCCTCTGGTTTGTGCTTGTGTAATTGCCACAAATGCTGATGTGATTTAAACGCGTCCACTGGGCAAAGGGCAGAGCTTCCTGCAGGTGGAGGGCATCTCTCCTTTCCTTCCACGTTTCTGTTTGAAAAATCCCTTTTCTGCCATCAACTGAAGGCTACGACAGACTCCGATCCGCTACAGCTTCTTGGAGACTGGGTCCTCCTCCTGCCCAATGTGGCCGTTAGATGGAGAGGCAAAGAGCAAAAAATGCTTCCCAGCACATTTTCCAAGAGCGAGCTCATTTTTGCTGATTTTATGTTATCTTTTGTATTCTATTTCCTTTGGCTGCTTTTGCTTTTTTTTTTAAATGACATTAGCAACAATACAAAACAGTGGATGCTGTAGCAATGTTTATCCTACAACTCCCCTCATTAAGCAATCAGGACAATGCTAAGATGGAGTTTGTCCAGGGAGCTTTTCTCATGAGGAGGAGCCTGATCCAACCAGAGGTTAATCACTTCCCAGAAAATACTGGGTCCATCACAGCCCTGCTCTCAGTGTTTGTGCTCTGCCTTGCTCTACTTATGCTTGTGTTGCCCTCTAAAAAGGTTTTGCAGGCGCTGTATGTGCCTAGCAGCTGAATTAGAAATCAAGAGCTGATCTCTGCTGATTCCAAGTAGTCATTTCCACAAAATGCCAGCTGGTCAAATAGCCCACTTAAGAAAGTACCTGCAGGCTAAATGTTATTCTCTGGGAACAGGCTCTTTGTGTGCAGCTTGCAGAGAGCAGGAGTGCTTTGGAGGTAGAAGTCGTGTTGAACGGTGACAGTGTCATATGCAAAAGGAGAAACAGATTTTAAGTATTCCTTGAGAAGATCAGTTTGGGTGAGGGTAACAGCCTCATCTGTCACAGGCATAAATCCAGGAAAAAAAAGATGTTAGACTGGTGCCATTACAGGGTGGAATGTGATTTCACATGTACGGCACACGTTTCTCTTGTCATCGGTGTTGTGAGATGTCCAAAGGCCCCAAATAGCTTGTTTTTCCAGGACTAAACAACAACTGTGATATACCCAGAAAGCAGAGAGAAAAAACATATGAATATGCACGTGGGGCAGCGCCGATCCCTATGCATCTGAGTTGCAGAGTGACCTGACGGCATCGTCTGTCTCCAATGCTCTCTTCTTCCTCTACCTGAGGAGGACCCAAAAAGTGGGAGTGGGGGAAGAAAAAGCCCCATTTCTCAGGGCCAGGGTTATATTTTCTGGAGAAGCATTCAATAGCCCAGCCTCTCCTGCGCTGGTGGCTTGGGAGCAGCTTCATCCCTGCTCCTTCGGGGATGGCGGTGAGGGGCTTGGGGTGAGGGCTCCAGGGACCATCCCCACGTCCCCGGTGGCACTGCATCCCGCAGGTGCTCCTCTCCCCCCTGGGCTGGAGAGAGGGGCTGCCCCAGGCGCTTCAGCTGAGTTACGCAAGCCAGAAAATGATACATTGGCTGTTTCTGACTTTTTCTAAGAAAAAGGAGGCTCCCAGCTCGCCAGCATACTCCTACCACCATCTTTCCCCCAGACACGGGCAGCGTAAAACCACTTCTGAGTCAGAAAATGGGATCCCTGGAGGAATTTCTTGCAATTTTGAGACCCAGGTATAACATTCCCCAATCCAAGCTGGGTCATTTTGAAACCCAACGTGTGAAGATAGAGGTTTTCCATCCCGAAGGGCCAATGCCAAAACATTATAAAACTGCCAGGATCGTTTCTTTACCCCCCTCACTCTCTTTTTGCTGCTCAGCAGTGGGAGTTTGGGCTTGTTTACACAGAGGCCAGCCACGTGCACGCCTTCACCCCTTCGGTGTCACACATGGCCATGCTGAAGCACGTGGGGTAATGACCAAACCAGAGGCAGAGCCGAAATGGACTTGTGGAAGGAGATGTAGTCGGGGGAAGCAATAGCCCATCATCCTCATCCCAGCCCGTCGGCCATCCTGCCTTGTCTGGGGAGGGCGTAGGAGCTGGTGGTGCCAACAAGGGAGGTTACACGGGTGCTTCTGGGTTAAAATCCAGCCCTTTTCCCAGGTAGCACTCGTGTAGGGACTTCTTTCAGCAAGCCAGAGGGACTGATCGGGTGGGGAATATGCCCTGACACCCATGGGATGGCAGGCGGTGGCACACCGTGGGAGGCTGTCGGGACCGCGACCCCCTTGGCCGAGCACTCTGCTTTCCCCCGAATTGTTTACTTTCCACGATTTCCACTTACATAAGGGTTCTGCTTCATTTCTGCACACTCTGAGGTCGTTCAGAAGTGAGATCAGGCTGAGCTATAAACAAAGCCCTGGGCAGGCTGTTTCTCCTTGAGTTCTTTTTCAGTTCTCGGGGTTGAACTTGAAATAAACCCAGTTTCAGGGATGGTGAGGATGTACCTGCCTGGTGCTATGGGAGAGAGAAGGCTCTGACACGGGGGGGCTGGACACGAGAGATGCCGTACCGTCCCCTCCTGTGCCTCTACAGCTGCACTTAAACACTGGCTTTCCGGCCGGGGTGCA
The DNA here is from genome assembly GCF_964188355.1 of Buteo buteo. Lineage (NCBI taxonomy): Eukaryota > Metazoa > Chordata > Aves > Accipitriformes > Accipitridae > Buteo > Buteo buteo. Next base: position 8,500,395 of record NC_134191.1, read on the forward strand.
GGGTTTTGGTGCAGGCAGGCACCGATGTGGGTATCAGGTGGTGAGGACCGCGATGCACAGGTATGTGTGTACACTATAATAAATGTAAAGGCAAGAAGCAAACATCACTATAGCCCTGTTTGTTTGCAATATCCTAAGTCACGGCATTCTGCATTCCCCGCCGGGGTGAAGCAGACGATGCTATCTCTGCAGTGGGATGCTGGCTGTGGCGAGACCTCACCCCGTGTTAGCCCAGCTTCGTGGGGAGTTTAATTTAATGGGGGCTGGGAGCTGCTTCCCCTCACGGGAGGCTTCGTTCCCAGCCTCACAGCCAGCGTACATGCCCTCTGTGGCCCCTCTGCTGTCATTTGCCGAGCGGTTTAATAATTCATAATTAATGCAACTCGCAGCCCCGGTTCAGCAAAGCACACAGTGAGATTTAAGCGCCGCCGAGTGCTTTGTTGTGGCGAGGTTGTAGAGGTGATGCTCACGAGGAATATCTTTGTGCCGTCGCTTTGCTTACTCGGTTGTTATTTCCCTTGGCAATGTTTTATGGGATAAACATGGTTCTTAATAGGGGCGGGGAAGGACTTCAGAGGGGATGGTACAGCATGTTCTTAGCAAACCATAATGTTAACCAGAAACCTGCTTTGTGTTCCCAGCACTGTAGCCAGCTCAAGTTTTATATCGAACGCCCGCAGCCGAGCTGCAGCTTTCACTTGTGCTCATTCGAAAGGCGTGCGTTTCCATGGCTCCGGGGTGAAATATTGAGCCTGGCAGCCCCACGCAGCGGAGAACGGCAGCAAAATAACCTGCTGCGTCCACGTGCGCCGCGGTGCTGGCTCCAATCTGGCCGTGGGATGGCCACCGGCCGGCGCACCGCGCTGGCGGCAGCAGGTGCCGTCTCTCCTTTTCCAACGCGAGAGCCTCTGGGGCAGCCGCCGACGGCTGTGCTCAGAGCATCATTTTGCAGAAGGGAAGTCTGGTGGCATCGGTGCGTCACCCCTGGGTTTGCACCCTTGGAAAGGGCTCGGCGATGTGGTAACAACCATCCCGTGCCATGGGCCAGAGCAGGGCTCCTGCTGCCCTGGACAGCCTCGGGAAACAGATTCTCGGGTTTCCTTGTTAGAAAAAAAATCACCGCCGCGGGGTGGGGTCTCCCCTCGCGTGCTTTTTCTGCCAGATTAGGGCTCGCTCGGGTTATTAGCTGTGTTCCCAGATGAAACACTTCATTAAGAAGGAGCTGCAGCGGCTGTAAATAAATACTGGTAATTCAAGAAGATTGGGCCTCAATGCACTGGTGTGGCTCTGAAATGACCACAGGAGAGGAGGGTGGGTGCCACCTTCGCCCTGTCCAGCCCAGTGCAGGACCAGAGACCCGGAGCCCTGCGTGTGCCTGGGCATCCGCCACCTTCGGGTGCCTGGGAAACCCTCCGCTGCGGGAGCTGCCCCGGCCATCTTCTGCTGTGATTGCACAGGAAGAGTTTTCTTCTTCTTCAAGCTGAAATTTTCCTTGCAGGAGTTCAGCAGAACTGGGGAATAATGTATTCCCCTCCTCTTCACAAGCATTTTTTTCTGTGTTTGAAGGCTGTTATTATATCCCCTTCAGCCTTCTCTTCTCTAGACTAAACAACCCCTGCTCTTTCAAACTTTATTCCTAGGTTATATTTTCTAGATGAAATTTTGCAGACAAATGGTTATTGCTGTACTCTGAACTCGCTGCGGTCAGACTGGAGCTCCCCTGGCTTGCTCCCACTACGCCTTGCTGAGGCTTTATGGCTCCACAGAGAGGGGCAGGATCATTTAAGGAGCTTTGAAAGACTAATCTGAGCCTAACCCCTGCTCATGATGCTTTACACCTTGCATTGGTGTAGATGTAAAGTTAAGCCTGGAGCCACCTTTGGGTTTCACGTGGGTTAGAAGTTGCATCTTCAACCTGGTACCTGCTCTGCACACCGTAAGAGCCATGCAGAGCTCTCGGTGCCTTCAGTGATCCTGAAAAAGCACAGCTTTGCTCCTGAGTGAGCAGAAGAAACCCTTCGCTGCCACCACGAGCAGATAAATCAAAGTTTCCCTGACCCCTGGCCATGCTGCTTGCTGGGTCACTTGCTAGTGTGGCTCCCCCAAAAAAGGCTTGTGCACATGCAGTCTGCCAAATCTGCCTGGAAGGATGGATTTGTCCCTCAGCAAGGAACGTTTCCCACTCTGTCGTATGGAGAAATGAAGCCGTTGGGTCTCGAGGTGGCTTTGCTGCAGCCTCCCGAGCACAGGCTCCGTCGCGCCCTGAGCTCCGTGTACTGGCGACGGTGGTGTACGTGCTCTGTGCTGGATTCCTTTTACAATCAACATTTTCCCAGTGATTCAAGATCTTAAAATGTGTGTGCTTAATTATAATCAGGCCGTCTGGATGAACAGCCAAAAACATCCCCTAGACCTAATAATCTCTGATTAAACCTTGCACTCCAGGCATGAGCCGTACGTGTATCACGGGCTCCTCGTCTGAAATTGCTGCCCCCTGTGCTGACCAGCACTTTGAAGGGGAAAAGACAAAAGCCCTCATGGTGTCTGCTGGAGGTGTGTGCAAGGGGCTGGAGACCCCCATCCTGCATAAAATAAACCCGTGAAGTGCTGGCTCTGCCTTTCCTGGAGCCGGAGCCCCCCGCTTATCGCGGCTCGCTTTACTCCCAGCAAAAAGAAACACAGATTTCACCGCAGGTCGTCCCGCTCGGCCACCACGGCTGTATGCAACGCTCCTGCCGGTGACGTGGAGGACGCAGATATGTCTCGCTTAATTTGAAAACATTGTTTTGCTCTTTCCATGCCTCCGGAGCCTCTCCCCAGATGCTTGTTTTTATTCTTGCTGGATGCAGGACCGGAGCAGAGAGATGGCTGCGGCGAGGGAGCCGAGACCCGCGGGTACCATCCGATGCGGCGGGCTGTGCGCTGGGGGCGAAGCACCGGCTCGCCCCGTGCCCCTGTGAGGCTGGACGAGGTCGGCCCCTTTCCAACGATGCTGCCCAAATCAATCTGCTGATGCCGCAGAAGCATCCTGCGGTGTTTGGAGCTGCCTGCGCAGCACTGCCGTTGCTCGTTCTTATTGCGGAGCTGCGCCGGTTCTCTTAATGAAGGGTTGCATAAATGTCACCGAGGGCTCATTTTCTTTGGCGTCAGCTATTGTCTGACAGATCTGATTAAGGCCACATTCGGCTGTCAGCAGCCATGATTCACATTCGGATCAGCTCCGCGGGCCATCCCACTGTTATTGTGGCTTTTCGGGAGGTCTGTGCGCATGTTACCGAGTCGCTTTTCCCTCCCGGGGGGGCTGCTGGGCTCCTCCACGGTGGCACAGGAGGGTCACGGGCAACGGTGCCCGATGTGACAAACGGCATCGCTGCCATCAAAGGCAGAAGGTCACGTCTCCAGCGAGGAGCTGGTGCGTGCTGGGAATCGCTCGGTCCCGTGATGGGAGCAGGGAGCGCGGGCAGGCAGGTCCTCGGAGGGGACGGGGAGCCCACGCAGGGCTGTTTCCAAAGGACAGTGGGCAGGGTTGGGTTAGCTCGCTGGAGATCAGCACGGCTTAGGAAAAAAAAAAAAAAAAAGGCACGAAGCTGGCTTGAGAAGCGTGTCCTTTTTGAAACAAAACGTGTCTTTTCCTTTTTTTTTTTAACCCAGCCTCTCCCTTTTCCTGCGGCGTTCAGGGATCGCCTTCGCTTTACCTTCCTCTGTAATCATAAACTCCAGAAACATCCCCATTAACGGCAGAAAAGCGAAGGAGCAAATGGCTGCGGCGGCTGGGACTCGGGGAGCAAAGCCAAATCATGCGAGACCCAGCGGCGGCTTGTGCTCAAGTGCTAAAGCTCTCCCTGGTGCCACCGAGGGGAGGATTTGGAAAACCTTGCCCATCTTTGCAGGAGCTGTTGATCTTTTTAAGGCTGAGTGCAAAGAAACCCCGAAGCAGCTCATGAGCGGGGTTAGTGACAGCAGCCCTTGTTCTTGTTCAGGTTTGGCAGGCAGCAGCTAATGCTGAAGGAGCTGAGCTCTCGATGAAATGTAAGCAGCTTTTGTTAAGGGGAAAAGAAGTTTATTCTTGAATTGTGGGCTGGGTTGTTGGTTTTCTTAATTAATTTACAAAGTCGTAAATTCTCGGTGATTGCATAAGGGCTGTGCGTCATGATGAAAATCCTGCTGATGGTGCACAGCTCTCCATTTGGTCTGCACGGGGAGGTTGTCGGAGAGGGACGGGGAGAAGAGCGCCAAAGCAAACACTCTGCGTTTGATTTGGGATGAAATGGATTTCCTTTGAAAGAGCTTGCGAAACATGTTGTCCTGAGCTTGCAATGCAAGCGCTGACTGCTGCCAGTTGTCAAGCTGACGTGGAGACAGTCAGAAAATAGATAGAAAATGCCCAGAAAACAGGCCAAGGACTAGGGTGACGTGGGGTGCGTTGAGTTTCTCGTGGATGGGCAGGTGCTGAGCAGACACCCCACTTCTCTGCTGCCAGGGGAAGGCTTTCTGGGCTGGAGAAAAGCACCTTGCAGGAGCTCAGGGCTGGCTGAGAGAGACCCAGTGGGCCACCTTCCCGAGCAGGGCAGCCCATCAAGCTTGACCTGACGTTCCTGGCTCCTGCCCATGTGCAGATATCCCTGGATAGCTGCAGGGAGAGCCTGACCCTCCTGCTGTCCCGCTGCTTACGGGGAGCTCCAGAAGACCTTCTGGGGCTCGGGTGTTTCCTCGCCTCCTGGGAAACCCGACTGCACGCCCGTGGCCGAGGCTGCCCCTTCGGTCCCCCCGCGGGTGTCATTCTGGGGACCCGCGCGGTGCGGCGTGGTGACAAGCCCGAATGAGCCAGTGGCCCCGTTTTCAGCTGCCCCTGACATTGTGCAGTCCTTCAGAACGCGTCGTCGTTGCACAAGGTGTGGGTGCCAGATCATGGCACCCTAGTTATCTCAACGTGCAGGAGGCCTCAGGTTACCTCTGACGCATAATTTCTCACTGGCATCACTAGTTATTCCTATCAAGTTGCAGGCAGCGTAGACATATGGGGAAGGAAGTCGTGAAAAGCAGCTTGGAGTCCAACTCAAAACACCTTAAATTGGTGTGATTTCCCCAAAGGAGGAACTGCCTGCTCTTTTAAAAAAAAAAAAAAAAAAAAAAAATCATCCTCTTGAAGGGCTCTTCAGGACAGCATCTAAACCACCGTGTTATTTTTTAAAGCAAAAGTCTTGGGCCAAACCCAGCCTCCTCCCTGCATCTCTGCTGATAGAAAATTCTCCTCCTTAACTCTCTTTTTTTCCTTCCTTCCCCCATTCCCTGCAAAGGTCTCTCTGCAGACGGTGGAGCCAAGCGCCAGGAGCATCTCTCCAGGTTCTCGATGCCTGACCTGAGCAAAGACTCGGGCATGAACGTCTCGGAGAAGCTGAGCAACATGGGCACCCTGAACAGCTCCATGCAATTCCGAAGCGCCGAGTCCGTCCGCAGCCTGCTGTCGGTGCAGCAGTACCAGGACATGGAGCCGAACCTGCACAACCTCGCCAGCCCCCTCGGGTACCGAGAGCGGCCGTCGCACGGGAGGATGCACCAGAGCTTCGACTACGGTAGCGGGGGGGTGCCCGGGGGCAAACTGGGGGCACAGGAGGGCTCGAGGCATGCCCCCATGAGCGAGCGTACCCGCCGGCGAACTAACCTCCGGGATGATGACCGGCATTACCGCCCGCACCGGCCCCGGCGGTCTCGACGTTCCCGGTCGGATAACGCCCTGCACCTGGCCAGCGAGCAGTGCTGCCGGCTGAAGGAGAGACCCTCGCTCCGAGCCAGGGAAGACTACGACCAGTTCATGCCCCAGAGGAGCTGCAGAGAGACGGTGGAGCAGGGTCCCCGCAGGGACGTCTACGGCCACTGTCCCCGGACGGTGTCGGATCTCGCCTTGCAGAACCACTTGGGCGAGAGATGGGGGCCCTACTTCGCCGAATACGACTGGTGCTCGACCTGCTCCTCCTCTTCGGAGTCCGACAACGAGGGCTATTTCCTCGGGGAGCCGATTCCCCAACCCGCCCGCCTCCGGTACGTGACCAGCGAGGAGCTCCTGCACAAGTACGGCTCGTACAGCATGCCCAAGTCTTCCACGCTGGGCGGCAGGGGACAGTTGCACAGCCGGAAAAGACAGAAGAGCAAAAACTGTATCATATCCTAATGGCATCCTTGCCAGGCACCTTGGGAGAATGTAAATTAACTCACAAACTTGCACTGTTTTAGATCATGTAAGCGCTTTTATTGTAACGAAAAAGACCTGAGGAGTAGGGATTTGTAAGAAGGTTGTAGACTGGCTTCTATAAATAGTCATAATCCTGGGCACGGTGAATATATTTTGCACATCTTACTTTGGAGAAAAAAAAAAAAAACACAGAAAAGTTCACTTTAGCCTGTAATACTTACCCAGTAGTTTTTCCTCTTTCTCCCAAATACTGCCACCCTTTTGAGTTCTGTTTGTCCGTACGTTTTGGTTACCACTGTTGACTCTCAGCATCAGTTTGCCGGTAGCTTTTGCTTGCCACCGTGTTTTTGTTTTCCATTAGCCTTGTTGGTAGGTCATTTTGTCTCTTGGACAGTGTGGGAGCCTAAGTTATTTCCGTGATTGTTGTAAATGCAATGTAAATGAGAGTTTGGAGAAAATATTTTTGTATTTTGTAATATCAGAGGAATTTCTATATCTTAGGAGTCACTGGGAAAAAGCATGCACATTCAGAATTGTTTTCAGCCAGAGCTAACCAAACAGTACTTTGGACGCCCCCTTTCCATTTCATCATCAAATTTCTCAAGTATACCAGTGAGAGTTTGAGTTGTCAGTTGGTTTTGCGGTTTGGGGTTTTTTAACCCTTTTTTCTGTTTGTTTGTTTTGATCCTGGTAAATAAAGAGAACATTTTCTGATTCATTAAACCTCGAAGAGGCCTCGGTGGCATTTTGAAGTCTGCTCACGCCTGTGATTTGCAGGTACGCTCCATCAGTCAGATACAGGAATCCTGACAGCTGCGAAAGGGACTTTTCTTTTTTATTATTAAATAGGAAAGAACAGAACTACCAAATGTCTGCAACGTTGTAAATGACCAAAGCCGGAGAAGGAATTTTACACCTCTGTAGAGAACGCTGAAGTTACTAAACGTTGAACTATTATTTGGAGTAAATAAAAGTGTAAATGGTGCAATTGTGTGATGTCAGCATGACGTTGTTTTGAATATAGACTTGTCTTATGGTGCTCTAGTCTCCTGGGTTATGTTAACTGCTGTTCATTACCAAGTGGAAGTCTCAATATTGCCTACTGCCTAACACGTAAGAGAACGACCGCAAACTGCTCCCCGCGGGCCTGATCCTGCCCTGGCCAGGCGCCCTCACCCCTCCGAGCCCGCTTGTGGCCCGGGGGGGGGCTCGTCCCCCCGGGTGGGCTCAGCCCCTGCCTGCGGAGCCGGGACGGCCCCACGGCGGAGCGTTCTATAAATAGGGCTCAGCTGTGTTGTATTATGGTGGATGTGAGTTTGTTCTCTGTATGCTTTAAACCCTTGGGGTACTGCCATCCCGGAGGATTGCCAGCCGACACCGGTTTTGTCCCGCTGCTCCCCGGGGAGGAGCGGGTTGGCAAAAAGGGGCTGTCGGCACCCAAAGGTGCAGGTTAGTGCCTGAGGGTGTTAAGATAAAGCTGGGCGCTGAGCCGCAGGAGGACCGAGAGGCTTGACCGGCCCCATCGCCCTCGGCTTCTCACCGGCATCTCGGGGTGCTGCCGCCGAGCCGGCCCCTGCCCTGCGCCCCGGGAAGCAGGGTCCCGCTGCAGGGCCGGTGCCGGCACCCCTGGGCGCCCGCGGGGACCCCCCCGTTGCCTACTCAAAGCAGCAGATGCAGAAAAAATCTTGAAGATGGATGTCTCCATACCACAGGCTATTGCTAGGAGTTTTTTTCGTTGTTTGTAAAGGACAATGTGATAATTATTATTCCTCTAAAAAGAAAAACAAAGAAAAAAAAAAATGACACTTAAGTATATTTAAAAAAAAATAATGTTTTTTCCAGTTGGAATAAATGGAAGTATTCATCCAAAGGGAAGAGTCTTGTGTATGTTTTTTGCTCTTAAGGAGTGTTGGTTAATCGTGAGTACCTTCATTTTCATTGATCTTCATTTAGCTGGTCTTGCAGTAAAAGCACAAGAACCAGCTCAGCCCCATCCCTGGTGTGGTTTCAGTGGGCAGGGAAAGCCGACGGAGGAGCATCTCCTGCACACCATGCGTCTTCCCCAGGGTTGGTCACCCAGACCCATTTTTTTGGTGTTAAAAAAGCCAAGTCTTCGCCTGGTGTAAGTCAGCACGGCTCTGTCAAAATCCCTCGTGGGCCTCCGGCTTACGATGGGGGAGACTTCAACCTGTAATTTATAAATAACAGCCTTTTTCTTAGAAAGATCACCGATCTTTCCATGTTTTCCAAAACAGACCTGGTAAAAGTCAGGTAGGGGTATTGCTTCCAGTGACAAGTATGACACTATAACTACAGGTTATTATATAATCTGCATTTAATATGTACAATTTAATTCATTGTCGGTGATTAAAAGCACAATGAATGTTGTCCATCAGCTCTGGTACAGCTGAGCAGCTCTTTGTACAGCGGGAGCCTGAATCACTCTGCAAATGGCAAAAAACTAATCCCCAGCCTTTCCCTTTTAACTAGTCACTGCCTCTCCCCAGGGGCAACGTAACAAGCTTTAAAGACACCTTGCAGCAGAATTGCAGCACCTTTTGCTGTGCAATTTTGTACCAAAATGCGGGGCCCGGTGCCCCCGTGCGTGGGACAGTCTCGCTGCTGGAAGCAGCTCTTCAAAATCCAGTTCTTGCAGGAGAGCGTTTCTGCAGACCACTGATGCGCAACCCAGCTTTAATGCAATGCTGGAATCAGAAAAAATTAAGGTGATAAGACTATCTTGGGTAATGTTCCCCTCTGCCAGGCCCTTCACCAGCACAACAGAAGAGTCTCGGATCATATTTTGTAAGAAAGATGCTGCTGGCAAATAATGAGTTGGTACAAATTTCAGCAATAGGAGTGCAAATGCAGCTTCCAAACCTTTTTTATTTTTCATATGGGCTCCAGAAGTCCCATACGCTTTGAGACACATGGTTAAAAAAAAAAAAAAACACACCACCGCTTTTTTTTCTTTTTGTTAGCCCGTTTGGAGTATGATTAACCATTTCTGACAAACCCACTGAGCTTGAGGGATGGAGCTATAAGTCTGTAAAATTTTGCTCCGTCGCCATCTGGCCCCGCTGCTTTACCTCTCTGTGCATGCTGCGCGCGGGTGCCAGCACCCCGTGGGAGCAGGGGGCACGTACAGCCATTTTCTTTCACATCCCCGAGAACTGAATAAAGGTGACACCACCTGAAGCTCAGGATGAGTGGCAGCGGGTCCAGTTTCCCAGGATGGGGAGGGGAACCGGGCGCAGCGCTGGGCTTGCTGGGTTTGGCGGCGGGAGTGGGAAGTTTTTGCTGGTGCCCTGCACAGCTGTGTTGCCAGCGTCAGCCTGGCACACTGTCAGTGGTGCTTTAAACAAACAAACAAAAAAAAAAAAAAAAAAATCTGATCAGGTTTATTGCTGCCACAGTTTTCTTCCCTAAAAAAAAAATTTTTTTTTCCTTTTTTCCCCAAAAAGTCCTTGGCAAGATGCACCCAGTGTGACCCCAGGGGCTGGGCTGGCTTCAGCGGTACCCTGGCCATCCCAGCGTAGCCACGCGATGCCGACCGTGGCTTTGCGAGGCGCAGGGGGGATTAGGCTGCCTTTAGCAATCGGGCTTGGAGCGTGTATCGCCTCCGGCGAGCTGGTGCTGAGTACGCAGACACAGGACCCTTCAGCAGCTGTTACCTCCATTACAAAGCCAACGTCTGCATCGCACGTTTGGCCGCAGCAGGAGCACGGCATCCTTCATGTCCACATTCCCCAGCAGGCTGGGGGGGGGACTTGGTAAGGCCCCTGCGATACCCAAAACATCCCAGCGTGGGCAGCCTGTTGGCCCAAAAGCGACTGGAGCTGTGCAGGGAAGCTTCCAGCACATTGAGGCTTGGTTTTTTTGGGAAGCCAAAAGCCACACAGCCTCGAACCCGTGTAGAAAAATTAGAATCAGATGAGCGGAGCCTCTGCGGAAAGATGCAGAGATAGGAAGGATGAGGTTAGAAATAATCAGAAGCACCCTGATCTGGAAATTGTTACATGCAGCTAATCCCATATTTGCAACCGGCCCAAGTGGCTCTGGCTACGCAACCCTTGCCAAGCTCGCGGGAGCGAGCAGCCTGTGCTGCCGGGGTGCGCGCGAGCGAGCCCAGAGCGCTCGGTGGCTTTGGAAACCCGGCTGCTCAAGAAGAGGTGCCTGGGTGCAGCGTGAAGACAGCAGCGTCGGGTGGTGGTTTAATTAATGAGAGCGGTTGGGGGAAGGCTGAGGGCTGCTCAGAAACGGGCGTGCATTTAGCATCTCAATTTAATACCCCAAAAAGAGGTGCCTGTGCAGCAAACCTGGCACTGCGCTGCTGTCCCCGCTCCCCAGCCCCCTCCTCAGCTTCCAGCTAATCTAGGCTCCTGGGCTGGGAGCTGCCGTGTTATCTGATGAACTTTGCTCTTTCAGGCTGAAAAAAAAAAGACCCCTGTTCCTTGCATTTACATACCATTATGCTATTCTTGAAATCTAGGCTGTCCTCACTCTCCCAGAGATTATCTGCCACCTGATGACCATCCTCCACGGCCAGGAGACACTCTAGCTAATTTCAGAGGACATTTTATTTTAAAGATTTATTTTTTCTTAAATGCAACACATTTTCAACCTAGATCCTTAAAACTATTTAGGAATTCGGCTCCTGTTTGAGTACAAAGGGGAGTTGGTGGCCAAGGATGCTGAGGGCCGTGAAGAAGTCACTAGAGAGCTGGGTCCTGTTTCCAAAAGCATCCACAAATCGTGACATATCAGTGCATTTGCAAACTGTACCCAATAATAGCTTTTTTTTTTTTCTTGTAAGGACTGGATCTTAATTCATCCTCTGGAGCGGGAGCGTTGTTAGCCAGGTTTCCCCTCTCCATCCCCCACGAGGTGCTGCCAAGCCCACCGCCCTGCCGGGGCACCCAGAGCAACCGCAGCCAAGAGCCGACCCCGTTTCCCACCCTGTCATCACCACACAGGAGTTCACCAACCCAGACACCTGCAGTCTCCATTTGCTGAGTGAGACAGCGTGGTTTGATCAGCTCCCTTTGCTTTTCTGAGTGTGAGATCGCACCTTCCCATTCCTTTTTAAATTGGCTGCAGACAAACACGGACGAGCTGAAGGGTGTCAGCTCTGCAGCCTCCGGCTCTCCATACAGGCAGTTCTGCTTTGGAGACTCCCACCGGCACCTGCCTGAGTCTCATTTACGAAAGACCTTCCCATTTTCCACAGCTATTTCAATATTTTACAATATTGCAAGAAAGAAAATAAATGAATAAAAAGCTTTTATTACCAGGCAGGTACTGCTAGACGCTGACATTTCATTTGTTAGACAGCAAGACACTGTTATAGTCACTTCCAGAGCCAAGAATGCCTGTCTGGACCTCTGAGTAGGAAAAAAAAAAAGAGAAAGTTTAAATTATTTGATTCCACTGCCTCTGTCCATTGACACTGGACTCCGGCGTTGTGCTATGTGCCTCCCTCCATGTAACGCATCAGCTTCATCTGTCTCCAGACTCCATCCTCACCCGGGAGGAGCGGAGGAAGGTCGCAGGCTTAACCCACCCGACGGCACACTGTCCCTCAGCTCCGCGACCAAAGACCCTGTATCTACTGCTCCACCTTTCTGCTTCTTCACTTCTTATTAATAACTTGGCAAATTACCAGCCTCCCTGTTTTCGGCAAACCCAGTCATTTGCTAAAGCATTCTTAGGAGAGTTTTCCCGTTGTAAAAGCAAATATTTATATCTGCTGCTCTCTTAGAGGCTCTGGATATGATCAACTCTTACGGCAAGATTTAGCTGAAAGAGCTGATTTATTAAAATGGATAAACAAAGCCCTGTGAAGCAAGTTAATTCCATCTAAATAAAGCATTAAACTCTGAAAAGCGCACATCAGATCACAGTATACACACACACATATATATGTGTGTGTATATATACATATACACAGACACATATAATTCATAAAATCAAATACGCAGTCCTCCGGACTGGGATCCCGTATCAACATCACCCCCTGGAGAAAGCTAGCCCTGAGCCAGGCTATGTGTACATTAGACAATGTATATATTACCACATGCCCCGATTTTTAACAAACACAGCCCGGCAATCAGCTCCCACCCCGGCCGCAGCGATCCCTTCACCGGCCAGCTCTGCTTGTGCCCTGTGCCTCAGTTTCCCCATCTCCAAACCTCCACCACAATGATGTTTTTACCAACAAGGAGCTTAAAAATCTCGGACGAGGGAGGCCGCCAAAACAGTTCTAATTTAAACCAGTGGCTCTGGCTCGGGCTTGAGCCCGTTTTGTTGGCACCTGGGTGCGAGCACGCTTGGCCCCCACCCCAGCCGTAGCTCATTTCCTATCGACACAACCCTCCCTTAGATCCTCGCTGCTCGCAAAAGCTCGCTTCAGCTGTATACAAGATATATGGGGTTTTTTCTTCTTTTCTGTAAGTCGGGCTTTAATTGTCAATTATTTGCTCATGAGTACTCTTTTATGGCTGATGCTGGAGCAGACTCAAGCAGTTTTTATTTTGGTACTTGGTTTAATTAGCTTTTTTGGAGGAGGGAGGCAGGGCAGAGATCCATTCTTGCTGCTCATCACATATTCATTATTTACATTTTTCAGTATCCCAAGTAACTCGGCACAGAAAACAAATAAATGAAGACTGAAACATATACAAAACATCTGGAGACGCTGCAATTCCGTAATTATTACCGCTCATTCGCAACGCGCAAGGGCTCCACAGAGTGTCTGTTGGAAAGGCCATTAATATCTTGGCCCCGATGGAGATTTTTGCCGTCGGGCTGGAGGCTTCCAGACGATCCCCCCCATCCTCCCGCCCCATCCGCCCGGCTCGGGTCTCACCTTGACTCACCGCCAAAAGCCGAAGCAGCGAAATTTCTGGTCAGCGTTGAGCAGGCGGCAGCAGCCTCTGGAGCTCTTGGCCCACAACAGTAAATACAGCTGGTCAGATTAGGGCTGCTGAATAATTTATGTGATGACTCTTCAAAACAGTAAATGCCCTCCCCAGCCTGCTCCATCCCTCATCAGCTCATGTGGCTGGTGAGCAGGTTATGAATATTGAGGAAGTTTTACTAAATTCATAGACTCTTGTAAAAACCTGTTTAAAAATGCCGAGTGAGATGTTTGCGTATCACACCGTGCACTGTTCACATGGCTACAGGGGAGGAGAGGAGAGTTGGGGCGAGCTGCTGCAACATCTTCATGGTTTGGGCCAAAATTTGGAAGGTTTTGGGCCAGCAGATGCGATGCTGCCCTGTGCCCCCCAGCAGCTCCGTGCCCTTTGCTCGCCCACCACCGAGGAGTGAAATTAAAACCTCATCCTTGGGTAAAACACAAGTGAAATAATGGTAATTTTTTATGTGCCGGGGAGGCCAGGCCCTGGCGTGGCAGCATCTGCAAGTGGGGGGGGCCCTTGGTGAGCCCCTCCAGAGGTGTTGGCATGGCCCCAACCTGGGAGGGGGTGTCTCGCTGGCAGCCCTGGTGGGTGCTGCCAACCTGGAAGGGAAAAGGAAAGGGAGAAGGAAAGGAGAAAAGGAAGAAGGGAAAAAAGGGAAAGGGAAGGGAAAAGGGGAAAAGGGAAAGGACAAGGGGAAAAGGGAAAGGGAAAAGGAAGAAGGGAAAAGGAAAAGGAAAAGGAAAAGGGAAAGGAAAAGGAAATGGTGAAAAGGAAATGGAGAAAAGGAAGAAGGGAAAAAGGGAAAGGAAAAGGGAAAATGGGAAAGGAAATGGAAAGGGAAAAGGAAAAGGGAAAGGAAATGGAGAAAAAAGAAGGAAAAAGGGAACAGGAAAGGAAAGGAAAAAGGGAAAAGGAAATAGAAAGGGAAAAGGAAAGAGAAAAGGGAAAGGAAGTGGAGAAAAGGAAGAAGGGAAAAAGGGAAAGGGAAAGGGAAAATGGGAAAAGGAAATGGAAAGGGAAAAGGAAAGAGAAAAGGGAAAGGAAATGGAGAAAAGGAAGAAGGGAAAAAGGGGAAGGAAAAGGGAAAATGGGAAAAGGAAATGGAAAGGGAAAAGGGAAAGGAAATGGAGAAAAGGAAGAAGGGAAAAAGGGAAAGGAAAAGGGAAAATGGAAAAGGAAATGGAAAGGGAAAAGGAAAAGGGAAGGGAAAAGGAAAGGGAAAGGGAAAGAGAAAGGGAAAGGAGGAGAAGGTCTCCACCCCCCGGGGCAAGAGCAGCAGAGCATCTCCCGCAGGAGGAGCTTGCCCTGTTCCGCAGCCTCCTCTCCTGACAGATGGGCTTCCAGCAGTTTATTTCAGAATTTGCACTGATGGGAGTAAGCGTGGCTGTCTTCTCCACCTGGCCCAGTTGTGACAGTGGAGGGTTTTGCTCAGAGGAAGCAAATCTTTGCATATTTATGAATGCAATTGTTTATGGCAAAAGATACAAAGAGAGGAAGTTGATTCTGGATGCGCAGAGAACTGGAGCAAACAAGCATCGCTCCCCATGGAGGCTTTATTGCAGCCCCAGAGATCGCTGCCTTTAATGCTTCTTGCTTGTTAACAGCCAGAAGCGTGTCGGGAGAGCCTGTCGGGGGGGGGGGGGAGCAGAAAGGCAAAAATCTCCCAGTATCACTTTCATAATTTGGAGTTTCAAACTAATGTTGACGAGAATGTCATTATTTCTGAGCATCCACTGGGCTCAGGGAGTAAAATTCCTTTTATTCGTCTCAAGTGTCAGGATTTGCAAGTGCAAGAAATTTTCAAGTGCTTGTCTAAGTCCCTGTTTGTATGCAAATGACATTGCTGTAACATTTCTTAGACTGAAAGACCTGATTTTTGCTAGCATCAGTCAAAGCATCTGTCAGCCTTGTCAGAAAAGAAATACTTTGATTCTTTCAGGTCAAAACAACCCCAAATTATTACTAGAATATTGAGGCAGTTTAAAGACATGAAGAGTAAAATGAAAATTGTTGAAAACCATTTTTCCTTTCAATAAAGTTTTAATTTTTATTTTCCTTCCATATGTAACGCAAATTTTTTTCACAGCTGACAAAGTTTTAAAATCAAAGAATTCAATGCAATATTCCAGTTCTCTGTAACTGGGCAGTGAGCAGTATTGGATTCAATCACATGTACAGGACCAAACTGGGATGAGGAATGAAGCAAGCTAAGGAATGGGCAAAAATAACAGAAAATTGAATAGGAGCTTGTGCCAAGGTTTGGAGGCAGTGAGCGAGGCTCTGGGGTCAAACACTTGCAGGGATGCTGTACGCACCAAGGGCTTGGGCACAGGGTCCTCTGAGGACATAAATCCTCTCACCGGAGAGAAGACCGTGCTGTTGTCCCTGCACATGTGGACTCCGGAGGTCTGAGGGTTTGTTCATAGTAAAATAAAAAGGGTTATTGCCCACAGGAACACTTTTCCCTTGGTGTGGCCTGGGTTCCTCTTTTGGCAAGACAACCAGAGCATCCTCCATGTGACTTAGGTTGGCTGGAAGTAGAAAACACTCGTTAGCAAGCCCAAATCTGCTCGTGTGAAGCAATCTTTCTGAGCAGCGGGATTTCTCCTTCCTAATGAAAATGATTTTTTAACAACCTGCGGGAGAGCTTGCAATATTCCCCCGGGTCCCTCTGAGGGGTGTTGTCACTCTGCTTTTGGCAAAGAAGGCAAAAAGTTCTCCCAGTAAAGCCCCACTCACCCATTTCTCACCGATGAAGTATAGCTAAAGACTGAATAGCTTTAGCACAACTACCAGTCAAAAATGCACCTCCAGCTCTGCCCCGTGCTCCGCACTCAGCCAAGAACTGGGAGGACTGGGATGTGCCGGCACTGCTTGGGATCTCCTCCAGCACCACCAGCAGGTTCCCTACTGTTTGCATCAAAGCAGGATTCAGGTCCCTGGGTTTGCTGGGAATTAAGAAGCTGGTTTAAGGTTCTGGCCCGGGACCAGTGTCTCTCCATGAGCTGATGGGAGCAGGCTGCCAGGGGTCCTGGCTTGTGGACCAGGAATAGCTGGGGGATGTGAGCATCCCAGCACAGCTCTGGTTTGTTCCCACCTGCGTCCCCTCCACGCAGAACCAGCAACGAGCACTGCTGCAGAAACAGAGGGAATCTCCCGGGGACGCTGAGCTGCTGCTTTGGGCAGCTTTAGGATCCAGAGGAGCCCACATCTCTGTCCTCAAACTGTTACTGCATGTTTCCCATTCCCGGTGCTTGCAGTTTGTACACCATCATTGACTATTGCTCACTGCAAAAGCCAAAGCAAGCAGCCTTTGCTCTGCACTGAGCATCCACCTCCAGCACGGAAAGCAGATGGATTTTCATTTACACAAGGCTCTCCCTCTCCTCCACACACACACGCACAAGTTCTGCATCACAGCCTCCATCATTCATATGAGGAACTGTGAGGAAATAACATATTATAATAACAGCGTGAATATAACCCTCGAGCTCTGACTGATAAGGCAGTAATCAAGTTTCACCAACATGGAGCGAGATTCCACAACACTCTTTCCTGAAGATAAGCACGTCCCAGGACCCGCATGATACCCTCTCCCCACCGGCACACGTGCTCTTCCAGAGAAGTGATTTCTCCAACAGCCACTACATTAAACTATAGGCAGAATATCCAGATCTAAATCAGCTCCCCGTGTGCTTTCATCTAATAGCCCCGATAACCACATTGCCTTCATTTTCATACTGCATTATTTATTCATAGCGCCTTGGGAAGGAAAAGCCTGATGAACAGTGGGAGTGGACTACATACCCGCAAACTAGTACTTTCCTCTCACTGATGCGTTACCGTTACTTTCCCAGCAAAGGACTAAGCAAATGAATTGCCAGCCAGCAGCAGCATGCTCCCCAGCAGCATCCCAAACCTTCTGCCCACCTGCAGAGCACATGCTCCTTATTCTTCTCCCAGAGCACAGCACGAGGCATGGGGATATTTGTTCAACACAACCTTAACCTGATTCCCAATTTCCTCCCTCAGACTGGGGGTCCCTCTATTTCAGGCTTTCAGAAGCCTGAATTTCTGAGGTTTATGGCTGGCTGACCCATCCATCCTACCAAATGCCGTTTGCACAAGCAAGTTTGAACTTTGGGATGGGCAAGCACTTGCGCAAATGTGGCCCATTCCACCCAGGCAGGGCAAGCAGCTAGGGCTAACCAACTGCTGTAATCATGATACACTATCTCGGTACTACATCATTTTGTCTTTCTAAGTTGAGCACATGAAGTGGGTAAATGGTAGAAAGTACAATTGGACATGTGGTGGTGGTGATTACAAGCTCCAATTCGAAAAAGTGGGAAAAAAGCCCAACTGTTTCCCTTGACTTCACCCCCATTTCCAAGGTCAGCCACCCAGTCCTGAATACAAGGGGGGAAACGCGAACACCTCTCCTTGGACAAATGAAACGTGCTGTTTAATGCCAAGGCCATTTGGTCCTTGTCTCCAACTTTCAGCTAAAAATGTACTGATTTCTAAAAGGCTCGGGCGAGAAGAGGAAAGGGTATTTCAAGTTCTTACAAAAAATACAAGGAGATATAAGTTCCTGTGAGATTTTTATCTATCTCATCCCATAGCTTCAATCCCATAATTAGGTCTCCTGTCACTTCATTTGATGCTCTGCCCCATTTATCCACAGCTTTCTGACCCTCTTTCCATATCTGGTAATACTTTTTCCGTTACTGTTCTCAAAAGAAGAAAAAAAAAAAGTATTCTTGACCTTCACTCAGATGACTGAAAGCTGTAAGAACTGCTCTAACTTTGTATTTCGAGGGAGACAATCATGGTGTCAGAGTAGGATATCTATAAAGTAGGAGACATATATATCTATAAAAAAAATATATATATAAAGTAGGATATATATAAAGTAATGGTATCCATAGAGCAGATAAGCCCTAGTTCGTGCCCTGGCAATCCCACAGGCTCTCCCAAAATTGGACCCTGAAAGAAGAGGGCTCCCCACACCCTGGAGCAGCACTGGGTGCAAGAAGTCTGTTTTTTGGGGCAAACCTAAGCATACAAAACATAGGTGGTGGCTGAGCACACACTGCAGCCTTAAGCCAGAACAGAGAGGACGTAGGCTCATCTTGCATTTAAACTAGAGTCAAAATTTATTAACAGTGAAGAACCTTCCTGCCTGTGAAATGGTACATGCTTCCCGTCAGATCCAAGAGGTGAAACCATGTTCCCAAATGCCAAATTTAAGAATAGATGAGCCGTATGTCAACCGCATCACCTTTTTATCTGGTAGACGTTTATTAAGTGAAGACAGAATATCTGTTGCATAAAAGCAAGC
Source organism: Buteo buteo (assembly GCF_964188355.1). Lineage (NCBI taxonomy): Eukaryota > Metazoa > Chordata > Aves > Accipitriformes > Accipitridae > Buteo > Buteo buteo. Next base: position 8,518,852 of record NC_134191.1, read on the forward strand.
CACCTGCTGCCAAACAGCAACCTTCACTCTGCCACAGATAAATGTGTTCTCAGCTAATTTATGCTAATACTGTACTTCAAGTTACACCGCGCTTGCCAAATTTTGAAAGACCGGATTTCTCAGTGCTACAACACAACCCCAGAAAGAGCTATCTCCTCCTCTGATGGGGGCATAAACACCCAGCGATGGCCACAGCTCCCTCGGAGCGGCTCTCGGCCAGCTCAGCGAGGCCAACCTGAGAGCATCCGCAAAAGACTGGACCCAGGATATTTGGGACAGAGATTTGGGTTCACAGAGGTGGTGAACCCCTCCTGTTAGCCCATCTCCATTTGCAGACGTAGGTCTCGGGCTCATCTCTATTGCTCCCAACAGCTTCACCACCCTGGTGCATGGGTCCCTCTCAAGCCACCCAGCACCCGGTCCAACGCTCTGATTTCAACATCCATCTCTCCAAGCCGCAGTATTGCCTGGTCTGAGGCTACTGCTCCCTCCCGCCCAAGTGTCAGGCTGTGCAGCCGTGTCTCCGAGGAGGGATGAGCCGGTTCACCTGGCTTACAATTAGCCTTGGCATCTCCATGGCAACTCCAGCGGATGCTGCACTCCTCATGGCTCGTCAGGAACCGCCGTACTCACAAGCAGCAGTTGCAATCAAGTTCTGTCTTGGTCATCTCCAAGGGGGCAAGAGGATAATGCGGAAGAAATTAATAAGAGGCATCGAAACCGCTTTGAGTAGCGTAATTGCCACAGCAATTCCTCTAGATTAAAATTAGGCTGGTCTTTAAAATGCACAGTATGTCTTCTGCCTCTCGGTTTTTGCTCTGCTACTGCTGCTCACTAATGCCCTGCACATGTCCATGGAGGAGGCTGAAGGGGACTGAGCAGGATGTGTCACACTTAGACAGGCTCACTGTGCCAGGACTGGGTTTCACCAGCAGGACGTGAAAGACTTGGAAAATCCAACATCGGTAACCTAGTGCGCCTTTCAACTACGACATACCGGAGGGAGAAGCATCTAAACACCTGCTCGAGAGCTTTTGCAGTAAAATGTTAAACCAGCTGCATTATAAGACATAGAAGAGTCCTGACCTTAACTTCTAAGTTAAAGACTCAGTCCTGCCCACAACCCCACCTCAGATCCCCAGCCTTCACCTTTCCCCAAGGCTTTTCCATGTGGGTGGCCGTGCTGTACTAACTCCTGAGGGATTTTTGTCTTTCCAGCTAAGTGAAAAGCGTATTTTTTCATGCACAAGCCGCTGGGCAGCTCTCCCCAGGGGTCACGCTGCTGCAGGAGAGGTTTGCACCTCAACCTTGGAATACACCGGGCACCCGCTAGAGCAGGTGATATCCCACGTCACTGCTGGGGTGCATCCCTGAGGGTCACTGGGCAGGATTTAGCTGTCCATCACTATTCAAGAGCCAAAAGGCAATTCTGTCTCATGGCTCACATCCAATTCACCCCCAGTCTCTGCCATCGTGGTGGGAGCTCTCCCCGCAGCCCCTCCAGCTCCATGCACCAGGATATTGGGAAAAGTAAATTGCACCAGTTTTAGGGTTAATGTGTTGGCATTCATATTCCAAGCCTTGCTTTCACATCTATAACTCGTTTTCCAGCATCTTCAAGCAAATTTCACACTGTTGGAAAAATGTCAAGGGTTTAATCTGGTATGTGTGATACTTACTGATGCCACTAGGGAGAAAGATGATCATATCTTCCACTTCCCATCATGTTTCTTATAGGAGTGAAAACATATCAGGAGAATTCACTGGGTTTTGCTATACTTGGTATATGCAAATGAACAGAAATCAAACTATCTGAGGAGCACAGACAAATAACTTTGCATATAAGAGACCCCAGGAAGAGCTTAAGCAACCGAAAGCTTATCTGTTTCTTCCACTTGTATTAGATGGTCTTTAGGTCTTAGGGTCTGTGGCTTTGCCGACAAGCCTTGCCACAGCATCAGAGAGCAGGACCTGAAGTGTAGGACTAGCCTCCTGCAAGCCTTGTGCTTGGCATCAACTGGATTAAGAGTGGAATTAAAGAGAGCAGGAAAAAAAGGCAGATGGATGAAAACTGTAGTGCATCAATACTAGGATTTTCCTCAGATTAATTTATTCCCTGGAATATCAGCAGGAGAAGATTCTTCCAAATCTGCAAGAAATCCAGAGAGGGCTTTCACGTGCAGCAGAAAGGTCGGTGGCAATCTTGTGCCACAAAACAAAACAAGCCAAATGAAGCAAGCAGCAATGTTCTTTCTGGCTTGGGTTGATTCAAACCCCAGAATTTAAACCAAAGTGGCTTCAAGACTGGAAATGAATGGTTTGCAGAGCTGGGGGGGGCTGGGGCTCTGGGGGCATCTTGGCGAGGGGGCGGCGGGGTTGATCTGGGCACGATTGCCCACCCGCAGACCCACGCAGAGGGGGTTTGTGCCACAAAAAGAGCTGAAGGAGCTCCGTATGCCCCGTGCCGGAGGGAGCAAGGGATGTGCTGCAAGCTGGAGCCCCAGCTGCTCGCACTGCACCCAGGCAGCCAGCCTTGCACCACTCCGCATCCCAGGCAGAATGAAAAGGCTCACATTAAGCCCTTTGCTGTATCAAGCCCCTTTCTCTACCAAGAAAAAAAAAATGCTCTATTTTAAAGCTTGGGATGTGGTGGCGAGCAGAGAAAAAAATGTTCAATATTTGAATTTTGGTCCTAACCTGACCATGGGCAGGGCAGGAGGCAGGGATGGGGCTCCGGTACCTGTGGCTGGGGGGACACCCATCGCTGGGCAGAGAGGACCAAGCGTTTCAAATGTCACCCCAGCCTGGCCAATTCCAATACCCACATCGCTGCCAGGAGCCCCCTTGGGCCTGTGGATTAAATTCAGCTATTATTAATGCATGACATTCTGCTGATACCCAAATATCAATCAATATTATTGACTTCACTAAATTTTGCTCTGAGCCTATAACTGTAATTTAATTTTGGCCAGACGGAAGAAAAAAAAAAGGATGCTGCATGAAAGCAATATTCCTAAGGCTTCATTTTGGAGAGACATTCGGATCTCAGAAATAGGACTTGAAGTGTTTGTGGTGAGGAATATGCTTAATTAGATTCATGTCTGAGAAGTCCCCAGCTGTTCTGCAGACAAACAGAAATATCTGAGATTTCTTCCAGCTCTATGGAGACACAGAGATTGGCTCCTCTCCCTGTTGCCCCAGTCTGAGAGATTTGCACGTATGATTATTATCTGATGCTGTTTCAGACAATACAAGATGCCACACAATCTCTGAGCACAGAGCAAATATTCCAGCATTTTGTTTCATGATTACTTCCACCCTGTTCGCTTCACCATCTGAAAAATTCTTTGGTTTTTTTTTTTTTCATGTGAAAGGCTTTCTGGAAGTTGGACATAACATGCATTCATTATGAAATGAAAATACCTCATGTGTTCAGGATGGAAAAAAAAAAAATCCCTGGCTTTCAAGAAAGCTTTGTGAGCTTATTAAAAACAAGAGCGCTCGCTATGCATGTCGTTCTGCCAAATGAAAAATTCCCTCCTCTCTTCTCAGGCTTGTAAGCTGCTTTGTGTGCTCAAGACATCTCTTTCCAGTGTCCAGCACATTTTCATGGTTAGTCTAACTTGGAATAAAATATCAGCTGCCTTGTAACGACGGACGGGGACCACAGAGCAGCCACACCTTGGCTCCACCATCACTGGAAAGGGATGCTGGGGAAGCCACCGGCAACAACACCTTCCAAGCCCTCGGACCTTGGGAGCAGACCCCTGTGCCGCAGGGAACAGCATACCCAAACCATGCGTCTGGGGAGAAGCTGAAACAGGAACCGCGTGCCAAAACCACAGCCGGCCATAAACACCACAGCTCAAGAAGAAGTGAGCCATGACCGCTCCCAAAATCCACATCCCCGGGGCACCGCGGCAAGTCCAACCACATGCGGAAAGACGCAGTTTGGGAGCTCCAGCTCCAGCCGCGATTCCCAGGCCCATCTCCCCAGCCCAGCTGCTTTCCCCTTCTCTTTCTTGCTCCCCATCACTCACTCTATCCCTGCTTTTAGGGGGTCCCACCCCCAGACCTGCTCCTGGCTAATGCTTTGAGACAAATCTGCAGTGCATGGCGGGGTGGTGAAAATAAGGGCTGATCCTCCACTGCCTCCTTTCCTCCGATTTCTTCTGCCACCCCTTGGACTTCTCCATAGCCCATCATCCCAGCAGCCGGGCTGGCCCGGGAAGAGGTGCTGATAGGCACGGTGCAAATCAGGCAACCGGCCACTGCACATGGAGGAGCCCAGCCAGGCATCGTGGCACAACCGGGTACAGCCCTAAGCACGTGGCATTTTGGAAATGCAGCTCTTACCGAGGTTTATCCCGGGGTGCTGGGGTTGGATACACAGTGGAACACGAGGACAGGAGAGCATCAAACACTAGCGACCCTTGGGAAAGTGGGGTGAACCTCTTGCTGCCGCAGCTACCCACAACGGGGAGTCCCCGGATCACGGTGAGACACGTCAGATAAGGAATATCACCCCAAACCCCACTGTGGCTGGGCTGGACTTGACGGTGAACAATACATATTGCAAGGATCAGGCTAGCAAAGCGCACCCGTGGAGATCACCTCCAGCAGACAGTGGAACAAGTCAAGGCTCTAAGCAGTCAGTTATTTAAAAATAACATCTTTCCAGAAAAAAAGCCTTCCAGAGGGAGAAGTGGACTTTTTGAGCTCGCTGGAAAAAAACTGCACAGAGCAGCTCAATCTCACAGATCAGCAAGATCTCCCTCCCCACCCAAGGAGGGCCACACACCGCTGGCAAGCACCCAAAGGTTTTCCCAGAACCGGGATAATTTGTTCCCACAGGGCAGAGCGATTCACCCAGTACAGCTGCAAAACCCTGGGGTTTATCTGACTAAGGATGAGATGAGTAAGAGCAACTACAAGGACGAATAAACACTTAAGGAGCTTTGGAGAGCTGCTCTCGGTAGCCAGCAGGAGCATTCATTATCCCATATCCACCTGAAATGGGACCTCTCGGTCTCCCTTACATGCTACAAGTCAGTCAGTTGGTAGGTGGTGGCATTGGAGCAGGCGGGTTGGTAGTTTGGGATGATCCAGTACTGGACCACACGCGGCTCATTTGCTATAGCAGATCACATTCTCCCTGTGGATTATCTGCAAGGCACTCTCTTTCCCCTAGTTCTTCATTCCCATTTGTCTTAGAAGCAATTAAGACTGTTTAAGATGATCACTTTGGACTTTGAAGCTTTTTTCTCTGATCTGATATGTTTGTTCCTTAAAATATAACTTCAAATATTGTGGCATTCTGGATGTTTTCTGTTTCAGTAACAGACTGGTAATTGTAATTAGTTTTATCATGGCGGAAATTCAAAAATCTGCTCTGAATGTGTTCCTTTGAATTTAGTTAAAAGGCACTTTTTGAGCTGACAATCATTTCGACTGTAGTTTGTGAGAAAGACTCAAATTTTATACTTACGGGAAAGGCTCATTTTACTGCAGGGTTGAGAATCCACTGTCTCAGAGCTCACTGGCATTGCGAGGTGCTAGCGAGAGCCAGAGCAAATATTTCTCTGGGCTTCCACTTTCATGCAGTATGTTTTAGATTACACTTAAGTGGATTCAGGAGAGGAAGCTGGGGGTGGTGGGAGGGAAAGACACGAGTAGGTAAGAATGAAAGGAGGCAGTGCCTGGAAAATGGAAGGAAATGGTCAACTAAAGAGAAAAATGATGCACAGAAAGGGTGAGGAGGTACTGGCAGGATTGAGAGTAGATGGTACAGAAAGCTCAGAGTTATATGTACCAGACTGAATACATAAGGATAATAAGGGAATATATAAAGATAATGTATCAAAGGATTGCTGCTTGGCACTTCAGGAATGGCTGTGAGTCACTAGAGCTGGGATGGAGAAAACACAAAAAGGGGAATGAGCGAGAGGAAAACACCAAGAAGATGCAAAAAATGCTAAAAGATGTTGAAATAGTCAATATACAGTTCAAAATGTTCAAAATAATACCTTTTTTCATGTTTGGACAACTCCGCAGTGAGAGAGCGGCAGTCGAGCGATGTGCCCAGGAGGGAGGACGTGGCTGGGCAGAGGCTGTGCCCGGTGGGGAGACGGTGCTGGGGTCCGGTGGGGGCTCAGGCTCCGCGCAGAGCGGCACCCACACGTAGCACAAACCTGCTCTTCCCACCCTCCTCTTTTATTCTAGCGGGTACCAAACCCTGCTCCACTGTGCAGTTGGGAATTTGTGTTGGGCGGTGGGTTACCTTGCACCAGGCGAGGCTAATCCTCCGTACGAGTCCTTCCGAGGGTGATGTGTCCTCTTCCACTAGCCAGAATACGCTGCTCCTTTCGAGGGTGAGATGGGTCTGCCCTCCAAATCATTTCCATGGCAATATGCAGAATGCAATATATATTATGATAGCCTGCAGCACCCATATAGTGCTAGTGGGACATCCAGGAGATATGAAAATAAAAAATTGAATTGAGCATTAAGTTCAGCAGTCAGATTCTCAAATGGGCAAGAGCAAGGGCAGCTTTGCAAAACAGCAACCAAGGGCAAGGCTGCCTCTAACTATGGGGATAATTGTCATGGAAACTACAAGTAAAGTAGCACAAAACACAGGAAGGTATGAAAAAGGTAGCTGAAAATAGCTGCTCCAGGAATGTTTCTTTGCAAAAGTTCTAGACATTAAAAGTCAATTGAATAAACACTTCAGTAATTTTAGATGTTCTTGGAAAATGAATTTTAAAGGGCAAAATGGGGCAAACCAGAAAATCATGGCTCAGCGAAAACTCCAGGAGAAAAAAGCTCTGAGAGGAAAATGAATGCAAGTAAGACTCCTGCAAGCTTTATTATATACATACCTACGTAAGTATAGATAGATAAACTCATGCATGTGTGTGTGATTACATATATACAATATAGTGTGCATATATAGTTATATATATAACTACTGAAAAAATAATATCGAAAAAATAATACTGAAAAAAGAAGCCAGCACAAAACAAATACTTCCTGCATCAAACTGAAGATGAGAGGGTTTCTCAGAGGTTAACTTGACTGAAATCCAAAGCCTTGAGCAGTAAAGCAAGTTGTTTGATGAGCTGGACCAGTGTCTAAATGGCATCTGACCAAGGATGGCTATGACCAGAAAATACACAGTGAGGGTGAGATCCAGCCACCCAACAGCAGAATGGATGGGTGCCAAAGAACTGAAATAATCAGAAAACGCACGAAAGATTGCTCAGCACGTCTGCAGAGAGCCCCAACGGGCGGAAAGCGGAGCTACAGCCTCCAGCCGACTGGGAGGTGTTCTGCAATTAACAGCAAGCATTTGGCGGCCACAAACCAGGACACCTTTGTCCCTGCTCAAGAGAGCAGCAAACTGCGCTTCACAAAGTGCCTTTTCTTTGCTGTGAGGAACACCTCTCCGTGCCAGACGGACAGTGGCACGGCCGGGGTTACTCTTCCAGCCAAAATTGCCGGCGGGCTGATGCGTGTGAGCTGCAAGCGCGGGGGGAAGGAGTACGGGGTGCCAGTTGGGAAAGCAGAGCAGCAGGTACAACCTCCGTGGGACAGCGGTGGGAATGGCAGGGCAGGATTCAGCGTGAACACGGAGGAAGGCAGGTGAGATGTGGAGGTACTGTCATGCAGGTCGCACTAGGAAAACATTAAAGGGCAATTTATGCACTTAGAGAGGAAAGAATTGAGTTGTAACAGGGGAAAATGTGAGCTGGAAGATGGAAGAAGCAGCAGAATATACGTTATATTGCTCACCAGCACACGCTGCTGGCTGGGGACAAGATAATCCTGCTCCATTTTTTATGCCACACTGGAATAAGCAGCGAATAAACAGGAATAATCGTGTGACAGCAAATGGTGTCTGTGCACTAGTAACTGCCAAGCGGTACGTCTCAGCAGGTAAGACAAAACCGGGTTGGTTCAAGGTCGAGTACCTGAGAGGTGTTCTGGCATCACACCGGGTTCATGTGAGTTGGGGGGGGATTTTATAAGTTGGTCATATCCACACCATGTAAAATACAACAATCACAAACTCAAACGACACCCCAAAAGGAGGCAACAGCAAGAGAACCATCTCATTTACCAGAGGAGGTGATTGCTACCATGAAGTGCAAGGAACACAGCAAAAAGAGAAGTCCAGAGAGCAAGAGATGAGGAGGGGAAAGTCAGGGCAGTGGTGAAAGGAAAATGGAAATTGAGAGAAAAATAACCCCATGTAAGAGGCAATTCTAATCAGCTACAAAAGGGGAGTTAAATGCAGCCCCAGTTGCAGAGCAGCGTGCCATGGAGACAGGCAGATAAGTGCCACGGCAGCAAAGGCTGGATGTTGCAGCCAGCCAGGGCTTTACAGGGCACTAACCAGGTATTTATGAAATATCATCGAAGCACAGGTTTCTTTACTTCTGAGCAGCTACAACATAGAAAGACACCAAACGGAACTAATTTCACAGGTTGTTTTACTCAATAATGTCAAATCACAGCTGAAGAAGATTAAATATGCAACCAAAAGTTACCTACATTGCCGTAATACCACTAATAACACTAACATTTATAGAGGACTAAATTACGCTTTGCTTAAGGCCTTTCTCTCTGACCTTTGAAGGTTTGATCTCGAGACATGATGTAAATCATCTGGAGAGTTTTCTTCTCCTCTACCAGATGAAGGATATTCCTATTCTGGGAAAGCAAGGTTAGTCTTCCAAATAAAAAAAGAAAGATGCTGGAGGTACTTGGGCATCCAGGTTTTCTCCTTCCCAAAGTCACTCAGACACCTCTGTGCAATAGCAAAGCAGTCTCCATCAGCCGAGGAGCACCCTCCAGAGATGGACTCTCAGTTCCCGATGGCTTTAATTTTCTGCACACTTATTAAAACCGACATAAAACCCCCTAAAGTAATAATCCAGCTATTTTCACCCAAACTGAAGTTTCTCTGGCTAGCAACTTGCCCATTAGTAGAAGTGCAACACTGAGGGCAATCGGTGCTGGGGCAGTACAGTATGGTGCTGTGAGTGTGTACCCTCAAATCCCACTCACTCCGGGACTTGTAGTGCACTCAGAAGAAGGAAACAAGAGCACTTTCTTCAGTTACATTGATGTTCAAGTCAATGGGCATTCCGTAGATTCTCTTCAGGTACACCAACATGCTGCAGCAACGGCCAGAGCTAATTCCCATATGTTTTAGAAAAGTACCTTGCCCTGTGAACTTCGCAGGATGTTCAGACTGTGTCGACTCCACCATTGGGTTTATTTTAAAAGACAACACGATATTAAATCATTGCACTGGTGTTTGCATTAAACACTGCTTCCCTTGATTAATAAATTTGTGCCTGGTTTGCTATGAGATCTCAATAGAAGTTATACAACGCTTCTCAGCCAAGCTTTTCTTTGCATGATGTGAAAATGACTTGTCGTTATAAAGAGTGAAAAAAAAAATAAATGAGGCTGTGTGTTTGAAAAGGAGCTGTGGAAAATACATCAATATTTGCAATTACAGTGGCAGCTGCTGCTCTGCGAGCAGTCACGGATGAAGGCTGCTTTCCCACAGATTCCATACCCCTTCTCCCCACTTTGACCCCATCTCCACCACAATGATACTCCCACCTCTTCTTTCCTATGTGCCTTACGCCTATATATTTCCCACCCCTCCATGTACCCTGTAGTCCTTGCTGCTGGCCACATTCCCCAAACACCAGCTAAGCAAAAGGCATTGCTAGCATGGGGCACTGAAATACAGGCACTGCAGGGTTAGCCAGAATGGCTGATGCTTTCCAGTTTGGATCTGCCCTACCTGATCTGCACGTAACTTCAAGGAATTGGACATTATTGAGAGCTCATGACATCTACCAAATTAGGTTCAAGGTGACCAAGGGGTTCAAACGCATTAGAACAGAGAACCACAGACTGATGGGCAGAGGGTATAATCGCATGAGGCTATTGCCTTAGAAAAAGAAGCTTAAAAAAATCATCAAAGGACAAAAGTCACTACGGCACTGCAGGGAAGGCTGACAAGGCTGAGCTAAGGAGGAGGAAAATGGAGTAACTCCCCAGAGGACTGAAAGATTTCAAAATCCTTGCTCTCCATTTCAAATTATCTCAGTAAACTGATAACTATCACAGCAACCGGCCAACAACCTGAGGATTTAAATAAGCTTTTTACTACCAGCACATATAAACCCCAATGAATTCCAAACAGATAGTTTATTGAAAGACCACATTATATGTACTATAATCAATATCCAGATTACAGCAGGGCTGTTGCAAGGAAAAAGATATAACTGTAGACATGTAAAACCCCTCCAGTTTGGACAGAGACTGGGCAAGAGTAATCAGCACTTCTTAAAGTCTTAGAAATGTAGTGAAAGAGCTGGAGTGTGTGTAATTACCAGCGAGAGGCATTGTAGCAAAGCAGATAAAGTTAATTATACAGTACAGGAGCATTTTCAGTTGATGTGGTAGTAATCATAGTCAACAGAGAAATGCCCAACAGAAGGAACTGCATACAATAAAAGCAATCATGTGGTGAATGTGTACGGCACAAATTACCTAAAAAGCAAAGGTAGATACAGACACACAGCTGGAGCTGACAAAAACAAAGATTTGTGGATTTCTATGTGCAGCAGGACACCTTAAAAAGCAGCAGACCTTACCCCGTGGATGGTACCCCCCAAAACTGTCACATCAGTCTGGAGGAGGTATCAATATTTGTGCTCCATGCGGGGAAGCAAGGGCCAGATCCAGCGCCAGTCTGTGACAATAGTCGCACCGTTTGTCACTGGAAACACCAGTTATGTCCTAGGTGCTGCTGCTGTGTATGAAACAAATATGCCAGCAGGTTGGTCTAGAGTACCAATTTTCTGAAAGTAAATCTGTAATTAGGAGAAAAGATGCAGTAAATTTCACTTTGAAATTCAGGCTTGCAGGCTTCCATTTCGTACAGACCATTCAATGTCTGCATCCACCAGTCTGCATTAAAAACAGGCGGGCTGGAATACAGGACCTAAAATAAAAGGTTCAAGCATAAATCGTTTGTGTGTGTGTATACTTACGTATCTCTACAAATGTCATTTTGGTGTCTCTTGGTTTGACGATGGGACAGGCACGGCGCAGGATTTCACCTCGCCGTGCCGGCAGTGCTCTCTCCCACTCCTCATTACAGCCGTTTCACCCAGGAGCTGTCTCTTCACATATGTTTTTGTGGCACCAAATACAGTGGGTTCCCACCTGTTCAAAACCAGCTTTCCCCCCAAAATTTCCTGAAGCAGTGGCATTAAATAAATGCAGCCTCAGGCAGCAGGGTGCCATCACCCTCCCCTGCACCCAGGGCTGCCGCAGGTACACGGCGAAGGAAGAGGCTCCCCCTCCCATCTCTACCTGCCAGTTTGATTTCTCACGGCCGTTAGATATTAACAGATTTCAGGTCTCTAATTAACGATGCGGTTTTATCCTGTCTTCCCCGGGTAATAAACTCCCCCTGACATGGCTGTTTGTTGGAACACCCCTATTAACAGACTTTAATGCTGTAAAAGACTTAATTTGGGGACTATGTGAAACGTTGTCCTTCAAAGCATCCTGATGCGCTAGTGGGGAAGGATTTATTGATTTGAAAATAGGCAGATAAATAAATAAAAGACACTGATTGCTGTGAAACAGATACCTGGCTGATCAGATGCAATTAGCAATATGGAGAGAGTGACAAAACAACATCAGAGAGGTCAAGAGATGCAGAAATCCCACTCCAAGAGCATTTTCTAACTGTCCTTACACTTGTGCAGGGCTTGTCTAATGCCAGCCGACCAGCAGAGCTGCACTGGCAGAGGGCTTGACCCTGTGCCTTTCTCTCCTTGCTAATACAGACCGAAACTTCTGAGAGCCAGACTTGCAAAGATGAGAGTCATATCTATGCCAACAATAATTACTTATGAAAACTGATAACTTCTAGGAGCTTATTCAGAAGAAATCAATGCCTAACACCTGTAGGTTTATATAGTGCAGCTGTGAGTATCGCTGTCAACACTTCCACTACTGAAGGATGAAGAATGAAGCCAGACGTGACTCAAGTGCCATCTTTTCCAAAGTTAAGTTAAAACAGCCCTGCAAATGAAACAAATGCATCGGCCTTGAAGATGCCTGAGGATCACAGCAAGGTAAGAAAGTAAAATTGGCAACACCAAGGTGAGCCTGCAGCTCGCAATGTGATGGTTGTGGACAAAGAGCTCTTTGTTGGAGCACAGACATGCCAACCAGCTCCCAGGACCCTTCACGCCTTTCACGATGGGAATTAAAGCCATTCAGCAACACTTGGATCCGATCCCGGGCCCTGCTGCGGATCCTGATCTGCTGGTAGAGGATGCTCACCGTGCCGGGGTGGTCCCTGTCTCTGAAGCCCAGGAGAGCCAGGTAGTGGCACAGGACCTCCGTGGAGAGGAAAGCAGAGTGCTTCTGTGACCTGCTGCTGGCAAGTGCCACGTACCCTGAGGTGTTGTGAGCTTTTTCCCTTTGTGGGCCAGGAGAGAGGAGCCCCCACACCCGGCAGGGCTGGATGAGCGGAGGGAGCAGTGACAGCTGGGGTCCCTGGCTCCATCCATGGCACTTGCAAGCAAAACGCTCAGATCCTGACACTGCCATAATGGGTGGCTCCCTGCAAGCAGCAAGTCAGCATCCAGCCGGGCACAGAAGCCTGGACACCAGGCGGTGGCTGGGAAGGGGGACACCGCAGGTTTTGGGTTCTCTGTCCCAGCTGTGCCCCTGCAGAAGGCTGGCGGTCCCCAAAGCTTCTGGTTAGCATTTAGCTATAGCGGGGCTTCACTTTGCACGCTGGGGGTAAAAAAAAAAAAAAGCCCGGCAAACCAAACACCCAGAAGGTAGAGATGGAGCGCAGTTATTGCTCTAAAACACTGTCACCTTGTGGCAGCTCAGCTGCAGTCAGATACGCTGCACTCGATGTGCCTTGCTGGACATCAGGGTGGCCTGGGGATGACTCCGAGGGCAAAGGGCTGGCCAGGACACGACAAGGAGCAACCTCACACAGGGACATAGAAAGACACCTTGCTCTGGGTAGCATTTAGTAACAGCTGTTACTGGGGAAGGAGGAGAGCTGGAAATCTGTGTTTGCACTTCCAGCCTTGTCTGTGGCTTCCCATGGCTGCAAAAACAGTAACTGGGAGGGTGGCATTACTTGGGGTGCCCATGATCACCTGTGACTGTCTGGAGTACTGACCATGCAAGATGTGTCCACCCAGGAACTGCAAGGAGCAACCGAACCTCTCTGTGTGCTTGAGCATCGCTGGGGGGAGCGCGGGGTCTGCACCATCCTCTGCAACGCCAGGGCAGAGGGAGTCCTTTGCCACAGGGAGGAAAAGTCAACTTGTCTGTTCCTTTTAGACACCAGAGCATTACGATACACTGTGATTTAACGGGCAGATGGCAGACCTCTGCTCCCTGTGAGAAGAGTGCAGCCATCAGCTCCGTGACAGGCAGCGCTGGCCTGTCAACGGCAAATACCACTGTATTTTGCTATTTTTAAGCTTGACCGCACAGCTAAAGGGGCTGACAAACCTGTCCTCCTCCAAAATCACCATCGGGCAGAGGAGACCTCCTTGGATGCCCTGAATGCCACCAGAGCCACTCTTGGGGTTGGTGCGAGCAGGAAGGCGGACAGGATTAGTGCTTTGCGAGTCCAGAGCCATAGGGAGGTGCTGAGGAGCTCCTGCCAGCTGCAGGAGGGGCTGGCTCCTACTTTCAGCTGGATAACCAGGGGGTATTATGCCTTTTAAACAACCTGCAGCACATCCATACCGTCACTCTTCAAGCAAGAGCATCAGTAGAGTTACTAGGAGCCACCACAGGGCTCCTCACAGCCCTGCCACATCTTGCAGGGAAGGAAACTATCATTTGAGGTCCATTTGAATGCTGTAAGGCCACATGAGAATTACGGTCACCACAAGGTCTTATTTCTTCATATAAATATTTGAGATATAAATATTCTCTCTGAATTTCCTTTCATGTTTAGCAGTGAATGTCACATGTATGTAGCCGGCTCCCTTGCTCCCAGTTATGGCTTAAATATACATAAATATGAAAATGTGGGCAAATATTTACAGACAATAAATGCTAGGGTGTTTTAATTAACTAGTGTTTCATATGCTTACAAAACAAAACACAACATTTTAGCAATAACTAAACCCAGGAAAATTACAACTCATCTCCCTTACTCTTCTCACACCTAGCAACTTATTTTGGGGCCAATTAAGAAGTGGCAAATCCAGGAATGGGAGAAGGAAAAACTTTTTCTCCCACAGTACATAATGAAACTGTGGCTTTTACTGCCACAATGAACTGCAGATGCCAAAAATGCAGCGATGTTGACAGGGCGTGGGTATTTCTACGGACAGTAAGAATGGCCAGAGCTATAATAGTTATGAATGACAGGAATTTTGGAAGAGAGGAGGACCTCCAGCTGCGGTTGCAAACCAATCTTTATTAGGGATTAAGAAAAGACCTAAGGTGACAGTCAGGTTATCTGCTTACAAGGGAGCTGCATATAACTTTCCACCTTCCACCCAGCACTGGAGAGACCAGCTGCAATAACTGGACATAGGAGCTGATTCAATTTTTTTTTTCTTTGTCAGTTTTTGTGAGCTAATCCCAGCTCAGCTGCTCACATGAGTAACGCTCACCCGTGTGTGCAGTGCCTGAGCATATGAAACATCAGCCTTACTTAGCAGAAAAAAAAGCCAACCATCCTTTCGTTGCTAAACAAGGCATGCTAAGAATAAACAGCATACCGCAGCTCTGGAGCACACTGCCCAAGAAATATAGCTGGGGACAAGATTCAAAAGAAAAATATGCAAGAGGCCTAAAAGTGTCTGTCATAAAAAAAGACCTAATTAATAGGTCTCTGAGCAAACACAAAGGCCAACAGGCAAATAATATAAACACTGCTGCAAAAGATCTACGTGCAGCTCTCTGCAAAGCATCAAAGCAATTCCTTATTGCGCAATCAATACAAAAGTGATTGCAACTCAAAAAAAAAGAAACAGAAGACAACAAAAAAAAGACTGCTCCTAAAGAAACAAAAGAGCTGCCCAACTTAAAACACAGATTCTCCTTTATTTCATTATGAAGAACTGGAACTACAAGCCAATGACTTAAATGAAGGGCAAAAACATCAGAATCAACATAACAAGTATTAGCATTTATCAAAAATGCAGCAGACAATGCTTCCTTCCAGCAAACTTCTAAATAATTCACACCGGATATAAAGAAGCCAATCTTGGGAATACACTGTGCCAAAACAGCCAAGGGAACAGTTTCTCCCATGACCTAGACAAAAAACGCAACCCCAAAATAGAGGCACTGGCAAGAAGCATCGTGTTTAAAACCCAATTCCAGCAAAAGCCATCATTTAAAACCAAAAACTGCCTGGAGGAGTTCAGCCGGGCAAGCGTGGTCCAGGCTGGGCTGGCTGGGATCCTGCATCCCACAGGACAGCCCTGGGCACCCAAAAATGCCCTTTGCTGGGAGCCAAGTGCCCTGTGCCTGTCCCACCGCCCGGCTCGGGCGTCCCCACTCCCCCAGCACTACCCGGGCAGGGGAACAACCCAACAGCCAGCACTGCAACAACCACAGCTGGCTGTGTTTTGCTCCAAAAGCACCAACTATATTTTTATCTTACTACAAATGACACAGATGCAAGGGAAAACAGGGGCTGACACTTACAGTGTCTTATAGGATAAAAAGGGGCTTTGACTTAGGGTAGCACGCGGGGCTGAACCTTAACAACTCCCCACGCAGAAATCCACAAAGACACATACGCTGCTGCGCCCACATGCCCCATCTATAAAATTTGGCACAGCTAATTCGCAGGCAGCCCCCGGTGGGCAGGACCAGGGCTGATGGTGTGGGGTGATGCTCGGGGACCACCCGACCCCGCTGCTGCCCACCCACCCACCTCGGCCCACCACCGCCAAGGGAGAGGGCACTGGCTAGGAACGTGCTCCAGCCCCCGGTACCGGCAATGTGTGTTGCATGGGGTCAGAAAAGATGGAACCAAAGTTATTTAATAAAGAGATGGAGAAACGTTGAGAAAAGCTAAATGATAAGTACGTGGGAACGTGGGCCAGGTGTCGGGGTGATGCTCCCCCACCCAACCCGTATGAGATATAATCGAAACACGGGGATTTAAAGCCCTTTTTATTTGCTTTCTGAGCCACAGGCGTGCTTTCGGGTAACATATTCCACCTTTTTTTCTGCAACTACGAAGGCTACAAACCTACTTCTCCCCCCCCCCCCAGCAGAAGCTGAAATCCCTTTTAGGCCTCTCCCCCCGCCTTGTGTTCAAAGCCTCGAACACCCAAAAAGTCACTCTGACCCAGCGGAGGGAGCAGCACACACCGGAGCTGAGAGGAACCGGAGGACGAGTGGGCCCCGAGCACACGGTGGAACCCCCGGGGGCCTGTGAGGAACCCCCGGGGGCCTGTGAGGAACCCCCGGGGGCCTGTGAGGAACCCCCGGGGGCCTGTGAGGAACCCCCGGGGGCCTGTGAGGAACCCCCGGGGGCCTGTGAGGAACCCCCGGGGGCCTGTGAGGAACCCCCGGGCAGGGAGAACTGCGGCCGGGGGGGGGGGGGGCGGGCAGCGCGCTGTGCAGCTCCCTCCCCTACAGCCTGCGCCGTGTGTGCCCAGCCCCTATAGCCCACACTGGGCGCCTGCAGTGCCCACAGACCCGCACCCACTCAGCCCTCCCAGAGCCCACCCGCTGCCCACCCGCCTAAACCCACGGCCGGCACACCCCCCCGCATCGCGCAAGCCTAGTCCCTGCGGGCCGCTACTGCGCATGCGCGCCCCCCTCACAGCGCACACCTCCTCTCCCCCCCCCGCACAGACTCGCAGGCACGGCCCTGCGCATGCGCGCCCGCCCCCCAGCACCGCCAGACCTCCGGCCCGGTAGGGGTCGCTGTGAGGCGGAAGTGCGCTGCCGTTTCCGCCCGTCGCGGCTGAGTCACTGGGCCGCGCCGCCGCCCGCCCGCCGCCGCCGCCCGGAGCCGAGTTGCCCCGTCCCGTCCCGTCCCGTCCCGCCGCCATGCCGCTGGAGAACCTGGAGGAGGAGGGGCTGCCCAAGAACCCCGACCTCCGCATCGCCCAGCTCCGCTTCCTCCTCAGCCTCCGGCCCCGCGCGCCGGACCCCGCCGCTCGCGACGAGCTGATGGCGGCCGTGCGGCTCCACAGTGAGTGCGGCCTGGTGCGGGGAGAGGGGGGTCTGTCCGTCTGCGGGGTGCGGGGGAGACTCTCCCTCCTCCCGTGGAGGTGGGGCGGCTCTGTCTGTCTGTCTGTCCGGAGCCGGCCTGACTGTCTCTGTTCATGTATCCCAGGGGCCGTTGGCGGGGGGGGTGGGGGGCGTTTACACGTCTCCCAGCTGGAGGGCTTCAGTCTGTCCCTGGGGAACGAACAGTCCGGGAGCAACGGGGAGGGGGAGCGGGGGTTTGGACATACCAGCGTGGTGCCTTGTCCCCAGCTCTGGCCGCTGTTAGCATCATACGGGTGTGTTAAAAGGCCGGAGCGGAGCACTAGGGTCCACTGTGCTCGGGGTCGGATAAGTAGTAAGGAAAGCGCAAGTGGGAGAGGTGTAAAGAGAGCAGTGGTAGAAAAGAGTCGGCAAAAAGAAGTGTGACAGGCAAGGCCTGCTGAAACGCTGGCTCTATCATGTCTGGATTTAATAGGTACCTGATCATAGAAAGGATGTAGCCAGCACTGGCAATCAGTTGTGTTGTCCTTCAGTGCTCTGCTCTAGAAACACGCACGCACTTGTTGCAGCAGTTAACAGCAGAAGCCTTCCTGCTTTTTGTTCAGATATGGCCCCGTATTATGAAGCGCTCTGCAAGTCTCTGGAGTGGCAGATAGACACGGATCTGTTGAACAAAATGAAGAAAGCTAACGAGGAAGAATTGAAACGTCTTGACAATGAATTAGAAGATGCAGAAAAGATCTTGGGGGAGAGTGAAATCCGAGATGCAATGATGGCCAAAGCTGAGTACCTGTGCAGGATCGGGGACAAGGTTGGTTCATGGCAGAGGCTGTATGGACTCATGTTAAAAACACTGCATCGTAATCCTCTTAGCTAGGCAGGTTCCAGTGAGCACTGGGTGACTTACAGGGCATTTTCTCTATGGCACAACTCAGACATGTATGGGAGATAGGGAAGGGTGTTACTGAAATATTTAAATTACCTAGAAAAAAACCAAGTAGCCCTTGAAAGAAAACATTTTTTTCCTTGAAAAGGGGAAAAGTTATTTTCCATTTGCAGATGTTATTTTTCACTTCCCTTGTGTCTTTAGACTTTTCTAAGCTATTTACATAGTGCAACTTAATTTCAAGTTACAGAGTAGATTTTCATAGTCCTTAGATTTAAAAGATATATGGGGAACAGCTCTTTTAACTTGATTTAAACTTTGATTCTTTAAGATTATTCAGAATGCATAATGTTAGAGTTCTGTGGGAAACTAAGAATGTCACGGCTATGAGCAGAAGGCAAGGCATGTACTTACAACAGATGTTTTGTAAATATTCTAGGTACTTTTAACGTTCTTACAGTAGAAAATACTATCTTGTTAGGAGGGAGCTTTGACTGCCTTCCGCAAGACTTATGACAAAACTGTGGCACTGGGACATCGACTGGATATCGTGTTCTATCTTCTGAGGATTGGCTTGTTTTACATGGATAACGACCTCATCACACGGAACATTGAAAAGGCAAAAAGGTACTGCTTGGGTTGTTTGAGTGTACTAAAGCACTTTTGAGACAAACTGTAACAAAAGAAATGGAAGATAAATACCTTGCTATCAAGAAATGACTAAGACTGGTTGTGAGACAGAATCATAGTGATGGGTGGGTGTTACCTCATACTAGAGAGCTTCCTATTCCTGGATTATTTTTTTTATGAGGGGGAAGAGAAAAGAAAGATTTATATTTTGTGTCAGCTATTTTCTAGCAGCTGACTTGATTTTAATTTGTAACCCACCCTCCCACCCCCCCCACTTTTCTGTCACTGTTAGAAGACAAATAACTTTGGGTGCGGTTAGATTGTACGATAAAGTGCAGTGCAGGATTGCCAGCTGAATCAAGCTGCTGCCAGTACCACCTAGCTGGCTCTATGAAGTAGCAGCGTGTCCTCTAGAAGCAAGAGCCCAGTGTCAGCACAGTGTGCTTTGGTGCAGTTGTCCTTCCCGTCTTTCCTCTGCTAGCTTCAGTGTCTCCGTGCTCCCAACATTTCGAACTTCAGTGGTTCCTGTCGCAAGCTGCGGTTTCCAATCTCTTTGCTGGTGCTGTGAGACACCAAGGCAAGGGGTCTTCCCAGTTATCACGTTCCTTGAGCAATGATCTTTTGTGTTGCCTTCTTAGCAGATTTTGTCTCAGCCTGTGCTCCTGCTTGTAGCCACATCAGTTTTGTGTTAATGTGATTCTTGAAAAGTGGCACCTTTTAGATTTTTTCTATGCTGCTAGTTGGACAACTCTGATTTTAGCAGCATAGGCAGCGGAAATATGTTGCCACAGCTGAGGTTGACAGTACTATTTACCTGCACATCTCAAAAGACTGTTGTCACAACTTTAGAGGCTATAAACTTTTCCTTTCAGTTGAAACTTGCACTGCACAAAAGTGTCTGGCCTCTCCTGTCCCAAAGAAGCCACTTTCCTACCCCTGTCAGGTGTACAAAGCCTGGACTGTTTCAACAAGCTGTAACATAAAACAAGTTATTCTTTCTGTAATCACATGGTATCAGTTGATTTACTGTACTTGTTTCATATAACTTAATACATTTACATAAGTAAATATTTCTTTTTGTTCTATTTTAAGTCTAATAGAAGAAGGAGGAGACTGGGACAGGAGAAACCGTCTCAAAGTGTACCAGGGCCTTTACTGTGTAGCTATTCGAGATTTCAAACAAGCAGCAGAGCTCTTCCTTGATACAGTTTCAACATTTACATCCTATGAACTTATGGATTACAAAACATTTGTAACATACACCGTCTATGTCAGCATGATTGCATTAGACAGGCCTGACCTTAGGGAAAAGGTAAGGAAAGCAGATGTAAACACTGGTTCAAACAGACACGGTCCTTCTTTAACCTGTTTATCTCCAGGCTGAGAGTGATGGTATTTAAACATGTTTCTTTGTTTTCAGGTTATTAAAGGAGCAGAGATTCTGGAAGTGTTACACAGTTTGCCAGCTGTACGACAGTATCTCTTTTCTCTTTATGAATGCCGTTATGCAGCCTTTTTCCAGTCATTAGGTAAGGCTCTGTTTTTTCCTACAACACTATTTCAGGTGCTTCAGTTATTTGTTTCAGATCACCCACAACTTTTGTGGAGTAGCTACAGTCTAGAACTAGAGCTATTTTATGCAGGAAAAAAAAAAGTTTTGTTTTTTTAAAGAGTGACCTAAAATTTGCTGCTCTTTGATTTTTTTCAAACCAACCAACCTTTGCATACAGTGAGCTTTTTGAAATGTCCCTTCTGATTAAGTGGAAAAGCATTTTGAAAGTGGCTATGGAGCACTGTCTTAGCTGAAGAGCCGGGTCAGATGGGAGAGATTTCATCTCTGAAAGTTATAGGACTTGTAGTCTAAAGGCCCTGAAATCTCAACCTGTGAAAGAAATTACACAGAATGTTCTCATTGTTATTACCATTGGCTTTCTGCTCTGGTTTCTATGTAAAAGCGTGACACTGAAGAAAAGCTTTTAAAAAACCTCATTCTTGCCAGTTCTCAGACTGCTTGTTTTCCTTCTGTGAGATTTAGAATACAAGAAAATAAGATACTTAGAAAAAGAAAAAAAAAAGAACCCTTCATTTTGTGGAGGACTAGGCCTGATGAGATTAAAAGCTAAGGGCAACATTTTTCTATTGATAGCCTTATCACTAGCTGAGAACTAAAACTGTCAGGAGAAAAAGTCACTTCAGTGCCTGGAAATCCTTGTAATTAATTTAAGAGCTAGTACCAGAAAGTTAATCTTGCTTCCATACCCAGCTTTGGGTAACAACGTTTCTTCAAATAGTTAGGTACCAAGTACTGCTTGTTTCCCAGCACCACGCTGCTCCTGTGTGACAAGCAGATTCTGGCACTTGCCTTCTGTGCGGTGGTCCTCACGCAGCAGAGGGGAGACGAGCTCACATCCTGAAAGAAGGATTCTCTGCTGACAAACAGAGCCTCATTCGCTTTGCCACAATATTGTTTGTGTGTTATTACTGCTTCTGCTTCTAGAACTGATACGGATTACACAAATGTACTTCTCTATAGTGTAGAATACCTTTCATATTCTGAAATATGCAAGAATACAGTATAGTTACATTCACACTGATTACTTATTAACTGGTGTTATGTGTTTTATTTGCATAACTGATATTTCACATTTCTTAGAGATTACTGACACATTTTCTTTCTTCTTTTCTTTTCTTTTTTTTTTCCTTTTCAGCTATTGTAGAGCAAGAGATGAAAAAAGATTGGCTGTTTGCACCTCACTATCGATACTATGTACGGGAAATGAGAATTCACGCATACAGCCAGCTCCTAGAGTCTTACCGGTCATTGACGTTAGGATACATGGCAGAAGCATTTGGAGTCAGTGTAGAATTCATTGATCAGTAAGTTATTTGGCTTTTTAAGTTCATAAAGATCTCACTTTACATCTTTTAATTATTTATAATGATCCCATTATGAATAAAAATCTTTATTCTACTTTGATTCTAAAAATGCAAAGTTATGTTGCTATGGAAGAGCTTGGCTAAATGTAAGCAAATCTTATGTTTCAGCAAAGAAAAGAATTTGATTACAATCTGTCATGACAACTTTTCCAGAATTTCATTCACTCTAAATGCTGTATGAGAAACTAGTCTTTTATTAATAACTTTGTTCTTTATACTGCTACATCTATTGACCTCCATCTGCTATGAAACTTAAGATGTTAGAGGATGCCTTAGTTCACAACTATGCGAAAACTTAACAGCTACAACTTCAGGGATCTGCACATTTTATGTGCCCTACAAGTCTCCTTATGTAGTTTTACTTGCATTCTGGTATGTGGACAGGATCTGATATTTTTCACTTAAATCAAACATACCCTGCAGTCTCAGTTTGCAATTCTTTTCTAGTGTAAAACCAACAGATTTAGATAATGATGAAAACTAACTAATGTGAGGTGAGAAATTGACTTCGACTCTATGTATGTGAAACATGTACATAAAACACTGTGTTTCAAATGCCTTCACACAAGTCATTCTTCTTTCATAGAGAAGTTTCAGATTTCCTAACATAGAAAAGCGTTACAGAAATATGCAGAATACAGAAAATATGCATGAAATATTCAGACATTAATTAATAGGTGTTTCAAGAGAAACCAAATACCATTCAATTCAAAGGTAAATGTTTTAAAGTCATACTAGTTCTTATGCTTCCCAGTAATTTATTACTAGTTGTAACTTGTCTTACTGTTGATCGCAGGAATATTTTTTTCTACCATCAGTCATGTGCTATAGATCAACAGTGGTTTAAGCAAAATAATAATAATAAAGCAGCCTATTTAGAGGTACTAGAGAGTAGGGAACTATTAAGAGACTTTTCTAATGAATCGACTGACATCGAGATATTTACCTCAGGATAAATTCTGAATATGCACACTACATGACTGTTACCTTTGAATTTGAAGAGTAGTTGATGCTAAGCTAAGTGATAAATTTCATTAATTCAAGTATGACACTTTGGCCTGAGAAGAAAGTACTAAGACATTTTGCATTCAGATCACTAGAATAATTATTCTTGTGTGTAATATCTTATGCATCCTCATCTTATTAAAGCTTGGATACCTTAGGAAAATATATAGGCTGTTGCTTCAGAAACATAGTGTGGTGATACTGTTGTTTTGTAATAGCAGGTTCAGTGCTGTTAGGTCTACAAGTCCTTGGTGAAACATGATTTAACCAACTTGTGTTTTTTTCTTTACTTAGGGAGCTTTCAAGATTTATTGCAGCTGGGCGATTACACTGCAAAATAGACAAAGTAAATGAGATTGTAGAAACTAACAGGTATGCCAACAATTCCTAGAAATCATCTTTGACAGCTCAGTTGAATTCTATACATTTTGATGACACTTATTACATAAATGTAAGTGGCTTGGTATAAAACATGTTCTCACTTCTAAACTTTTTTTTTTTCTCACAATTCCTAGGCCTGATAGCAAGAATTGGCAGTACCAAGAAACCATCAAGAAAGGAGATTTGCTGCTAAACAGGGTTCAGAAACTTTCCAGAGTAATTAATATGTAATTTTTTAATGCAAGGGAATGCAAAATTTAGATGTTCAAAACATTTTGGAAGTAACCTATAAATATATTGTATAACTTGGTATACTGTAGGTAAAAAAATTACTAGTGAGAGAGGTAGTGCTTTTACTTTCCACTTCATTATGTAAACAATGTTCTGTTTTGGTGTATGGATCCCAGTTCATTTATTAAATGTATGATACAGTTGGTCATCACTTGTAATATACTTTGTTCCTTTACTTGACTGTGTATACAGCATTCAATATTTAATAGCAAAGCAGGGTCAAGATCCGTGAACAGAGAGAACTAATGGTGACTCTACACTTGCTCTTTTAAGACTTCTGTATTTGAATCAAAAGTGGAAAGAATCAGTTGCATAATAGTAAAGCAGCCAAAAATTTTAGCTGAGGTGGTGCACTGTCCAGACAGGACGAACTCTTGTTACGAGAGGATTACAGCTTAAGGGAGAAGGAATAGGGATGAAAATGACTGCGGTGAAGCAACAATACAACCACGAAAACTGTAAGGACTATAACTTTGGGTACATCTTTAACTGAAGTAGCCTCTCCCTTAAAATGTCATTTTTGCTAGCTGTTGAAAAGAAAGTCAGCACATAAGCAAAGCATTAACAGTTGTAATTACTTCCTCTGTTAGATTTGCAGATGTCAAAATTATGATAGGATCAGTGGAAGATGCTGTTGTAGTCTGACACAACTGATCAAATACCATAAGGGGTTATGATTTCTTTCTTCACAGCTGCTGAGGAATAAATGTTTCAAGCAGGCTGCTGCCATCCTGATGACACGTGGTTTCTGGCCGTAACAGAGCCTACAGTGGCAGCTGTTTAGCCTGCTGGCTTGGCTTGGCTTGTGGTTTCTTTTTTCCTCCCAAAGAAAGTCTGTGACTTAGTTCTGTTAGCTGTTTGATGCCATTGCACTTAGCAGCAGAATCCATTTACTGTCTGTATTCATTGCGGCTTTTATCCTTGAAGTAACACCAACAGGTAGATACACCCACAGAATGATCCTGATGTTTGGAAGCTACTGTGCAACAGCTAGGACAGCATGGAATTTTACATGCCCGCTCCTCTTACTGCAAGATCATAGAGGATCGCCCGTCTTTGAATCACTGTCACCTGCCCAAGGTTAGACTCCTCAGCTGCATTAATAGGGTCCATTAATATTCTCTGTTGCACTGTTCTGAAATCCAAAATACGATCTAGTGATTTTTGGTTTTCTTTCTCTACTTACTAGAAGCTAGTAGAAGGTATTTTTGTTTTGTTTTATTTCCAAGTAGCAGCTATTTAGCTGGAGTTTAAAGATTTAAATTTCAGACAATATTGATTAGAAGAAAATTCTGATCTTCACTTTCTTTAGAATAGTGAGAGTAATAAAGGAGAACCCTAGTTTGTTTACCATGTGGTCAGCTATTTGATTCTGTATTTTGTGTATGAACACACATATCACTTCTTACAGAGTTTTAATTAATTTAGGCCAATATTCAGACTTCTCAGATTATTGCAGTGCTCTCTGTTTTTCTAGATCTGTTCCATATCAGATAAAGTACAGCTAGCTAGGAGTTCTGGCTGCCTTTTGGTAACAACTTTTCCACCTTCCAGACATGCAAATGTTAAGCTTGTCAGTAAACCATACAATACTACAGAGGGTATGGGCTGTAGGCTTCATTGAATTGAGGGATTTCATTTCTGGTGCAGGGATGGATTTTCCTTTCCAATATCTTGTACTTGAACTGGCCTTTATTAACTAACTATATTAATGCTTTGCAAAATAAATCTCAGGACTTCCATTCAGCTTATGTATTACAACATATACTTTTAGCTGTGAGTTGAAGGGAATAGAAACTTACTAGGCTAACATAGGCTTCATTCACTCAAGAGAAATCTTGCTGCTCTTTTAGTGTAGGTAAAAGCAACAGAAAGAAAAAAAGAGAAATGTCTACTTTGTGAGGAAAATAAAAGTATTACTAAAGATTCTTAGTGTGCTGTAAAATATTTGCAGAGCTTTCACTTTTTATTTTGTACTAACCATCACTATCACCTTGTGGGAGCCAAGCATTTCAGGATCTGATGTTCTCTGCTGAGGTAGATGAAAAATCAGAATGTTCAAAACACAAGTACACATAACCTACCAGAGCAAAGTGAGAATTCATTTTCGGTGTGCCTCCAAGAAATTAATTTTATTGAGAACCTTTGTCAAGATGTCAGCATTATCTAGAAAAATGCTAATTGTACAAGAGACAATTTTTGAAGACCTCCTTTAAAGATCCCAACTTGCCTTGTTCATTTTCTGACCTCAGCCTATGTCCTGTGAAGGAGGAACCTGCAGAACTTCTTGACAAAGCTTTTTGGGCCAAGGCCTGGCAAGAAAGTCATGGCAATTTTACCTGAACAGGTTTAAGGCTTTCAGCAGCAGTTCAGCCTCTCAGCTGTGCCAAATAGTGGGATAAAATTCTGGACAGTTGTAGGGAAAAGCAATGCCTCCTGAGGTCCATAGCTGGATGCAGAGAGCATAGTCAGAGCAGCATTTACATTGCTCTCCTGAAAAAAGCAATCATCTGGTATGTAGTCTTTTTCCAAAGAGGGGTCCAGGGTGGTCAAGCCTTGTGCTGATCAAGGACATAATTTTTTTCTGTTCTATCATTTTTGACTGCCTACTTCCAATTTCCATGTCAAATCAGAAGCAGTAGGATTTCTGCTTCTTTTAAACCCTGAAGTAACTTCAAGTTACCTTTCACTGACCTTTGGTCCTGTTAGTTTTACCTTTGGTTTATTTCATCTCATGATTCCCATTTAACTCTGATATTGTGAGTGGTGCTCCAGACACAGCCATTCATGCCTCAGTCTTGACACTCTTCCACAGATTTATAGTCCACATGCCAAAGTTGTACATTCTCTCTCGTAATTTAAGCTTGTGCAGTTCCTTCAACTAATGCCATTCTCCAATTTCGCTTCGGAAGGCTGACTTCATACGAGCAACAAGATGATAGCCAGAATCAGACGCAGATTTCAAGGTGCAGCCACACCACAGAAACACTTTCCACCTTGCTCTGCAATACGTTCACTGCCATTAAGCTGTGGGAACGCAGGAGGGAAGGACAGGAGATGGGGTGTTGTAGGGTTTGTTAGTAAAGCTCTGCTACAAAGTGGTTGAAATCTAGTCTGTGCAAACATTCTTTGGCTCGCCTGTCTCTGCTGACCTGCCAACAGCTCCATTTCTTCTCTCACTGAACATTGGGCTCTAGAGTTTAAGGTCTAGCCTTGCAGACAAGAGACACGGCACTCGCTTTTGGAAAAAGTCACCTGTTGTGGACAGGAAGGGATGCAGGTGAAAGGAGCTCAACTGCAAAATGGAGGACAAAGAAAACTTCCAGCACTGTCAGAGAGCACCTAAACTGAGCAGCAACGCACTGTCCCTGCTGATGCTGAAGAAAGCTTTCCTAACAATTTGGCTACAGATGTCAACTCCAGCCATTTCTCATGTGCTTGGACAAAGCTTTTTGACTGCATTTCTCAGGCCAGTTTTTGTCCTTTGCAATAAAGTTTGAATCCAGGTTAGTTTGAACAACTTCAGAAAAGGTTTCTCGAGATTCCCCTGAAGGTTGGTGGGCCAGAAAAAACATAACAAGCATATGCCGCTTTTCCGCGACAAAGATCCCATGCTGCTTGTTAGGAACAAATCCAGCAGCTAACACAGTTCTGAGCCAAAGCACTGAGAAAAGCATTCAGTCAAATTAAGAGTCCCATGGTGGATCCTACAAGCCACGTGTGTTTGATTATTTGTTGCAGCAGAACGTGATAATAATGAACCAACAGGAATTTGCATTTAAATACAGCCAGTTGCAAGCCCTTATATCGGTTGTTTCAGTAGTTGGCATAAGTCACAGCGGCCACGGAGCCCTTCAGCCTACAAAGGCAACGGGGGCCAGGGCTGTTCGCTGTCGACTGGGCTGTACGCAGCGAGGGCACGGGGCCAGCTTCGCACCCCTGCCTCCAGCGCTGCACATGCTGCGGGTGCAGGGCCAGGATTTAGGAGATTTTCTAGCAAACGCAGGTTGTAGCCTTTGAGCCCAACACGTCTCCACCAGGAGAAGGCTGACACGTTTGGGTCCGAAGGATACATCACCAACTTCCATTTTAAATGCAAAGGGCATCCATGATAAGCACATGTGCACAAAACCATGCACACAGGGAGCCGCTGACATTTGGATTTGCATTGCACGCACTATCAGGCTCAAACTGCTACATCACCAAGCAACTCTTCCTGGATAGAAACCGGAATATTTTCCTATGAGACAATCAGTGACAGAATAGAAACTGCTTTCTACCCACTTCGGGGAAGTCTGTTTACAGGGCTCTACTCCAGCCCCTGTTCAGAAGGCATTTTCATGACAAACCCCTTTACTGAACTGATCAGTCACTGGGAGAAGCGATAATTCCCCGAGCAGCTCTGCGCTCTGCTCAAGGTCAGGGCTCCCCGGCACTGCGCCGCAGGGTGCTGGCAGTGGTGCCCAGCACAGCAAAGGGACAGGGAGGACACTCCAAACCTGCACAGCTCCGGGTTACACGGGATAAACACACCTTTTTTCCTTTTTCTTCAGCTTACCAGTTTTAGAGGATACAGGACTCTCTTTGAAATGCAGTTAAATGCAGAATTAATCCTTCGATTCCGAAGCAGACGCAGACAGCCGAGTCACAAACTTGCCTGAACGCGATGACAAGCGGAGAGCTCGGCTCCGCTCTGCGAGCTCCTGTCTCCTGCACGCCCCGTGCTGCCGTCACTTGCACAGCCCAGCACAACCAACTTCAGTGCCAACAGCTTATACACGATGGTGCAGACATTAGAAATTCATACTGGAAAAGAAAGGTATTTGCAGGAAGGCGAGACAAAAAAGAAATTAAAATCTTCAATCAACACAAAAGGTAAATGTAGAACTATAAGTACTACTCATTATAAAAAGACAAAGCAAAACCTGCTTGTCGCCTGAACCCCATTTATATCTTGTAGCATTTATTCCAAATATTAAGGAAAACTTTGTTCTGTCATAAGAGGGGAAAAAAAAAAAACCCAAGCCCAAAAAACAACAGAAGAAGAGGAGTAGGGAGAGAGAGAAAATGAAGGAAGCACTGCCACGGAGGTAACTATGAATTCCCACTGCACTAACAGGGGGTTTTACAAACCGCTCCTCAGCACATGCTAGTCCTGAGTCACATGCAGAGAAAAACACTGCAGGAGTATTTAACCCATTGAATTGACACACTGGATCTTTAAACTGTGAAAATAAAGAAGATACTTTTTTGGAAGTAAAAGAAAAAAAAAAAAAAGGAAATATGACCATTCAACATACCGCATTGGGGTTGTAAATGCTGCTGCTCATTATTCTATTTAGAAAACAATATAAAGCATGAACTTTAAGTAACAAAACGTCCTTTGCATGGGAAAAACACTGAGGAGTTGATACAGGCACCTCTCAAAAACAGGTACCAGAAACCCTGTAGGATGTAAAGATCCAATCCTACTAGGCTGGCTCTGTAACCGCTCTCGCGATGCTGACATACAGTGACAGAATTTGACTACATCCAAGTCTCCGAAATTAGTTCACATAGGCACCGATACAGATAATGTTTTCCTTTAATGGTGAATGATTTTATAATGAAGCAGAAACATATAATGTATTCCATGCAACCAACCTCATTTATTGAAAAGTCCTAATTTTATTGCCTTGTTTAGTAACATGTTTGTTCAACAAACTAATCTTTTTCAGGAAGCAAAGCACAACTTTTTCTTATAAATAGTATAAATTATTTTATTTACAGAAACTTGTTACAAAACAAATAGACTATATATTTATTTTTCTTTTAAATATCCAAAGTAATTTTTCTATCCCATGACATTTGTTCATGTACTATACAGCAGCCAACACAGAGTTCAGCTGATCAGATGCTCTTGATTATGTATACAAATTATCAAACTATTCACACATTTTACACAGGAGATTGCTTTTAGAACCAGGCTCAACACCGAGCAAGATGCTTTCAAGGCCTACATTCACATTGACATTATGTAGTGCTCATTTTAAAATTATCTTTAAAACGTAAAATATCTTGCACAAAAGGTAAAAATGATTATTTTCTGCGGAACAGTGAAACATTTAAGAATCTTTCTAAGCCCAATTCCCTCCTCCAGGACAGAATGAGTGAAAGACGAGAGAGAGATTCCTTGGCAAGAGAACTCTTACAGGAAGACAACTGCCTTAGAAATGTCATTTGGAAATCACTTTTTTTTTTTTTTTAATGGTTTTAAGAGGTACTTACTTGTTTTTTGTTTTGTTTTCCTGGAATATCAACTGTTTTGAACATTTCTAAATTATTTCATCTATGAATACCACCCCCCTCCCTGCCTCCCTTCCCAAAATGAGACAGTTAAATAAACTGCTGGTTAAAACCATATTTCAAACCCTTGGCATTATATTAAATATGAGTTATCAATGGGATTGTTCCAACACAAGGTATTCTAATTAAAAGATTTTACAAAAGTTACCAGCATCATTCGCTTTCTTTTGTCAACCCATCTCATTAATTTCAGAAAAAATACCTATATATGTATGTGTATATATATACACGCACACATACATATATATACGCACACATATATTATATATAGGTGGAAAAAGCAAGCTCCAAAATTTCAACTGAACATTCAAGTCTTTTAAGGAGAAGCTGTCTAAACAGTCCAAGCTTAAAACTAGTTATATCAGGCACTTTCAGTTTTTCCGTTAGTTTTAAACCACATGAGACCCACACAAATGCGCACGCACACACACGCACACAAACACTAAAAAAAGAGAAGCAGTGTGTCACTTAACTAAATGTAGTCTTCTGGGAATCAGGCAACTGATAAGCAATGCCGTATCGACCATTTCGGCTCCAGTCCTGCGCTCGGGTTCCCGCGGCAGAACCCGACCGCAGGACCCGGGCAATAGTTTGCATGTATCCACTCCCAAGACATGAAAAGGGACACAGCTTTCACAAAACGGAGGCATCCCTTAAGTTGCGAAGTAGGCATGTTAACTATTGGCTTGGCAGTGAACCACTTCAAATTATAAAAAGGTATTTGCTTTTTTTTTTTTAATTAATTAATAAATAAATACTAGATGATCTCAATTGTACCAAAACTGGATATAAGAAAAAAAGACCTGTGCAAAAATACATATTTAAATATGTACAATCAATTAACAAAATATGTCTTCTGAAATAGGGATACTTCAATATTTATAATAGAACAAGAAATTCCAAAATAAAGATACAAAAGTATGCTTTTTTTTCTTGTATAATTCTTTGTTCATCATTGCAGCAATTTTTTAGGTTAAGAAAACTGCAGGAGTCATAACGAGAAGTTGGAAAGACTATAAAAACTGTATCTCTTAAATTAATACCAAAATCTGTCTAGAAACAACCCAGCCACTGCAAATTCAATTTTGCAAGGAAAATTAATTTTAAGCTTCCTTAATTATTTACAGTAAGAACTATGTGACAATAAAAGCTTCAGGTCAGGAACAATGTTCTGCTTATAACCAAGATCTAAAACATAATATTGAAGCAGGTCTATGCTCAAGGGCAGACAGAATTTACGGTGTTCTAACTCTTTACTCCCAGTGGCTTAAACCCACACGACGCAGGTGACTGCAGACGCTGACTCTGTACGAGCAGCGACCAGGAATTCACTTTTTAACACGTCTGCATGCTATCGAAGGAGCACGAATTTGCCCTCATGCTTTCAGATCAACAGAACCTTAAAAAAACAGAGGAGAGTTCAATCACAGACTTGCTAGTGTTCAATCTTGCCAAATTTTTGTTTCCTTTACCTTTGTGTCTATCAAGAGTCAAATTGCACTTGTGACTGATGCTATCCTGAAGTGGAAGCTCTGCCCCAGGGACTTCATCAGAGCGTGGATTTCACTCCAAATGTGCAGGATTTAATACGCTTTGATTTCTCTTTGTGGCATATCACTTTGGTTCCTTTTACGTTAAACCAATTGCAGTTCTAACAATCCTTTCAACAAGGGCATCTTATTAAATTCGAATCCTTTTGTTCCTGAAAAGTTGTCTATTTTTTTTTTAAAGTTTGCATAAGAAGTGTCTCTAGTACGTTGCTTTCTCAATGTGATCTTTTGTATCAATTCAAAGTGTCTGCATAGAGGCTTCTTGTTGTTCTGCTGTGTAACAATGATTTCATAGCAAGTTCAGGTTAAACTGAAAGCATCGTTAGGTAAACAACTAAGCAACTGCTACTCAGAGTGGCTTTGGATTCCCTGATGTACTACTTGCCACCAGAACTGGGGAGAAGGCTGGGCTACGCGAACAATTGGACAGGCTCAGATTGTCTCTTCTCAGCAATAGCTGGTGCCCCTTTAAGGCAGAAAAAATATCTTCTTGGTTAGGAATTTGTTTTCCTTTGCTTTGCCCCCTTAATAAAAGTTTAGTCAGTTTTGAGACTTTACCTGATGTTTAAACACTTAACGAAAACATCCAGACGAATCAAATCATAATACAATAAGCCCTTTAGCGGAATTCACTTTTGAGGTGTTTTGAAGCAAGACAAACTATTTCATAAAAATTGACTGGACTATATAAAACTGTGTAAAGCCCCCTTTATTCATAAAGCCTGGGTAGGCGTGGGATGACTGTGATGCACACTTCTGCGCTTTACGGTGAACTCTGCTGTCAAATTGGCATTTATTCCAGAATTTTGAAAAAAATCTGAGTGGTTGAAAGCATAACATGTTAACGATTTAGTTCGACAAACAAGGCATAAAGAAACTGACTTTTATGGTTTTTTTAGAAAATATTTAAATACTTTAAATACTTATTTTTAAAAGGGCTATTTTTACCCGCTGGAAGGCAAATCCAGCCTAATTTAACCAATACAGTTGTTATTTTTTTTAAATAACAAAGGCCTATGGTATACAGTATAGGTCAATAAATACGTTCTTTGGGCATATAGTTTTAGAGGTTATTTGCCTTTGTCTGTTTGATGGTTTGGGATTTTTTTAAAAACAAAATTATCTTACTTTCTTCTGC
The DNA here is from genome assembly GCF_964188355.1 of Buteo buteo. Taxonomy (NCBI): domain Eukaryota; kingdom Metazoa; phylum Chordata; class Aves; order Accipitriformes; family Accipitridae; genus Buteo; species Buteo buteo. Next base: position 8,551,295 of record NC_134191.1, read on the forward strand.
AATCAAATCTTATTCAAAAGAATAGAAAACAGGTTTTGTATCATGCAAGTATGACATTTTTATACTTGTTTTCTGTTTTCTGATGGCCTCAAACAAGTTTTTCTGTTTTTTGTTGGGTTTGTTTTGTTGGTTTGGTTTTTTTTTTTTTTAAACTCCTGATAGCTTCTTATCCCAAATTACTTGCAAAAGGCTGGGCAAAACACAGACTATTTTTTGAATTGTGCTATTGTTATATTCCATTAAAGGAACATTGCTATAAAAACACTAAAGCCATATTCCCTTCTTGAGGGCTTCTTTCCATTGTGCCTCACACATTCTTCCCCCTTGTCACGGGGTCCTCGCCATTGAGGGTGTCTGTCTGGTTAGCTATCACCTACAAAAGACACCATCAGTATAAAAATAAGTCCACAGTAACGTTTATTTCCCCCCAGAAAACATTCGTTTGCCCAGCCAATCTATGTCAAATAGTGGCAAGATGATGTACTCCTGTAAGTAAAATCTCACAGATTTGTAGCAAACAGTCCAGACCACCGTTAACACTGATAAGAGCAATTATGTGGCTGAACTTCATCCAGTGTCCATTTCTAGTATATTCGCTGCTACAGACATGGCTTCAGGGAAATTCCTTGTTTAAGTGACAGTCCAGTAGATTTCCACACCTGAGGACCATGGGAAGTTGGGAAAACTCAAGGCATCTTGGAGTCCAGAAATCCAAATGGAGGTTTTGCTTGTAGTGAAAATTGTCCAGTTCGTTTCTCACCACGGTGCATTCAGCTATCAGGGACGTGCCTTTGGCTTTTGAGCAAGCAAAAGAAAGAGAAGGGTGAGTGAGCCAGGCTGTTATAGCAGATGCCCTTAGACATTTTTTGGATAACGAGATATTTTGGGGAGAATCAGCAGGCACAATGCGACACCACTAACATGCGGTTGCCTTCTCTGAGACTTGACAATTCTCAAGCTAAAGCTCTTTAAAGTTACAATGGTTTCAGACATGATTTCCTTCCTTAATTCACTCAAATTACGTTTCTCCTTTATTTATATTGCATAGTTGAAATAGTAGCTATGAGAAAGGTCCAAATGAATTCAGCCATCTGAAGGCTTTTTTTTGTTACAGTAAACAAAACATTATGGTGAAAATCTTCCTCTATGGCTGAAACTGAAAATTAAGAAACCATTCTGAAAAAGCTCTTACTGACCTCCTAACTCTCCAGGTACACAGATTTCAGGTTATTAGCACCAGAGGCAACAAAAAGTTTCTTTGGTTCTCAGTCTTGAAAAATCTAGTTCTAAAGCTACTCTCTAAAATTCCACATTCTACACTCTCCTCCAGCTGTATCAAATTATTTTTACCCCTCCAAATGATCCTCCAAGTCAATTTGAACAGTATTATTAAGAAGTCTGAGCTACCAGTTTCTAAATTATCTCTCATCCTAACTTATCAAGAACTTTCTCTTCCAACACACTACTTTTCCACTGCAATTTGTTTAAAAAATCAAAACCCCAAACTCATTTTTAAAATGGGATCTTACATATTCATGAGATCTGCTTCCTTTATAGTAAATCTGTTTGCTTTACCGACTCAAAAGGTTTCTATCTTATTTATAACATTTAATCTCATTATTACTACGAACTTAGCCAATGACACCTTGGGATAATAAGCTTATTTTATCACAGTATCACAGTTCTGTTATCAGCATCATTATGTTCCACTTTGTAGAATGTTTATTAGTGACACAGAAACAAGAAGTCAGGCTGAGACATGCAGCTCAGTTACCTGGCTGGCTGGCAAGATTTACTTTTAAAATTATTTTTTTTAAAGTGTGAGGACTGAATTTCATCTGAGAGCAATTCACAGGCAACATCTAAGGAACTTGGAATGTCATATTTAAGGTTACTTTAAAAAAAAAAAAAAAAAAAAAGAGCTACACTTTATGAGAGAGTTTATAAAAATCTTGTGTAAATGTACTATTAAAACACTGAATAGTGGACAAATAAGAGAACTATCTTTTACTTGAATAAGACCTGGATTTGGCTAGCTAATGATGAAGAGAACACATGTAATACAAGCATGTGAAGAGGCATGTTCATATTGGCTTAGTTCGAGACAAAATTTCATACCTGATGAAAAAGAGAATTGTTCATCAGTCCTTGCGTCCCTGGGATTGCACCAGTGTGTTTTGCATGAACATTGTTCACCGACGTCAATTTGGCAACTTTGTTTGATTTGCTGCTGCTGCTGCTGCTGTTTATGCTGCTTGAACCAGGTGAGCACTTTCTTTTCTTTCCTATTAATTTGTCAAGGGAAGTATGCGAATGTGAAAAACTGCTGTGTGAATTTACAGTCAGCTCGCTGGACTGATGAACAAACGGCCCCAAGGAGAGCGTGGAGTCGCTGCTGTTCATCATCACACTCATTCTCTTTATCGATTCTGCAGGGCTTCCAGTCGGAGGACCCCTCCCTGATTGGTCATGTTTGAGGCTAACAGAGTTAGCTTTGCTAGTCATACAGTTGAGGCCAACGCTGTGGGACGAAGCTGTCACCGATGGATGATAGGAGGTCCCAGAGTTTCCAGAGTTAACCACACAGTTTTTTCTGAAGGACTCTGTGGAATGAGAAGGTGCTAGCAGTGCGGAACTGTTTTTACGCTTCTTTCCTGAGCCGCTGCTGCTACTGACGCTGCCGGTACTGTTACAGGTGCCACTGCCAGCAGAAGATTCCTTAGGTTTAAAAGATTTGCTGGATTTCATTTTTTGAGGTTTGCTGGGCATAGGTGAAGGTACAGAGGAAAGCACTGTAGGTGTTGAAGGGGATGAAGACACTTGTCTTGATTGCATACTGCAGACAGGATCCACTGCACCCAAAGTAGCAGGATTGGCATTTAGTGTCGTTCCATGTGATGGTACCGATTTATTATTCAGAGACACACAGGAAGGAGATACCAATGCTGGCGATGACATAACCGTGGTGGGTAAGAGGAAACCTGCTGCACTGACACCGTACTGCGAAGCAGGCGTCGAGTTTGTCCGATGTGGTGCACGAATTGATGCTGTGTTACTAGATGCTGGAGGAATTTTCCTGCAGGTGAACAGAAAAACAAACAAAAACCTACGTAGCTACCATTCTTCAGAATAATACCCAGTCTAATAATGCTACATTGAAGTGATTGTATCTCGAGGTTGATTAATGCCACCAAAATATTTTATTAAATTGTTAGTTGTTGCAAAAAATGTAAATCATAGACTACCAACTTTTGATCCAATTAACCTGAACACACAATTACTGTTCTTTAACTAGAATCACAGGCTTCATGTATGTCTACAAATACCAAGAAGAATAAGAACTCTTCTGCTTCTACTCACTTCCACATCTGTGAATTAAGATGCTTCTCCAACATGAAGTCAAGTGCACATCGAATATGGTTCCACCGCTTGTCAAACACGTAATAACCTCTTCCAATTTGCCGACTACCAAATGTGCAAAACTGAAAAGACAGATTTTTATTGGTGTTTTCTACATTCAGTAACAACTCTCTGAATAAAAACGCACTTGTTTATAAATAAATATTGCTAAATGAATATGCTTTTACATGTTTAAATCAAGGATAAAAAAATATAAATTAGAATTTTTATTTCCCTGGTATAACAACTATTTTAAATTTCTGGCATTGGTATATTGGGATCATTTTCTTTCCATCTGATACTCCCATACGTATGCCCAAAAGCAGCGGTCAAACTTGAGTCCCTCCGACTAAACAGGGAAAGACAGTAGTGTGTGTTTGTGTGTGTGTATAAAAACCATAACATAAATATGTAACATCTACTTCTGAGAAGCTATCAGCTATCTGCTTATAGTCTCGTTTTTAAAAATAGGAGATAATATGATATACAGGCTAGGCAATAAAGCTTGTGCTTTTAGTTACTCACTAGCTTTTGTCCAGAATTAAATATTAGAACAACACACTACTGCTACCGTTACTGTGATGACTGACACCTTGTGTAAAAAATGGGGGGAGGGGGGTCCAATAACAAAATCTCACCAAAAAGGCACTGTTTACATGTCCTTATTCTAAAACCACAGCCCTTTAGAGCAGTTACCAATTTCATCTTCAGTATTTTGGCATTTTGATTTCTATTGGATTGGGGAAGTGAGCTCCAAACATATTTCTTTAGCACGTTTAATTTGCAACTACAGTTAAACCTTCACTGCCTAGTAGGCAACAAAATAATTTTCTTAAGATCTAAGAAAAAAAATAAAAATCACATACCCAATAGAAAACCACCCTTAAAACCCCCAAAGTAATTTGTTTACAAGTTCAGAGCCAGTGAGAGACCAAGGTTAACTTTTACTTAAAACGTACAGCGGCTGGTTGAGGATGATGACCTGAATAATGACAATCCAGTTTTTCAACAGGCTCTTCTTTTTCATCACATTCTCCCTCATCACTGGATAACCGAGATGCTGGCTCAGCTGCAGGCAAGGGAGGGTGAGGGGACTCGTGGACAGAAGGAGACTCGCTAGGGGCATTTCCACTGTGCTGGGCTGGACAGCCTGGAGGCCTGGGCAAAGCAAGCGGTAGAGGTGTTATGGAACTAAGTCTAGTTAAAATTTACAAGCTTAAGTACTTACTATTATTGACAGAAGGAAATCTATGTTAACAGACTTCTGATATTTCCCACAGTCTCATAACACATGAACTGAGAGGAAGAACAGGAGGTATGGTACCCCTGGAAAAGCTGCATTGCCCAATCGTTGCTGAACTGCTTTCAGTGATGCAAGTCAACTTTTACTATTTCAAACACCAAACCCTCCTCGCTAGGAGTTACAGCTCAGCATGTAATTGCTACTTGCAGTCACCAGGGCTAGAGCAATAATACTGCCCAGTCCAACAGATCCATATCACTCTTTCAAAATCCACCTGATGAAGCTGCCAGTATTAACTTCATACCATAGATCTGCAGATTCTTCCTTACCTTGGAAGACTGGGGGGGTGAGGTTTGGGTTTATTAGGTAATAAAGGCTTTGATTCTGTAAGAGTAACTCCATGAGAATTTTGGTGCAGCTCCTGGGAAGTTTTAGTAGGTGAGGGATGTGGTTCCCTGAGAGGGGGCATCTGCTGATGATGATCCGAATGTCGAAGAAGTTCCTTTTCCCTGGTTTTGCTTTTGTGCTCAGCTAGTAACAAATCAAATCGTTTTCTTCGACCCTGTACAGCCCTCCGCTGGGTTAAGGAATGTGTCTGCAAAACCATGAATAAATCATTAATCCTAGGGTATTAGATTTGTGGAAATCAAACACTCAAAACATGTGTCCAGAGCTCTAAAACAGAGAAAATCATCACACTCATGGTTTAGCAAACAAATGGAAGAATGACTTCGAAAAACTTTAACATTGTTTGGTGGATGGTTATATCCCCGTCTGATACAATATAAAAAAAACCCAGAAACTGAATAAAAGGCTGCTTTCAAATTTCTTTAAAAAAAAAAAAAAACTGCCAAATTTCTTATAAGGTTAAGCCTAGAATTGAAAAACCTTTTTTACATTGGTATTTTAATTGCCAACTAGTGCACAACCAAAAATACTAAATATTTACTATCACTTATGAAAATATTTAACACAATAATGTTTAAAATCAGACTTCTGATGCACACATGAAAAATATTTATAAAAATACTTTGCTTCCTTCTATATACTAATATATTCCTTGAAAATACCTATTTGATTACATTAGTTAAGGAATGAAAAAAAAAAAATACAGCAGAATCCAGAGTCAGACAGAAGTCAAGGTCCTTTGAGTGTCCCAAATGCTACACATAGTAAGATGTATATGTGTATATATATGGCACAAATTCTAGGTAAAGTGAAATAGATGGAAGTTATTTTTCTGAACTGTTAAAGTCACATACAACAATACCTTTTTTTCATATGGCATAAAAGGTTTGATTTGGTTTATTTTAGTAGGTAAAAATTATTATCACATAATTCAGACACAAATAGCAATTCCAAAAAGTATTTTATGAGTAGGTATAATACAAGGAATTGCTGAGAAATGTTTTTACTTTCTTTCTCTTTTACACTTTTGATTTGCCTACTTCTCTCATAAAATCTTGAAGCTTTTCCCTCCTCTATTAGCAAAACAATTGCCTCCCCCCTGTAATTCCAAAAGGGCAATGTGTTCAAGTTCAGTTCCTCTGGGTCATTAGTACCAGTTTCACTTACCTTTGTTCTGCAGGTGGTTTATTTACCAGATGCTTCCCCTACTGACAGTTTAGCTGCTTTGCAGGAAAGTAGCTGAATATTACACAATTGCAGGGGATCTGGATTTTTGGTTCCTCTATCACTATCACAAGTGCTCCTCTATCACAAAGTGATACCCCTCTGTCCCCCAAGATTTTTGAGCCAAAGGACACATTTCATCTGACTGAAAGTTTTTATGGATTGTTTCATTTAGTGTTTGACCTCTAGGCATACTCCGTGGCTTTTTCAGAAGAGTCATTTCTGAGTTGGCTGTAGTTGTACATCAAGCAGCACTAGCATCTACACAAATAATCTGCTAAGTAACTGCTGCAGACTCTGCTGGGGGGAAAGGGGAGGCTGTGAGAGGGGAGGAGCTCGATTTATTTAAATCCTGCATAAACAAATAATATTTTAAATGCTTATGAGGAATTTTAAAATTCATGATCTATGACCCAAAGGTTATCCCCCAAAAGAAGAACATGCTGGCCCCCTACTACCTACACGTGGAGTTACATAATCTGTCCCACGTCAACATCAATGTTTAAAGGGTTTACACAAAAATACAAATCTCCAGGTTACTTTAAGAAATATGTTTTTGAATAAATAATTACCTTAACTCAGAAAACAATTCATTCTTGGTTCTGGGCAACATGTTTTGAGAGGTACCATTTACAGTAGTAGTTACTGATGGCAAAAATTTGTAATTTTCTGTTTTCTGTCATATTCCTTAGGAAATTGAATTAAAACTTTACATAATCTTATTCTGATTAAGATATCCTACCTTGCATGTCAAAGACCTAGTACAAGGTTTCCTGGTTTCCACATCAATGACACCACAGTATATATCAGGATCAAATTCTCTCTCTGCCAAAGGTACACAGTATTGAAAAGTTATCAAAAGACATTTTGAAACACTAACATTTATTTTCATTATAAAAATTAACCATATTGGAAACTGTTTTCAAATGTAACACTGGCAAAGGTATAAATAAAAATACACAGTAAAATTGTACATATAAAGTCTTCTACACTTTCAGCAATTTTATGGTGTGCTGAAATACAGATCTCAAGTCTACAAACAGAATGGAGAAATTTACAGCTGTAAGGGACCCCAAAGCAGGAGTAAATCTTGCATGTTAGGATTAGAGGTCACCACCAATATGAACTGTGACAAACAAATGGTGTTTTTTTGGTGTTGGTTTTGGTGTTAAGAACTTTTCTACCATTCTACTAACACTCAAAGTTACCATGTTTAAAAAGTGTGAAGAACAGACTGGATTTACATTTCTTAGTTTATGAGGTGCTAGTTGTTCCATTTTCTATGTACATTTGGACCTTCCATATAGAAAGAAGGAAAAGAAAATATTTGAAGATAGTAAAAGAGCATAACTTTAAAACTGTAAGAACTGACAGGCCTCTCAGGTCTGTATGGTTTCTGAAAGCAACAGCTACATGTCAAGTTGTTTGCGTCTTTAAGAGCATGTCAAGTTATAGATTTAAATTCTAATATATAAAACATACCTAATTACAAGTTACAGTGTTATAGAAGTGTTTAATTTACTTCTGATACTTATTTTTATATATTCTATTTATGTATTTCTATAGATACACTCCTAAGAGGAATACAGCAAATAATAATTAAGAACAATTACCTGACAATCTTTTATGTAAAAATTTCCTATTATTTGTATTTTCTTCAGGTTTCTTTTCCAAAAATGGAGGCACAGAGAGAAGACCTTTACCATTCAGTATCTGTCCAGGGGAAGGCAAGGGTGGCTTTGGTATTGAGGGACAATTAAGGCCAGTCTTTATTGAGGAACTCACAGTAGTAGAACAAGTTGGACCAACAGCAGCTTTCAGTTGGGCACCATCTATCTTTGGATGAATCTTTTCCACTTTGACAGATGGAGTCATACTATTATTTATGAAAAACAAGGAGGGGGGGGAATTGAAAATTATAGTCATAAATCATAAAAAGTACTTAAAATATGTTATTACTCAACAATACTCTGATCTAGTCACAATGCAAATGTAGATCTGCCTCCTTTACTACCAGTTTTCTTATTCTTTTTTATTTTCACATCTTTTATGACGTCCATAATCTCCTCTGTCCTTTTTTCCCCATTTCCTTGTAAGTATTCCAGCAAGTCATCAGGGAGTTCAGAAACCGTTATTTGGATTCACAGATATAGTGTATCACCAAAGCAACTGGAATGGGCCTGTTACATCCAGTGAGAAATTCCCCATTCTGCTACAGGGAATTATATTCTCAGTTCTGCAATCTCACACATGCAGGTCAAAAATCACCTGAATCAGAGCTAAATCTCCCTTATGAGCAAAGTATGCAGACTAGATCAAAGAATTAAGAGCCCTTAGTAAAACGACCTTTATTTATAGTTATTTAAGACACAGCTTTTCTTGTTCAACATAGTCATGTGTATTTTCTATAACGTTAGACTAGGCTGCTGGACAAGATCTGGAGGAGTTTAGAGTCATTATCTCTTAAACCAAAAACCCTCTGAAACAAAAGGAAATTCTATTGATATAGCAGTGTCTATGCAACTATTAACATTTAATTCTCTGTCAAAACGCATACTCACATTTTATCATGGGGAACTTTGCTATGCTGTACCGAATGCATTAACCTGTTGTTTCCGCTGATCTGCAGCTTGTCTTTGGGTGATTTCAACAACTTGGAATTTGATGATGATGCACTAGTACCTCCACTGGATGAACGGTTGCTCCCACTTCCACTGCTACCTTTGTTTTTTGAAGGGAAAGATGAAATGAGGGAAAATACTGAAGAGGAGGGAGGAGTCAAAGGCGGCTTGCTGGAGGAGCTGTGTCTTCTTTCTGAAACGGAGGAAAAAAAAAGGGGGGGTTTTAAGCTCCCATAAAGAAACAATTCTTAAATACTTCATGTTGTCATTTACTCCATTAACATTTTTCCTTTATTGGCTTGGGAGGTCCCCTGCCACACACAGAGCACAGAGGATTCAAGCCTCACTGCAGTCCATGAGGCTCCACTCATTGCGGGTCCCCAGTCAGTTATGGGAATCTCTTTTAACTTTGGGAGCTACATTCCTCAGCCACTAAAGCTTAGCTTTTCATTACACTTCCCGCTCTCTCTCCATCTTAAAGAACAAGAAAAAGTGAGAATCAAACCTAGACCTCAGGCACACAAAGCAGAGAGACACCTATCCTGAGGCCAAGCAAGCTTAAATATCAGATTTCCTCAAAGAATAACAATTATCTCTAGGTATGTCCCCTAATGGTCAAAATTACATCGGAGCCAACATTTTAACTTTCACTCCATGACAACCTTTTGGTATGGTCTACTAGACCTTCAGTGTGGAATAACCCTGAGAACAGCAGCTCAAGTATTGACCTACATTGGGTTTTGGGCTGTTATGGCTTTTTTTGGTTTTGTTTTCCTCTTATTAACCCTACTAAATTTTTTCATAGTATGACCAGTTTAGGGAGGATTTCTATTTAGGAACAACATCAAAAGGAGCAACAGATATTATTCCACCAAAAAAAAAAAAATAAAAAAATCTGAACATTTGAATTAAGAGCGGCCAGGTTCCATCAATGAATGTGTTGGAAAAGAAAATATTTAATCAACATTAAACCATTAACATTAATATATTGCTAGCACCATTTCGGTTAAAATAGTGTATATTATAAAGGTAGTTCTTTGGAACAATGAATTCTCAGACACAACACACCTGATAGCTTCAAGGAGTACCCAGCTCTGCCTACACATGGACATGTTAATTGACCATTTGCTGGACTGATACTGGGACACCTGTGATTCCTCGATGACCTGGGTAATCAACACCTGCTTAGGAGACATGCCTGGCAATCAAGTATATGCAAACCACAGATCTAAGAGAGAACCAAGAATTAACAGGTCCACCAAGGGGGTGGAAAGGCACCTTTCTCTTTGGCAGTGGTAACACCTCTTTCTCAGTCACGTATTGCTAAAGGTCCCCAAATCCACCACTAATCAATCCCAGGATCAGTTTACAAATTTTGACTTAAGTTTAATTAAGCTGTGAAAGAAGCAGGCTACTCAGTAAGTTACAACTACAGCCAAGAGTGAAAGTCAAGTCCAGTGCAACCTGTATGGCAGTCCATAATGCTCTGGAAAATGTAAATTAATACATCTGTGTTCTGCTTATATGACCTATTCTCCCCCCAATCCTAAATACAGCCATCATATGCCACTCAGCTGCTGACCAACCAGGACTCCATTCGTAGCTGGAAGCCATCACCAAGACAGCACCAACCCCGCACCAGCGTGGTCAGGCACATCACCCGCTGCACGGCTCCTGCCAGCAAGACTGTAAGAGAGTGCAACAGCAATAACCAGGGGCAAAAAGTTAAGCCGCTCCAGCAGTGCAAGAGGAAGACATAGGAGTCTAACATCTGGCAAGCTACTTTCTTACAGAGGTGGGGAAGCAGCAGTTCAAATATGTTCATTAGCTTGGGAAAAAAAAAAACCAACACACACGCACAAAAAAAAACCCCAATCCCCCCAAACCCAACGCACAGACCTTAGACTAGGAAAGTCCAGTCAAGAATTATCTCTGAGACTGAGGCAAGTGATGTGTGTTTCTCTGTTTAACTGCAAAATGGGTACAAACCACCTAACAAACCTTCTGCAAGAGAGTCATCACTTAATTAGTATTCACCAAAAAGCTCTGAGAGGTCAGGTGAAATGCTCAACAGAAATATGTAACAAATGCCACAACTTATCACCCATCTTAAATAACTGCTTTAAAATTATAGTATTTAGAGCAACTAGTTATCTGTGATGTTCAAAATCATCTACTTAGTTTTCTAGAACCAGATGCCACTGAAGAGTTTGTAGTGAAGTATGCTGGCATATCTATGTTCTAATAAATGGCTGTGCTTCTAATATGACATACTGCTTATTGCCAAATGTCTTTTTATAGCAATGGCAAGAATCCCTGAGCAGCTCTGATAAGTTACTATTTGAGGGCCATTAGTTCAGCAATGCTACACCCTGTGAGATTACTCTGTGAGATAATGAGAAAAATGGCTCAATACTCTTCCACCTCCTGTATATTTAGAAAATTCAAAGTCCAAGCTCTTATCACAGTTACAAATAATCTCCAATAAACCAGCGGATGACTAATGCAATCTTTGGGAGTTTGTTTTGATTTTTTTATATTTTTTTTTTAAATTAAAAGAGAGTGTTACTTCCTTGGAGAAACCTGGCAGATGAGAAGAGAAAGAACTAGAATAAGATCGAGTACCTCCTTGTGTCTCATCATTAGGAATAAACTAGACAAAATATTAACTTTAACTGATAATGATACTGTTCTCATACTAAACTGAGATGTTATTGACTACTATTTGCGTGAATGTTTCATAGCACCAGTCTCAAATAAGCGAGTTAATATAAAAAGAAAGTGTTTTAAACTGCTGATAATCAAAAAAATTGACCTAAGAGAACTAAGGCTAATGGCTGATCACACACCAAGACTACAGTCTACCTGTCAGAAAGAATTTCCATTCTACAGACAGATGTATAATTTTGAACACACACACAGGCACAGACAAGAAAAAGCCAAACAAGTTTTTTCTAGAATTTTGGGACAATTTCTGAAAGACATATTATAACATTGTGAATATGTGAAACCTTCACTCGCTCCTTCCGTATGTAACCACGACTTGTGCAGTTTATTAACAAAATGAGAAGACTTTTCAGCTAATTTTTTCATAACCTGCCTGGACCTGTTTCATGTTGACTTATGTCTAAGTAGAGGTAGGGCTGCTAGTAGGATTTGCTTATATTTAATGTTTCAGTCTTTTTGTAAAATTCATGTTTTTAAGTGAAATCTGCTTAACATCTGTTTTGTAAACCATCTCAATACTACTGATGTCTTGTCTTATTGGAGAAAGATAGTATTATTTTTGAGACCAGACATGTTTTAAGCATGGCATACTTGATCTAATGAATGTATTTATTGACAGACTGACATAGTCTTTTAATGGAAAAATTACTATACAAACTGTCACTGAATAATAAGGACCACCATGCTTATTATGCTAAGCACATGATAATGATAAATTCTACTAATCATCTGCCAATCTAATACGGTTCCCATTTGCCACTAACTCTGACTCAGCCTGAAAACATTTAAAAATATAATTATCTCCAGGTGTTCAGTTTTCAAATTTTAAAAGTTAGCACTCGCATCCCTTCCCTTCACATAACTACTGAAAGAAAAACAATTTTTTAATGTCATGATTGCTTTTACAACACATCAAAGTGATATTTCAAATACTTCGCCTGTGTAACATGGTTCTAAACTCTAAAATTTGGGAGGAGGATTTGGGGAGGCGTAAGGGTTGTTTTTTAACTATCAGAAATGCGCAAATTTGGGCTTTGGACAAAGAACCTGAAAGTCTTCCTTGATCCCACAGCACTGGGTAGAATCTGCCCTAAAATGAAAGCTGCATTCAACACTAAACCTTAACAGATAAGATCTTCCCTAAGTATCTTGGCATTTATATAACATATTTGTGATCCTAAGGAGAAGGGCTGTACAGAGAGTTTGAAAGCTGTGAAAAGAGATGGCATCCCAGTAAAGGCTGTCTCTGCTCGGTGACTGGGATAGCTGTTAACTACCAGTTTGGAAAAATGTGGTGATAAGTTTGTGTGCTACTGGACTTACAGCTGAGCAAGAATGATATATGCATACTGCCAAAGCATACAGGACTTCCAGATAAAATGGATATTGACAATTTAAATCTCTTCAAGAGCTTTTAATAAACGAAATAAAACACCAAAATTATTAAACAGCTTCACTTAGCCCTTAGTCTGGCTGTCAGTTTTCTTGGGTTTAAAATCTTATTTTCCATTGTATATTTCCTACTCAACATGCATTAATTTCTGACAAAAGTAACCTGGAAAAGAAAGAAAAAGGGGGGGGGGGGGGGCAGGGGGAGAAGAGAGCTTCTCATCATGTTTCGCCACTACTACTTATTCTTCCAATGGGTAAACACTTAGACCTGCTGTGATCTATAACTTTATTTCTATATTAAAATAAAAGAAGATACCCTTTTACAGAGAAAAATATTGTGCTTCTCATAAAATGCTACTTTCTTTGCTCTACGCTTAACAAGAAAAAAAATTAAGAGTAACAATACCTTTAAAATTTTTCAAAATGTTCCTCCCAGGTCTAGTTCCCAAAAATCTAGGAAGTGTTTTGTGCTGCTGTTCATTCTCTCTGGGCACCAATTAATAGCTTCGGGCAGCAAATACAAGTTGTACAGATCAAATTTCATAAACCCATTTTTTATACTGACTTCTTAAGTACGGGGCAAAAAGTCAAACTGACCTGTGTCGGTGCTAGCAGAGCCATCATAAAAAATGATGCACACCCATTCAAACACACACAAGTTTAGTTCAGTGAAACGTGTTGCAACTTCAGTTAACGTTCAGAAAGACAGTTTTAACATAGGTTAGCCTAGGTGTAAGAGTATCATTTAGACTATAGAATTAAATGTTACCTTTATGCTTTTTTTCAATATACACTTTATGTTTAAGTATTTATTATTCCATTTATCTGTCACACCTAAAGTATAAGCATGATAAAAGTGCAACTTAAAGCAAACTTATCTTTTTTTCCATCATACTGATCTACTGTTTGACTTGTCATTTGAGAAATTATTTAGTACTGCCATCTTAAAACAAACATCTTTTACCTGAGGATAAATTTTTTTTTCTGAAAGTATGACTATTACATTTCTAGAGGAATTGTGGAGACCTCATTTACTTGATCTTCTAATTTCTCTAGAAGGATCAGATCCATGACATGACAGGAGAGCACAGACTGGGACACTGCTATGGAAGGGCACCTCACCATAGCTCCAGATTTTAGTCAGCAACCAACTAAAATCCCTTTTGCAGCTCTGCCCCAAATGCCTGTGTTAGGCTCCGATCCACCATCACTCTGACCTCACCATGACAAAGAAAAAAGAAAAAAGATAAAAATTAGATCCATCAGGATTTTGCAGGGGAAACTCAGGAGCTAAAACAATCACGGGCATAGCAAGCAAATTACTCTTCTTTTGATGCCACCGTGGCAGGGTGCAGCTGCTTGGGAGCAATCGCCTGTGCGGGATCTTGATCTGCTGCTCACTCACTTATTGCTGCTTCATTATCCCGCTCTAATCACGGGGCCTAGATACCAAGGATTCTGCCTTAATCTTCCACTGATGTCCCTTTAATCATCCCATCAGTTCTGTTTGCACTGTAAATCAGGATGAGGTCACTCCATCTTCCATTGTGTGGTGTTTAAACTTACACTCTTAGCTGAACAGACAGCATCTAAACAAAGTTCTATTTTTCACTCCAGCAAGAAAGTTACAGAAAAGAATATTTATGGAGTCCAAGCTATCAGTATGACAGACTGCCAAGGCTTGATTGGCACTAGTACAATCTGTCAAGTCTCTAGAGAGAATTCTTCTTACTATTTCATAAAAAAAACATTGCTTTGCAACTGGCAGCTGATATTATTGTTTATCACTCAGTGTTAGCAAAACCACGAAGAGAATCTGACTGATACTCATGTATGCTTATGGCACTCCATTCACAGAAAAATAACACTTCAGCAGAAGAGAAAGAAAAAAAAGAAAGGAAGTCTATAATTTACATTGCAGCATACAAAATGCAAGTCAGGGTGGCACATACGTAAACATTACATTGGTTTATGTACTTACATCACTTACCACAATGGTCTTCCTTATCTTGATCAGAGTTCTTCAATAATATAAATAAATAGTAATAGGTATAAACTATTTACCTGAGAAATAGGTTTATATAATATCTTTTATACAGACTATGGCCAAGTTAGCAACCTTATGTCCTGTGCTTCCTCACTTTAAAAACATTCAGCGCAATTGCAGGACAGAATGTTTCTATTGCCTGTGTAGATACCACCATGTGAAGAGGCAGTTAAGCTACAATGATAAAACTTTACTTAAAATGTGTCTCTTCTCAAAAATCCATTAAGATGCAATACCTAGCCAATTTTGAAGAGTATATTTTAAAACCCACAGTTTACCTCCACAATTTGATATGTTAACAGGTTTGCTTTGCCTAGCAGAGATTTAAAACGTGCTGGTTTATATGTTTTTACATTACACGTTCACCACATACATCCTACAGCATTGTCCAAAGACAGTCTTACATTTACATTGAGATAGTTAATACCCAAGAAGATAAAATCACCTTCTTAGGACCAAAAGATAGAATTCAAGTTGGAGCCACACATTACAAAGCGAAACAGAACTACAGAGATCGCGATTTTTAAAATTCCCTTTAAAATGTTCTTTCATATTAAAGCAATCTGTGGAGGCTTCAGCTTGGTAAGTGCCATGAAACATCTACACTCTCCCACAAGAACTCAGAAAATTATCTTCCTCCGAGAAAACCCTTTGTTGAAGCCAACCGACAAATAAAGCAAATACATCAAGACCTTTCTAATTGCTGATTGGGTATGCTCCAACATTGTATGTCAGTTCCTAGGACGTTTTTACTTCTCAAATGAGGGCTGTATCACCACTAAGTTTTACATGTCATCTGTTTTCTGCATCTTTGTTTAACTGCAGCATTGATGCATTTACTTCCCGCTCTGCTGTCCAGCACTGCTCGTCAGGGCAAAGGTCCCATTGTTCCAGGTACAAATTCCTGCACCATTCCCTTGTCAATCACCTCCAAAACACACACTAAAAGTCTCCCTAAAAAGCATATAAAATCTGGCTACGCTTTAACTTGGGTGCACTGATTTCTTACAAAAACTCATAATTACAGAGAACACTTTTTTTTTTTTTAATACACTTTGGTTACAAATGCTCAATTTAGAACCCAAAGCTCTCATATATACAAATATTCATGTTTCAGTGTATCATTCCGGTTCCAAAATCCTTCCATAGTAATTCACACTGATTTAAGATATGTAAATAAAACATATCTGAATGTTTACAATGGTCCAGCACAATTAACTAATCTTCCTCATGAAATCCAAACTTCAATGCAACCAAAAGCCACTGATTGTTTTGAATGATGTGTTTGTAACAGCTACTTTAACTGAAAGTTTCATGTAAGCTACTTCCTACCAGTCCAGACATCCTAGACTGACAGATTTTAGCTTGACTTTCACTTCGGTTTGTTTTTAAAAGCAGGTTTACCAGAGCACTTAGCATAGGAAACACGAACAAAGTTGGGAATTGGAAAACATCCTCTGAGAAGTATTCTGGCTTTTGTCTTCTCCAGCCTCACTGCGTTGCATTAGGTGTGCCACTTCAACCCTCTGAAGTTTCCCAACATTTATATTTAGATATTTGCAAATTATTTACTCAACTCCCAAGAGGTGTTGTGACGGTTAGTTAGTTAACCACATCCCTTTGAACAGAAACAGAACACAAACGTTAGCTATTATTTTGTTCATTTCATTACAGTAGTTATAGAGAAGCACTGGCTACTTCTAAAACTGTAAAACCAATTACTCGACTTCTGAATTCTAAATACTTGTTTATAATTTTCCTAGAGATTTACTTTTGAGAACTGAAATCCACTCACAAGTGATCAGTGTGCAGAATACATTAGATAAAGGAGCGTGAAATTCTGCGTAAGCAGGGTCACAGTTTTCTTGCTGTCATTGAAGAAAACAGAAGGAGGAGTAGAAGATCATTTTCACTAGTAAGATTCTGAATGCCAGCTTCAATGCTTTAAAACCATATTTCAAAAACGAGACGATCCTGTGACTATAATTTAGGGTATTTAAATGATGCTCTTAAAAATGGTACAACTACAGCGTCACCAGGATGGTCTTGTAATTCTCTAATAGCACAACGCTAACTGGGCAGGAATGGCCATCTCCACTATGGTAACTGCTGCAAAACAGCCCCAAACCCAGCACACCTCCCCTGATCTCCAAGATTACCACCACAGAGAGGAGAGCAAGGAACAGATTGCAAACAGTTATTAAGAACGTAGCAAAAAATAGCAACGCTAAAATGTTTTAAAATAAATAACCTTCCAGTACATCCCTTTCTCCACTGCTGCCTCTCAACAACTGTCTGTACATTACTAAAGCTAGTTTTTCCATTTTTCCGTATTTGTTACTAATCCTTTCAAAACCCCTTGTATTCAGCGCACATGAGTTCTGTAATCAATTTCTACAGGATTTAAAATTCCTCTTTAAAATACACAGGGTTTGCCCCTGAGAGATGTAAAATAACCTTTGAAGCATCAGCCAATACATACTGCCATCCCAAGCCTGCGGACAGACTAGAGTTTTACTGTGTCATGCAGTGGCAAACTGGAATTAGGGACGCTCCCGTCAGGTTTGTTTCAGCTATTCAGAGTCCCATGGAGACCAGTAAAACCCTCAAGTGCAACGTGGGAAAAACTGATAGAGGCAGGACATCAAATTATTCATGGAGCAGAACCACAAGCAAAATGAAGCCAGGGAGACTGACTGTTGGGAGGTCCCCCTTCATCACCCTGAGAAGGATGTTTTCCCCATCCTTCTCCATTCCCCTCTTTGCTCAGGTAAACCCAAACACAAGGGCTTTAACATCTCAAAAAGACTCTGGCATAATATCCAAGATCAAACTTCTGGTACGCTTTCCCGACCAACTTGCCAAGAGGTGGCGGAAAGGACAGATTTCTCTCCTGGGAACTGGCCCTGGCCCTTTCGGTCAGTAGCTGTCTTGTAAATCTGTCAAACGCTGGAATATAGATATTGCAAAGTTATTACAGAAGGACACTAGAGTGTCTTAGATGGTAATCGGGCCATGGAGAGATTATAATGTCCACATTATGAGCACTAATCTCTGTGTAGCCTGTTGATGACATGACAATACCTGCACTGTCTGATTAAAAAGCAGGTATTGAATAAATAATTCTCTTGCTATTAAAAAAAATGTTATTGGGAATAAACTTCAGAAAAGCCACAGTGATAATAAACAAAAGCATTCAAACAGGCAAAGGTAACCAGTACAGATCAGCAGCATGCCAAGATGCGGTACGGGTCAGCTTCCTCAAAAATACAGCTGGAAACTGTTGTCTCATATCTGCTTACCCTGAATGATATTAAAGAAAAGCTTCAGTTTTTCAAAACAAGTGTAAGCAAATTAAAAATAATAATTTAAAAAAACCCCATTATTCTAAAGTTTAATAAAAAGTTGAGTAAACAGAAGTTTAATAAAGGACTGTGTGTCGAAAGCACAGGAATAGAGAACTAAGGGAAGAACCACCACTTGATTTCTAATTTTCTCTCTCTCTGCCCATTTTCTACCCAGAAACCAGGTTTACACCTTTAACACCATGTTCTTTCCCTTCAGCATTAACAACACTCCTTACAAGACCTTATCACATAGTATTATAATATTGTGTAATGTGTTCAGATGAGTTCACATATCCAAATGCCTGTCTAGGTTTCATCTTGCTAATGCTTTCTATTCACACCACAATCAGGAATTTTAATGTTTTCCCCTGTAGCTATTTCTTTACATGCAGCAAACTTTAATCGTTGTATGTTGACTGTCAGACTCAGCTCCGCTACAAAAAAATATGCTGACATTGAAAACTTGCTTAAAAGCTGTTAGTGAGCCAAAATACAAAGGGGGTTACAGGCTAAGTGATAAAGTTCTGGAGGTGGGAGGAAAAAAAAAGAGGAAAAAAAAAAAAGCCTTGAAATGGAAAGCTCTCCTTGTGAAAGAGATCAAGAAGAATAAATTGACTTTGTTTTGAGCAGGGGAATAAGAGAAAATATCACAGGATATACACAAAAATAGCAGTGACAGCTAAGTAAATCACATTCTTTGATTTTGTCATTAAGAAACTACAGGATAAAAAGACATCGAGCACAAATATTTCTCTTACATACTGCACGACTAACTAGTGACATCCACTGCCACACGACATGAAAGCTTTGTAAGAGTAAAAAAAAAAAAAAGATAAACATGTGCATGGCTACTTAGAACTAGCCAACTACAACAGCCCCTCCTCTCCCCGAGGTGTTGCTGCTTCACAGCGGAGATGAGGAAACGCTGACCGATGGAGCTGAGAAGGAAGCTCCCGTCGCTATCTCTGACGTTACCCATCTCTCACCTCTGTCCCCGTGTACAGCGCCGACCACGCACACCCTATGGATGCGACAACTCATCCGCTTCCCTACGGCAAACGGGACAAAAGCGTTACTGAGCCTCTATACTTACGGGCAGCGTCCACTTGCAGGAAAACCTTGCAGAGAAATGCGAACAGTATGAGGGATCCAGGCTGGGGTTCTGCCTGCATGGCTAACACCCCGTGTTCTGTTCTGAGGTTTTAAACACAAAATTTTTAACTTTTTCAAGATGCAAAAGGAAGATAGGAAGCAAACTTGTGGTAGGGTGAATTGCAATATTTTTAAAAGATGTTTCAACAGCCAAATAACTTTCCAAATTTTGAAATCTCTTGGAACATAAATACTCAATTTGCAACACCAATGGAAAACAGAGAATAAATAATTTGTTTCTTGTTTTAAGTCAGATCCTTACATTATTTTACCCTGATTTAACATTTTTAGGCATTAGTCATTTTTCAATTATAAAAAAGGTTCCCTACAGCTTATTTCATTAACACTAGTCAATCAAAATTGGTGTGAAACAACCGTTTTCATGTTTAAAAACACTGACCACGTTAACTATACACTAATTAAAATTTTACTGCAGCATTAGCACAGCAAAGTCTCAGAGAAATAACTAATATAGTTAAATGAGGGCACGAACCTACCGTGCTTGCACAATAATGTCTTTCAAATTAAATAAACCAGCCTTTTCACATTTCACTTTGAAAGAATGGAGCAATGCTGTAATTAGGATGTGCTACCTAAAATGTTTGTGCAGGTTTAACCTTTTAAATAAAAACACAACCGCACTTGACACATCCAGGCTGCGCCTGTGTTTCCCGTTTCCTCCACAGACGAGATATAGCGGCACAGACCATCCTGCCCGCGGCCAGCCATCCGCAGAGCCGTAACAAGGAATATATCTGCCCTCTGATTTATAAATTACACGGATGAGCGCGCCTAGGAAAACAAGCTAAAACGAACATGCTCTTAATGGTTTCTTTCTGTAATTAACACTTTGATTAACAGCTGCCAATTTACCTAGAGGCCCGACAGCACTGCAGTTGGCTGTCGACGCTTTTATTACCATTTTCTCCCCTTGCACTCTCCCCACCGGAGCTGTGGCTTCAGAGCGCTTTTGGGGGATTTTCAAGTTTCTGCGGGGAAACGACCAGGGAGCCGAGGCTGCCCCCCGCGTCCCCCCGGTCGGGTACTCCTAGAGCCGAGCTCCGGGGAAAAGCGGCAGAAAAGCGGCAGCTCCCAGTGCCCAGTCTGGAGGCACCAGTATCCCCAGAGCTGCAGCTCCTTGGGCTGTCGGTGGCCGGGAGGGGATGGCCCCTGCCACCCCGGCACCGCACCCGAGGACACTCCGGTGAGCTTCTCCAGCAGCAAAAATTCATTCTAGTATTTACTGTTCTGAACTTCCAGGTAGGTCTCGACATCCTACATTTCCAGACTCTGAGGTCTGAACGTCAAGGTCTGATTTCCACCCAAAGTCAGCGCATGGATACTAAAAATTTAATTTTTACCAAATTACCAATTTCTGGTCTATTTCCTAAGTAATCACGCATAAGAATTACAGTGTATCTGCTGATAAAAAAAGAACAGGAAGAAACAGCTTGTGGCTTCTGCTCGTTTTAAATTACCATAATCAAAGCTGAAATTTCTGGTCTTTCCTCACTTATCGAATTACTCCCCAATTCATCTTTAAAACCAAGCAAATCACTTTTTCCACTAAAATAAACAGTTTGCCAAGAGGAAAGACAGTTGGCTTGTACAAACGCCTTTGTGTATTAGTATCGATGTGCTAGCATATTACTTTCTTTTCATTAAGAAGAGTTAAACAGAAGCAGGGAGCACCATTTCAGCAGACTGGGTTTTGTTTGGGTTGTTTTTTTTCAAGTAACATACAGAAACCAGGAGACTACTGTTTCCACCAACAAGCTTAAAAATGAATACTAAATCCTAAACCACAAATGCTAAATACTAACCTTCCCATGTCTATGCACTCAGAATATGAAACAGCAACCAGGTCTTGCTCTGAATTTCAAGAGAAGTTGACAGCTCAAGTCACCTACCCATTAATTGTTACGGACAACTCAGGAATACAAAGGCATTTCCTTGGATTATGCTGTTTTTTAAAACACATCTCCTTCCATTGCTAAAATTAGTACCAGAGGCATGCATGTTTTTGGAGGAGTTGTTTCTACTGTACGCTCTTCTACTTGACACCCATAATTAAAACTGGGTAAGTCTCCAACAGATTTTAGTGGTTCACAAAATTCTTGACTTTAAACTACCATGTGGGGAACGAGCACTGATGTATTTGTTGTCTTAAAAACTAGAGTTTATCCTTCTTTAGTCTTTGATTTGGCCTACTCTCATTCTAGGACCAAGAGGGCAAGTAACTTCTGTTTTGTTGCTTGTTCCACAAATAAACGGACCAAGACCAGGCACTTCAGTTCCCACATGGAACAATACAGAAAGCTGTCTTCCTTCTGAGTAAGAGTGAGGACAAAGAACCCAACCAGTAAGAAACCCCAGCAGCTGGGCATCAAGGCAGGAGCTGGAATGGAAAGGAGAGGCATGACGGTACATTCACACAGGGAGAAAATGACAACAGCCCACAGGAAGGCACACAATGGCAGAGAGAGAATGCAATGGGATTTTATGCTTGCTTATGTTATAGTAGTAGCATATATGCCAACTGTCTCAATCTGTGCGTTTGTTTTTATTTACTCTTTTCCAGCGACTAAAGGCTTCTAAGTAACTTTATACAGTCAATATTCATGGGGTTTCACCTTGAAAGGGATTGTGCATGTGCCACAGTTAAATCATATGCTGCAAGTGCACTCTGACAAATACAGAAGTAATTTTACTTAATACAGTAAAAACAACCCATTATATAAGGCAATGAAATGATGAAATTCTTTTCCTGGGACTAAATATCACAAGAGGTTTTAAGTTTTATTTTCTATCAACACTACTTAAAGTCATTTAAAAAAAAAAAAATCCCCACAACACTAACATCGTTAGATTCAATATAAACACTTATACCATCAGTTAATACCCGAGTTCAGAGGCCTAAAATTAGCCCTGCAAGCTGTGATAATACTTCGTGCAGATACATACACAAAGGGACATACACCTGCACACACTGCTCGCTCCCAGGGAATGAGGCTGGAGTGACGACACTCCTGCTCTAACATCAGAAGGACAGCGCAGGCAGGGCAGAAGGGAGAGAAGCAGTTCAATGCGAATCACTGCAGAGAACCTAATTTCCAGGTCTTTGGTGTTGCCAGAGCATCCAAGACAGACACCTTGACTTGTGTTGAAACCATTGCAATGGAAGAAAGTTTGCTTCCTGCTACTCAAGATAACGTAAAGAACAGCATCAACCCTGTCCTTTCTTTGTTTCCTCACTGAACACACGTAACATGAAAAGATACTTACACCATTTGTGATGCTACCACTATGCACACACATACAGTAGCTCCCTAGTATGAACGAGTACTGCAGAATGTTAAGAAATGGCGGGGGATCATTGTACAACCTGAAGTATTCCGCATATTTTGCATTGCCAAGAAAATTGTTTTTAAGATTGGCTAGAGAATTTTTAATCTTTTACTTACATTATACTTTCTTGTCTGGTTTTGTGAAGTGAGATAAATGCAGCTCTACCATGTCTCCTTCCACTTGTCTAAATTTTAGTATTAGCACAGAACTTCTGTATTTTGTAATTAGGTTCATTTTAAGAAAACTGAAGAGCTGGATTTGAGATGGTGTGCCCTCCCACCCCCCTGCTGAGAAAGGTTCTAAAGATACTGGGGTTTATCATTAGCCTTAAAATCAGGATTCAGACAGCAAAGGTGGGACCTCTCAGTGCTCTTACAGAAGGAAGGCAGCAAGATCTTCATTGGCCGATCATCATGTGCACACTCCAGCCTAGCTGTGGCATGCATATGTCTTATTAAACTGGAAGGCAAATTAAAAAAGGCAAAACATGACACAAAACCTGAAGCTATGTACGTGCACAGAGCAGGAGGTGCTGCAACAGGAGGGAGAGAGATGGCAAAACACACAGGACAAAGCCACAGACGACCAGGCTTCATTATCTCCACTGCACATGAAATAACTCATTTATCCTTTCTCAAAATTCAGCAATCTCAGGCACCAATTTCACAATCACTGCAAGCTGGCTGGTACGAGCTAATACTGCCACAGCAAAAAGCGTTCCTGCCCTCTCCCCCAATCCTGACCGCTCAGTTCAAGCCTTCGCACCATCTGCTCTCTCTGTAACAAAGAGCAAACCCATCCGTCCAAAGACCTGACAGTCTCACAAACCACATGCCTTCTTGTGCCAAAGCTAGCAATTAACAGAGCGAGGACTAGCAAGAATTAAAGTGTGACTTGATCCCAGGGAACAGGCTGGAGGCCTAAGCAACTGGGGATGACAAAGAAGGGGGTTGTGAGCTGCAGTCATGATTAGTCTGCCACTTCCTAGAAGTTTTGAGGGGTACGTAAGAAAATTTAGACTTCCACGGAATTTCATCTGATTGATATCAACACTGCATAAGCTGGGCTTGCTTACACTGCAGCCTGCTTATGTTTACATTTAGTACTGCCTAAGATGGTTTTGTTGTAAATATTATGCTTTAAAGGGATTGTTTGGTTACTGGCTACTATTATTATTCTTCCTGGAAGGAAGAGAATGAAGGGCTTTGAGTCAACACCAAACTTCTCAAAGCTGATCAACTGAGAACTCCAGTGTGGTTACTTGGAAAACCGACTTTGCTGCTATGGGGGGTGCACAGAAAGAACCCTGCAGTGTGCTATGTGACACCACGAAACCAGCCTTAGTGAAGGGAGCAGCAAAATCGTATAAAAAGTAGTGCTACTGACTTGTATTTAAGGCCGTGGGTGTCTTTTTTACCAAAGCTGGAAACGAGTGCTCTGAAGTACCATCATGAATTAAATTCCCTGAACCTCCAGAACCACAGGGCAATGGATTTCAAAATCAGTGGATTTTTCTCTCTAGCAGCTGCCACTTTGGAGAGTGTCTTATATTTGTGTTTTCTGTAACACATATCAGGCAAGACTTCTGGTTTTGGCGTTTTCTTTTCGAAGTGGGCATGCTTAGAAGTTCCTCTGGTTTCAGAAGAGTGGAGCAAGCCCAAAATAAAATGGATGACTGAGTACAGAGGAACAACTTGACGGGCTTGTTGGTGCACATTCAAGTGACTGCATTTTATGCCTTAGTATCAACTCCACTTACACAATGTGCTTGTTTATACCAGAAATACAAAATATAACTGCTACCCATATAGCACATGTGTACACACAGAGTGCGAAGGTGTCTATATAGACTTATGCCATTTTCAGGGACTTAAAAACAGAAAGACATTTAAGTACATTAGATTTCAAGCGTGCAGCCACAGCTATTGTGGACCACTGCCACGTGGACAACTGTAGGAGGGCAGAGGAAACAGCAAGCAGCCCAGGAGCTCATCAGGGCTTTCAGCACGTCCTAACTATCTGCCAAGCCTCCAGCCTCCCTGGGTACATTCTTGTGATCACAAAGGTGATAGGTATGGTTCTAAAGGTCAGTACTCATCCTCATTCTGAACACTGACTGATCCTATGGGGGGTTGGGCTGAGAAAGGAACTGGTCACTACCAAATTTAAGTGACGCTGGCTGTCATTCTCAATGCATGACAATCAAGATGTGAGCATCAAGTCTTGCAATATGACACACATATATAAGTTTATATCATTTCTATGGCTATCAAAGCAGTCACAGGTATTTTTAGAAGCTGGCTGGTGGATAGCTTTGTGACCCACATGATGACCTTTGGTCAAAGAGTAGCTGGCACTATAACGGGGAAGGGACTGAACTGTAGCAGTTTAAAAACCTTTCCTTTGACCTTAGAGGCCAGGAGAGGGCCAACATGGCACGCTTCCAGGCATATACATGGTTACATGTGGCTTGTCAGAGGCTGTAAGCCAAAATGAAACTGAAGAAAATGAGTGCTAGCTAGGCCCATGCCAATGATGAGAAGGGTCAGAACCTTACAAAGTACTGTAAGGCTTCTCATTATGATCTAGAAAAGTGAAAAAAAAAAAAAAAGAAAACAATTACTTCACTAAGTCTACCCTAAAACAGCAGAACATCAAAATACTTAGCCTACACACTCAAATGAAGACTTCAGCCACATAGTAACAAAGGAGACAGCCAATTTTCCTCTTAGCAAGGAGAGGAGCCATGAATTCCATATGATTATCTATGGACAGTAATGAACAGCTCTTAAAACTATCAAAGTATAACACACAAAACTTCTGATCAGCTCAAGTCCAGCTCTGGAAATAATCCACAAACATCTGAAAATTTCAGGTTCAAAGGTAGAAGGGCACACTGAAAGGGGTACACCTTCCACCTAACCCACAGAATTAGCCGCAACGCACCACAGAAACTAGGGCTTTTCCTACCGCCAGACACGACAAACAGGTTCTTTGCAGCCAGCGGGGTCACACATAGAGGACATGGCACAATACTTCTGCCTGGTGGAGGAAGAAAATCTTATGGGGTAAAAACATAAGAAGGTGATCAGGCTAAAAGAAGAGGCCTCCTTTCAAAAAGCTACTCTATATAGAATTGTGAGTTAAAGATTTTCTGACAACCTTGCCAAACAATGAGGAAAAACTCAGTTATGTAGGAACTGCTTCAACTCTCCAGGAGCCTGGTCTAATTGCATCCTTTACAAAGCAGTGTAAAGAGTGAGAGTTTCATACCAACATGGGCAACTCATTATCTGGGGAACAGAAGACAGAAAAGAGAACAAGAATCTCTTGATGATGGCTCTTCTTTCTCTAATACAACCTGGGGAAACAAAATGTAATTGCAATCTTGGCAGCCAGCAGTGCTCTCAGACGTTGCAGAACTTGTATGAGGCAGCAGAATAGGCAAAGTTTATCTGGAGTTTACATATTAGACACACTGATGGCTTTTTCTCCTACATCACTTTGCTGTTGTTCAAAGAATTAACCTGTTGCCCTGCTGCATGACAAACTGGAGGAACGTCTACATAAATTATAGAGTAAAAATATTGATTTTCTATACAAACACTACTTTATGGCTTTGTTTCATCAACAGCAGATAACAGGGTTTGGAAGTATTTTGGATGTTAGTGCCCAAGATAGCTGATGATGGCCTATTTAGTCAATAATAGTATCACAGACTTATGTAAAATTTCTTACCAAATTTATCTATTTGTTTGTTATTTTCTACATTTTTAAAATATATTTGTAACTGTTTTCCAGTTTCAGACTGTTATGGAGCTCTTACAGAGCTGGGTACTGCAAGAGCTAATCCAAGACTGCTATTGGAAAGCTGTTTGAATCTTTCTTATGGGTAGACACAACAGAACATTTAGGAATATGAATTGACTTCAAGGCCATTTACATTACTTGGACATAATTATTTAGTGCTAAACTGAATTAAGCCTAATGAGGAGCTTAAAAAGTTGGCATTAATTATGCTCTTTTGAAAGTGAATTTCAGCATGCAATTTTTTTCTTAACTTGTTATGTAAATCACATGGTTATTGATTGCTATTCATCAGTAAACTTAAGGTTTCATTGTATACAAAGTGTTATACACTCCCTCTTCTGGCAATATCTTAAAAAACACACGTTTCTAGACTTGATGTGTATCACATTAGATTTTAAGAGTATCATATTGCATGGAAGAAAAAAAAAAACCAAAGCAGTATCATGTCAATGCCTGCAAGTTTGTTTTTAAAAAGCCAGCAAACTGTTGAGCAAAAATGAGTAAATAAGTAACAGGTGAAAATTACTTGACATAATGCCAAGTAAACTAGGTATCAGCTACTTTGTAGCTGTGCCTAAAAACAAAGTGTTATTGATTTCTTCTAATTTGGCATAAGAATAATATTGTCTCAAGTTTTTCCAAAAGCACAACACTCACACACCTGGTTACCATTTGGTGCACTATTGCTCTAGGTGAGAATATAGCTTTCATAATGCTGCCTACCTTTCCTGAGGCAGCAGATGAAGAAGTTCCTACAAAACACTGCTTTTATGTAGGTCCAGCATGGATAACTTTCTTCTGTCTAGTACACTACCTCCTTTTTTCTCCACTTGTAGAGAGCTGGTGGGCATTCCTCTTACTGCAAAGGCTGCTGAAAGCTACACGTACATCCTACTCTCTAAAAAAATACTATTTAGAGTACAGAAAATGAGAATTTTAAAGAAGTGTAAGTAGTCTAGCAAGAAACAGTAAAAGGGATGTATAAGAAAACAAAATAAGATGACCTACTAATAAGTGCACATGCATGCACATATTCATCTCTTTCCTTGATGGTCAGTGCCCGATAAAGCCAGGAAAGGTGTCTCAAGTAGGACACACTGCTGTTCCCCCCACCCTCCACCAAAATGTGCAAAATCCAGGAATGTCATGTTGTTACACAAACCACACTAGCAGCATTGCAGCCAAAACACTACGAGGAAGAATTAGTGAAAAAGCTTTTGTCTGTTTTGCCCTGTTAAATGTCTCCTCCTTTCTTCCACTTTTCCCCCTCTGTACAGAGTAATAAAACCAGCACCGTACCTACTTCGTTCTCCCCCCACAAGGTCATTTTCTCCTACATTCCTATTTAGCTTCCTCCTTATTGTCTTCATCTATTTCTTTTTATACGTATTTTACTTAAGTTCTTCATTTTACATTTCCCTTTTTAGCTACTCCCCCGCATCCTCTCTTTCCCCTCCTTGGACACACACCCACCAAGACTGCAAACCACTTAATTCTAGCTGCGCTGAACCAGCCCTGCCAAAGCTGACACCCTCCTGCCTGCGCTAGCTGGCCACTGCTGCCCCAGCCAGGTGCTGCACAGCTCTGTGCTGGGAGCCGTGGTATCTTGGCAAAAAAAAATTAACGTAACTGATGGTTACTGATGAGATTTCCTACCTGACCTTTATAGCTGTGCTTGCAGAGAAAAAGAGACTATGTGCAAATCCTCTCTCTTCCAAATGCGGCAGTTCGAGTCGGCTGGTGGGATGAGAGGGTACAGTCTGTGCAACTTGAAACTATGTGCTTCCATGAAAAAAAAAAAAAAAGCAACAAAAGCCAACCCAAACTATTTTCTTCGTGACAGTTCAATACTCAACATTGTTTTACAAGCTTCCCAGAATACTCCTCCCTGGAATAATGAAGTGCTGTGGTGTTCATCTGAGGTTTGCAGTTCTTGGAATAATCTATACAGTTCATCAGAACACATACTTCTCCCCCCAAAATAAATGAGGAAGTCCTTATAAATAATTGATTTGCATATGGTTAGCTTTTGAAATTAAACCACTTCTAAACCCCACCTTCCAACACCCAAGTTCACACCTCGATGGCTCTGACACATTCCCAACTCTCCTCCTCAATGGCAGAAATCCTGCCCTTTTTTACTCCGGTTCAGGCTTCTTTCACCTCCCCAGCTCTTAAACAGGTTGCAGCTTCATTCTTCTGCACTCAGCTTAGGGCTGCGTGCCAAACCCTGCGTGCCCACGGCCTGCCCTCCCGATGTGTGCCACCTCCTCTGGCTGAGCTCCAGCTTGAAGGAGTGGCTTAGGCATTAGAAAGAGCCCTTTTAACTGTGAAGGAAACCTTCCAAGGATGTGGAGCACGTAAGCTGATGCAGAACCGCCTTCCCTGAACCTGCACAAAATCTGAAACGATGATTATGACAGCTGTGTTCTGCTCCACGTGCCATTTGATCATTCAAAATGAGTTCTGAATGGTGAAACTTAACATTGACTTTTAGACCGCTTAACTCTCCCATTGTCAATCACTTTTAATTGTAGACCTGATGTGACTACCCCAGCTGGCTTCTTCCAAATACACTCAACAGCTACTTTTTATTAGAACTATTTGTTCTCTTCAGATCTTACTTCAATCCATTCATCAACGTACTAACTTTCTCCCTCTTGCTGAACAACTATTTCTGTAAGCCACAGTGAACGCAGCACTGATTCCTGTTTTCCCACAAAGATAAATATCTTTGTTTTTCTTTCTTTCCACTTGTTCTTCCCCTGTCAATGTTTACCTTGAAAAGGGAGCAGTCAGTCCCCATCTCCAAGTACCTAGCAAGGAGATCACTATAAAGGAACAGGGTTTTCATGGAACCCTTGTATAATTTTGTATGTTAGACTTGTTTTAAATACTTTAACATTTTAGAAATAGAATAAGAAGATATTCTGCCAGTAATAAACCACAAGGATTTCTGCTTGTAGGTCTTCTGCTACAGCAAAACAGTATGAAATTTGATTCATGCTAACCAAAGGTACGAAAAGCCAAAAGTACACAAAAGCACTTGTAAGGTTGTAATATTTTAGCACACACAGTGCTGTAGGTAGAATAACATGAGTTACATGGTAAGCGGTAAACTGAACAATCAATTTCTTTTTTAAATCTGAAGCTGAATATTACATTTTTTGTTTGCTAATACTTAAAATTGCTTTATGTCTTCAATCAGAGCTTGACAAATCCAATGTACCCACAAAAAAGGAGGACGTTTTACTAGAAAACTGCCATCAACTTTTCAAACAGACTCCCTATGCTTTCATGCAATAAACAAAGACCACAGCCATTACGCTTACAAAAATAACCTTCTGCACATGAACCGTTTGTGACGTTACAATTAACCACAGCACCTAACTTCATCGCTCCTTAAAATCTGCATGGCACATTTGGTATTCAGCTAATGGCTTTGGGGTACACATTTCAAAGCCCGAAATATATTTACAGAGTTTCTTTCCAGGTGGTAATACTTTTGTATTTAATTATGCATTATTTAAAAATAACTAAATAATCAGCTGAAACATTTTTTTCTGAAATGAATCCTGTGCTGACCTCTGAGCCCATTCCCTTTTGGGAATATGCCAAGTTGATTCTTGCAAAAGCTACAGAATTTCACAAATCTCTGCCAAGAAATTAAACTAGTTGTTGCTGGACCCGGAGATTAATATCCAACTGCTGGAACCTGGACTGCGCGAACTACTGTGAGAGGACTATGTATTTAAACAGAAGCTGCTGAAGCTGCCAATGATAATTTGTTAAATCATATACATTAACTCGAGCCATAATATGCCAAATGCCACCTGTGCACATTTGGCAATATGCTTGGCAGATTACTCCAGCACATCTGTGACACACCGCATAATATTCAAGTTTTATTTTGGTTATTAGACTACTACAGAAGATTACTGATACCCAAGAAAATGTTTTCATACTGCTTTAAAAAGACATCAGTGAACAGTGGACACTTAATTACTGAAACAAATTGCTTGCTGCCAAAAGTATGCAGGCCATAATGAAGGCTTATACCTCCAAAACATGGATGAGCTCAGGCAATCTCCTATGAGGGGAAAAAAAACCCCCAAAAACAACCCCAAAAACCAGACAACACTCCCCCCCTCCCCCAAACAAAACAACCCACCCAACAACAAACCCCCCAATCCTCAGGTCCAATGGCTTTGGAACAAGATTCAGTACATTCTTTTCTTTTCCTCTCTGCTTCAAATGCTGCCTTGTACAGACACTTTATCTTTGACTTTGTAACCCATGCTAAACACTCTTTCTAGTCTATCCTAAACAAGCAACATCTGCACAACTTCGAAAAATAAAATTTAAAAATATTAAGTACTGACATTAGATTTTTCAGAACAATTAGCTGCTGCCAATTTCAAGGTAACAGAAGAGGGTAGGACAAATTTATATTCAATTCACAATATGTCAGAAGAACTCAAATATGTAACGCTGCAGGGACTGTAATACTTAAATTACATATGATATAACATCCAAAATACAACAGCATATTGGCAGGCATAGTTATCGGATCATTTATCCCAATTAAAATCACAACAAATATCACAGTTTTTCAAATCCAAGCACTTAACACCAACATCAAAAAAATCCCCTTATGACTAGCCAAAGTAGTAAACCTGCTAACTAAAGGTGGGTGTGAGAACTGGCTGAGAGAGGAAGGTGTATGGTTACACAATTAGATGAAGGAGATTCACAAGAGACCTTACACTGACTTGCAGGATGGACCCAAGTAACACAAGTGAACATCTCTTCTCTACTGCCAGGATCTGCCCCTCTGAGTCTCTCTAGGCTGAGTATAAGGTCGTGTGATGACCTTCTCTATTCCAAACTCACAACCTCCTGGAAATCACAAAAGGTGGGCAAATCTGTATTATTATCCCATTTCCAAATCCTATGCTTCAGGTTTAAACATACGCTGATCGGAAACTGAAATGCTTAAGCAATTCCCCACCAGCACACAGAGCAGCAGCAAGCAAAGCTGACAGTAGCTGCTCACCTTTGCCACTGCATGCCAAACCCATGGAAGTTAATCAAAACACTAGACATAGCTTTTTAATGACTCAACAGCCCAACGCGCTATCATCGTCTCTTTCCAATACGTACCGTATTAATGGTTTTCACAATCACTACATGACTCACAGGCACTCTCAGTTTAAGTTTTGCAGGTAGCCTTCATTATTATTGCTGAGAGTTTAACCTCACTTTGTATTTACGGAAACCAAGGCACAGAGGAAACAAACAACTCTGCAAAAAACCTAGGAAAAATTAGAAGGAAGAAACCCCACATCTCTACACTGATGCTACTTCCACATTGCTGAGTGATCTCCTCGCTCTGAGCCACAAAGCAGCCCAGATGGTGCAGAGAAGCAGCTCTCCTCAGACAGGAGGCTGATAACCACAGGCAGATGCGATAAACCCATGGAACGGCTGAAATACCAACGAAAGGTCATACGGCCCCAAAACCACGTCACTTCAGGGTTTCTACCAACAACCTGAAATAACTGTCGCGATGGCTTCCTCAAAGAGCAACCTTTCGGTGCAGCACGAGAACCGTATCTAGCACGTTTTCGTGGGAAGGAGAGAGAGGAAATAAAAGGGACACAGGCACATCCCGCTGTCTTGAGGAGCCTGAGAGTTAGCAATTTGACAGGCAGCAAAGTAATTTTTACTGTAAGAATTTATATATTGAGAGTAGACTGTGCAGGGCCATAAGATAACCACCTGATTTAAATATAGAGAGAGGGTCTATGTGGCATGGAAATTGGAGAGGCTGGCACATGATCATCCAGAGTGTAGAGAAATACGCCAGCTGGAGAAAAATACTGCGTTTTCTCAGAATAGGTCATCATGATAGGCAATCTCAGGTGCTTCACCCACAAGACTGAATGCCTGAACATTATATCTTTTTTCCATCTTTCACCACAGAGTTGATCTTGAGCCATCCAAGGAAGATGCTGATACCATGAAAGCGTAACCATTCAAAAAGCAGCAGGAAGAATAGTAGCAATAAAGGACTTAAATCACTTGTCCAGCCCCACAAATGAAGCAGCTGAGATGTGACTGAACAGAGGATTTGTCTTGAAACAATTCCTCCCCGTCTGGCTGGCCTGCTCCTGCCCTGCCAGATCCCCAGCATCACTGCCACCCTAGACCAAGAGGGTAAAATCGTTCATGTACTGACAGTCAGTTGTTGTACACAGGCTCGAAAAAATACCACAAGCAGCCTTCAGGTATCTCATTATATTAGATTGCTTTTTAAAACTAACCTACACATTGTGATTTGCATACCAATTACGTCACCAAATTTTACAAATCAATGATAGCATATATACCAACGGTACAGAATAAATTATTAAAATGGCAATTCATACTCCAAACGCATGCTTGCCTCAAAAAGCAGAATTTAATTTTGAATTAATATCTCTTCTGGTCAAACCCATGATATATAAAAGTATCAGTTACATACAAAAAACTGTGATTTGTATCAATAAAGTATTTTACTAAAAAGGTCAAATATTCTGATGAATGAGGTTACATTTAATTATTTCTAACTACTTGTGGTCCAGGGAAAAAAGCCAGCATATGTCCTGCAATGCACTTTCAGCCTACCTAGTTAAGTGGTTTATCACAAATATGCTTTGGAAGAAATTAATTAGCTCATTAGGTTTAGCTAATAGTTTGTTTAGCCTTCCTTCGACAAAAGTGACATTTTAAAAGAGCATATTCTACTACTTCAGAAAACAAAATCCCACATGACAAGTTTCAAAGAACACCAAGTACAAGCGACACATACCACCAGGAGTTGTAGAATATTTTAAGAGATTACTATTTCTCTGGTAACAATTAAAAATAACTTTAAAAGACCCTAAGAACATCACAAAAAGGTACAGCCTCATTGATGCACTGCAGTTTTTCAGAACTTGAAATAATCTCTCCTTTATCAATCCCTGAAATAATGCCACAAATAAAAGACCTAATTCAGGGCAAACTGACTGCAATGAATCCAAAGAGTGGTTTACTTCCTTGCTATCATGATAGTGTACTTGTTGTTTTAAGAACCGTGTGTTTTGAGGACTTCAGCAATTTCCTTCTCCTGAAGTACACTGTGTTTAAAAAAAAAAAAAATACATCATTGCCTGGTAATCAATCACCTGCCATATTTATCAGCTCTCACATTCAATTTGCTAAAACAAGGGACAACTGCGTAAGAACTTCAAGAATGTGAAGGCTGATAAAAAGCAATGAGAGCTAGCGCTACACAAAATCACCAAGTCAGCCTTCTTACCTTTCTGAGGCTATTAGTTTGGCAAACTAAGGTCCTTTAATGACAGTCACCCCACCCAAGCCTGTTTTTCTCATCAGAATGACCCCGCCTGTTTCCTCTGTACGCCGCAGCCCTCACCAAGCCTCTTCATCATTCAGAATAGGCTTAAGAAATACTAAGAATAACCTTGTTATTTCCATCCCCTCCTCCTACATTTCTCTCGAAGTATGAATCTGCCACTGATGTCAGGTTTACATTAGAGGAGGTTTCATTCATGTTTAGAGATCACACTCCTAAAATGTGATACAGAACAGGAACATTATGTTAGTATTTATTCTTTAATTTTTTTAACATATTTTCCATACCTTCATTTTGTAGTTCTCTCTTCACTGTGTCCCTTTTAAATTGCAAGTAGTGCTTAAAGAAGAGTTTGAATTAACTTTGCATAACAAGTTTAACACCGGTACAAGCAGCATTACAACACCGCATGTTTTCATGTCCATGGTCAAGAAGCAATGCCGTACCTATTCAGTTCTTGAACTGTTTCTTCAACCTGCCCATAAGGTGGTCATGCCAACAACTAGGATACTGGTTCCTACAGTACAGACACCTGTTTGTCAGACAGTATTTAGAGATCACCTGCTCATTTCAGAATGACAGCCCAAAGTGTCTGCAGATATCCACAGCTCTCCATCACTACCAACCTGAGCCAGTTCCATATTACTGACCTGAAGATGGAAGATTCAATATGCCAACACTCAGAACTGGGTACCATCCAGTCCTCCCCCATAAATTTATTTTTAACTGTCAGAATCAATTTAATATCATATTTTAGGAGAACTTATTGGACGTCCCAAATTGATATTCAGTGACAGGTGAGGAATCACCCTGGCAAGGGGTGGACTTGCTTTTGGCTGATACAAAGGCTTATAGCAACAAAGAGTAAGAAAAGCTGATGCCCTTTTCTTCTTCTGGCTCCCTACAGCTCTGGAGACTTACGTCCAGAAAACTGTGGGGGTTTTTAAAAATTTTATTAGTACTGTCATCCACAGAATAACAAGCAAACTAGTAAGAAACCTATTCAGATTCTTCTCTGAGTCACTCTGTGAGACACAAATCCAGCAGCAAGGGTAGAGGTATAACCCATAAGGCATTATAACACAAAAACAAACAAGTGAGAGGTGGAAAAGAGGGAGAAGTTGTTCACACTCTGCACAGCATAGGAAGACCCTTCCCCACTCTCCAGGAAGCAGCAGAAGCGAGTGTATCTTTTCTTGACAAAGGGCTGGATTATTTAAGATGCAAGAAAAGTTATCACATTATCCCTTGTTCTCAACACTAGAAGAGGCTCCCTACCCAAATCCAGCATCTTCTATCCTTTTAAACACCGAGGCAATCAGTAGGTGCACTGGCCTAGAAAAAAGGGAATGTGTACAAATACACACACACAGAGGGAGGAAGGAATAGTTCAGAAGTCTATCTTTTTTTATTAGCACTTGGTCAGAAAACATCTCATGAATTTCTCAAGAAACAAAAAGCTGAATTCCAAAAACCTCCTATCCAAATATTGGCATGAAATTGTTTGAGGTTTATTTCTAGTCTTGAGAGGAGTGTGGAAAAGAACTGCCAACCTCCCCCAGTTAGGTTTGTAGGAAGTAACTGAGCACTTGAACTTACGTAGCACTTCACATTTTCTCAGTCCTCTATAAACACTGGCTAACACCAACCAACACAACAAGAGCTTCCTAGCAGAGTTTATATACAAAACCATCGGACCAGTAAAACAAACACAAACTGATACTTCTGAAAATAAATAAGCAAGCTTACTGGCCATTGGAAGCATACTACGTTTTATAACAAAATTTGTACGTTTAGCTCTTAGCTTAGGTTCACACTGTAACAGAACCCGCGTAAAAATAATCTGTACAAATACACAAGGAGAAATGACACACACAAACACACTACACATACTGTCTGTGAAATACACTATATATGTCATTTCAAAATTGAACTGTATGTATGCAGCATTTCAAGAAGGCATTAAAAAAATTAAAAGGAACAAGATCTTTACGTAACTGCATTACAATGTATATAAAATGATTAAACACAGGTTATGTTCTTTGACATTATTTATAATGTAATGATCTATGTACCATCAATTTTTAGAAAAATTGCCAGGCTTAATCCTGATTTAACCTCACGCTTAATTATTAAAAATAGTTAAGCACTTACCATAATGTGATTGAAATGCCTGTGGTTTTACGACCTGATTACAGTGGTTACACATCACCAAATAGAAATCATCATGAGCCGGGCAAAGACCAAATATTGGCATATCTAAAAACAAAAAGACAAAATGGCATCTCTCAGCTGCTGACAATTATTGAAAAACAGTTTAATTACAGAGCCATGACACTAGTGTTGAAACATAATTTTAATACATTTGTATCAAATTTGAAAATGAGGAAAAAAGAGCATATAATGCAATAGATAATTTTGTGCTGGAGTATTACAAAAGCAAAAATCTTCCTACAAAGATAAATGTAAAAGGAGCGATTACTTGCAGAAAACATCTATTAGAAAACTGATTTAGGACTGATTAACTTACACCAGATGCAAGAATGTAATAAAAAAAGACTGACTTCAAATGGCAAACACAATGTAAGAGGGGATGTTTTATGTATTCTGAAAGGGGTTTGGATTTTATTCCAATTTAAAAATGAACTTTATTTTCTATTTAATTGTTTTAAACCATTTTAAACACACAGTCGTTTACCAGGCAGTATTACATGCCTAATGGTTTTATTTGTTTAACAGTGCATTATAGTCCAGCCATCTGCTGCCAGAGATCTGTGTAATAGCTATATTAAGAGAGAGAAATAGAGATAACAGTATGTCAGAGCATGTGTGGATTTCAGAGATAACACACATACTTGCAGACTTTTACTAATAAAATTAGTTTCTACAATTTTGGTTTTAAGAATACAGTTTCTTAAGAAGAGAGTTTAACAGTTAAAACTGCATTCAGAGACTACTGGAGCATTAAATACAACATTTACTACACAACTTCAAGGTATATTACATTTATATAACTAAAAATGTTATTCAGTCATAAGACGACAAAAAATAGGAAACTGCAAACATAATAGTATAAATTCATTATTGCCAAACACATGGCTAAGGGATCCATAACACTAAAGGTTTAAAACTGATATAAGAAAACATTTTTTTAAAAAAAAACAAACCTCAAGTAATAGATTTATCTTAACAGTAACTTAGAAATTAAGTTAAACTTATTTATCTCTGTGCTAGAATTGACCCTAGAGTTTTGTTTTAAAGCTACTAATTTGCCTATGTGTATTTTTAACAACATGCACATTTTTGTTCACTAATGGAACACCAATTATGAAATAAATTGAGTGGGCTGCACTTTAAGAGTGAATGTGCCATAACGCAAGGTAACTGCTGGCAGAATGACGCTGTCAGCCCTGTAGAGCCCCACGGACTCCACTTTGTTCCTCCCAGACAAAAGAATGTATCCACACCGAATGGCTTCCAGAATTAAGGGCTCCCTTTGTAGTAAGTATCTTCATCATAACAATTTAATTACTTTTCGTTAAAAAAAAAAAATAAGGTCTATCCCAGGTTTTCCAAAAACCTTATCAGTGCTACCTTAAAATTAAGCACGATACCTGCAATAACAGCTGCAACTGGATTTACAGTTGGATGCAAATACAATGACCATGGATATCTGACATGGCTGTGATAGATCAGAGCTACACTTATCTAAGTCACAGGCACCTTTTCACAACTGAGGTTACATTAAATAAATAAATAAAATTATCTGATTTGCACTGCATTAAGTAGCAAGTCTTGCTTATTTATTTATATGATATTTATTTTTAAAAGTATGAAGACCTCAGGCACACCTAACTTGCTGCAAAATAGGCAAAACTAGTAAATATATGGGGGGGGGAATCAGAGAGGAATAATAAACTTCTCTTTTTCAGTATCTACTTTCTGTGATGCAATATCAAGCTAGGTAAGAAAAAAAAAAGTATAAACTTAAATGTCATTGCTAATATTTCATGCAGGAGCTCTTCGGGTATGCCTGCGTAAAAAGGTTTCCACACGGCAAGCAAATACTCCAGGGTCACTTCCATTTGACTACTAATACACCGTGATGAATGGGACAATAACAGTGTGCACTGCCTGCTATTTACATTGTTAATAGCACACAGACAGGCTACTACTGTATAACGTCTAACAAACTGTAAATCCACACCCTGTAACCTGTTCTCATAACTGTACCTTTCAGACAACACTGGATTCACAGACTTTACACCAGCTTGTACAGAATGCAGGGGGGAAATTGTTAACACGAGAAAAGGATTGCCTACTTTTGTGTCTCTTGTAAGATAAAGCACTCATTGACACTAGTCTGAGACATCACGCTCACTCCATTGAAGTACACTTTATATGAATATTTGCTGGCAATACAGAGCTGCAATTTTAAACAACTGAAACAAAGTGGCAGAAATTGATGTTTTCCTATTTCAGTTGAGGGATCCCAAGAAATCCAAATGATTTACGAGTGTCCTTTACACTGTGAAGCACATCTTCAGAGTTTTAAAATCAAAGCTCCAAGTGACAGAAAGCAGTGCCAAAATACTAGGGAATACACAAACTCATAAAGAAACATTCTAAGAGTAAAACCACTTGACAGAGAGAAAAGGATTTATCACAGAATCATTTAGGTTGGAAAAGACCTTTAAGATCATCGAGCCCAACCGATTTGCTGCACACCCAAAATCACAACCATGATTTCAAAGGAAGTCAGACACAAGACTTCAGCCAGATTACACAAATCAATGGAAAAGATCTTCTACCCCCGCAGTACTCTCCTACAGTACTGATAATAGAGCAGCATCTAAACGGAACCAGCAAGTGAAGGTTAGAGTCTTAAATGCAGCTCCTTTATTTTACCCCATATGAGGAAACAAAACTATAGCTTTTTATTATCAGAGCATTTATTTAAATAGATACAATCAAATCCTTTTGTCAGAGAAACCCATAGGGTCCCAAATAACCCTGGAACCTGCCTGTGCTGAGCATTGCATGAACACACAAGACCAGCCCATAAGGGCCACAGACTAGATACCAGTGGGCAAAAAGCAGTATCAATACTTCAGAGAGACCTGAACATTAGTTCTAACAATGTGTTTGAAACTGTAAGGAGTGGGACCCAACCGAGATCAGTTAAGACAACTGCAGGAGACCTGAATCCACACTTCCCAACCCAGGAACCTCAGTCTTAGGTAAGCTCCCATGTGTTTAAATGTGCTTCACTGTCATTTTAGTCAAGCAGAGCAAGAGCAAGTTTCAGGGAAATCTTATTTCTGTTTCTGCGTTCCAATGGGGCAAACACCTATGCGTCACTGTTATGAGAATGACAAATTAGACCATGCAAATGTTAGAGAATAATATACAGAATAGTTTAACAAAACTTATGTAAGAAGTACGTACCACGAGTAGGAGATGGATGCCTATTTTTCTGTTCCCCTCTCAACCACTTATGAAAGTTCACAAGTCTTGCAGTTGATATTCTAATGTCTAATACTTTATACCTTTTCCATTTAATGACATGCAAATTCTCTATTTAAAAGTCTAATGAAATTTATAGTATTTCACCAGTGTCATTTCAACTGCACTGTTCCTCTGAGTTTAAAGATCACTTTTTGAAATGCTTCACTGTAAATGTAAAGCCTGTGCCTCTCAAGGAAGAGCCTAGCAACCATGATTCATATGTTCCTCTTTCAAAGCTGGGCTCATTTAACTCTATCCATCTGGGAATGTTTTTCAAGGTCAAACTAAAAATTTAAACTAAGACCTCAAACTTTCCATTTATTCTTCCATAAATGCAGTTATTTAAATGGTATCAACATAGAAATACAGTTATAGGAGCTGCTAGTTACATTAATTCTATTAACGCCATAAAGAAAAACAACTTCATTTACCTCCATAATATGAAACCTCTGAAGGTTGTGACCTCTAGAATTCACTTCTCCTTTCAAATGTAACTTGGTTACAGTGTTTTTAAAAAGGTAACTTTAAATTATATACTGCTGTACTCTTTACCAAGGCTAAAACAAGCCCGTGCCATAGGCAATTCTGAGATATCTTAACTGCATTATTTGTTGAGCATGTAATAAGGAAAATGCTTCTTATTTGGAAAAGGCCAGTATAGCATCTTTCCTAATAAAAAAGGAAAACCAATAATGGACAATCTGGCATACCATACATTAAGTAACATGGAGCTCAGCACGTCTACTCTGAAAAACTTTCTTAAACTGAGCTGCCATCTCCTCTTCTCCGCAGGGATGTAGAAGCACATAAGTTAATTCCTTAGGATTTCCAGCATTCTCTTTCAGGACCATTACACTCCAGAAATTCATGCATGTGGTCATTAAAAGTAACTGTGTCTGTGTCATCTCAATTCTATTCCTTAACATCACACACAACAGAACAAATAAAACAGGCTAAAAACCCCACAGTTAGAGAACAGGTCAGCAGTTTGCGTTTATCAAGCTACTAGATTCAGTGACTACCACAGCTCTGCTGCATACTTTTACAGGTTTGTTTTGTTTGTTTTTTTTTTTAAACACCCAAATTTATCAAATTTCCTACAAGTCTTGTTGTCCCTTTTCAGACTGGGACCATTGCACAGTCCATCTATCCTAGTGTCTAATAAGACAACATCCCTTTAGAAATGAAATATCACCAAAAAAAGTAAGGTCAAGATCTTCTCCAGGACAGCAAACTCTAGAGGAAGACAGTGAAAGGAGCCCTAATCCTGGCTGTTTGCAGACACCAGAGCAAAAGTTTCCCATTTTGCAGAAGTCTGCTCACCACGACTGAAAAAAACCAAGGAGGAGAGTGAAAACTGAAACAGAGGAAGAGAAAGCAAATCTAGCAAGGGCAGAAGTGAAAGGGCAAAGAACAGACTCTATCAGAGTGAGGGCGAAAGAATAGAAAGCTTGGCCAAAAAAGTGACAAGAATACATCAGAATACTGCAGAAATATTTTTTAAGCCAGAACACTGCTAATGCTCACTTCTTCTGTATCCACTCCCAACATAAACAGCTGCTTATTATTTTTAAAAGTCTGAGTCTGATTTATCACAAACATGTATGTACTGCTTGCCATTTAGTGTAATTTGACAACGGACATTTCATGCTGATGTCCAACATGAACAGTAAAATGTTTTGATCCCCACAGCGTAGCATAACATGCCTTCAGCACACCACCAACCTGATTATACTTCCAGAATATTTTTAATCACTATAGTTAATATTAGATGCATTAAAAACACAATGCTCTAGACTATTAACTTCACACTCACAATAGATATATCTCCCTATTATCTTTACAACTCCCCAAACACAGAATTTATTTTTCTTTTTACTGGGGCCTGATCCAAATCCACCCTAAGTAAATGTACCAACTTTTATCGATTCACTAGGCTTTCCATTAAGACATCAGGGAACTGTTCTGGAGGTACTATATAAGGAAATTGTAAATAAATCCCATTTTTTTGAAATGTTGCCAGATCTGGATTGTTTGAACTATTTACTTCATGGACCAAGTACGTTCAAATAATGTCCACAACAACTATCTTGAATACATTTGCTCCATACCAGCGGTGTTTTCTCTTCTCATTAGAAAAGAATTAGTCTTGATCATACTAAGGTAAAAAAATACGTGAGTAAACCTCATTTTAACTTGACTTAACTGGTAGATTTCTTTCTCTAAAAGCATGCTTTTATTAGAACTTTTCTTTAAGATAACACAACTCTTCACCAGCATCTAAAAAAATTTCGAAAAGGGGAGAAAAAAAATACACAGCTGCAGTAACTTAAAACTAGTTGACATCTTAAAGGAAAAGAGGTTTTGTGCCACCTCCCTGAATTTGCTTATAACACTTGTGCTGGGTACTGTCAGATCCTGTTAAAGTAATAAAAATATTTCTATTGTTTTACCCTTTATGGTTGCGGAGAACATGAACGTCATTTTAATATCTGAAAGCAGACAAAACCTCCCAAATTACTATTTTTAAGAGCTTGTGATTTGGGGGAGAGGCATGAAGAGGGAGAAGGAAGACGACTAACCAGCACTGACAACCACATGAAACAGCCTGCACCAAACGCGGGCAGATTTCAGACAGAAGGCTGAGCTTGGTTACAACCAGACCAACGGCTTATAGTCAGCCCAAAAAGCTAAAATTCTGCCAAGAAATCTGCACACGGGGTGAATCCTGCTGGATCTGTTGCTGATATTAGTTGTCAAGAACAAGTAATCTTCAGGTGCAAGGACGATCTTGGATGTAAGCCTGAGGCAGCAAGCTTTCTGCACAAACAGCACTACAAGGTATCTTAACTTAGTTAAGTAAAGCTCCCATCAATTCTAAGTCATATAGTCCCTTATTTTAATTGATAAGAATGTTTAAAAAAAAGTGATCTAGGTTAACGTCTCAAAACTTACCTTTCACACAGACTTTGCTTTCTGCAACTAAAATATTATTTTCTACACAATATTCTTCCAAACTATTTTCCAGAAACACTCAAGTGCGTATCATTCATGAACACATATGTGGTTTCGTATACTTACCAATGTTGAAATGATATTAGACTACTGGCAATTTTTTTACTGTGTACTATGCAAGATGAACAAAATAACTGAAACCATATAATATTCAGAGTGCTCTGGTTTACACAAGTTTTAAGCCAAAAGAAGAGATTCTAGTAAAATATACATACTTGAGGGTTTTCTTCAAAATTTCAAGTAATGAACACTTAAGTATTAATAGAACACAAGTATTTTATGAACCATATGTGCAGGCATAAAAATTTGTGCCTGCAAAGAACATATGCATAATCAAGCAAACCAAACATAAAATGATCAAATTTACATACAGAAACACTTCTTTTAAAAATCTGTCCCATAAGGCTCATGCTCATGTTGCCTCAGATACAAAAAAGCTTTTAATACGAAATAAAGCAAAACAAATGGACATTCTCATACCTAAACTGTTTCATTTAGGTTCAGAGGGGAGCATTGCTAAAGTATTTTCTGCAAGGTTATCTATTTTTAAACTCCTTGCCGACTCCACTCTGTACATTAAGCAACTTACATTTTTTGCACATACAGCTTTGAAAGCCCAGCTTTTTGATGAGACGTTTGAAAGGCACAGCTCTCCTTGGGTTCTGAGCACAAGCGCATGAACTTTGTTTCACCATGCAGTTGCTGACTGATCAGATGAAGGAGGGAACAGCTGAAGACTTGATTAAATGTTTTTACTGCATTTTCCACTTTGGCAAATATAGCAATTACACAGCATTTTATTGAAGCCCTAAGAATATGCAAACCTCAAAGTTTTGGCTCAGAGCAATGACTTTCACTTCAAGACCCAAAAACCCCCCAATCTAGTTTAACGAGGCACAGGAGCCGCATTACAAGATTTGATCACTGTCGTAAATCTTTACTAGTGTTAGAACACTTTGTCTCTAAAAGCAGAGTCCTCTGTCCAGTCTCCTTTTGGAACCCGAGACAGTCTATTTTTCCAAAGCTAAGGTTCTGTAGTTTTTACTTTGCTTTCCCA
Source organism: Buteo buteo (assembly GCF_964188355.1). Lineage (NCBI taxonomy): Eukaryota > Metazoa > Chordata > Aves > Accipitriformes > Accipitridae > Buteo > Buteo buteo. Next base: position 8,594,995 of record NC_134191.1, read on the forward strand.
AATTCAAGGTGGAATCTTGCCCAGCAAAACCTGAAAGGGTGAAGAAGGACCTACCTCTCCTGGCTCACGTTTTCCGTGGGTCCAGCCATGCTACGTTTCCAAAATCCCATCCCCTGCACTGCCCCCTCCAGCAAAAAGGTTTGCCACATGCTGCAGGCAGCAACGCTCCTCCGTGCATACCCAAGCAGCAAATCCAAACACCAGTCTTTTTGCAAGGCTACGAGCACATTATCGCTGCAGTTCTCCTGTGGCCTTTCTTCCCTCTCCCTGTGAGGATGCAGAATGCAACACTGACAGTCGCTACGTCTCCTGTTCTCTAAAATTTAACAGTCAGGAAATTTCTGTACCATGCCCACCGATAAAAACTGAGCAGCAGATACCAAAGAGAAGTGTGTCAGGCACACATGCACCTGCAGCCTAGCGTGCAGCTGGGTGTTCTAATTTTAGGCTCGCAAGATTTGAATGTTCCCGTAATTATATATAAAACACATATTAAAGCAGACATCTAAGTATTTAGTTAAATTCTTTGTATATGAATTCAGCTACACACAATCTTTTGGAAAAATCAAGCACAAAACATATGTCAAATTGTTCATTCAAAACTACTAAACAGGTTTGCTAAGTTTATTACACAGAATAATACAAAATTTCAGTGAGCAAGTTTACAGAAGATTGTCTACAGAAAGACTGATTAATAGATTTCTCAATGAAACACAAGTAGCATATTTAAAGCTTTTCAGCAGATGAAAAAGTCTCCCCCCCCATTGTATTCTGTTACATCAGGTTTTCATCAGCAATTTGAATGTAGTCATCTGCAAAGACTATTCCCATTTAGTCATTAATGAGTTTTCAGAGTTAATATTGAAGATATTTTAAGTTCCTCCAGCCAATTTGTATAACGTCATGCAAATGCTGAACATACAATTTGTCATGTAAGAAATCTTCAAAGTCATGCATTATTTTTAGGTGACATGATCTCATCGTGCCACTACTGTATTTTAGGGAAGCCAACAAATTATTTATGTTTTTGTGTCAAACAAAACACAACAAACCCAAAACCTATTTGTTACATATCCAGTCCTAAAACAGCTTAAGGTACTCTCAAAGTTGAGTTTAATTTTGCGATTATGACACAAAAATTAAATAGACTTCAGGAAATAAAAAACTTGGAGTTCACACAGTAAAATTAAAATCTCCACTAATTTAATATGAAAGTGTACACAGAAACACTTCAATTATGCAGAAAAAAAGGGTCTATTATGGGGGGGGGGGAATAAGTTCTGGATAAGCAACTAGTCACAAACATAGCCTCAATTAAAATTAAATAAATTATCCACAGAATAGTCTAAATTGTATTTTAAGTCATATACCCTAAAGCATGCTACTGTTATGAATTGTTTTAACATCAACAGGTTCGGTACTTTTCTCCTCTTTCACACACAGCACTCTGGGTACATTGCAGCAGCCGTACTTTTGTAGTAGGAAAGAGGAAGTTTGTTTCATTTAAACCCAAACTCATGGTTTACGTAAAACTGCTCATTGCAGAAGTATTTTCATACATCGTGACTGCAAATGGTGAACATTTTCCAAGCTCCTCACCCTCTCCCATCTCCTACCTAGACATGCCTTTGGGGGGGGGGGGGGGGGGCGGAATTGGCACGTGGTTTTTGCTGTCTTTCCCTATGTAACCATCCATATCACAGCAATGCAACTGGGTGCTGGCTGTAACTCGGCACCGGGTAACTGAGGAAGTAGAGCACACGTTTTCTTACTAACTAAGAACTGGAGGAATACAATGTACCCATAACTACATCTTTTGCCATTGGAGAAAACAACACAATTTAGTAATAATAAAAAATAAACAAAAAAGTGGCATCAGAAACACCAGAGTCAATCAGTCTTTAAAAATATAAAACTTTTTCAAACCAGTAAAAATAAGAACTACAGACAGTTATGCATCTCTTGCACAATGGCATTATTGCAATCTTCATATTAAACACATCATCAGTTAACACGTTATTTTCCCTGCTACGTTAGACACGCATAGTGCTCATCTTTCAACCTCTTCTACCCTTTTCCTTGCTGAACGCAGCCCCAACTCCTGTGTGAGAGCAGCATGGCATGATTCTCTAATTGTGCAAAGACAATGCAACTTTGCACAAAGAATACTCTGCATACAGTTTATATCATGCACCTGACACCTGAGGGAGCAAATCAGCATATGCCAAAAAAAAAATTTAAGGAAAATAATGCAGATGACCTGTCAACTGAATTCTGTTCCAGTATTTTCTTTTATTAGGCAACCCAACTACCTAAAACCACCCCACCCCTGCCACTCCCATTCTCCATGCACTGGAACATCCACTTCAAAAATAAGACTGTTTCAATCACGTCTAATATAGCTATAAGGAAACTGATGCCTGCCGATTTTCACATACAGACTTACATTTCTGTACCCCTCTCAATTTGGCAGGTGCTATTAGTTTTTCCATTTAAAATTTACTTCCTTTGCTTTACAGATTTACTAGCAGTTCGTTTGATACAATTAAAAAAAAAGGCAACTTGCACAGCAACAGGCATTAAATGTACTATAGCAAAAAAAACCCCAACCAAACAACAAACCAGCAGTACTGTGATATTTAATAAGATTAAAAGATAAAGTGGAAAATAAAACAATGTTTTTGTTGTTATAGTGCAGTAAAAGAGCTAACCCACTTCTTATGTATTTGGACACACATGTAGTGACACAATTTTATACTTGGCTATTACATACCTTTAGACAAATAGATAAGACTATTTCAAGTATCTAGCTGAGGAACCAGTAAACTCTAAGACTTTACTTCTCACAGTTGATATATTCCAGCACATACAGAGCTAGTCATCAGAGCTTCCCTTCCAAGAGGGGATCTATCTGTTCAGAAGTGTTAGGCTTTAAACCAGTGTGAGTTGTCCTCTCACACACAGTTATATTAACTAAATAGGTAAGCACTGAAGAAAATCAGGCTACCTGTTCACAGTGTAAGGTTAGTAATTCCACAGGCCCAGTTCAGGCTAAAAACTCTTTAAGGAAGTGAATTTTTTTTATTATTATTATGGAATTTCAAATTCTTCTAAAGAAGAAATTTAGGTTTTGCCTTTGCACATCATCCCCCTTTTAGAATAAGCCCATCACTCTCCTTATTTCAAGATGTATTTCTTCACTGTTAAAAAGTGATTCGCCTTATTTTAGGAGCCCACCTTCAAAAAATTTTCCAGAATTCCATCTCCAAACATTACACATAAAATACATACCTGTTACAGAATAAAAAAAGACTTTGAAAACACTGGGTGAACAAATCTGTACCAGCTATTATTCTTTCATATGTGGCACTAGTTCTCTGTTACTGAAATCACCCATCTTGCTCTTAAACAGAAACAGGTTGTGAAGGACTGCAAATTTTAATATTTTTAAATTTAGATGTATTCAAAAATGAAGATCCCTTAGATCTTACTATACATGAAGAAGATCTGAAAGGGCTGACATGCTTTAAAGTAATTTGTCTGCTCTTTCATGGTCTGGGCCTCTATAACATAACCGGAACACCAGCCCACTTGTGATGTACACAGAAGGTAATACCTTCAGCAAAACAAAACAAAAGGAAAGGGGAGAAGAATTTGCTCAGACTACTTAATGTCCTGATTTGGCTGGTTTGGTCTAACTCACATTTTTGCCCCACACTTCTAGGACTACTTCTCTCCTCTGGTCCCTCTGCAGCTATCAGCGCTCCTGTCACACTTGGGAAGAAGGTATATGGATACGTATGAATGGACCTAAATACACAGGGGGAGGTGAAAAAAAAAAAAAAAAAAAAGAACTCTTCTCCCTTTTGTAGGCCAGCTAGGAAGCAAAATGCTCTACTCTTGGGGAAAAAAATACTGAATTGGGCACAAGTTCTAATTTTGAGACATCTCACGTCAAAAAGGACATAAAAACAATAAATCTGATTATACAAGCAGCAAGACAAAGTCATCCTTATGCAGATATAAGAAGATTAGACATATTCGGTGTATGACTGTGCAATGAGACACAGGCAAGTGGTGTCCCGTACACCCCTGAGAACCCCACAAACCTCAAGTGGTGGTCCCGATGCATCGTGTTACAAGACTAGGCCTGTTTGCAAACGTTTGTAGAGGAGATGTGATAGAAGATGTATAGAGTCAGTATTAAGCAAGAGGCACAGCAAAGAACATAAAGAGTTGCTATTCAAAAAAGCCACGGAAAAGAACATTTCAGAGCATTAGTTAACTGCCCCTAGATGACTCAGGATGACAATGCTAAGTAAGATTAAATAGATAACAGAAAATTGAAAGGTGAACGTTATCCTTTGATACTATAATGAATTTGTAGAGCGTACCACCCTCCAGTACACTGACAACAAATAACACCATCCACCTTCCTAAAACAGACAAAAGATAACTACTGCAAACATATCTAGGATAACAAAACCATGGTTTACAACAGAAGCGGATCCTTTGCCAGACGCAGCAGTTGCACGCGCATGAATTTCAGGACCTAGGCTGAGGTCTTCAGCTCAAACCCGCTCGGAGACGACGGCAATCTCTACTGGTGCCTATCCAGGGTAGGCAGGAAGCCAAAGCCACTGCTGCCAAACTCGTCGAGCCAGTCTTCCCAGCGCTGGCCCACAATGCACCGCTTTGTGTTTGGAAATAGCTCAAAAGCTTTTGCTTCCAGCAACAGTGTGGAGCACTTGGGGAAAGATGCCAAAGAAGTCCAAGAAAGGGTATCGCAGGGCCACCATAACAGTACGGACACCCCAAATGCTCCCATCAGTCGGTGACATCACCCTGAATCGCTGCGATGACGAACAACACAGTGCTTCCTGTGAAGCCTCGATCTCACAACATTACTCACAGGAATGCAGGAAAACTCTTAGCGTGATTAAATTATAAATAAAACTGCTGATGCTGCACCTTACCATCACGTCTTCCCATTTTACCATGAAGAGCACCATCTAACCCGACTGTGGTTTTGGTCCGTTCCCAGGACAGGGGCCTTCCTTCACATCGTTGTGGTTATCGACGATGACTCTCGACGGTGTCAGCAGGACAGAGAATTGCAGCATTGCACAGAGAACCCCTTTTTCATCCCAAGCCGTTGTAAACAAGCCTCAAACGAGACACACTGACAGCACACTGAAGATTTTACTCCTGTGCTCTACCTACTCTGTAGATAAAAATAGCATTCTTATCTCCAAGGCTATCAAGCTAACACTTCAGATCATTAAATTCAGGCCACAAAAACAACAGAAGAGACTTGCAAGTTTTATTCCAGCAGATGACACAGTGGTCTATGGCCCTACATTTCAGGGCACAACCTGATAGCCAGGCAGAACCAAAAGGAAATTTCCCAAACAAGGGCCCGTGCGTTTTGGACTTCTCCAAACACCCCATGGAAATAGTGGTATTGAAATAGCCAGGCAAAGCAAACTAAGTCAACTGGCTATTAAAGCAGGTTTTACAGAAGGAACAACAGATAAGGAAAGGGCTCTGCTCAGCCTAGATACAAAACATAATCAAACCGTACCAGGTGTAGTTCAGACATCGGTATTTCCCCCAGTCTTATAACGCAACTGGTATTAGAAGTCTTCCTTCAATCACTTAGCCACACACACAAAAAAAAGTATCTAGGACAAAAATTTGCAACCTATTACATAAGCACGTATTTGACTAGCTTTGGTAGGCAACACAGATATATTGAATTTGGCTCAAAACTTCTCCTCTGTAAATTATGAACTACAACATGGAACAGAAGCTCCTTAACAAGTGTGATTTCTAGACAGTTGCTTTGGGTAACACAACTTACACAGAAATGAAAAACAAAATTGCTTTCCGAAATTCATCTTTAAGTACTTTTATGAAGTAAACGCTGCCTATCAGGAAATTCATTTAAGCCTTTCCTCTCAAATACTTCCATTTAGTACCAGCGAGAGCAGAACGACTGCCATCTCTCTTAGCAGAGCAGAACAGACACATTCAAATACAGATTCTACGTTTTAAAAAAACAAATTATCTGAAGAAAACATCCTAAAAACCAAAATTATATTCCTTACAAAGCAAAGCCCAGCAAAGCCTTCTAGTTGTCAGAGGCAAGTTAAACTCTTTTAATACATTTCTAGTGTCATTCTAATTGAACAGGAATGAAACGGACAATTTTAACATCTCCTGGGAAAATTTATTATTTTGAAAGCTGCTTTCCAAATTACTTTACATGGCTGTCTCAATAATCCAACACCCACACTGTCTGACTATTGGGAACACTTTTCGTTCCTTTGACATACCCATCAAAAATACAGCCAGTTAACCCAAATCTTTGCAGAGTTTGAGGCCTCTGGATATTCCACACTACTATAGATTTGTTCTGAGGGGATAAGAAGAGTATTTGGTATGGCTTACATTTACGTATACTGTATAGATGATGTCTCTTTCTCCTTTTGGCATCATTTTCAACAGCCCTCCAATAAGAGATAAAAATAAATGACACCGTAACTCTTCCTCAGCAGAGTAACCCAGATTCAAATGGTATTTTCTCCAGTTCACAGTTACTGGGAACCACCTCGGGATTTTCAGCCAAAGAAACTTTTGATTTCTATTACTTGGCTTTCTGATGTAGCTAATTATTGAAAATAAATTTTAAAAAAATACTAACCAATGTGTTAAATAATATAAACTAGTTCTTACTTGCTGTTTAGTTTTCACAATACACTACTTACAACTGACCCTGATTTATACTGTAGTTATTCACTGATACATCATCCCTAACGCACTTAAAGGTAACCAAGATACAAGATCTATGATGCTATACTATCATGTAGGTAGCCATGTAAAAATCAGATCAGATTCACTCTGAAAAGATACATAATCAACCACTGTCCGACAGATTCTAGGATTACCAGACCAAATACGTGCAGGAAAAATTCAGTATCTTCTTTAAGCAGCTATCACCTTGTTTTGGAAACAACTTTAAAGTTAGAATGCAACCATTATTTCACAAATCCTTCACTCAGCAGAGATGGAGGAGCTGCTTAATCCAGCATTACTGGGAGGAAAAAAAAAGATTGTAGAACCACACCCTAGGTGTAAACCAATACAGATTTTCTTCTGTATTTTAGCCTGAAACAATAGCCAGAGGGTGTCACTTAGGCTATACACACCTTGACAAAGCAATGGCTACAATATCTAGGGGCTGACAATTAAAATGTTTGCATAGCGAAGTACTTCTCTGCCGACTGTCTGATCACAAGGTTGCAGTGAGTGTGGCTGTCGCACACATGCAAACTCTCCCGCCCGCCAAGCCCCATAACCTGGTCCTGCGTCCTCCCTCCAGTCACAAGCAAAACCATGTTGACTTCAGGGGCTCATGGCAAGACCTCACATCCCCCGATATCACTAAATACACTAGCAGAACTCCAATTTTCCCACCGACAACATCTACTACATTGTTTATGCAGTCAATGAAAAAACCTGTAGACAGAAAACTGAATTTATGAAGGGCAAAATACAACAGAATTTGACGTTAAAGGAAAACAAACATCCAATTTACTGTGTATTCAGCACATTATTTGCTTTTCAAATTTAACTCATTAAAGTTTCTACACTTCATTTTAATGCAAGCTGCTATAGAACTTTCAGGCAACTATATCAGCATTAAACTATCCAACAAACTTTCTTGCAAATAAAACTGAGGGGGCTCTAAATTTCAGAACAAAAGCACACATCATGGACTTACAACCTCAAAGCTGCTCCCTCTTGAATTTTAGCCCTTCAGCTGCTTTGTATACATTTTTTCAGTGCCAGTTGAGATCACTGCATTTTCTATCACACTATGAACAGTTGATGAAAGATGCAAGTCCTGCTTAGTCACAGAAAAGCAGATCGAGAACACTGTGTAAGTTTTCTGGCTGTTATAATCCCATCAGAAGAGAAGAGAGGCATAACCAATTATCCGTTTCACCTTTTACTATCAATGAAGTTTGTCTATGGGCTACGCTGAAGCTATCAAAAGTTGAAATCGGGGCGAGGGTGAGCTTGTAAATAAAAGATTCTTCTCATGGGAAAACAGGTTACCACAAAACAGCTTATTCCACAAGGGCTGACAAGCAGCATTTACACACAAATAACTGAGCATCTGAGTATTTCTAATCTACTTGAGCCAATAACCTGGAACATTTACCATCACAGTGATCGTTTCCAAAGCTAGTGATCATGCCTCCAAGTGATGTGGGAGCAGCTGCATGTGCAGTTTACTTTGATGAAGTCATACCCCGTAGTATCTGGGGTTACCACGAGTATCTCTCTCACCACGAGAATCAGTCTGACAGCCACTGCACCACCGGTCCTGGCTCACAGCTGCACACAGCCTGCACAAGCAGGAAGAACTTTTGACTGTGCAAAGCCTTCTAGCAACAAGAACACCAATTACAATAAATTCATTGCCTTCCATGACAACTGCTTTTACAGTCATGCTACTCTGCTCCATTATACTTTGAATTCCCTGTGCCAGATTTTAACACTTGCTGCTAAAAACTTAAAGTGCAAGTACTCACCTCTGTGCTGTCACCTAAGCAGTAAGAATGTCTAGCAAGTAATGTTGTGTATCATACATATGGGCAACTTCCATAGCAGTGGTGATTTTACTCATTAAAAGGGAAGAGAAACAACTTTTAAGCATCTTAAAAACTATTTAGAATAGTTAATTACAAATCATATACTATAATGATTTGTGAAAGATGAAATCTTTTCTGTCATGTAAGTGATAAGAGATCTCACGTATCCCCAGCTGGCCTTTGGTAGTTACAGCCATAGGCTAGGCATAGTCAGAACAGGTGTAAGAACTCTATGCATTTTCTTTTATAGATCCACTGCAATGGAAGAAATAGCTTTTAAAACAGTTACCTTGGAGAGAGTAATCTGCATCCTCTTAACCCAATTTATTTAAAAGTACCCTTCACTAAGCCTTTTTGTCTTTCCTGCTCTACTTAGATGATAGTGTTATCAATTCATGTGAAAGTCGTATTGCTACATAATATTTATCACATTGTTCTTCTCTCACTCAGCATTTGTTGCTCGATATAGAACAGAAACTATACAAAAAGCAATATTTAATCAAGTATTATCAAGACATCACCTCTTCTGCATAGGGATAACCTAGCTAATCATACATACCACTTAAGAAGCATTAGATAACAGTGAATTCCTGACTGTTAGGTATGTGTATAGAAAACCAGTTCAAAGGCTCTTATTAAATAAAAAATTAAAAAAAAAAATCCTGCTTTCTCACATATTATGGAGAGATTGAGGCAGTTTTGTGGCAGCAGTTCCAGTGAAAGTCCCCAAGGCCTTGCAATATCACACTAATACTATGGTAATATTTAAAACTCGCAAAGTATCTTCAAAGCATAAAAGATGACACTAACTTGCAGTCTAACTTCACAATATTCTATTTATAACATGTGACTCATCTCGCCAGAAATAATTAAATATTGTAAACAGAACTTAGATTTAAGGGAAAAAATAACAAGAAGAGAATGAGGGACAGTCACTGCAGATAATCTCAAAAGTAGCATCCCTTCAAATTGCATGTTTTTCAAGCTATCTCATAAAATCTCTACAATTTTCTTAAACAGTTCAATGCACTTTTAAAGTCTCCTTGTAATTGTTTTACAATAACCAGTCCACAAATCCTTAAAACGCTTTGTGTAAATAGTCAATTAAAACGCAATGAAATGAAGAGGAGATTTATCTGATTACAGACTCTGAATAGCTATGCAGTATGTCAAAAAAGAAGCATGGCACTTTGTACTGCTACCCTAAAATATTTATTTCAATCTATTAAAAATTCTCACTGTATTTGCAGGCAGTCAAGGACTATAGAGCCCTCTAAGCATCTTTGACATGATTTAACACAACAAAAATCAACTCAACTGAGCACCTCCCAAGGCTGAATAAAAACAAATTTAAATTTGAAATAAGATGCTGTCTCTTACTTGTATTTACAACTTAATATTGGAATAAAAGTTTCACAAATGCTTTAATTATTTATTGAACCTGCTGCTGGGAAAATTTGAGACCTTGGGTCTATGTGATAAAGATGCTTCTAGTGAGGGCTCACCCTCCTGGCCTGGTCCCGGATTTCATTGCTCAAACCTGCCCAGCACGGGCTCAAGAACAAGGGTTCATTGCATAGCTCTCAGTACCCTCACAGCTCTAGTAACTTCCATTAATAACAATTAATATAATCAAATCTCAAAGCTTCTGCTGAATGCCCTAGAGGTCCACGGAGTCTTTTCCCCACACCCCCTCTCCCCTGGACATATTAACTGTCCAAGACCAGAAGTTCAACTGTTATCAGGTGACACGATGCTGAACAGAACTTGCTCCCACCTGCTCTTCTGACAGATTCCTACAGTCACAAAGTCTTCTGGAGTGTCTTCTGAAGGTGCCCACCAAAACGTGACAATCTGCATTCCCACAGAAAATTCAACACTTGCTTTATTAAGACCAGTATAGTCTAAAACCTGTAAGGCTGGTATCATGCTACATCACCACACAGCCAGCATCAATTCTGACCTGCGATACCTCCAAACACCATCTAATGCATCAGTGACCATCACTCAACTAACCTCAACCTACAATAAAGTAATTGCCTCCTCTGCACCTCCCTCCATGACCATCCAGAGGACCATCTCATCCAAAATAGCTCAGTTATGTACACAGAGCAATCAGAAACTTCCTTGGGATTCTCACAAACACCAAGTACAGTTAGAACAAATCACTGGCAGACTAAGAGTGGCAAAGACCTCTCTTCAGCCAAGATTCAACAATCTTGATCAACAACAATTAATCAAATTGAGTTCAAGACCCAAGTTACAAATGTTCTGTCCTCCTCCTCCTATACTTTGTTGTCAGCTAGCTATGAACAAGGGTGACAGTACTAGTGAAGCGCTTGAAATAGGCAGTACCAAGGGATTCACCCCTCAAAGGATGTAATGCACACACACCCCCACAAAAAAAAACCCAACAAAAAAAGGGACTGTACATGTAACTGAAAGAATGAGATGCTTAAGCTCAAGTAAAGACACCCCATGGTTTCAGCATGCACTGAATATGCCATTAAAAGCAAACACTCAAACAATTTTAAATTGTTCAACCAAATCTCCCTTCTGTTCTCCACGCTTTTATTTTCCATTCTGAGATGCTACAGCTCCTTTTGCATTTGTATTATTATACTTATTTCAAAATTATTTCATGAGTCTATATAATAATCTAACATACTTTCACCCCAACTGCTTCAAAAAGGTTGCATACATTAACAAGTATTACTGCAAGTAATGATGATCTCTGTTAAGAGCAGATAGGTTCTTTGTCTCTCCAATACAGCCTTGGGGGTGCTGGTGGTTTGGGTTTTTTGTTTTATTTTGTTTTGTATTTATTTTATATTTGGGGTTTTGTTTTATTTTATTTATTTGTTGTTATTTATATAACTGGTAGCAATTAGAAATTTACTGTGGGGAGAGTCAGAGTTTCTTGGCGGGTGAGCGAGGGTTAAGCCCCCAGTCCCAATAAACAACTTTAGACTTCGTTGTACCTACTCAAGAGCTTCTCTACTCTTCCACAGACCAAAATGAGCCAAGCCGTTGTCAAATTTTGCAAGAAGCAAAAGCTCACTCTCTTGAAGCCTGTCAAAGTTACCAGGAATGAACTCTATGCTTACAAACACAGTTCTATTTAGAGATCATCTTCGCAACAATAACGGGCTAGAAAATTTTTTAAAAGCAAACCAAATTCAACACAGGTTAGCGAGAATCTCCTGAAAAACAAACTTGTTTGCTGAAATGTTTCAAGCACTGATCACAAAGTCTGACACTATGAATCATTTTCTTCAAATGAAAAAGTATCAGATACTACAGACACTCAATCTCCTTTTGAGACCTGCTGCATCTCCAAGATGAAGTGAGTGTATGCGAGCACGTTGGCTGCATCTGATGGCACACGCTCCCAATGTCTCACACAAAGAAGTTTGATAGATGCACTTCAGTGAAGTTTCATTTTAAAATATAAGAAAAAAATGCATGAAGAGGACTAGATTTTCTGCCTCGCTGTTTTAGAACGCATTTACAAATTATATGCTATACTTGCTTCATATACCTGCTGTGTGGCACGAGAATCACACCTTTAGCTGGTTCACAAGCAGTAAGTAATTAAGCAACTGTATGAGCTAAAAGATTCTGTCATGTGAACTACATATGAAAGTAACTGAAGTACAATTGCTTCTAACATGCTCTTACATTGATAGTATTGCTCATCACAAGAAGATTTCAGTGTACAAAGTTAAAGTAAATTTTAAAGCATACTTTAAAGTAAAATTTTCCCGTAATGATGTATGCCCCTTTCTCATTTCCATCTGTTGGGGATTTTCTGTACCAAAAGCAAGCCAAGTCCATTGGGCCTGTACCTTACACCTGCAGCTCTAATTTCTACATCAAAGCTCAGAGTGGACTGTTACTGCCTCAAAAAGCAACATGCAGGAAAGCACCCAGACAGTTTCTCACTTTTGTGAAGGTCTGCAAGGATCCCAGCAGGAATGACTGCATATTACAGATTAGCAGAATAGAAAGCATATAAAAGCAGTGAAAAAGAAACAGGGAATTATGAGAGACAAACATTGGGAGTTTGGGAAGCCCAAATTCAATTTCTAGCTCTTACTAGAATGCGAGCTTGGTTATGTCAAGAAGGGTTAGATACAGAAAAACGTGTTTGAGACTATGAACTAATTTTAGTTTCCTGATCCCTACATGGAACTGGCATCACTGACAGGTATTAAGGACTCATCAGGCTTCACAACCACCAGCATGCTGAGAGAGGAGCTGCCTGATCAGCAAATAGGAAATGCCAGTGACAAAGGTGTGTCTGAAATCCTGCCTCTCTCCACAGCTTGCAAATGTAGTCCTGGAATTACACGTCCTTTATTTCTTTAAAAGTGTAACAGGCATCCTTCTTTTCCTTTAAAGCATAACAAAAGGAGAAGCTGGTAATGCTAAGCCCCTGTTTAATACAGTGTTACAACAACAGGAATATTCACTCTTTATTCAGAAGACCCAAACTCTACTGCCTGCAAGCCTGGAATCCACCCCTCGCCACCAGGCAGGATGACAACGAAGCTATTCCCACTAGAAGACGCAGAGAAACAGCGCGTGGGAAAGGAGAATAACTACAACCCATAACCCAGTGGGTACACAGGCCGGTGGGAGCCTGACCTGAAAGCTGGCAATTGTTAAATAAAGAAAATAGTTCTTGGTTTTGAACCCAGTTCTAGTAAGTGGGCTGTAAAGCCATGTTCCCTCCTTCGCTCCCTCTCCAGGCCATGAATATTTAATTCTTTTATGCAAACTGGAAGAGTTGCAATGCAAGGTTAAATTAGCCTAAATAACCTTGAAGTCCTTTTGTGAAGTTGGGCCTCTGAGTCAACTCCCAATCTGCAGAGAAATAACTTCCTTACACAACAAGTTCTGTTGTTAGCCATATTTAAAATACTGTGTGGTTCCATGACAAAAATCTTGAGGTTAGAGTTGATTAGACAAAATTTGCACCTTCAGTTCACCTTTCTGTGTTAAGATCCACGGTTTAGACAGTGCCATTATTTAATAAATGTTTGTTCTTCAATTTTAAATGCAAAATTCTTCCTGGGAAAAGCAATCAGTGACAGTATTCTCAAAATTTTATTTGATAATGCAACACATACATATGCTGGCATGTTTTGCTGCTCCCCTAGTTCTTTAAGTGCAAATTTAATTAATACTACTTTTTCTTTTGCTTTATTTTGCAGTAGGCCAAGCTCCCTACAGACTAGCTACAGGTATACGCCAAGTCAGTGTCTCATTCATATGTCATAGAACAACCAAAATAAATAGACTTCTGGAAGCCTGTCAGAGCTACTAAGTTTCACATTTAATTCTCAAAGTGTTTTATGAACTTCCTACAACTCATAACCCTGCAAATCATTCACATGGTTGGAGTCAGTGCAGAGAAGCTGTGTCTCAGTGGTCAGCCTATGCATAAACAGTTTCATGATCTCTCTCCAGAAGAGGGGTGAAGAAAAAAAAAAAAAAAAAAAAGATTATTCTTCACCCTGCCAGCTAATCTTTAAAATCTGGAAACCTCAGATGCTTGCATTTTATGAGGTAGAAATAAGAAAGAATGTTTGAAAATCCTTATTAGTAAAATCTTTGCTAGGATAATGTGTGTGCTTATTGTTATAAATGCTGTTGTAGCACTTGAATGATTTGCCTATTCAGAAAAATAAATTAAATATCCAACATAACTGTTAGACTGGAACTCAGCAATGAAGTAATAAAGTGATTTTTCAAATACCTAAGAACTCACTCGTACATACACTTAGAAGATGGCAAAATGGCACAAGTGACTCTGAATGCAGCAGTATAGCTGTCTATTACATCTTTCTTACAGGCCAGTGACCACCGACTCTGGTCCTAGAAACTGATTTTTTCAAAATTTTAGCAACACTAGGAATTCTACAATAAACAGACATTCTGATTCAGCCTCAATACGGATCACTGCCTCCCAATCCTACTAGCCCGTGCCGCCTTGCTTTAGGTTTCATTTGCTGTTTGTAGCTCACAAGCAGGTAAGTGCTAAATCAGATCATCTCCTAAGGTCCCTGGCAAGTCCGCCGTTCTGCGATCATAAACCAAGTTTACAAACTCTGTCTTCCATTTCTAAGAGCGTCAAATAAATGACTCGGTCTAACTGATCTAGTATTTAAAACAACGAGGCCTATTCTGTGGCACACGTCTCAGAAAGTCCGATGGAACCAAGCTAGTTCCAACTATATTAAGAAAGTTTTAGAACATTTCTCTACTATAAAACAATTGTTAAACTGGAAAAACAAACAAACAAAAAATTGAACATCACAAACCAGACCCATCGCTGTTTTTTCCCACTCCCTGTTACAAAGTCACCAACGATCTATAGCTTTCATTCATCATCTGCTTACAACTTCAAGTAGCATTGCTACTCTTGAAACGAAGTGGGCCATTAATGGGCTTTTGCTAATCACAGGTGAAAGGTCACTGTCATTTAGCAGTACACTAAGAAATAAACATAACATCTTGACATGACAGAGAACTGCATCAGTGTTCAAATACTGACATGGATTATATTAAGAATCAAAATACCTTAGCTCAAGAGAAGATATTATCAGTGCTGGTCACACAGTTTTCTCAGGACTATTTATAGTCTTAAAGAAAAAAAAAATCCAAGTATAAACCCAGTAAAGACACTAAGTAACCTATGCCCTACCTTGTAGCTTTGAGATTATACATTAATTTAATAATAATGCTATTAACACCACTCACTGACAGGCCGCAAGTCCCAAATCCAAAGCGACGGGATTGAAGTTTCCTTTCTCTTTCCCGTGCACGTCCTCTCGTACCTAGTTACGAGCAGGAAAACTTCTCCGTGCACTTTTCTTCGAGAACGAATCGCACTCACCTTCTCGGCAAAGTCGCATCGCTTCTCGGTTTCTTCCATATTCCTTGAAACTTTCTTCTAATGCTGTTCCTAAAAGCAAGAAGCCACAAGACCTCCGTCAGCGCACAAGTCGGACTGACCGCTAACCCGTTCCCCCCCAGCAACAAACCAGCCCGTGGGGGACACGCTCTCCTACCGCTGCGCCAGCGAACACGGCTTCGGAGACACCGAGAGCTGCCGTCCTGTCCCCCGGAGGGGGCTGCGGGGCCGGCCGAGTGGCTGTCAGCGGAGGGGGATGCCTCACCTGAGGCTGGAGCTCTGCCCCCCCCCACCCTCCCCAAGCCCAGGCTGAATCGAGGGCAGGAGGTGCCGGCCTCCGGGGACCGGCTCAGACCTCTCCTCGCACCGTGTCCCGGATTACAGGAACTGGGGCAAGCGCTGCCCGCTCCGCGCCGCTCCCGAGCCCCAGGCCCCGGGGCTGGGGGGGGGGGGCGCCTCCGCTCTCGGGGGCCGCGTACCGGACAACGAACTCGGCCGCGACGTTGGAAAGAGGGGGGGGGGAGGGCGGGGAACGGACGCAACCTCCGCCCGCCCCGGGCCCGGGCCCCGCGGCGCCCTCCTGCCGGGCACCCCGCCGCGTCCGACCGGCGCCCCGCCGTTCCCTCCCGCGGCGGGGCCGCGCCCCGGGGCACCCCCGTAAGCCCAGGGGGGGAGCCCGGTCCGGTAGAGGGGGGGTTGGTGGGGAGGAGCCGTCGCCGCTCACCGTCGTTCCCGTGAAGTTTAGCAGCATCGACCCAGTGGCTCCAGGGCTGCCCCAGCATCGCCTCGGGGCTGGGCAGGGACCTGCGCTCCCCGACGGCCGCCATTGCCGCTGCGGTGGCGGCGGGGCCGGCGCCGCTCCCGCCTCCTCCGCCTCCGCCTCCTTCGCCGTGGCGGGGCCGCCGCTGCCGCTGCCTGGCCGCCGCCGCGCTGCGCTGCTCCCTTCTGACGTCACCCGCGGCCCGCGCCGACATTCTTTCCGCTGCTATAATGTAACGAGAGGAGGAAAAAAAAAAAAAAAAAAAAAAAAAGTCATCGGGCGTTTAAGGTGGCGCCGCGCTTTTAAGGAAGCGACCGCGCCGGCTGTCAGCCCGTTCGCTCTCCTCCCCCGCGGGGAACCTGCGGCCCTGGGGGGGGGGGGGGCGGCGACTCACCTCTGCGGCGGCCCGGGGGGCAGCAGCCGGCTGCCCATTATTGTACGGGGAGCGCTCCCTTCCTCTTCACCGTGTAGGTGAGGCGCGTTTGTGTGTTTGCGCTAACAAAGCGGCGGAAGGGAGGGAGGGGGGTGGAAGGGGGGGGTGTGTGAAGAGAGCAGGGCTACGCCGCCCGCCAGGCGCTCCCCGGCTCCATGAGCCGCCTTTCTCTCTCCTCAACCGCGACCCTACAAAAACAACGGCCGCATCACAACCCCTCCTGGCACCCGCTGCCCCGGGAAGGGGGGGGGGGGGGGGGCGGACCAGCGACGCGACGCGGCGAGGCGGAGCCGGGCTTAGTGCGCCCCGCCCCTCCTGGCCGGTCCACCTTAAACCCGGCGCCTCCTTAAAGGCAGCGGCGAGCAGGAAACTCGCTCCGGGCGGGCGGCGTCCGTGTCCCCCCCCCCCCGCCCCGGCCCCCCCCGAACGGGGGGGGCCGGGGCGGGGGGGGGGGGACACGGACGCCGCCCGCCCGGAGTTGCCTTCGTTAACCTCGTAACCTGTCTCCCGGGGGGGGGGGGGGGGGGCTGTTCTTTTTAAACAACAGCTTTTTTTGTTTGTTTGTTTTGCCTCAACTTCGGGATGACGTCGAGCGGCGTTAAAAGATGCTTTCGTGCCTGAAAACTCTTCGCGACAAAGTTTAAGCTTTGCAAAATCAAGTTATTTGATTTAAAAAAAATAAATAAATCTGGGCTTAGAATCTGTTTATTGCAGCGTTTTCTCTCCAATCGACTAAAATGTTCAAGTAGCAATGTCAACCTCGCAGGCCATGATCTGCAAAGATTTCTGGCCACGCTCGATGCCACTGTCAGTAATAACATCCTCGATGAACAGGCAAAAAACTTAATAAATCTGATCTTCTATAGGTACTCAGCCCACACGTAAGCTCAAGAGCATGGGACTTGTGCCGTCAGCGCAACCGCTCGCAGATCCCATACGTGGATTTGCAAAACTAGACAGCAGAAATCAAAACTGTAAATAAATTTGTTCAGACCACACGGTCCCAGTCCTGCAGAGGTGTATATACGTGCGGGCTTAGCTAAGGCTTCGCTATTTTCATTTAAAGTGTGGAACTATACAAGCTATAGATGTTTCTTTCCAGATTTATGCATATAAAAGATGTATAAATACAAGCTCATCAGACAATTGTCATATGAGATGGGATAGGTTGTAATTATAATAGTTTCAGCGTTCCACCCAACTGATAATTTATGTCACACTGAGAATGTATCTTGTAAAATTGTAGATCTAATACAGAACAGCTAGTAAGACTTTTCTCTCCTCTTGATCACTGCAAGTCTAACTTAATTCCTTAATAAAAGGCAAGCACCACAAGATTTAGATAAAGAGAGCAACAATGACTTCTGCTGCAGACAGCTGTAGCAGGATTAATTAACAAAGGCTATCAACTTCTTGAGCTGGGCCCTGATCTTTCAGACGGTTACACTTGCCCTTAACTGTACTGTAGCTTCCCAAAACAGTAAAATAACTCTTCATCTTAGTCTGTGCATGAGTAAAGGTGTTTATGGAACCAGCGTCTGATGATAAATGATGAATGGAGGGCATTATTGTTTGATTAATTATCAAACAGTATACTTTAAAATACAGAAAGCTACTTCTAATTAAAGCTGAGAACGTCACTGGAAGAAAAATGTCAGTCAGGTGCTAAAGAGTTTCTGAACAGAACCTAAGCTTTTTTTGTGGTGTAGAAGCCAGACAGGAAAAAAAAAAAAATCTATGACTGATTTCTTTCAAGCTTAGTTCTTCGAGTACTCCACAAATGGAGTCCATAGCTGAATTCAGACTCCAGCCATAGGATAAGGCAAGTTACAGACAGAACAACATTCTCTGTGTCAAATATTCTGCTTTATATTACACACTTCATGCATACAGCTCTCCTTTGTTCTGGAGAAGGCTGTCAGAAAGCCGCCTCAGCTGCAGTTTGAAAAAGAATCCTCCGTACATCCGAGTGTCTATCAAATTCGTAAAGGCTTTTCCTATTATTTATTTTACTTCGATCGTAAAGCAAATGTAGTGATGGGTGACCAAACAGAGCCATAGAACACCATCATCTACCTTTTAATAGTGACAGATTTTACCATGGAATATCAATTTAATGTTCACACATCACACGATTCTTTTCTTTAAATATTACTGATGTACGTATGTCAAATTACGCAAAAGTAAAATGGCTTAATTTGGGAAAATTACATTGATTAGCTAGCTACTTTAACAAGCCAATATATTACTGAATTTTCAGTTTCTAAGGTTGATACTCATCAGGTTACTCAAAAGCGCCTCTTGCTTTAAAAGTGCCAGCCAAACAGGTAAAGCACACATCACTTATTTCATACAGCTTTATCCCCTTTCTTGCTCGTTTTTGCTCTTTCAAACTGGTTGTTGCGTTTTTTTCCCCTCCCGCTTTCACAGCTTTTCTTTCTTTCCTATATATTCCCACTCAAGATCTAATTCTGCAGTCTGGGCCTCAGGCTGTCCTTTAGTAAACCTTCTTCCGCTAGTAAGGTATTTTCCCACTGTGTCGTGAGTACATCAGTATTCCAGTAGAGGGAGGAAAGTGGCAGCAGAAAGATCAGTTCATCAGTTCAATGCACAAGGCCGATTAGTCAGAGAGCAGGAATAGGGGCAGGTGAAAAACTAATTTTACAAGGACTGGAGGTGGAGAGAATTTTCTTTTCCCACTAGGTCGAAATATGTGTTTGGGTTTTTTTAAGCACGCAAGTTCAATTCTCTTAAATTGTTTCCATAGTGCTATACATGCATGCATTGATGATTTTAGGGAAAAGTAGGGGAAACCCTGAAAATCCATCATGTTAGAAGGAGATCAGAATTGAAAACACACGTACAAGCTGTAGACTTTGAACAGAGATGACTATTACAAATCCGAGACATCCAGGTCAGGAATATGGTCATCCAAAGCTCCCCTGGCAATCAGCGGAGACCTGGGGATACTTTTGGGATCAATTTGGTCCCTCCCGGTCCAAAGCACTTTTTGAAGAAGCCCTTCTCTTCCCACTGACCACGGAAGTAGTCAAGGATGACCATACAAATAAATTAGGCACCTGCATTAGGCACCCAGAATTAAGTGTGATGAATCTAGTCAGGAGCTGGCAGAACACACAAGTGTGGAAGACACTGCCTAGAAGCCAATGCTCCTTTAAGAGAACAAAAATGGGCCCAGAAATGCTACCAGTTCAAAGGGCTTAACTGAGGAATCTTAACCGAGGAAGCAAAATAGCCCAAGAAGTAGCACTGGGACTGAGACAGTGTGTGAATAACCATAGACTGTTTGTACACGTGAATGAGAACAGGTATTCAGAGAACTGAGAGAACAAACAAAGTAAAGCTCGGATAGAAAGTGGAGAAGGAAAAATGTGAGGCAGGAAACAGCGGATGATGCAGAGAAAACAGCCAAATAATGGGATGAAGAAAGCATAAACAAACAAACAAAAAATATAACACAGACTGCAAAAGGAAAGAAAGAAAGGAGTCAAGAAAGAGGAAACAAAACATAGAAAAAAGGACAACCCACAGTTTTAAAGCTCACTAAATAGATTTAACAATGTATTACACATGGTTGGCGATACTATGATTAAATGTGTGCCTGCAAACAGCATGCAACTGCTTAAAACTGCAGAGGATGGTTATTTTGCAGCATGACACTGCAGGCATTTTTTCACCTGTACCGGCAGGTTTCATTCTTTTGCCAGGTGGTCCGGGAAAGCTGTTCAAACAGGGAACACCTACCTCAGCTGTTCAGTTAGAATCTGTAAGACAGCCTCCGTACAGAACCTGAGATATAATAACTCTGAACTGGAATGAAGAAGGAAGGATGAGTCTGCGGCCGAACTCTTTTAAGAACAGAAGTACAGTGATATGATTCACCAATCATCTTCTGCAATGAAAGTGAAAGGATACAAGAACTGAAGTGTGAAGGGAAAGACAGGGAGAACCTACAAGGGCGTCACTTTATCAGTACCTCGGAAGAAAGAAAATAGTGAATTCACAAAAAAGTCTGTCAAGGAAAAGATGTGAGGGGCATTACAGCATTAGAGGAAATCAAGTAAGTTAACTCTAGCCAAAAGGTATGAAATTATTAAGAAGGGCTTAAAAACTAAGAACAAATATTATTAGTGAAAACTTGCTGGTAGATGAGATTCAGGATGAAATGACAACTCAAGTAGCTGATATGCTGAAGTGAAGTCCTGACCCTCCCATCAGCTCCTGCTGACAGCAGTGGAACTGGGAGTACCTTTTGTGCATTTTAAGATACGTCTCCAGTATGAGAAGTATAAGAATGTAATTGGGCAAGAACGGAAGCAAGAGATAAAAAGTTCATATGAATCAGGACGTCCAGATGATGAGAGAACTATCCAGCCATAACAAAACAGACCATTTCATTTAAGCCCCACTATGGAAAAATATTAGTACATTAAGAAAAACGCATTATGGTAATCTGTAGCTCGCTCTCCCCTCCAGTGAAATCAAGCAACTTCTCCCTTTATAACTATACACAGGACTGTAATCCTGCAGAATAATAATCAAGAGCAGCACACAATAAAAAATTATACAACAAACCATGCCAGTCTATTATCCTTTTTCCCACAGATCCTGGGAACAGGTTGATGTGTATAATTTTATTTATGAGTAACACTTCAAAGGGGGAGCCGAAGATGCTCAGAAGTGCTGGTATACAGCTACATTAAATACTGGAATATGAAATTATTGTGGATACCTGCTATAAACCACCTGTACCAGGGCAAAGAACAATACTGTTAAGATTAGAAGACTAACTTAAAGTATCCTTTTCTGAGGAGAAGGCATGGGGGAATGGAGGCTAATAAATATAAGTAAATCTGCCAAGAATTCTGCATTAGGATGAGGATGCAATAGACGCCCCTATATGTTTATCCAAACATCACAATGACTATACTGATGATAGTATAACATTTTTACACTCAAATTATAGCCAATGTCATTTCCATGTGTTAATATACAGTACCTAGCAAAACACTGCAACCAATTCCTTCTTTACTTTATTATATGCAAGTCAAATTTCTGCAAGAATTGATGACACAGTGATCTAAAGCACAATAAGGAGCATAAGGAATACAGGAACACAGATCTTTGCCCTGCTTAGATGTCACTAAGTACTGTCAGTTCTTGAAGAGAATGTTACAGAGAAAACACTGAATAGTGACACAAAGTTTTCAAGTGTTAAAGGTAAATAGGTAAAACTACACAAAATACATCCAGTTAATGATTTGGAAATCAGACTAATGTTTATTAATTTTACATAAGGTATTGAAATCACCTTTTGAATTTGGAAATGTTAAAACAATTTCGGCAACCTAACTATGCAGATGAATCATTTTAATCAGAGGAATCAGAAATGGGTATGACCTTTTAAATTCTCATCTATACACAGAGAATATGATATTAAAATTTAGAATGATTAAAATACACAGCTGTTCAGGTCAATCGTAACAAAACATTAGTGCTGAATTTCCATTTATTGAAATCAAAGCACTTAATGGGAACAGTTTGATAGCAATGATCTTCTGATGGCACCTAACTACCACGCAAGGTTTCGTAACCCTGCCTGGTTTCTTGCCAGCTTGTTTACATGGCTCCTTGGCAATCCATTGAGGCAGAACACTCTGGGTCCGAGCACAGCCCACGGGGCCCAAGAGTTCCCTGAGACAACAATGATGCCTACCTATGATGTGAAGCTGCCCGAGTCCTCATACCCTCAGAAGCTTGACATGCTGATTAACATCAAATCAAGGATCCTGAGAACCCTGGCACAAGCAAATTTAAATTTATACCATTCTTCTCACGTTTGATTGCTGCTTCCTGATGCTACCTGCACTGATCACATGCTTACCAAGTTAGCAACAAAATATCATACAAATTGAACATGGACAGGTCTACAGGACCTGACAGGATGGATGCAAGGGTTCTTAAAAAGTTAGTTTGAAAAGTCATGGATGTGAACCATGAGATTCCTGGCAAACTGGCTGAACTGCTGTGCTCAAAGGGTAGTAATGGCTCAAAATCAAACTGGCAGTCAGTCACAATGGAGTTCCTTGGGGGTCAATACCAGGCTCAATCCTATTCACTACCTTTTAAAATGATCTGGATGATGGGAATAAATGGATCCTCACCAAGTCTGCAGATGACATGAAACGTGGAAGACACATAGATACACCCGAAGGAAGTGTCACTATATACAGAGACTCTACAGGCTGGAAGACTGGGCCAGTTCAAGCGACATATTAAAAACTGGACAGGGTCCAGCAGAGGGCCAACAAAGTGATTAGAAGGTTGGAAAACTTACTGAAGAAATGCTAAGGAATTGGGTTTGCTCGGCCTAAAGAAGAGAAGGCTCAGGTGGGATGTAATCACAGTCTTCCAGTAAGTAAAAGATAATTATAGAGAAGATGGAGGTACTCTCTTCACAAGAAACACAGTGACAGGGCAAGAGGCAACACACACAATTTGCTTCAGAAGTTCTGTCTGGATACAAGAAAAAACATATTCACTGTGAGAACAATTAAATATTGGAACAGGTTGTCCAGAGAAATGGTGGACTTTCCCTTGCTGGAAATATTTAACACTTGGCTTGACCAGGCCTCGGATAACCTGCTTTCAACAGAAGGTTGGACCAGATGATGTCTAGAGGATTCTTCCAATCTAGACCTTCCTGTGATTATATGGAAATCTGATAGCTGTTGTGGCCCTATTTAGTGACGAGGAGCAAGGAAGTAGATAAGAACAACACTAATTTTTGCAATCCCAGGCACTGTGGGTTCACTAATATAGCCAATTCTCAGGCTGCTGGAAAATCCAGGGAAGCATTTTGTTATAGAAACTTCAGATACTACAGCTTCCAATGTTACATACTGCAGGAGCCACGCCATGACAAACATTCCTGACTCTTCCTGAGCCCAGGTTAGCTCTGCCACTTAAATAAGTTCTGCAGACCAGCTCCATGCTAACTGTAATGGCCCTTTCTGCTGCAATCTATTTTTAAATATATTAAAAGATGATTTGCACAGCAAATACTAGCCAGGCTATAACAGACTAGATTCTTCAAGTCCGTGCATAAGAAAAATGCAAACTTAGAGTGAAGTCTTTTCTTTTGTGATGTCAAGCAAAAATATACAAAATGGTGAAATGCACATGATGATAAAGAATAGAGGTAAATGTAAGGGAAACCGAGAAACAGATATTGTTTCAATGAATTAGCAGTACCTGATAAAATAATCTGCACTAGCAGCTTTTTAGCCAAAATTTCAATTTATTATCATCACTTTCTCTTTTTCCTAATGTTCTGCCAGGAACACTAGTCATGGAGAATAACCCCACTGTGTTAGGCAACTGTGCAGTCCTTACCTCAGTTTACAATTCTACTTTCTGAACTTGTAAGATAACAAAACTGATGCAGCTGGTAGGCTATGGTATATACCAGAGCCTAACAGCCTACAAATGCTTTAAAGTATCATGAAAACGTGGAAATAGACAAAAATAATTATTCAGAAAAAGAAGTTTACTTCTTCTAAAATATAATAAATAAATTAAAAATATTGCTTGTCACATCTTACTAGTTTAAATCACTTCATCTAAGTGATTGGGAGATATAATCCAACTTACTTTTATTTTTTTAAGTTTGACTGTTCCATGCATTGAAATCCCTTTAAGTTGATTGTAAAGTTGCTTTACTTCCCACTGAAACATATATTAAACACCTGCATTTAAAAAAAAAAAAGTCTCCCCACTGCATCTGGTAACACTTCAGACTTGCTTTGCAACCCTGCTAATATCCTGTTCTCCACGCTTCTCACATCTAAAGTATGTGAATATTATGCTTAAGGAAAATTTTTGGGTAAGCATGTCACAGTACCTTGAAAGTATGGTGAATCGCTGGGTTGATTTATCAATTGATCTTCATCTGTTCAGATTTTGGAAGCTTTCTCTAACTTGTACCTGATTAATTCTGAAAGAAAACAAAAAGAGTACAGCAGTAAGACATTCGAAACCTTATCTCCATTTAATAATTATAAATGTATTTATTTAAAAACTAATACGAAGCATTTTGTCAATTTTACAAATACAGTTTCTGCAATGGATTTAAAATTGAAAGGTAAGCAGAGAGCTGTTATGGACTCTTATGTACAGAGCAGCTCTTTAAATGGCAGCCTGACATTACCAGAAAGGTATGCATTGGATGAAATCTCAATCTTCAGCCCAGTTACTGCACTTACATCGACTATTACTGACCAGATTTCCAAGCAGACGGTTGTGTCTGTATCACAAGCTGGTAACACAACAGCGCTGGATTTCCTGCACAGGATTTTTCTAGAATATAGCACAACTCCAACAACAGGGGCTCCCAGTACGCAGTCATTGACATTTTTACCACCATGTCATAGAACATGGATAGCTAAAAATGATCCCTCACGTAATAGTTATTAGTGACTATTACTGTATCGCTGATGAAGAATTTAACAAAAATTAACAGAGATGTACAGATTGAGGCCTTTCCCACAAAAGGAACTTTTATCATATCAAGCTCAGGTTTTTAAAATCCTTTCATTCAGTGCTTATAAACTTACTGTTTATATAAATCAAATTTAAGCCCAGTTTGCTTTGGTTTAACATAAACCAATGCCTAATTGGTTAAAGCTACACCAAAGCCCTGTTAAAAAAAATTTCAACCATGCTTGTGCACAGGTTATATTAAAGATCAAACAACTGATTTTTATAAGTGCTTTGAAATTAAACTGGTGATTTTTTTTCATCTACTAAAAAGTCATGAAGCTAGATATAAATAAGCCAATCTAGTGCTGGGACCGGGTGACACTTCAGAGAAAACTATTTTTTTCCCCTCCAAGGATTAAAGTCCAGACAAGAGGAATGCAGTCCAAGAGGGCATCCAAGCCGTCCCACAGGCTGTAGGGCTCTGCCCCAATGGAAGGTGCAGAACGAAGCTTTTCCTGGCTTCTGCTGCTCCTCTGGGAAGCTGTCTGCAAACTGAGTTCATGTCTTTAAAGTCTTCTTACACAGTGAGGATAACCCCCTTTTTTTTCTTTTCTTTTAAACTGCAGCTTAGCAGCTGACGCTATCTTGACTGAGATCAGCTACAGATATATTTACTATTTCTAAGCTTTACTCTGCTCAGTGACATACTTGATCCTAAGAAGCACATCCGAGCTTAATTGTATTCTAGTTACTCCATAAAATCCAAAATTTTCTTGTCTTCAGTGGACAACTATTGAGAGCAAGTCCGGTATTATTTTCTCTCTCTCCTCTGCAGTCATCGTTCTGCCTTATGGTTAATAAAACTGATGGTTAACAAATTTCTACACTAGTCAAAGTCTCAGAAAACATTGTATTTCCTTGTTACACATACAAATCTCATTGAATACTACAGTATAAAACTTTCTCTTCAACTCTTGCTGCTGCTTACTGGGAAAGGCAATGTACTGCTTGTTAAAAATCCTTTTTCTCCTTTGTTTGTTTAGGACAGGAGACTGAATTCATATGGACCATCCCCTTCACAGATCATTCAATGTTTATCCTCAAAGTCCCGATCCCTTCAAGCATATGACCTCCCTGCTGTGGAAATAACTCACTCCTTCATCTCTACCCCAGTTTCTTTAGGGGATATGAGAGTTCTACGTGCAAAATGCTCTTTCTTTTATCCTGACGTAAATGTTCTTTGTTACATAAAAAGCAAGTTCCATTGCTTCATGCAGAAAACAAAAACTACTTATAAACCAGAAGACGTCTCCAAAGACTTAAAAATCTAGAACTAAGGCAATAAGTGATAAGTACAAAAACCGGACCAGATGAGGGTGAAGGAAGTATCAGCAAAACTTTTATTCCTATACAGGAGAGATCAGAGCGTACTATGTCACCACCTGTGAATTTTGCTGTAGGGATTACATCTGGAGCTGAGTCTGAAGGAAGTTAAGAGAATAAGTTTCAAAAGAGTAAAGTGACAGCTTAACGACCCTTTAAAGAGAACTCTTTCACTGGATAATGGGTGGCAAAGAACAGGAATGATTCTTGTTGAGAATTTACAGCAGGTCAATTACAACCACAACTGTCAGCAAAGAGTAATGCAAGGAAGCGATCGGATGATTGAGAATAAGTCAGGAGGAGCTCTCTCTCCAGAAGGTAAGCACTTTGGTAGCCTGGAAAAGAGAGCGCTAGTTCAAAGATGGAAAGATGACAAAAATAGTCAAAGCAGCAATCCAAGAAAATGGAAAAAGGCCTGCATTTTCAAACCAGCGAAGCAGACTTGGCATTATGTCACTCTCGATGCCTGACTATAAAGGAAACTTGGTTGCTATTTAATACTTGGAGAAGTTACTGATATGCAAGACAGGAAACCACAGCCTGGCAGAGCAAAAGCTCTATCTCAGTCAAAATTGTATCTACGTAGACTTATATAATATAGGCATAGTTATGATGACTAATGTGTATTATCCATTTAAGGGAAACATACTTACATGAAAATTATAATTACAAAGCAACTCATTAAAATACAGGAAAGTAAATGTATGTGATAAAGCATCCCTAACTTTTGAAAGTATCGAAACTAATGCCTCAGCTAACAAAACTCCTTCAACTTTTCAGCTGTCAGAAATAGGCACCAAAGAATGTGCCTAAACTTTAGAACATTCTTTCTCCTTTGTTATCTACTAAAATCCAAATCTAAGATAAAATACAATGCCTACAATTATATAAACAAAGATTTGGGCATGCTAGGTATAATCACCCCAATACTGGGCTCCATTTAGACATTTTGTTTATGGGGATAACCTAATGAGGTCTTATTCTGCCCCTTGGAAAACTGGGTGCAGGAGGAGTGTGTTGAAGGAACACGAGCTGGCTGGCAGAAGGCTAAGGGCTGCTAGTAAGAGTAAATCAGAGCAATTCTCAGGCTGATCTCATTTGCACTGGAGACTGACTTGGGACCCGCCAACTACAGAATCTCAGGGGGTCAAAGGTGGTCTAAGAACTCTAAGCTCTACCAATACATAATTGTCCCTCCTGTTCTCTTTGGGAGACACAATTCTCTACATCTTCACAGATTAAAAAATAAATACCAGCTACACACTTCAAACAGAGATTAGATACCAAACTTCTGTAAATACCAATTACAAAATTGCAGCATCTCAAGATTTCACATAGCTCCTACATATACCAATATAAAATATTTCTCAGAATTGCCCAAATATTTACTACTATTTGTGCAAACACAAATGCAACAGAATATTCGGTACAAAATATAATAACGATATGAGTTATTTTGAAACCATTTCCAACATGCATAGGTATCTTCATAGATAATAAGAAGGGCCAAACTTAAATAACTAGTATCTTAGTTGCTAAATAACTAGTATCTTAGTCAATGGAGAAGCAACACCAGCTTTTGGATAATTCTAAATAAACTGATAAAAATTGCAGAATAATTATGCACAGCAAAGTGCACTTGAGGGGTCTTAACTTTGACTACTATCATTTTCCTTTGTCTAATGGCAACAGCAGAAGATCTGCATTCATTATTTTGCTCAACAAACCATGTTATCACTAATTTTAGTTTTATCTTCCAACAATTTCTGTTTTAACTAGAAGTCTTCTTTAGCAGTAAGATTAACAAAGTCACAAGAAGCCTTTGCATATTGCAGTTCAACTGTTTAAGTACAACCACACAAAGCATAGAACAGACAGGTTAAAAAAATGCTTGCTTTCAGAAATAATGAAAGATATTCTATAAGCGAGTATCTTGTCTTATATTTCAAAACACCTGCATCTTGCAGTATGATTTATACCACCATTTGAAAGTTCAATCCATAAA
This sequence comes from Buteo buteo, assembly GCF_964188355.1. NCBI lineage: Eukaryota > Metazoa > Chordata > Aves > Accipitriformes > Accipitridae > Buteo > Buteo buteo. Next base: position 8,623,663 of record NC_134191.1, read on the forward strand.
ACACATTAGCTTACTGCATCTAAGATAAATAAGGACAGTTGAAATTATATTTATACATTCCTTTAAAAATTGTATTTATATACAACTGTAGAGAAGAAAAAGGTATGTTCTGCATTTTATGCCACAGGAACATTTCATACCAATTACAACTTGTATTACATCAGAAACACAAACAACAAAAGACTGGTAGCAAGCAGTAAGACACTGGACATCAGGATTTTCCATTTTTTTAAATAAATAACACCCCGATTGGCTCATTTAAAAGGGTGCCTGAAGTAAAACAGTAATGTTAAAACGAATCTACAAACATGTAAAATAAACATAATTTTCAAGACAGAAAGGCACAGCTAATCAAGACAATGCAGAGTACATGATTAACATGATTTGCAAAATTTATTACTAAGCTTCTCTGTTAAAGGTAATATTATTCAAACTACACCATCACAGTTATTGCAGATTAAAGATTTCAAATTAGCTCCCCATGTATATCATTATTGTGAGTGGTTGCATTTTATCTGTCTAATTTTAAATTACTGCAGGCAGATGAAAGTCATCTTAAAATCTGACTCATAATTTAGGTACCATACCACTAACCTTAACAGAGATGCTGGCTCTTACACAGGTACAACACTATTCTCAATGTAAACAAAGGACACTGGCATGCACCCCAGGCTAAGGATGTCAGCATTTTTCAAACACCTTTCTGACTGTTCCATTTTATGGTGATGCAATATGACCTACATTTTCAATGGCCAAAGAGAGACAGAGAGATAGAAAGGGAGGAGATAGAGAAAAGAAAGACAGACAGACCTTTGCTGTCCTTATCCTCCATTAACTACAGCTTTAACTGTCCCTCACGGAGATGGTAATGGGCAAGAATAAAAGCAGAATAACCTTACAGTAAATTCTGAATGAGAAGCTGAAAGATAGGCTAGTATAAGAAATAGCAAGATTTTTTTTTTATACAATTCTGTGAACAAGTACATAGTAATACCCTCAACAGCAAAGAACAGTAGAATCAATAATTTTATAATCAGTTGCCAGTACAAAGCTGTCTGTAATACAGATGCTTATTTTACCACCTTATATTTCCCATCATGTTCCTACCGCTTCATTTCTACATATTCCCTTTAGATCTCAAAATGAAACACAAAATAATCCACATCATTATCGTCATTTTAACAGACAGAGAAATTGAGGAAGAAGGAGTGATTTGCCCACAGTTACTTACCAGGCCCAAGGCAGGGTTATGAACAGAAAGCATCACTCTTCATTATCTCTGCACTGTGCAATCTATTAGGGACTGTGATACCTGTCATCCTAATACATAATCTTGACATAATACCAAAATTATCTCTATCTTGTCTTCCTTGCACATGAACTTCACATAGAAAACTGTACTAGATTACTGCTAACTCTCAGAAAGCTTTCACTCACAAACGATACACCACATTTCTCAAATTGGCTCTGGAAATGCACTTGACTGTGAATTTTAAAACTCGGCATAAAATGCCCGTGAGTATTTTTCACTATAAACATGTAAAAATAAAGACCTAATTAAAGCTTTCGTTGATTTTTCATTCTTCTGCAACTAAGGCACCTTTTCTTTCAAAAATCAGCAGTTTTCCACAGTTAAACTAGTACATTAAGAAATGAAAAGCTTGTTGCTAGGGTTCTATTATGCAAAAATCAAGATCATCTGATTTTCGGTTACTCTTTTTTAGTGCAAAAAAAGTCTTGCAGAATATTTTCAAAGCCCTTGCAGGATCATAGCCCCTTTACTAAAGCTGGTAGTTAATACAATAAGCAATGTAACAGTAAATCATTTTCATATCATTGAAACTGAAGGCCAAGACTTGATCTTAAGTATACCTCTGTAAATCCAGAGTGGCTCCAGCGCCTTCCGAAGAGTTTCTTGGGATTTGCACATACATAAACAAGACTGTAATTTGGCACTGCGTTTGAAACCAGAGATCAATAAAATATATAGATTAATCCCTGGTTTTGAACTGTATTTATTACAACAACTGCTTTCTTATCAAGCAGTATTCATCTCATGAAGTGCAATCATCCCTGTTGTTCCTTTGCTGGAGCGCTGCTGCCTTTTCTAACTGCAATGTTACATCAAACTGTTTAGTAGTGATGAGTTAGGAAGGCAAACAGCACCTATATGAAGAAAGGGAGAGGAAAAAAATCAAAGCTTATCCTGCTTTAAAGAGAAGAGACAGAGTGCAGAGTCAAGAGACAGATTGCTAACAGGTATGAAGGAAAGGTATTACCTGTAAAATTATGGAAGGAGTTTAGAAATTAAGAGGAGAGGATGGACACGGGAAAGGGAGGATGGGGGGCAGGGGCTAGTGGAAGACACAACGCCTTAAGCAAAAAGAACTATTTCTCCAGCAACACATGCCCATGTGACTGTGAGGAAATCCTCATTTGTTAAAATGAGATTACAATCACACATTCCTCCACTCCTATTATCCCTGGTTGCACCTTGGTCAATCTATTTTAGTCTTTGAAACTTAATTTAGTGGGAAACTGGTATTTCTCCCATTATAAACAAATTTATTTCTGTTAATCTAGGACAAAGTCTTCCTGATATAAAAGAAATCTCTTCACTATTGTCGGCATTACTAAAGCTCTCTTGTGCATGTTTCACTGCAACATTTTCTCAGTTTCTCTTATTTTTGGCCCTTTTTTCCCTTTCTTTCTTCATAGTATCTCTGTTGCAGTTCAGAAGGGAGAGAAGCTGAGGTGACACTTTTATTGCTGTCCAACACCATAAAAATTCCAACTGGAGAAGCCAACTGGTGCAGAGACTTGCAGGGTCCCAGCCAAGCAACCAGAACAATCCTTCCCTTTGCCTACCAGTGACTGCCATCTAGAGTCAGAGCACACCACCTCACATGAAACACAGTATTGGTAACAAGAAGGAGAAAAATGTTAGAGTGACGAGAGAAATGTTAATCCCACCCCCAAAAAACCAAGAACTCACATTCTAGAAAGTTACAACTAGCTTAAAAAATTAAATTATTTGGGTTTCTCTTCTTAACATGCCTTCTGACTTATGAGCATTTGGCCCATGTCTCTCTGCTTTTCTCCAAAAACTGCAATTGTGTTTTGTTATAAACACTCAAGTTGTACATGTGGGGAAAATACATATAAAATAGCACTATGCTGCTTTTAAAATAAATCCTGTGTTACAGATTGTTTGCTAAGAAATATGCTAGGCCATGCTAAGAAACTCTATACAAAATTTCATCATCAGCTGAAGATGCAACAATCACCTTTCACAGACTACCTGTGTAAAAATGCTGACAAAGCTTTAACATTAATGACATTAGAGATGAAAAATGTCTTTCTAGTGGCATCAAACTTAAATTAAAAACCTTAACATTTTCATTTTAAGAAATGCATTCGTACTGACCCAAATATACCAGTGGCTTAAATGTCTACAAAAGCCTACCCAAGCCAACAACACTTCTTACACACTGTAAATTTTGTAAATATTTATATATTATATTAATTCACGACTGTTTATTATACTATATAAAAATCATAAGTTTTTCTAACTACTACTACTTAAAGTAGCTATTAATAAGGCACTCAATAGTCAAGCATTAATCAACCAACCACTAGATACTCTTTAACTGAATAAAAGAACGGATTTTTTTGTTATTATTTACCTGGAGAATATAATAATTTGCATTTTAACATACTCCCAGTAGCAGGTACCTTCTCTGCAAACCATACACAGATATGAAGCTACAGCTGTCTAAGTAAGTGCTAGCATATTCTTTAGCTATTAAAATCATTTATTAGCTATGGCTAATAATGTCTTGTGAAGAAATCAGTTCTCCAGTTTCCTCACTCTTCTGCTCATGGTCAAGAAGACTGGTAATGAAGCATTATAAAAACCACAAGATTTATTCTCACATTTATCATTGCAATAGACACACAACCTCCAGGTCACACAATATACCTACTTTTACTGCTAGTCCCACTAAGAAATTAATTTTTCCTGAGAAGATACATATTCACAGATAAAATGAAATTACGTGGGATTACAAAGCTTGCTGTTGAACATGGCTACCTACATATGAACCAAATGTCAAGCTGTAGTCTACTGAAATCAGCAATTTGTACCTCGTGCATGCACGCAGCCAGCTGGAACAATTGCTCATTCCAATACACACTCAGGCCACACTTCTTCCCTACAAGGCACTCCATGAATCCTCTTATTTTTTTCCAAGTAGAATAACAATTCAAGAACTGGCCTGGATGCAACATTACAGCAGAGAAGAGTATTTAAATGGGAGGAGGGCTATACTCACTATAGCATGGTCCTGGAGGATGACATGCAAGAAACACCCTGCCAAAAAACAAACCCATTGAAAACATATAACTTTTGCTTGACAACTACCATAGCCTTTCTTACAGATGTAACAAATTCCAGTTGAAATAGAACTGTTAAACAGGTCACAGAGGTGGAAATAGGTTTCAGCATGTATCCATTACATACTCTGATCCTATTAAAATCTGTGCAATGTGTAGAGGTCTGTTAACCAAAGGAGAGATGGAAGGAACCTCCAAAGGTCAGACAGTCCATCACTCAGCCCCAGGGCATGATAACTAAACTATCTGGTGGGAACAATACAAGTAATCAAACCTGTTCTTAAAGACCTCAGAGGATGGAAGCACCACTGTCCCCGCAGGTGATTATTCCAACTTTTCAATACTTCCACTAGAAAACTGTGTGTGTCCATGCTAAATCTTCTTTGCTGCAATTTGATCTATTTCTTCCCCTACCTGCCATAAGCCCCCCAGCTTTGCAATGCTCTTCAATATATGTCTTCTCACTCTCTCAGTCCCCTCTTACTTAAAGAATTGCCTTCTTTTGGCACTTGCTTATGCACCATGTCTTTCAGATCTTTAAGCAATTGCACTGGCACCTCCATACTTCCTCTTCCCTAATTTCATTCAATACAGACCCTGTTGTCCTACCTGTGTGCAATTAATTAAAACTTTATCTCAAAACTACAGGAGACTGAGCGGTCTGATTTTCAGAAACTTAGGATCCTTAATAATGTATGGATTTTTTTATCTAACAAAGTTTAGGAAGCTCAGCTGGAACATAGTAGGCACTCCTTCCATATGTAGTGTTTTGTACTTACAAATAAACCAAGCAAGAGTATACATGATATTCCTACCACTTTAAAAATTCAAGTCATGTTCCTGAGATAATAAAATGTCATTATTGTGGTGTGAGCACAAATATAAAAAAGAAGTTGGCCCCACTGCCCTGCAGCAAAACTATGCACTTTCCCGTTGATATCAGAGATGGTGCACAAAGAAGAGCTGGTGAAGCACTAGAAACACAGAAAAATACTTGCCAAATAGCAAGAAAAATTAAAAGTAAAAAGTTAATCTGAAAATATTAAAGTAAATCTTTGCAAAACATGACCACATAAAAGTGAGGTTTTTTCTTTATATATCCTCCAATATTATATTTATGTGCATAAACTCTCAGTTACATTTTCTATTTTTGAAGTATTTCTAAAGAAAATTTCACTCTTAAGCTTTAAACTCTCCGATAACAACAGACAGCTATATCACAGTCTCGACATTCCTCTTGACAAAGACACTTGCCTGGGAAGATCTTTGACTTGACATCAGATGATTTTTGGCAAAAAGGATCATGGAATTTCCAATGACTCTTTCCTCCTTTCTCAACAAATAGGACAATGGAGCCTAGCAAAGTCTGGGCCCTGCTGACAACTGGATTAGCAGAAATCATTCTTCTTTAACTACACACAGTTAAAGTGACACACAGTTAAAGTAGTATTTTCCTATTTCTATAGCTTTGTCAAAAAAAATTCACATTTTGATGTGAATTACTGTAATACATTTCTCAACCACAACAAACAGTCCTGTACCGTACCCATACCTACTAGAAGCTGTCTTGTGCTAGGGCTACCCGTTACTTATTTTTCCCCAAGCAATGACAGTATTGCAGCTGCTTAAACACAACCACCTGCACAGAAGCTAAAAGAGAACAACTGCTTATCTAAGAGGGCTATACTTGCCGTATAACTTTAAGAGGCCTCTCCAAGAGAGCAACACATTCTCACAGCATCCATCTCCACTGAAGAGCAACAAGGAGAACCACCACCAGAAAAAAAGATACAGGATAGCAATTATACTCACTGATACTAGCAGAAAGAGAAGAAAATGCAGGTTGCAAAATGGCCGTCTTAGAGTTGTAACTCTCTGTGCCAAATTTAGTAGGCCAGTCCTAGAAAGACACGATGGGGAACAGACTCCATAAAGAGGCAATTACAAATAAAGATTTGATAAGAATAATCCAGTCTTTAGGAAATTCGTTACCTGTATTATCATGACATCACAAGTCTACGCCAACATTTGAGAGGACTAGTAAAAGTTCAAAACCCCTTCAAGAGCTTGCAAGACAAGGACAGACTTCGTTAACATAAACATTTGAAAACAGCAGCTCTTCAGCTATTTCCTTCCATTTGTTTGATGACATAAACTATAGTTACTGTCAGTTGCTCCTGTTTGTGCAAGTCTTTCACATAACAACAGGAAAGAAAAGCTTTACCAGAAAATCTGACTGTAAATATCCTCCTATTCCAATCCGGGCCAAGTGTCTGCAGCTCGAGTACAATTTAGGTACTTTTAAAATTAAATTTCAATTCATCACCTTTTTTTAAAAAAATTTCCCATACATTTTATTCTAATACATATGCGCACAATTTTATTTCAGGATATGTTATTGTTCAACACCATCCTAACTTTACATATATATATATATATATATATATATACACACACACGCACACACACATACACAAAAACCACAAGCAGATCTCAAAAATGAAAAAAAAACAACAAAACAACCCAACCCATAACTGCCAAAGCGACACTGGAATGAAACTGAAGTGAAAATATTTACAATGAACCATAAAATCACAGGTGCATACTTGTAGTTATTATTAGCATGGCTTTGGTTTACTCTCATCTCTTACAAGCCAATCTTTATTCAAGTTATAAAATCCAATTTATCTGCCTTACCTCTTTTATTAGTTCAATTCTCTCCATGTATAATCAACATTTAAATTTTTATTAAAAATAAAGGCAAAAGGCAGAGAACCAAAAAGAACTCGTGGTTTTCAAACATTCTGCACTAATGTTTTGCAAAAGAAAAAAGAACAAGCAAACCTGAATGCTTGTTTATACCAAGACTCTGCTAAAACATTATTATAAGAAAAGTTACCTTGGGAGTTTTGTAAATGCTATTAAGGGAAATAACATTTTGGGCTTAATGTTTTGTGCACACATATAGCCACTTTCATATCTCAACTAAAAATTTACATATATATATATATAAAAATACATACATATACACACACACTTTATAGATAACTTACTTTGTGTCCAATTTCTCTTTTTCCCAATGTTTGATATTAATTTTTCTATTTACCTTTTGGAACTCACCAAAACAGTTTATGAAGCAGATTATTTTATTCCACAATTTGTTTTTTTCCGTTTGCCTACACTTTCAAGTCCAAATTCTCTCCCAGCTTGCAGATAAAATTTGGAAATCACTAGGAAGGCATTCATACATCTTTGAACAGAATCTGATCTGCAATGCAAAAATTATCTTGCATGTTCTTCTCTTGCTCTTCTGAAACTACTAGCTTGCTTTTATGGATTATTTCCTTTAACTTCTTAGTCCTCAGTCATCTAATAACTCTGCGTTGGGCTATACCATCGTGTTCAGTCTGTCTTCCTGACAGCAACACCACCTCATACTAGTCAACAGCCTGGTGATTACAAAATTCACTCTGATGGAAAGAATTATGGGCATTAATCCCCTCAGGAAGGAGGATAGCTGGGTTGAAGTCTCCCACACATGTGGTGAGCAGTCTAGCGGATAACAGCTCTGCTAATGACGAAAAGGGAACCAGAACCATTGCCACCTCCTGGGTTTTGAAAGCAAAGATTGACCTTTGCTCCCTTTTTGAAAGAAAAGGCTTATGATCCTAATTTCAAGAGAGCGTGAATCCAAAATGCTCCCTAGAGAAAGGTGCTTAGCCCTGGATATAGGCAGGATTTAAGCATATTCCTACTTTGGCTACTGCATAGAAAATGTGCAGATTCATCATGTCCTTCAAGCTGCTCCAGCTGGTATCATTTTAAATGAAACATCAGCAAATGCTAGAGCATTTGGCCCCCTCCACCTTCATGGAAACATGACCCAACAGGCCTCAGCCAAAACAGCCTTCCTTTTGGTACAACCAGCCTGAGAAAGGTAAAGAAATGACATAACCTGGATCTGCCTGGATCTGGTAACTTCTGGATCTGACAGTCTCTGCTGGAAAAGACCAGTTATTTTCTCATCATACATTTCTTGAAATATTTGTTATAACCATCTGCTTGGATGGCAACTGAAGCAATAGTTTAGAAGCTACATTTGGCCTACTATGAAAAAGAAACTGAGAGCGTGCCTTCCTCCTAAGGACACAACTTCTCTTTGGGGTTATACCCTGCTTCTAGCCACTATTGGCAGGATAACGATGGTCAGAAACAAAGTTCAGTGTTTTCATTCAACATATGACATACTAAAACCTAAAACTGAAGAGACATCACCAAATCGTGTGACCATGCCTCCAATTATTTCTGTTTCACTGCTCAGGCTTGTACCTCACTCAGAAGTCAGGGGGTGAGAACATGCTTCGGTGTATCATGTTTTATGGGAACTGTAAATTGTAGCTGTGCTTAAACACTACCCACTGACAGAGTTACTTTATTAAAAGAAAATAAACCATAAAATCATCCAAAGCAAAATATAAACCCAATTTAAAACAAGAAACATATGTTTATCAATATAGACCTGATACTCTCTTTCTTCATCTTCTGAGATAGAAGAGTTTCTTCCAACATCTCTCCATGATGTGGCCAAGCTCAAAGCCTTGTAAAATTTCTAGGTCTTCTTTTACAGATTTGGACTGCTTTTAAAAAAAAAAATAAATAAAACAAAACAAACCCAACCAACTTTTATTAAACTTTGAAAAGCTGACTCAGAAGCTGCGCAATAGCTCTGATTCAGCTTTCTTAGCCGAGTCAAAGCATCTGGCCACGTGATTCAGAAAACGCCGCTCTGAAGTCGGGCAAGAGCTGCTTTCCAAAGGAGGAAATGCCTGTTTTCCCTTGTAATCTTTGTGCAAAATTTCCTCAGCAGCACTAACAGTTATTTATTTAAACATGATACAAGTAAACACGATATTCACAACCCTCTTGTTGTTCATCCAATGTTTCAAGCCAGTTAAATACAAACATTTACCATTTGGCCCGATGCCAACAAAGACAAATTCTTCTTCTCAGTCAGTGTAAAAACTTCATTCAACATCCACCCCTTCCTCTGAAAACTGGCACACCACTGATGATCTTCAGAGCACAATGTAAATACTACCAAACCCATGAATTGAAGGATTGGGGAAGGAAAAAGAAAAATATGCTCTTTTTTATTAGAAAAATAAAATCAAGCAAGCCACACTGAAAACATCCTGCCAACAAACTAAGACGCTACTAGATAACGGACTAATCCTGCCAAAAATAATTCCAAAAGAATAAATGGCTGCTTCCTTACAAAATACACAAAACACGAAATGCCACTGTAAAATTACCTGACAGACACTTTAAATCACAGAATGCAGACACCGTGTGGGATCTCCGAGGCATTGCACAGGCAGCTGAAGTCTATGGTGCTAACAATTTTTAGATTAAAAGAAAAATCTAACCATTTAATCTGTCTGGCAGCAGCTTCATGAGACTGAGTTTCATGAGATACCTGTTAAAACACCTTGACTTTCTTGCCAAGTGGGAACCTACCAAGTCATTGGGAATAAGTACCATGACCCAGTGTACCACTTCTAACTTCTGGTAATTCCACTGTCTCAATTAAAGCACCTTTTGACATGCATGCAAGGCATGCTTTCATTTGCTGGGCACATCCCTGCACCTGTAAGCTCAGTTTTCTACACGGAATACCTATCACGTAGTTTCCACCTGAGTTTGACATGCTTTAATAAATTAGTGACAGATCACCTTAAAATGTATAATAATTGATCTTCAAGCTTCATAAATATTCAGTAGGATCCAGATACGAAATGTAGAAAGCTGTTACATAATTCCTGTGAAGATATCTGAAAAAGGGCAGTATCAGAATGCCACCTATATAACCTAGATTAACCAAGAGACAGAGCCCTTACTTAGGAAAAAGTTATTTAAAGGCATATATATATTTAAAAGGATCATGCAGCACTATTTTTTTTTTAATTACTAAGATAAGCTTCTGCCTCCCTTCATGAGAAAAAATAGTACTAAGAATGGAATGTCTTTACAACAAACAGAGTATTCCTAGTACTTGTATTTTTTCAAACTGCTTCTGTCAAAAATTCTGGAATTTTACATCCTTCTTTCAGTTACAAAATGAAAAATAAGAAATAAAAACAATCCTGTAACACACAACTTCTGGTTACATTATTATCTGATAGAAGCCTGGTTTTTGAAGTACGGTATTAACAGTACATTTAATCAATCTTGGCAACACAGGCAGTAGACAGCAAAATTGATTACTGTTTGGATAATAAAATGTTACATTCTTAAATTATTATTATTGCCACTACAGTCGCAACAAGTATTTTCACTCTCCCTTCTCTCGTTATGTTGTAATTCTGTGAAAATGTGCTAGCTCTGCAGAAACACAAGGGTCCATGTTAGGAAAGCTTTTTACAAGGCTAAGAAGCACATTGCTTAGCATCTAAAATAAAAAAATAACAAAATAAAAAAATTTAAAAAAAAAGAAAGAAACCCTACTACTTTTTTACCCCAATCACTGGACTGAAAAATTTCAGGTTTATCTGCCAAAAGTGAATATTTTAGTATCTGCAGAACTATACAGCCAGTGTCTAAGAATTTTTACAGAACGAGATGACAAGCTCTTGAAACACCGATGCTAGTTTTCAGTAAACACTGAGGCTAAAGAAGACTGCAAAGAAAACGTAGCACTCTAACATAATTTAAAATGAGAAAACACGGTGATAGCAATAGGTTAGCTTGATATAAGTCTTGCACAAAATCATGCTACACAATCAACAACGAAATAAAAGACAGCGGTAAGAAGTAATGCTAAACAGGCTTACAGAAAATAGGTCTTGCTAAATAAATTTGGTATGGCTTTCTGACAAGAATATAGGTTGGACTGGATAAAAATACCTTGTAGTTTCTGACCTACTATACTTAGATCTCTGTAAGATTTAGTGCCACGCAACAGTCTGATTTAGAAGTTATTCAACACGAAGAAAACCTGGAATCTAAAACCACCTCATAAATTATTAGGGAGGCTTAGGAAAAATATTTTAAATCCACCTCATCAATAGTTAAGGCTGTTTTCTTAGCTCTAAAAATCATAGCTCATTATAGCCTGGAATACTATAAAAAGCTTCTTCCCCTTTAACTTTTCCTGCAGTTGGAAAAAAAATATATATACACAGTTAAAGAAAAGGGGACAAGGTATAAAGACACTTTAAACTTTGACTCTCATAGATTTTTTTTCAGGAAAGGAAACTTCAACATTAACAGATTTCCTCAATAATAAAAAAAAAAAAAATACCAAAACCTGGTGTACTTAAAAGCCATTTTTTCAGAACAAAAAAAAAAGATACTAATGAAAAATCTGAGACAGTTCCACACACGTGTAACATCTTGCAGTGCTAAACTTACCTAGCTTATACTTCTTGTATCCAGAGTCACCTGGAAACATTACAGAGGATCATTTAACACTTTTGACAAGGACAGGTGTGCAACATATTATTATGTATAAGCTGCTTCAGGGTCTTACCATATGGCACACATAAAGGATCTCAAGGAAAGAGGGAAAACTACATCACATTTAGCTTGGTTGAAACCTTGCAGACACGGGTATTTATTCCAAAGAGCTGGCATGGAGTAAGGTGCTATACCCTGTGCAAGACATTTTTTCCTATTGCATGAATCTCCAATACTGATGCCTTAAGGAGGGCTCAATGCTACTCAGTATTTCTGCCAGTCAGTGGAAGGATTATATAAAAGACTGTAGCTGATAGAATCTGCACAGAATAGGCAAACTGGTGAAGGACAAATAAATAAGAGTAGGTCAACCCTGCTCCAGAGATCTACATCATACGTGACACTGAATTAATGGAAAAAACATGCTTGTATACAGCCCAGTGCAACAACACACACTCCACACATGTGAAACAAGGGTTGTTTCATACTTACAAGATGAGGAACTCTACTTGGAAATGGAGCAAATGGAAAGAAGACTCCAAAGACATAGTGAACACTCAAGTGCATATAGAAACCCAGCAAGCTGGAACTGGCTTCCTGGGCAAAAACATCTCGTGGATGTTTAAAATGGCAACATAGAGCAGGAAAGAGAACAGGCTATTACATCAATATGTAGCCTTAGTGAGATTCTTGATGATGTATTTACCAAGTTCTACTTCTCATTCTAAAGCAGAAAAATTAATGAACATTGATGATGCCTGAAAGCCCTGTCTTAAAAAGAAAAATAATGGCTTTGTTCTCAAAATTGTTCTTACGAGCCTAAGACCCAGAACAGAGAATTTGTAAGAATCTTGTAATTAGTAACACGTATGAAGAACAGCACAAAAGTCATTAAATATTATTAACTAATCATATGGACTACTGTATTCTAATTACTCAAGGACTATCTACTTGTCATTGTGGAGAGTTTAATAAGACTATCTGACCAACACTGGAATGATGAACAAAAAGTGAGAAAAGATTATATTGGATTAAATGACAGAAAATAACACAGAAGTATTCTAACATGACTAAATAAATAATTGTGGGTTTTCACCTACAATAGTCTTCAGTTCAGACCAAGTTCCCTCTGTGGCAGAAATGGAAAGGACTCGGAAAACGAAAAGGGCTCAGAGAAAGGCAGAAAAATTTGAGTCTTGATAAGACTGGATGCTTCAAGATGCTTAAGACTTCCAAGAGGTGATCAGTGGGTAAAGAGGGAAAGGCAGCAAGAAACCACACTGTATACAATTTGTGTAGAAAAGTCCAGCTAGGTCATCTTCTCACCCTTTCACAAAATACTAGGGCTATATCATAGCAACTAAAGGCTTAGGAAAAACAAAGTTTTTTGTCAAACCAACTACATTAAATGGCAACAAATTCAGAGTTCAAAAGAGTGAGCGTTTTTAATAGCGCTTAGTAGCTCATGAATTCATGGCCCATTCTTTGGCCCAAACTTTGTATAACTGAATAGAGAGTTAGGCTTTCACATAAAATTATATCACTCGCCAATCACATAATAATACATACAAATTTCAAGAACAGAAATGACTTATCCAGGTTTTCTATGTTAGAAACTCTTTATTTCCAAAAGTTCAGGCAGAGCTTTAATGACCACTCCCTGTAATGCTTTCCCAATAGCACCTTCCCAAGAATCTGACCAGTTGCCTGTTGAAGACAAAGTACTGGCTTGAAACAATCTACAAATCTGTAAACAGCTGTTAAATGCCACTACCCAGAACAAAAAAGCACCTCAATCACTCACAGCTCTGAAACCAGGAAAGCACAGATTATACCACACATGCACTTTCTTCTTTTCTTACCCTGGTTTTCCCCAGGACCCTAAAATTGTCAACACAAAGTGCTGAGCAGAGCAAGCTACTTAAGTGTCCAAACCAAAACGAAGAGGAAATAGGAGGGTGTCAGGCTCTGGACATACGTCTCGTGTACCATGATATGTATATACAACGATAACGCTGCCAGTTTTAGCACTGCCCAAGCGTCAAAGTCTGTGGGCCAAAAGCCTAAAACCCAACGCTTGGCATCGCTAACACCTTAACATCTCTTTTCTCCAGACACCTCTAGCCCTTTTTTCCAGCGCCACCTTAGTTTTTCAGGGTAGGAAGAAACAACTCTTGCTCCCTCCCGCCGGCGATAGCCAAACTCGCCAGGAAGCGCATCAGAAGAACGATTTTTTTGGCGCACCCCGGACCCTGCCGCTCGTCCTCCCGGCGCCGAGCGGGGCTGAGCCCGAGCAACGGCCCAGGGGAGGCCAGCCCGCCTCCCTCACGCCTGGCACCAGGGGCACGTCCTCCGCACCCTCGCCCGTGGAGCGGGCACCGCGGGGCCGGCGTTCCCGCTCCCTCCGGCCGGCCACCGCGGCGGGTCCCGCCATCCTCGCGCCGCCGTCGCCTCGGCGTGGGCCGTCCACCCGGCTCCCCTGCGCCGCGGGGCCCGTGAGGGGAGGACGGGGCCCGCCAAGGAGCGCCGGCGGCCCCCCCGGGGGTAGGACGCGCTGAGGCGGGAGCGTGGCGGGAGGGCGTCCGAGGCGCACCCCGGCCCGGCGGCCTCCCCGCCGCGGCGCGTCGAGGGCGAGGGAGCATGTGCCGGGGGCATGGCGGGGCGGCCCGGGCGGGGGGCGGCGGGGCCGGGGGCGCGGTGGCGGGGGCGGGGAGGTGGAGCCTGGCTGCGGGCGCGGGGACCGCCGCTTCCCTCCCCCGTCGGCCCCTCACCTGGCGGGGCCGCCCCTCGCCAGGGGGCCGGTTCCACGCGGGGCGCAGGCCTCGCCCGCCGGCCCTCCCCGCCGCCGCCGCCGCCGCTGCAGCAGCAGCAGCCGCCGCCGCCGGGCCGCGCGTCCGCCGCCAGCCGGCTCAGGCCCCAGCCGCTGCCGCCGCCGCCTCCCCCTCCATGGCCGCCGCTCTCGCCGGCTGCATTGTGGGAAGCTGACCTCACTCGCTGCTGCCGCCGCCCCGCCGGCTCCGGCACTCGCCGCCATGGGGGCCGTGACCGACGGTGAGACCTCCCTCCCTCCCTCCTTCCTTCCTTCCTTCCTTCCTCCCTCCCGCCCCGCCGCCCCGCGCCCCGACCCCTGCCCGGCCCGCTCGGCCCGGCTCCCCTCAGCGCCGGGCCCGCCTCGCCTCCCGCCCGCCCTCGGCGGAGTCCCTCCCGGCGCCCCGGCCTCAGCCCTCTTCCCCGCGGCCCCCCGAGCCCGACCCCCGGCCTCTCACCCCGCAGACGGGCCTGCATCCTGGCCCCGACCCCACAGCCCCGCTCCCGGGCCCTTCGTGCCGGGGCACGCCCGGGCCTTGGGCGCCCCCCGCCCCCAGGCCTCTCCGCCCGGGCCCCAGGGTCCCTCAGCCCCGCGGCCCCGGGACGCCTGCCGTTGAACAGAGCCTCCCGGTTTAGCCCCGGGAAACGTGCCCTGAAGGGCCGGGGTGACACCCGCGCTCGGCCCTGGGATGCGGCTGCCGCTTAAACGGGAGTTTTTCCTCAGATGAAGTTATCCGCAAGCGGCTTCTGATCGATGGCGATGGTGCTGGTGACGACAGGCGGATCAATTTGTTGGTGAAGAGTTTCATTAAGTGGTGTAATTCCGGATCTCAGGAGGAAGGGTACTTGTTTTCTGGGCTTTTCTTTTTTTTTTTTTTTTTTGTCTTGCAACTGATCGGCTTGCATTTCAGTGGAAAACTGGGCTTGATCCGTTTTGAAAAGATCCCTGTTAAAATGTATACATCTGCTTTTCAGTATGCCTCTGTGGTGTTTCCAGTACAAACGCCAAGCACTGTGGTAGGCGATGAGGACTAGAGACAGGTCAGAAATTACTGAAGGCTGCAGGGTCTATCATGAAATCTGCCAGCGCTGCTTGAATGCCCTCAGGATTGTCGTGCCGCTGCGTGATCCATCCAGGAGTCCCGCTATTGTAACAGGATCATGACTCGAATATTTTAGTTGGCAGTTCTGCATTTGTTCTGTTAGGGAAGGGTAGTACTGCTGGCATTTCTGCTGCTGCGGTTCTCTTGTTTTTAAAAAAAAAAAAACAGGCTAAAGTAGTAAGAGATGAGTGACAACGTGGTGTTCTGCTTTGGGGTCCGTACTAGTACCGGATATAAATTCCTGGAGGACACAATATAACGATTGTGTGTACAGAGAAGCACTGCTGTATTAAAATACTAATCTCAGTGGTCCCAGAGTCAGCCCTAGCTGGAAAGTTTATAAGCCCTGGATCAATCTGCCCATTACTTTAATATACACTCTACACCTATAAGGACATGATGGTGGAATTAATGGGTGCAATGTTTCTAACAAGAGTTTCAAAAAATTATATATTGAATCTTGGAAATATTTTATTTCTTTAATACTTATTATTTAACTGTTCCTTACGCTACATGAGGCTTTGCATTCTTGTTTTGTAAAGGTAGAGGGTATTTTTATGCTGCATAGGGATAAATATCTTGTCTGTTTTCAGTTACAGCCAGTACCAACGAATGCTGAGTACTTTATCACAGTGTGAATTTTCAATGGGAAAAACTCTTCTGGTGTATGATATGAACCTGAGAGAAATGGAAAATTATGAAAAAATCTATAAGGATATAGGTAACTATGAGAAAATATTACTGGTTTCTGTTTGACAATTTCTCTTTTATGAACAAGCTTGAGCCAGTTCTGGTGAGCATAATATATTCCTATGATGAGTGGTTTGTTTTTTTCTTTTTTCTTAATTGATAACACTCAAAACATGTGCTGTAAGCATCTTACCAGTATATAAAATACAAAGAAAAGCTTTTTTTAACCTATTGAAGTGTATGTAGTTTTGAAGCTGATGGAGCTAGCAGGCCACTATGTCATAAATGGCTTTTTATCTTTTTCTAATTTAGCAGAATGGCTTGTTTACATGTATTATTTGATTTTAATATAACTCTGTATATCTTCCTTTTTTTATTTTTTTTTTTATTCAAGAAAACAGTATAGCTGCAGCACATGAGAAGATTTCTGAATGCAAAAAACAAATCCTCCAAGCAAAAAGGATTCGGAAAAATCGCCAGGGTAAGGAGCAGTATCTGTATTTACACTGGTCCGTTTCATTATTTTGTTATTTTTTAAAATACATTGTATCAGAAAATAGATCCCAAATTTTTGAAAGTGCAAGGGAATATACTGGCATCGTGAATACTATAGTTGGTGTGGTGGGTTCCACACCCACTACTGAAAGTTTTTGGTGGATGAGGCAGGCAAGATGGAACCAGTAGATCTCAATGACGTAGAACATCAGGAAAACCTAAAAAGTTCAGAGAAATGTTTTCAGGCCAAAGAAAAACCCCAGAAGCATCCTATCACAATTCAGGTGACTTGAGAAGAGCTAAAGCACATTGTTAACAGTGAGACAAGAGTTGAAGATACTTACACCCAGCACTGAGGATCATGCAAGTGTATTCCTTCAGCTCTTAAGGGAAAGTAATGTCTTGGCATACACAGAGACAGTGATGCCAGTTACACACCCAGCAACTCTGTATGTGTCCTTACTGAATACCTGTTATGGGAGGTGTACTTTTTCCCCTAGTCTTAAAAGTATATGCTGATAATTTAAATTGAAGCTTGAAGCATTTCCCTGTGGTACTGTCTTATCAAAAGATTAGCAATGATAAGAAGCAAGAATTTGTTTTTCTTGATAAATGAAATGCAAAAAGAAAATGATTAAAAGTATAACAGATGAAACGTTTTAAATACAACCGTTTGATCAATTTTGTGGATAATTGTAGACTCAACTGGAAATTAAAAGAACCTTAACCAGTAGGAATGTAGAGTTCTTAACATCTTCACAAACATAGGCCTGAAGTGTTTGCTTTTTGATATGTTCTGTCCAGCCTGCAGCACAGATTTTTCCATGTGAATGAGGTAGTTGGCGTATGTACAATCTTACTATCAGGAAGTGGCTGTTAGATGCCTGTAAAACCATGATGATGTTGTTAATGTGTAATACAGTTTTAAAAAAATAATCCTGTTGTTTCTCATGCAGCATTTTATACTTTTTTTCTAAAAATCTGAAATGTTTATGTGTAATATCTTATCAACACTGTTGTCTGTACATATAAATTACATTGTATCTAAAACCAATGCTTATGCATCATATACAAAAGACCAAGTGCTAACTAAAGGTCATGTTTTCTGGCCTTATCCTTTACGAATCACTAGTGCTGAGTAAGTTTGACTGAGTAGATAATGGCCTACAATCATATCTGTAGTTTACTTAAAATCTCTTCTGATGTAATCATCTACTTTGAAATGTTATAGCATGGCATAAATTATACATATTTTTATATATGTATATCTGCAGGTACTTTTTTATATATATAAGGTGTTGTGTACAAATTTGAAAAATGTTAAAATGGTTTTTCAAGAAGGAGAAAGAATCCGTAACATTCTACGGTACCTGATTTTTGGTTCTTGAATCTATACTTTCAGAATTATTTAGACTAACTATTTAATTTTCTTTCAGAATATGATGCATTGGCCAAAGTCATACAGCACCATCCAGACAGACATGAAACGCTGAAGTAAGTACATCAAATTATAATAAGCCAGTAAACTAGAAGTCACCAGATTTGACAGTTCCTTGCTTTCAGTTTGACCTTTCCTTGCTCTGATGTAATTTCTTTTGACACAAGAAAAACTTGGGTTTCGTTTTAAAATTGTGCCCTTATCAGCTTTCTTTAATTGATCTCCATCTGTGTGGATTCAGACACATTGCCAAGCATGTTTATTTGAATTTTTTTCATTGTTAAGGTGAATAAGTGAACTCAGATGTAAATGCACATCTAATGTCAGCTTACCAGGGATGAGTTGCTCAGAAAAGAGAGGTAGTGGGGAAGTGCTGTAACGTGCACCAGCAAGGGATTCGGTAGTTGTGCAAAATACATAATACACAAGCAAGTAAGGTGGCATGAGAGAAAGCTCTTAGGTTTTCTTTATGTTTTCCTTACAGTAGTTGTTCCTGCATGCCTGGTTATAAATTACTACGTTGTGTACCACAGTATAACCTGCCCTGGCATGCAGGTTATACCTACCTGTTGTCCAACTTGTCTTGCATGTAACTTCCAGTATTGCTTGTGCCATTGTTGGATTCCGATCACTATCTGTGCTTTTGGGTCATTTTGCGCAGTTGTGGAGACATAATCTTTTTAACTTTATCAAGCTACAGAAGCATTCCTGGACTCATTGCATCTTTGAGTTTGTTCTTTTTAACCTGATTAAAGGGGTAGCACAGGGTTATTGTTTTTATTTAAGCTCAGTTTGCACTTATCCTGTTGCCTACTTTCAGAGAAATTGCAGAGGGAGGCTGTCTTTTCACATTCCGTGGCATTTTACAGGAAACGGAAGATTTTTTTTTTGTTACATTATTACCCTAGGAGTAGGAATTTTCTAGCTATAAACCACTGAGAATATTTCACACATTTCTTTCTTGCATGTTGTTTTTCTGTGCCTTGATTTCATTACCACAACTTTGATTATTACAGGCAATTCTCATGAGGCTTGACTACTTCTTACTTCATTAGTCAGCATGTGCTGTTTATCAAGCGAGGCTTCATAATAAAGAATTACCAAGAGTGAAGTTTTTCAGATAAGTCAACTGATTAACAATGGAAACAACTAAATGATAATATTTTTTTCTTAGAAGATGCCAGGTTGTTTAGGTTTGGAGGGGTTGTTCTAGTTTTGCTTAATGCATCCAAGCGCAAGTTTCTTGAGCAAAGCTAGAAATGGTAAGTTACGGCTAGTAAATTTGGCATTTTGTCTTTTCTTAAACCTAATTTTATCATCTCTTTAGAAGAGTATGTTACAGTTAGAAATACCAGTGTGTTTATCCACTGGAAGAATGGCTACAATGTATGCCCTTTTGTCCTTAATCCCTCATATCTGTAGTCAAAGACACAGGCTTGAACTATAACAGAGTATGATCCCCCATTTTACAGATGAGGAAAGAGGACACAGTAACAGAATGGAGCATTTTTAAAGGGACCTTGGTTTGTAGGTATTTTAGCTTTAACTGACCTTTCCAAGTGTATAGACTTTAAATATAGGAACTTGACGAAGTTTTCATCCAGTGTTTTAATTACAAGGCTTCCTTTCTCTCCAGTTTGAGGAAAGTATACAGAAAATCGTACTATGACCCAAGAAGGACCACTCTTAAATCAGAATGGAGGAAGCCTCACTAACAATGTCACACTTTCCATGGAACTCTTAATCACTAAAAACTCTTGAGAAAACTTCTTGCAAGGAGAAATGTCATGGTTTATTGCAAGAGTTACATTTATAGTTTTTGCAGGTTATGTGGTACAATAGGACAAAGTTCAGAAAAAAATTTTCCTTATGCTTTTAAGAGACTGTTTCTTGGAAAAACTAGTCACACAGCACAAAAGAAGAGAAGCTGTTATCGGCTTAGTCACAAATAATGCACAGGAGCCAATTCAGGGAGTGACAGGAGCTGAACTACTAAATGGCAGTGCCCACAGTGTAATTAGACGTAGTATCAGAAGAGCTGTTAAGAAGACCAAGAAATGACACTGAGTCTTAGAAAAAGAGATCCAAAAAATGAGAAGGCTAGGCAAAGATTCTCTGGAGTGGAAGGTAAAAGAAGTAGAATTCCAGATGTAGCTTTGGATGTTACCAGAAGAAAATTGCATGTCTTCTCACAGTCTGCTTATACCTGACAGCACAGTGTAAACAGCAAGATTTGGCCAAATGGAAGTCTTTCAGAAACTAGAAACCAAATACTAGCGAAATCACTGTATGAGCCTATAAGCTGTTAGCCTGTTTCCATTAAAGGAGGGGATAATGTCACACCCAACCCTCTTTCAGGCATTCCCCTCAAGGTACCAAGCATACTGGCTCAAAAAAAGACAACACCCTCAGGCAGCACTAAAACAGACCATTTTCCCAGCCATCATGAGATACTTAGGAATGGAGGCCATTTTGTGGTTCCCTGCCCAGACTAGTTGCAGCAGCTGTCAGTGCTTCAGAAAAAAAGAGGTTTATTTCCTTGCTGACCCCTATATGGCTCCGCCTGCTACTTAATCAGGGATGGTCAGCCTCAATCCACTTCACCTTTAAAGAAACAGATTGTTCTATAATTTATGCTCCATGCAATGAGTAGACATTAGAAGAAAAGTAGAAGGGCCAAAGCGGAGGTTTGATTGTAAGAGTTGATGCTCCATCCTCATTTGAAAGCTAGTGTACATTATGGTACCTGTTATTCTTTGCCCTACCTCAAAAAAGATTGTGGTGGTCCATGGTGGGTCCAAGTGAGAACAGAAAACAATCAAATGCTTGCAGAATGATCCTGGAGAGGTGTTGAAAGATGATGTGTTTCAAAAGGATATGAATAATAATGAAGATTATAGGTGTTGCATGTTTCCTTTATCTCTTAATGCCAGAGGCAATCAATTAAAATAAAAACTGGTATTTGAGAAGGAAATGAGTATTTATATGGATCACAGTGTTAAATTCTGTGTGCCAAGGCATAAGCTGTATCTTGTAGTTTCATCAAAAACATGGATTATTCTATGTATGCCTATTGTAAAGTCTACATGTTATCCAGTACTCTGTCTGGTCAGGCCATTGTTGGAGATGAGGTACTTGACTGTGTTTGGTCAACTGTTGTGTCTAAGAATTGTTGTGTTTGTATGTTGGGTATGTAGGTTTATCAAATATGTTCTTCTGCTGATGCTATCTTTTTATTTAATCTATTCATGTCAACATAAAAAATCTGTGAAGTAGCAAAGCCTGTGAAGATGCCATGGGTCTTTAATGTAATCCACTTCTTTAACTTTCACTGTATGGTCTAGTTAATAACATGTTTGAGACAGGACTGAATTGTTACAGTCCAAATGCCCAGTGTACAACTGTATTCTAGCTTGGAGGTCTTGTTTTCTGTAAAAGACCTTAAATTACAAGTTTATGACATAATAGTTTAACATTTATGTGAAGTGGCCTTAGCTCTATGCCATTTCATTTGTTATGCTTTGTTTACCTATGCTATTTATTTAATGGTTCTTTTTCCTCTAGTTAGTTCAAATCTATTTTGCAAGAATTTTACAGAACTTTTTAAAAAATACTATGACACTTTATTTTTCAGGCAGCTAGAAGCTTTGGGAAAAGAACTGCAACATCTTTCTCACATTAAAGAAAATGTCGAAGATAAGGTAGGTTTTTCATAGAGATTGTTATATAATAATTTATTAGGAACATAATTAATGGAGCATCTGCTCTGTATGTGCTCTCTGTTTCCTAAAATATATATTTTATTGTTCCAGCTGGAGCTGAGAAGAAAGCAGTTTCATGTTCTCCTGAGCACCATCCATGAACTTCAGCAAACCCTGGAAAGTAAGTGGTGTTCTTAGGTAATATATATAACTGGGTTGGGTTTCAGTGGATCAAAAGGAATCACAACTTCCAACAGTGTGCTAAGCTATGTGCTATTGAGGTTGGTGACCTCTTGCATCGGCAGCATTTTTTTCCCAGTAGTAGTCCAGAGCCTGAGACTGCTCAGAAATTTTTTTCTTCTACAAGCTAGCCACTATGTCATTTCCTGATTAGCTTCAGATTAATCTGTAGGCAGCAGACTTCTTTAAAATGTGGGGATGGAGAATAGCAATGTGAGCTTGGGTTTTTTTAAACAGAAAAAAGTATTTCTTACAGAAGAGTATTCTTGTGCATGGTTTCCAAACTTATTTGTATAATTTCTGTTTCGGTAGTTTTGAACATGTCACTGCCATCATGGTATTGTTTGAGGCCTTACTAAAAAGAAATTGGAATACAGGAAAGCTAAATGACTTACCTACTCAGACAGTGAGTCTGTCATAGCGTAGGGACCAAAACTGTCATATACAAGAGCTAAATTCAGGAATTTAGTCAAACTCATCTTTTGTCATACAAATACTTAGTATTTTCAAATCGGCGTTTACTTTTCATGCTCTAATATGGATAATATTGTTTTAAATATTATTTGCTGGATTTTTGCCAAGACAGAATAATTGGTATAGCCTTTGACGTGACCTGATTAACATACAGAGATGGCTATAAGAGCAGACTTTCATTCTCTAAGGCCATCTAGATCTTCTTAAGCAGAATGAACTGTTAATCCTAAGTGCACTTTACCAGAAGGTTATTGTTACTTGTTACTAACGCTTCCTTAAGTATTAGTCTCTAAAATACATTTTCGCATGAATGTATAGATTACCTTTCAGCTTCTAGTATTTTGTGAAGGAAGTAACATTTTAGTGGAAGGCACAGCTTCAGTTTGAGATAAACCATTAATAGGCAAAGAGAAAGCATGTAATTTGAAGCAATACAGTATTGTTTGCTTGAATTGATACTATAGGGTTTACTCCATGTTTCCTGTAATAGCTGTTACAGATAACAGCTTTAAAAACTTGGAAGGATTTTTTTCGTTTGAACATAGCATTTTATATAATGAGATACTCAACTACACATTTAAGGCAATCAACATAATAGATTTTAAGTGGGACACAGCTCTGCACTATAGTCTGTAAATATAACCAAGCATGTTTGACTAACTAATATTGAATTTTAGATGATGAAAAACTTTCAGAAGCTGAAGAATCTCAAGAAACCCAGATGGAAACAGAGGCCAAACAGTAGATGTAATATGAAGACTGACTATACTATTGAAGAACGTCCAAGTGTCTTCACTTGTGTTGAGACCAACAGTAAGAGAGACAGAGCCAAAAAAGTTTTCTATTGCTTCTGTGAATTTTTATACAAAAATACTTGGTTTGCTTATGCTTCAGGGCAAAAAAAAAGTTACAGATCTGTGCAGACAAGCACTTTGTGTTAATCCACAAACTTTGTAATTTGTGACAAATATATTTTGTTTTACAAAGGATGAAGCTTCTGCACAGTACTTGTGAATTAAAGTGTTAGCAAAATGTTGTCAATAAAAGGTGTCTACAAGGAGTTTCCTATTTTTAATAGGCATTGAGCCTAACAGTAATGGCTCCTTTTCTTACTTGACATTGGACTGAGGGTAGTGCGTCTTTTCATGAGTCCCAGCTTCCATAGACTAGTCCAGATGGGATCTAAAAATGAACTAAGTAGGGTCTTAATTTTTCAAAGTAGCTGCCATTTTAGAACTTACCTGTGACTAGACTAGAATTTGCTAGTTTCATGTAAAACAAATTACTTCTATAGAATTAATGCTTGTCAAGGGGTGTAAAACAACAAAAATCATGCTGTACTAGCTTCATTTTTTTCCTTAAGGTGATGCAAAGAACTGCAGTGATCTGAGCCTCGCTATGCTGTGTTCTGTGCGAGCACATCAAAAGTCACATTTTGAAATAACACATTTAAAACTGCAACTTAAAAGCTTTGTTCTTATAGAACCGGGAATCTAATCCTGATACCATTTATAATCTGCTTCTGGATTTTATCTGTCAGTTGGCTATTATGAAATACATCATAGTTCCTGAAACAGATGGTGGAACCCATCCTTTCTCATGGTGACAAACCAAAGCAGTAGAGCGGCAATCATGATGTTAAAGAATCTCAGATACTTTTATTATTAATAGGGAGCATGGAATCTATCCACCTGGATCATCCCACAGTTTGAGCAGTCTGTTGGGAGGTAGGAAATACAGGTTTCAACCTTCCCAACAAGAGGAGAGAATTGAATTATGTTCTAAGCTTTTGTAAGGCGGGGAGGAAGGAACAAGGGGCTGCAGTAGGTCCTATCATGACCTGGTAGCCATGTTCTAAAACACCTGTTACATCAAGCCTTCCAGTGGTTTGGGTAAAGGAACACATTTTGGATCTCACTCAGACCGAGTCATAAGCATACGTGGTTGAAGTAAAATAACGATGTTATACAGAATAGAGCCGCCTCCTCAAACTAGGTGCCAGCTCAGGGGGATTTCCAGGATTGTGACTTTGGACTTTTATAGTCTAAATGCCATACAATTCCCATTCTCAGTGGCTGTGGGTCTACGTGCGTTGGGCTGAACAGACATATCTGAGCTTGTTTTGCTTGCATTCCAAGTTTGCAAGGCAAGCCAGCTGAACGGGAAGTCGTACAACTTCGGTAGCGCAGTGCAGCCCTGGACTAATGAGCTGTCAAAAGTCTTCTAGTTCACAGCTGTTCAACTCGGAACACAGGGGAAGCTCAGGTTTGCCTGATAGAGCCTGTGTAGACATGCAGTGCTTCTCGTGCACTACAAATTTTGCAGATTGGGGAGGGTGGGGGGTGGGTAAGCAAACAAAAGGGATTTAATATGAAAAATACGCTGTCAAAAAGTATTTAGTGTTCTGGTTTTTTTCCCCTCCTAACAACAGTGAATAGTAAAATACATTGTAAAGCAGCGATACTACATTATTGCCAAATTAGGGAGGAGTCACTTTCATGAATGTATCAATTATGAAGACCATAAATGACAAAAGTCTCAAGACACATTTAAAGCATATTAACTTTTTTTGTGGTTGAAAGGCTCTCCGTGAGCTGCCTGGATTGTATTTTGGTGCAGAGGTGGATGACGTTTACCACCTAAAAATGGTTTCTGTAACAGCATTGTCATGAAAACCTCAAATTTTTCCATTCATTGTTTTACACAGTTCTTTCTTTGGAAATAACTTGGATCACTCGTGTATCTTATTTCAGAACTTGCGCTGCTCTGTACAGAACCTGACCAGAAACATGCCAATGCATGAGTCTGTCCCTCTGGTAAGGAATACATACGCAGAAACAAAAGTTGTACGGAAGAGAAGCAATACAAACGCACGGCAAAGTAAGGAGTATATGCTAGTTTGAATTACAGTGATGCAATCATGAAAAGCCACTACTGCCCTAGAAAACCAAGTTGCCCTAGCACAGTATGGCAGCAAGAGAATGATGTCACCATACTGTCTTGGAGAGCAACCAAAAAAAAAGCAACATCAATTCATTGCAAATGCAGCCTCAGTGGGACATTGGAAATCTTTGCTCCTATTTTTTTCAGTATTTATACCTCTAACCTCTTGCACATTAGATTTGTGCCAAAAGAGAAACAAAACCAAATGAAACTCTAATACCAGGCAACATTTAACCTGCTCTGTTATTAAGCCCCAAGTTCTGGGTTCAAATCTGCTACACATATGTTGAAAATAGTTACCTGCATCTCCTTTATTCTTCTGTTGAACGTTTCTTTGTGTAGTATTTCCAAGGCACAGATGATAGTCGCTGTTTCATCCCTGCCTGGAAAGCTGTCCTCTATGATGCTGCTGCTGCTTACCTGCATTGACTCTAAATGTACAGGTGTAAAAATCTGTACATATATAAACTCAGGATCTCAACAACCACAGTATTTAAATAAGAAATCTTCCCTGTTCTTACAATTTGCCTTGTCCCTATCTGAGCTGAAAGATTATTACATGTCTAAATGCTCCATCTTAACGCCATTGCCATGTGGATGCAAAAATACAAGTAGAAAGATGCTGAAGCGGTAAGCTGACATTTTCTACGCCGGGACTTGTTTTTCTGTCCTCTCCAAACAGGAGAGCGGTAGGGAGTGGAGCATTGGACAGAATTGGTAACTTTGACAGAATTTTTTAAAAGAGATTTAGCAAGCTCCGTGGAGGGATGGGGGAAGGAGGAGAAAGAAGGTCACGGTGACACGCTGCCAAGTGATGGCTATCTCTGAAAACATGGCAATTTGAAGACTGCTGCTGCCAGCAAAGAAAATTGCAAAAAATAGATCCCAAAGATTTACGAGATGAGATAGAAATTATGAATTATTTTAGATACTCGTCATGTAAGTGTTCCTGCTGTCACAGCTGACTTGCACCATCTTTTCCCCCACTTCTTTTCTCAGGTCTCAGAAGGTTCTTTTTTTGTGTAAGTTAAAAAAAAAAAAAAAAAAAAGAAAAATTCAGAAGTACAGGCAAGTATTGTTAGTTTTGCTCTGGGAACCTGTGTAATTTTTATTTTCTAGAATACATGCATTAGGGAAATCCTATACTAGTGTATAAACCACTGCAAATATATACACCCAAAATGATTCATCGCGGCGCAGACCAGCGCCTATGGAAGCATAGCAGAGGCAGGACGAGTCGGGGAATACTTCATTTCCACCTCACCGGCGCAAAACTTTAATTCCAAATTCCCTGCTTTCCTCCCATCGGCGCAAAAGTAATTCCAAATTCCCCGCTTTCCTCCCATCGGCGCAAAACTTTAATTCCAAATTCCCCGCTTTCCTCCCATCGGCGCGAAACTTTAATTCCAAATTCCCCGCTTTCCCCCCATCGGCGCGAAACTTTAATTCCAAATTCCCCGCTTTCCCCCCATCGGCGCAAAACTTTAATTCCAAATTCCCCGCTTTCCCCCCATCGGCGCAAAACTTTAATTCCAAATTCCCCGCTTTCCTCCCATCGGCGCAAAACTTTAATTCCAAATTCCCCGCTTTCCCCCCATCGGCGTGAAACTTTAATTCCAAATTCCCCGCTTTCCCCCCATCGGCGCAAAACTTTAATTCCAAATTCCCCGCTTTCCCCCCATCGGCGCAAAACTTTAATTCCAAATTCCCCGCTTTCCCCCCATCGGCGCGAAACTTTAATTCCAAATTCCCCGCTTTCCTCCCATCGGCGCGAAACTTTAATTCCAAATTCCCCGCTTTCCTCCCATCGGCACGAAACTTTAAATTCCAAATTCCCCGCTTTCCTCCCATCGGCGCAAAACCGGCAGCGGACGCTCCACGCCCGGGCTTCTTTACCCCACCTGCCCCTCTCCGCTCTGCACCCCGGCCCCGGATCTCCCCCCCGGCCCCAGCGGCAGACCCCCCCGGGGGGCTGCAGACCCCGCCGCTCCGCACCGGCCCCGCTCGGGAACCGGCTCCCGGGGTGGCGGCGCGGCGCGGCCGGCAGGGGGCAGCAAAGTCCGGCCTGGCCGCCGGCGGCCCCCGCGCTGCGGAGCGGGCGCTGCGCTCGCCCGGCGGGCCCGGCCGGAGACGGGGGCGGGCGGCTCGGAGGGTGCGGGGACGGGCAGCGGTGGGTGCGTTTCCCCGGCCTCGCGAGTCCTTTTTCAAAGCTTTTTTTTGTCTTTTTAAGGTTTGAATGTTCCCGGCGCGCACAGCCCCACCGCTGCCCGGAGCGGTTCGGAACCACGGAGGGGTTTCTCTGCTCACCCTCCGCCCCGGGCTGGGTTTGCAGCGTCTCGCCTGCACCACCCTCACTCTCAAAGCCTCTCCTAAAACACCCCGAAATACATAAAACGCTGCCAAGGAGCAAAAGGTGCAATGCCGAAACCTTTGCTCTTTGTAACGCCCCATGACGTGGCACGAGCAGACGGCAACCAATGCTTAATTCTCCTGCCGATGTTAAAGAGCAGACAGATACCAAACCCTCCGAGCTGCCCCTCGCACACAAGGGTGGGAAGAGCAGAAGACCCTGACGGTGCTTGCAGCAGGGGTCAAGCACCCTCCGGCTCCTGCCTCCAGCACACCCGGCCCCAGCGGCCCAAGGACAAGGCGAGAGCCATTTCAGGATCATTCGATACCAGGATGCTCAGAACTTGCAGCATCAGGGTGAGAAACTTGGCAAAAGTTTACTAAAAGCATTATACTGCATGAGAAGTCCTAAAATAGTCAACAGCCCAGACACACGCATTTTTAAATTGCTCTCGCATTAAGGAAAAACAAAAAGCAAACCAACTAAACAACCTTTTTTATGCTTTGCCAATTCGCTGGCAATGGAATAGTCACCACCAAGAGAATTTAAAATGATGGTCTATCTCCAAGGAGGAAAAGATCGTGCTCTTCTCAACAAAAAACTGTTTCATCATAAGTACATGCTGGAAATAGCAGCGTGTACTGCATGTAACTTTAGGCCCCACTAGTAGCCCTTTTGGAACAAAAAACAACATATAATTTATGGGTTGGCAGGGCAAGTTGTCTGCAGACACCTTCCCAATGACTCTTACATCACTACGCTTAAATCTCCTTATGTGAACCTAAGTGAAATTCATCTTTACATTGAACTTGCTGCACCAAAATCCCCATGCATTAGCTCCTATTCCAAAGAAAATAGTTTCCCTAAAGCCTTGTATTGTTGCTGAAAAAACTCCCAAACAACACTAAGCTTCAAAGCTGAAACCAAAAGCCTCTTGTTGCTTACCAAGCACAAGAGACAAGTTTAGACACAACACACGGAAACAACGACCACTGTCCAGAGCAGCTTCTCCCAGTCACATTCAGGAAACTTTTACAAGGTGGTGGAGATTTGAAGGGGGAGGCGTTCTAACTTATTTGAGAGGAAACCTGGAAAAAAATAATTCATGTCTTGATTTCTTTCTTTTTCTTAGTGCCTGTTAGCATCAATATCTTTTGACTTACTCCGCATGAATTGCCAGAAAGCTTTTGGATCAACTCTGCTTCGCTTTGTTACTGTGACTGCTGGGACCGGAGGGCTGTGGAGCACTGGGGCCACCACCTCTCCCAGCCATGTCATTAGTGTCCCCCATACCCAGCAAGGTGCAAAACCGCAGCAGGAACATCTCCCATAGTGGGAACATCCACTACCTGACTACACATCCATGAATGTCCCGGTGTTGGGAGACAGGTAACAGTGGAGCTTTTCCCTGGGCTGGCCGATAAGTGCTGGTTATTTTTCAAAGCTTGTAGAGCTGTGTGAAGTCTCTGCCCTTCTGACATACCAGCGTGACATTTTTTTGAGGTGACTGGAGGAGTGATTGAAGGCAAACTGATGGACCTGATGACAGAAACCTTCCCTGGGAGACCTCTGCCTCAGTCAAGTAAAATGTGAGCATCAAAACTATTTGCTGGTAGTTAACAGCAGTGGGATTCACTGAAAGAATGAGAACTTCTGCATCTCAGGACTCATGCTGTCAGGGGCACATGTTCATTCAGTTTCTCATATATAAAAGCAGGTTCTTCCCAGCGCTTCTTGGCACATTGATGGAGAGAACAAAATCCCCAGGCCCAACCTTTCCTATCCCCATAAAATCCAACAAAGCCAAGGGAATATTTCTTCCTGTACATTGTATGGGCTCTGGCAATGCCCATGGGTCCCTTTACTTGTGTACGTGGGGCAGAGGTTGGCAGCGAGGGGGGACAGGGAGCCAGGCTGGCCGCACAGAAACCCTCTCCAGGACATGCCTGAGCACAAAGGCTGTGCCGAAGAGCTGGGGGAGCAGAGCGGTGTATTTGGGGTGTGTTTAGGTTGGACTTTTCAGGACTACTCATTCAGGAGGATGCTGTAAGAGACAGCAAATCCCTCTTTGAATAGACAGATTATAGTCATATTTAACTTGTGCTTAAGTTCTCTCCCTTTCTCCTCCTTACTGCCTAACTCATCAAACCTGCCAACTGCTTCACTAAGTACACCAAGCAATGACAAAGGATCTCAAGGCACATGAGGAAAAACCCTCATGTAATCTCCTTGCTCCAATACAGTAAATAGCCAGCATACTTACTGAATGTAAAGAGATGGAAAAAGGGGATTTGTGTTCCACTGCAGCATTGCTCAAGATGCAGATAGAGGCATTCCCTAAGCTCGACAGGACTAAACCTAGACCCCAATCCTCCAAGCGCATCATCTAATGCTGGTACACCTATACCACCCTACAGCAAATAACATAATATGCAATAAAACAAGAGTTCACCTGTATTTCAGGCCTCTCACATAATGCTGGTTTGCCAGACATCACATAAGGGCTGCAGCTGGCACCCAACGAGCACTTCTCTTTGAGGACAGAGTGGTGGCAGGTCTTAAGAAGGGAACGACACTGCTCCTGGGATCTGGGTAAGGGGCTGTGCTGAAAATGATGCAGGGAGGTTGCAAAACCGCTCAGATAAAACAAAAAAATCAAGTGAGAAAGAATAAAAACATCACCGTGTGGGCAAAATCCTAAGGAAAGCAAAAGGGTGGTTTGGCAGCACGGCATTTCCACAGAGTTTTGACGGCGGGACCAGCAGAAAGCCCTTGGCTACGCAGCGAGGGACCGCGGGCTCTGCCCGGAGCTGCCTGCTCCCCGCTCCCACAGGCCTGGTCTTCACCAGTGTTTACTTGGCCCATGGATGCTTTTTAATCCGATGTCATGGGTTTTTCAAGTGTGCCAGTTCCCGCTGTAGCCTGCTGCCAACTGATAGATGGTTTATGCCATTAACAGCGCCCGAGGATGAGAATTGCTAAAGAGCAATGGGAATATTTACTTTCTCCTGCTAATGCGAGTCGCAAGCAGAGGACTTCAAAACGCTTGTAACCTGTATGCAGCCAGCTGCAGGCCAAGCCTGGATGGGGGCAAGAAGAAACTGCAGAACACAGCTCCATAGGGAGAAACAGCTAAAACATAACAAATCCTCAAGGCAGTGTGCTCAAAGACAGGCTGTAGCATTAAGCCACTGCATTGCCTGCAGGGAGTGACCACATAAGAGATGCGAGCCAGTGGGCTTCTTTTCTTGGAAGAGCGGAAAGGATTAAAAAGAAGCAAAAAGGAAAGGAAAAGCAAAGAAAATGAACTGCGAGCCGATTGTCCCTGCCTTATTCCCATTCTCCAGGACTAGACCTATAGCCTCTGTATGTGCACATATATGCACACATGTGCACGTGTGCATGCAGACACACACGTCTGCAACTGGAAACCTTGCAGACTGCCGGCTACACCGTACAAAAGCACTTCTGGAAGCTTAAACTGATTAAATCAATACACACATCTCAGTGGCTCCTGTTCTTTCTGACTGTGGCTGAAAGCCTCACGCCCATCGCTACCACAGCTTCATGACCCCCCTCCGCTTCTTCCACTCCCACGCCTCCACCAGTGATACAAACACAGAGCCTCAGTGGAGGAGTAAATACTCGCTATTATTTGTCCTGACACTTGGGGAAGCACTGGAAAGTTCGGCTACCTTGCTATTTCACATTGTCTTGTTATCACCCGTTGTCAAACTTCTGCTTGTTTGCTTTAGAATTGCTCATCTCTCCGGGGAGCGGCAGGGGAAGAGACCGGGCACGCGGAGCAGAAAGCAGCAATTTCACTGAAAAATAATAGTAACCGACCAAAATGAAGTGATTACATGGATACATCAGTGCAAATGAGACAAGAAAGATTCCCAGTTGTGTTATCCCCGAATTGTTACCCGCCTGTTGCTGTGCCTGCGACCAGCTGCAGCGGGCTGGGTTCAGCACCCGGTCCTTCTCCTGCTCATTAATTTCAGCAGCACTTCCCAGCAAGGGCAACAGGAGCAGGTTGTGTCTGTTTGCTAAAATGCTGTAAAGCTCCTTGGATGGTGCGCTCAAGCCAGAAAGACAGTGAATCGCTCTGAGGTGTCTGTTCCCGGGGCTCCACAGCAGAGTAGCTCCCGGTGCGCGTGCAAGGGACCCGGCGTGCGGGCACGTTGCGCCGATGCTGCACGTCCCTCCTGTCCCTCCTGCACACCAGGTGACCTGCTTCTCCTTGCCTTTCCTTAGCCTGCAGGTGAAGGTAAGGTACCTGAACTGGCCGTGCAGGATCAGTCAATGATTTAGGCTGCAGAGAATCTTTGGAGTTGTCTAG
This sequence comes from Buteo buteo, assembly GCF_964188355.1. Lineage (NCBI taxonomy): Eukaryota > Metazoa > Chordata > Aves > Accipitriformes > Accipitridae > Buteo > Buteo buteo. Next base: position 8,656,097 of record NC_134191.1, read on the forward strand.
TCCAACCTCCTGCTCAGAGTAGGGCCAGCTTCGGATTTAGGTGGGGTTGCTCAGAGCCTGGACCTGGGTATTTGAGTGTCCCCAGGGACGGAGGTCCCACAGCCTCTCTGGGTCCCAATTCCAGTGCTTGGCCATTGGGAAATTTTTCCTTCTTGCTGTCCAGCTGACGTTCCCTTACTGGCCATTGTGCTGTTGCCCCAGGTCCTTGCGGCCATGGGACGAGCTGGGCTCTGTCACTGGGACGAGCTGGGCTCTGTCACACAGCCGAGCGGCATCGTCTGGATGTGACCTCCGCTCCCCAGCCCAGCCGCACTCGCCGGGGCTTCGCATGCCAGGATCTGGCCACTGAAGTTAGCGTGCAATTCTGCTACTGCTCATTTAGGCAAAGCATCGAACAGGTTAAAAAAACTCCTCTACTGATGGTGCTCCAATTTTTTTGCAGCAAAATAGGAGACAAAGAGGTAGGGTTTCACATAAGATGCTCTCGGACAGCATTTTTACCTCCCTGCCATCAGTGCGGCCCGTCTGGCTTTCCAGCAGCCAAAGGAAGAGAGCAACCCCAGCATTTATCATGTCAGACCCTACTCTGCCATCAGCCTGGGTGGCCGAAAACCTCACCCCAAACCTTTTCTTTCTGGAAGCAGTTTTGCCTGCAGAGCTGCCTGCTGAATACTCACACTGTGCATCACAGCAGCATGGTACATTCCTCCCACCGGTAGACTGACATGATGACCGTATCCTTTCCAATAATATTTGATTTGAAGATCCTGAAGAAAAATAATTACTCATGCTCCCCATCAGAAAGCCAAACAATTACAGTGGCGAATGATACTGTAGCGGTGCCTATAATTAAGGAACTGCCAGCATTTTAATTATAACTAGTATCTTCAGTGGCTGACAATCCAGCTGTACAGCAGACCCGCTAAAAGCGAGATTGCCAGTTCCAGAGTTATAGACCAGCAATTAAACTTTTAGGGAGCTTTTTTGTACTTCTTGCTTATTAAGATGTGTTTCTTGCCTATCAAGAGCTTTGGGGTAATTTCAGTAAAGTCCTTATGTTAACGAGTAGTGGGCTTTCCTTTAACTTTCAATGATTCCTCTGTCACAGCATGGGGTGGGGACATCCTGAGGCCAGCAAGTGTCTCATTAGGCTTTCTCCCATCACCCTGAAGCCGACACAGTGCTGCTTTAACATTTTCCACCTTCAAAGCACTGGGCCAGTTATTGCTCAGTACCACCAAGGAGCTTTGCTGAACTCTGTTTAGAAGGTGCCCTAAGTACCAGTGGGGATTTATTTAGTTATTACCTAAAATTTAAAAATACATTTTAAACAATAAAACTTCATTAACCATAAAGAGACTAAGAACTCACCAGTTTGCAATATCAAAAACATTAAAAACATGAAACTTGTCCCTTCCCCAGCTTCTGCTTCTAAGCCACTGCAGAACCAAACTGTGGTTCACTTTATTTTTTTTTTTTCATTCAGGAATTCAGACAAAGCGTTCAAACTTTGCAGACACGGAGTCCGTCCAGACTGCCTGTGCCTGTGAGGGCTCACACGCTCCGAGCCCGTGCTCAATCCAGCACGGGAGCAGGTCGAGGGGAGCAGAGCAGCCAAGACCACACAGCCACAGGACCACTAGCGACGGACCCTGAGCGTACAGGTACCAGACACACCAACATCGCCTACTCGGTGAGTTTTGTGCCGAAAACTTTCCTACCCTGCAGCAGTCGCTGCACATCCCAGGACTGTGATGGAAATACCCCCTGGTAAGTGACGCTATTAGGTCAAGCTGCTTCAAGCCAACTGAGGGTGGAAAAAAAGGATAAAAAGAAATTACCAACTCTGATCCAAGAAAGTCTGCACAGACGGTGGCCGTTCAGTTGGCACAGCAGGGGTCATGCAGGCATGCCTTTGCTGACTTGGATTTTGCTGGTTGGTCCTGGGACAGACGGGCTGCAGCAGAAAATGCTCAGGGCAGCCGATGTCGCCTGCCTGCGAGGTAGGGCTGTGCAGCTACCTCTGATCTCCGAGACCCAGGAGTTATAAGCCGTGCTGACTCCCTTACACAGCTAGCCGTGCCCTCGCTCCAGTGGGGACAAAACCCCAGCCAGGGCATGGCCCTTCCTCACCTCCCAGCATGGGTCTCCAGTGAGGACCGGTGTACAGGCTTTTCCCTCGTCCGCTGCCTGGGGACACACAGGGATGCTCAGGCTTTGCACAGAGACATTTGCTGCCTGGAAAATCACCTGCACTGGCATGCATTTTTGAGAACATATTTCCACCCTTCAGGCCTGGCTCAAGGGAAAGGTCCCCGCAGAGCTCAGCAGAAGCAACACTTGGGAATAAAAACCCGCTGAACGAGACGCGCTGTGTCTTAATTACACAGGGCTGGTATTCCCAGCATCGCGACACTTGCGCTGGAAGATAAGATGTGAAGCCTGTCAGGTAGGGAGCTTACCGCAATGCTGCCCGGTGCAGGGGTCCCTCCAGAGCCCCCGCTCTCACCCACAGCCTGCTGCCCACCACCCTGGGACCACCACACACCCCAGCGACCCGCGACATCAGGCTGGGCAGGAAAAGAAGAGCCGTGACTTAGCAGGCAAGGGCAACGCATCGACCCCGGCTACGAGTTCACTGCCCCAGTTCACTCAGCCAACTCGTTCCCATTCCTCCAGCCCTTGCATCTCGGCTTCTTCCACCCGCTGCTGCCTCCCTGGCTGGGCTCGCCTGCCCTCCCCAGGCACCATGTCCCCTTTCCCTCCAGCAGCTCGCTCATAAAACAGCAGAAATAAAATCTGTGCTGTTTGCAGCAGCCCCTCAGCCTCCACAGGCTCACAGGGCAGGTGTTCAAAGCTTTTAGATGCTTACATGCAGAGAGAGCATCACCTACTGGGACTTTTAGAAATGTCTTGAGAAAACCACGAGACCTCCGTCCCTCCCTTAACCATGCTGAAGATCCCAGTCAGGGACCTGCCTCCGCGCTCAGGCACTGAAGGGCCTTTTAAAAATTTTGACCTGTGGGCTGTCATAGGATGGAGGCAACATCCTTACACCAACAGCAGCCGTGGCAATTCGGGAGGAGCGCACCTCCGAAAGAGTGGGATGGCCCTTTGCAGAAGCAGATATTGCTGCCTGGCCTCATGTCATTTTAAATGCTGCAAATATACTTATTTGTTTCCATTACTTATATTTTGCATATATATTTTTCTAAACCTCAGATTATTAAACACGACTGTCTATGCCGGAGAGCTCAAGTACCTAAACATGCAGGGGTATGCCATAGCACTCATTACCACACAAATACTCCAGTTTAATCCAGGTACAACTGAGTAACGCTGTTAGCATCGTGCCCTGCGCAGGGATGACACGTACACGTGCAGTTACCTGCTCTCCGCAGACCAAGCTAACCCCAGGGCTCGGAGTACCTGCACTCCTCCAGGAGAGATGAGAGTCCATCTCCCTCCTGCAGAAGGCTGCAGGCACCAAATGCACTACAAATACAAGCTTCTAGCAGGCACTAGTGACATTGAAATTATGATAAAATACTTTTGTTTCCTGCTTAAACCTTATGAACCATGATTTGACACCTTTTCCATAAGCTTTCGAGGAGCTGTGATGAAGGAGGGTAGATTAGCCTCAGGGCAGGGCATGAACAAGGACAGAAACTGGGGCTTGTTCATCACTCAGACGATCACTTCTCATTCCAGGGCTAGTTATGAGAGATGTTAATTTGAACTGGCAGCAGATTTTGCATGAAGACAGCTCAGGACGCCAGTCAGCCCCAACATTTGCCATGGAATTTAGTTTTCATATTACTAAAACCTTATAATGAAGTTTTCCAGTGCAGATCTTACTTCAGGCTTTGCTGCAGTGACATTCAATGCGAGTAGAGAATACACTCACTCCAAAGGCTAAAGGGTGGGATTTTGTTACTGTTAAGTGTCCTGTGCTTGGCCTTAACTTCTTCACAGTATAGGACACTAAGAAACGTTGGGGTTATGTCCACAGGATTTGCAGCATCCTTCTTCTCCATGTATGGGCCAGGACTGCCCAGAGTTTTATGTAGGAGCAAAGCATTTACTGTTGATGATACTGGAAGCATTTCTATGACATTTTTTTCAGTCTAGAATGTATTTATTTTATTCCTAGCTAAAAGTGTTTCGGCTAGCTGTCTCCTTATAAAGATAGTTCCACCAAAGTTGTTCCCACTCTTCAGAGAATCCTCCCTGGACAGGCTGCATTTCCCTTCTGAAACCATAGGCAACTCTTAAAAAATGCTTCTTCCGATTTTTTGCTAGTTGTAAAAAACTCTCCTGAACCCTGAAGTTGCATCTTTAGTATACTGTTGGCAAACACTGAATTAATTCGCTTGTTCTGCTCTTCAGGTGCCACATGATTTTCATCTACTTATTTTCAGCACTTTGTTCAAGCCTCCTATTTCCTATTTAAAAAAATAAAAATAATCAAGAACGAACCCTGCAAAAGGACTTATTTTCCCCTCTGCTTGTGTCTCTGCTGTTTGCATAGGGATGGCTTGCAAACCTGCCCTTGGCCACCTTCTCTCCACTTACATCTCGGCAGTATTTGGAGCGGAGCTCCTCTAGCATCGCTTCCCGGCCGGAGCGGGGAGATCCTCAGCTGACTCTCCCGCTGCAGTCCAGCAGGTTCCTGTACTTGCTGGGAGGTGACCCACGGTCCTGAGTGTAAAAGAGGAGCAAACAACAGGAGAAAGATTGCTGTTCGTTGCTCGTGCTCTCTAATTATAATAGTACTTTTACACACAGGCACAAGATGTTAATGTCAGGGAAGCACATTTCTGTCCTGTATCTTCCTTTACTTATTCTGCACTCTTCTTAGGATACAGGAGAGAGCAACTCCTACACGCAATTTATATATATCTGTAGATATATGTGAGAGATTTTTAATAAAAAGAGGATGACAGTTGCCACAGGAAATTATGAATACATGCATATATACACACATTCAAACACGTACCCTGAGCCTTTGAGACCTTTCAATTTCTTGAAGGAAATACTTTTAAAGAAGGGTGATGCCCCTCTTGCTCAAACCAAGAGCTCAGCAGCCAAGAAGGGGGTGAATATGCATCCAAGCCCTCCTCACGAGCTCTGATCTAAGAGAACACGTCATTTTGTGACGTGGGCATGTGAATAAGTTGTCTTCCAGTGAGCCATAACACAGCTACTCCAGTAAATACGCTTTTACCCTCCAGTTACTGCAAGGTAGGACATGTGGAGGGGTAACTACTTCACGTGGCAATTGTGAGCATCAGCTTCCTTCTAGAGGAGGGAAGAGTGGGGCTTCATTTCTACTCCACCCTAAATGTAGCTACCAAAGAAATGAGGCAGCTTCACCTGAGATCCAGTCACTGACAAAATACGTTAGGCATCTCAAGCTTCTGTTTTCCTCTAAAACTCCTATAATTGCTACATAAATAATCAGTTTAGTGTAGGATGGTTCAATCAATCTGGCCCTGGGAAAACGTTAAGTAATAACAGTTTTGTGCAAGCTGCAGCCTAGTGTCTTTATTAAAAACCTACATCAAAGCCCATGCCTAGTCCGATCTATTCATGCTACCGCTCTCATTTTAAACGTGCTTATACACCGAAGAATCCTGACGGATTGGAGCCGTAGGAGGTAAACCAGCAGATTGAAGAGGTTAAATGTATTTCTTTACTAATGGGACTGATGCTGTTCAAAGCTCCCATAAAAATTCAGCATGAAGAGCTTCCTAAGCTCAGGGGTTTTATAGCCTTCATGATCATTCAACCTTTAAGCAGATACAAAGAAAATTTTTCTCTGCCTTTCTCTGAATATATCCATCTCCTTAAGAGCAAGTGAAAGACTTTTATAGAGAACTTGATAAAATTCCTGAGACAGCTCATTAATTCTAGTCACTTCAGCAGTGACTTCCCCACCACTTGTGGCACTCAAAGAGGTTATAGACTGCCTTAGTAAGAATGAATCCTATTCATTAGCCATTTCCCTGCACTTGCATATTAATATTGTCTGGCCTTGTTAAATATAGAAACTTATTCTCTTTTAATCCGTTTTTAACAGGCATTTTTTTCCTAGGGGTAGCCACGAAATAATTGATAATGAGTTACCCCACCTCCAAAAAGTTTGTGAAATTCCCCAGACGGCCTCCAGTTGCTGCTGGGGAGCTGGGGCAGGCCAGTCAGCTCTGTGGATATTGTGCTTGTGATGGGAAATTTAGAACCTTTTGCACTACACACCCTCTTCGCCACTTTAAGGAGACATAATTTAATCAGCAGAACTTTCATCTCTGTTACACATGTGCTTATAAACAGGATCCAGTGGTGAAAATAAGAAATAATAATCACAAACGATGCAAGTGGTAGGTGTGAAGGAACTTGCAGCAACCCCTTGTCCTCTCTACAGCTCAGCTTCACACAGCACAACCCAAGCAAACACCACCCATACTCTCAAGTAACTCAAAACTAGAAAGACTTGGCAGCAGCAGAGGGTAACTTGCTACCAATGAAATCTTTATTCTACAGGGTAAAGACAGTTCTGTTAATTTATTTGACTGAAATGAGAGCTGGTTGAAATCTCTCAGCTGTGCTTTATTGAATAAAGTTTTTCATGTAAACAGAAATTTTGAAGGACCTTGGGGAGAGGAGGTGTATTGAAGAAAATGTTGCTTTCTTGGCAAGAGAAAACTTAAAGCTGTGGATGTTTCCATGAAAATGAGGCCTCTTGTGCTGTTAACTACATAAGGAACAGTGTTACACCCTGAAATAGGAAATTGGATTTTCCATCTTTTTTATCAGCTTCCAAGATTAATAGCTTTACAAGAATCTAATCCTTTTAGAAATCCAGCACAAATATTTCCCTCTTGCATCTTGCAATACAAAACTATTCAGCCAAAGTGGATACACAAAATCCTAGCAACTAATTCGAGCTAATTTGGCCATTCTGATGAGGCTGCAGGAAAAGAATTGGAGACAGAAGAATTACAGGGGAACTCTCGGATATTTAGTGGCGGCCAAAACCTCCCCCTGGTATTGGCAACGCACCATAAACCAAGAGCCGCTCAAATCCATGGCTGCTGTTAAGCTCCTGGTTGGTTGTGTGGCAGCGTTTTCAGTATTCATTAAAATGAGGAGCTTCTGATGAGCTCTTGGTGCTGTTTATAGCACAAGCCCAGGTATAGCTCATTTTCCGAGAATAACTTTGGCAAAACCCCAATATCTGTTGCAGCTTTTTGACAACTTATAATTATGGTCGGAACTGCAGTCAAGCGATTTCAGACAGGAGAGCAAGTAATTTCCCAGAGTTACCCACTGGGGCAGCACCCTCCCCACCTGAACACCCGTGGAGAAGAGAACGTTCCCACCGTTCAAGTTCCTGCAGAGTGTGTGCATGAAGGGAAAATGCACTTTTTTTTCCCTTCAGGAAAAAAACCTTCCATTTTTCTATCCTTTACAATCGCTAGTGATTTTCTGTGTGCTAAGAATACACCAAAAATCCCAACTCTCAAGTAACGTTCCTGCACAGCACTATTCTGACTGTGAAACCCGGAGTCCCCACGTGCCCACTGCTATGTGCTGGAGCCCCGATGGTGAGCATTGCACTTCGACATTTAATTCTGCACTGTGAGTGACCTCCACCTTTTCTATACTGACTCGACACACAACGCAACCATGACAAAAGTCCTTTTCCTGCTCCTTTAGGGACTGACTTCCTTCCCATCCTCAGTACCTGTGCTGGATGCTTGATTCATTCCAGTTCAAATACTATTGACAGTGGACCAGGTCCTCTGTGTTTTCAGAAGCCAGCCCCTCAAGGGGCTGCACAGACGGCTCTGGGACAGCAGAGCTAGATTCAGCATCCTTTAAATCAATGCTGACTCCAGCGCCAGTACAGCTGAACCTGCCCCCAACAAATTTCACCACTGTGTTGATGCAAGCCTGACATAAATGAGATCAGAAATGTGATTCATCATTTCTAGAAGCCACTTTGCTGTGTTTTTCAAGAATCAATGACACTCTCTCAGCTGAATTTTACCAAGGAATCAATTATCTACTAGCTATGACATTTATCAAAACAGGTTACCAGTGATGTAAATCATCGTCACCCGGCTGAAGCCGGTAGCACCAAGCCCATCTGCACGAGCCAGGCAAGTAGCCTACATCCTATTAGGATGGATGGCAATATATGAACCTTGTACAGCTGACAGACATTTATGGAGGATAATTATGGAGACTGCAAGAATATCAGTTACTTTGACATGTTAATGGTTTCTTTTTAATTAGATACACAGGCACAGAGGTGATTGCAAATAATTCAGTTGTTGCTGAGCTAACATGTCTTTACCAGGACAGGTCCCCAGATGTGCTTCATTCTGCACTAAAGAGCAGTCTATCAAGTATGGGGAAGCTCTTCAAGCAAGACCAAGGCTGGGAACACCATCTGAGAAGTAAAACTGAGCCCAAGTGCCTTGTTTGCCCCATACTGCCCTGTTTATGGTGGTACCTAGCCTGACCCAAGCCCACCCCTAGCCAGAAGCAAGGTTGACATGGCACAAAGCAGCTGGTGCTACAGGGCTTGGGTGGACATGAGCTGCAGCAGGGAAAGGAGGAGAGATATTTTGGGGGGGAGTGAGTCCCTGGCAGGTCATGCTGAGCCAATTAACCCCACACACGTGGGACATACAGTTGTGCACAGCGCGCTGTTGCTCTGGGAGCTGCGGTAGTCACGCCTTTAATTATTTAAACCAGAATAAACAGCAGAATGCTTTGATTTTGCGAAGCTGGGGGATACCTGTCACTATTTGGCAGGGCTGGAGCAGGCTGCCCGGCACAGCCGCCAGCGGAGACCCTGCGGGGACCACCTCACCTCCGAGGGGACGGGGTCCCGGGTCCCCGGCCGGGGCAGAGAACCAGTGGGCACCCTCACCACCGCGGGAACCAGCGCTTGCCATGCCACGGTGCTGGCAGCACGACCTGCTGCTCCTGCCTCAGGACCTCTGGGGACGGAGGTGGCTTTGAACAGGAGATTATTGCCTCTTACGTACCATTTTCAGGATGCAATCGGAAAAATAAATAGATAAACGGTCTCTTGCTTTTGACCTCCGATATGAATGCCTCAAAGAAGTACCCTGTCATTACGTGGAATATATGATTCCAACCATGTATATTTTTAATAACCACCTAGCATTAGCAGTACAGCTTGCTTTGTCAAGCTTTCAGGGCCACTGAGGAATTAGTTTGAGGATCAAACTGAAGCTGCAGGTGTCAGGGTACATGAAATGATGGTATCCGTATACAGAGACACAAAGCCTTTCCATACAGGAATATTTTTAACGTTAATTTCTTATTTAAAGTCCTTTCTGCAGACCCAACTTTTTTTCATATCCTGTAAGCCATATTTCACAGACATACGAAATATGTCAATGATAGTTCAATCTGCTTCCTAGAAAACTGGCCAGCAAAGCAACTTCCACTTCTCTGTCCAGACACTACAGCTGTGATACCGTGACCGACATCTTCCCCACACTCCATTTCCCCAGGGATTTCACTTCCCCAGGGATTTCACTTCCCCAGGGATTTCTTCCTTGCGGTCTGCAGTGAATGCCACTGTGTAAAAGAGAGCAGCAAGCTATGAATTGGTATTTAATCCCCTGTTTCTAGGAGTAGGATGCAAAGTTGGCTGGATTTCCAGAATGGATGCTGGCTCAATTAGTTTTTCCAGTGTCCTGTAGCAATCCCGTTGGCATACATCCTCCTCTACACAGACACCACGAGCGTGCGTGTGTGTGTGAGTGCAAAACCTATACATGTTTCAGCTTCTCTTTAACCTAAATGAAGATAATGGGACATGGCATGAAAAAGCCTGGCTTCACTGGGATTTAAGGAAAGACAAAACTCTCCTCATCCCCCTGCCTGCCTCCAGCAGGCTCCAAAAGAAGGAGAGCTACTTTGTTTAGCATCAGCCGCCCTTGCTCAGAAAGAAAATTTTCTTTCATCAAGACATACAATTACTACATGTGGCATTCATAAAAACAATGCCATGTTTAGCAATTTGTAGCATTAAACATTGAAAGGAATTTTCTCTGATGGAGTTTGACGACTTTGTCCAAAAAAAAAAAAAAATTACATTTCTTTAAGCTGCAAATAGTCTTTAACGGAAGCAGATTTAAATACAAACTAAAGTTCCCTCACACTGTGCTGTAAAACACAAGGGAAACATAATTCATTTGCAGCAGTTTTCAACAAGAAAACTTGGCAGTCTTTCAGCAAGTTTCATAATTGCTCTATTTTAAACTTCAGCTTGAAAATGCTCAAGATAGCTTTTAGTTTTATTGAAAGGTTAATTTCACACCTACAGAAAAATATCAGCTTTCCATTAGATCTAACGGAGTGTTAAATGCGAAAATTACAGACCCTTCATATAAATGTGCACAGTTTGTTGCATTTTTAACCCATCTTGCTTTCCCATTCTTTCCTGGTGGAGCCGAGGCACAATAGGTGGGCGCGCTGCCTCCGTGGGCACGCCGGGCACGATTGCACATACTTGTGTCTTATTCCTGGGTGAGAGCTGCAAGACAACGCCAGCCACGGTAATTCGGGTGCTAGCTATGCGGGGTGGTGGGCTTTAGCAGCCTACACTTGAAAAACACCCAACACGGAGGGCAAATGGGGACATATCCCTGGCACAAGTGTCGAACAAAAATGCTCATTCTTCACAGATTTATGCCAAGGTGTCTCAAAAATCACCATTCCGTCTCTGGGCTCACCTTATTGTTAGAAGAGTGCAAACAAGGGGTAGTTTGCCCGTCTCCCTTCCCATCCCATAAGCTGAATTTTCTATTGGGGTGAGACGTGCCATTGGGGGCCAGCCTGCTCCTGTGGCCCCCCTCCCATGACCAGGCAAGCACAGCTCCTCTCCCACTGGAGGGGTCAAATTAGGGTGCAGAATTAGGAAAAAACCAATAAAATATTTCTGGTGCAACGTCCCGTCCTACCAAGGTGCACAGAGCCCATTGGTCATTTGGGGTGGGGGAATGCCCCCCTGGAGCCACTCCTGAATAGTCAGAGGAGCCCCAGGAGGACATTTCCAAGCATCTAGGGCTAAATATCTTGCTATAATTATTTTGTGACACAGCCTGAACTTCAGCCTCCCATGCCCTAGACCAGGGTTTGAGAAAGTCCCTGCAAACATGCTGCTTTAATAAGTTCTGCAACCTCCACTTCCCCAAACCCAGCGCTTCCCCCAGCTTCTCAGCTCAGTGGTTAAACACAGATAGCACTTGCAGCAGTAGTTTCAGTTACCCCTGATGGATACAGACATTTCATGGCCCCCGAAACCGTCATACCTCCAAGCAACAAGTGCATGTGTGAGCATGCATGCTGCTGGAGCGGGTGGAGGAGAGGCAGATCGAGAGGACCGAGTTCACGCAGCCATATGCACAGGGAATGCCATTAGGAAAAAAACCACAGCTTTTGCCTTCAAGAAAACTACGATTCAGTCACTACTTTATGGGGGGGGAAAAAAGTCACACTGCATTTCATTTAGGTATTTTAAGTAAATCTCACCAGAAACTATTTGTCAAGGGAAGAGAGGGGGGGGGGGTAATTAATCCCAATGAATCCTGGTACCACTGCTCTGTGCAAGGCATATTTACAATTGCACGGCATTCCCTTGAGCTCAAAGCGTGACCCTGTCATTGTCAGGGGCTCCTGCCTGTGGAAGGTGTTGCTCAGGACGGAGGGATTGTCCCTGGAGCTCAGGGGACGTGCAGAGCTGCCATCTCCCCCCACCCGATGGAGCAAGATGCAGCGCACGGCCACCGGCACGCCAGGATGCTGAGCCGCAGCTCAGCTGGGATCGCAGCATACGCGTGGGCTGCCACGTCCCAGGTTCCCTGGGAACAATTTAATCGCTACTTACAGAGGAAGGATTAATGCAACAGAAGAAACAGGTTTATTGATTTTGAGTTACATCCCCTGCCGTGTGCTTCTCTCTGCCAATGCAGGGCCGCGCGGGGGGACGCAGTGCGGCACGGCCCAGATGCGAACCTCAAAGCACCTTCTCCTCCAAAGCACACCATTTCCATGTCGTTCAGGAAGAACTCTTTCTTAGGTTTGTGGCAGTTCTAGTAATCAGTGGCAATTTTTGCTGCAAGCTTTTGATTGCCAAGAAATCACTGTGGGCCTCTTTTGCTCCAGAGAACTGGCCCCGAAACCAGTCAAACGCTCCTCCCTGCCATAGCAAAGCAAACCTTGTACATGGCAGAGACAGCCAGGCCTGCAAATAGCTTGGTCTGGACTCCTCACCGGGCAGAGAGATTTGGAAAACGGCTTAGAGAAGCAGCCTTCAACCAGGTGTCGAGGCTGGGAGCAGCCAGTGCTGAGGCAGTGCTTCCCAAGCTGTGCTCCGGGCACCTTGCCTTTTCAACATTGGCATGTCTGAGAAGTGAGGCACAGCCCTGATAAGGAACTGCCAGAGAAGATATCAGTAAAATAACCGGGTTTTCTTTAGCTGCTTGCTTTCTTTTTAAAAGAGGTTTCTAGTTTCTCCCCACAATTATGAAGATAAGTAACTTGGATGTCTCAGATTCTCTTGTCTAGAAACAGCAGGAAAAATGTAGCTTATGAAAGAAGCTGCTGTCTTTTTCAAAAATAAGCTTCCTTTTAACATTTGCAAGTTATCAGCATTGCAAGGATCCTGGCAGGAGGTGAGCCATCCTGCAGGAGATGGATGGGCAATTGCTGAACAAAGGCTTGTGCAATTTGGCTGAGTTAGTGGGAAGTTGAAAAAAAAGTTCAGTCATCAGGGAGAGCACCTCCAGGCATCCCTCTGAATGTCCCAGGTGAGCACCATCCCTCATCCAAAAGGCAGATAACCTTTATACAGCTCTCTGGCATTCAGTCTCTGGCCTTTAGAATTGCTGCTCTTCCGATCTTCCTCATGTAAATCATCACACTTCCCCTTTTTATGATATTCTAATTAAGAAAACTGTGATAACAGTAACTAATTATGTCCATAACACATTCTGAAGTGCTCTCTCCGCCTGTCAACACTCAGAACGGGAGTCTAAACTTTGGCAAGGGTCCCGGAGCCAAAAAAGGGTCTGGAGCAAGATGCCACTAACCTCCTGTCATTAATCTTAGATAAAGAAGTTCCTATGAACAACCAGCGATTCGTTTGCCATCAGTCTCTGGGATCCTTGTTCAGCTTTTCTGATACAGCTCAGTTACACTCTTCTAACCACTTGCTCTCAAGCATACAGTCACTGTCATTTTACTATCCCATTTTTCCTGAATAAATGATACCTGTTTGGAAGGATTGGGTATTAGGATGGACTACAAGCAGTATTTTATCTTTTAGGAGACTCTGAACTACACTAGTCCTCTAAAAAACTACTAACAGATCAGTGCGATTGAAAAGCTTCCCCAAACACACACAAAACCGTCGAGTTTTATCGTCTCGATGTTTCAGCTGCAACACCTTTCCCCCCGCTCACAGAGCTGCACAGCGCAGCACCCGTGCATCAGAGAGAGCACAGTCTTGGGAGCCCTTCTTGTTGCGTAGGGATTTCCAAGGTTGGGGGAATACAAGTGCATTTTAGCATTATGAGACAGCAAAGCTCTGCAGCCCATTTAACAGGCTGAGAAAACACATAGGCACACATCTCAATTTCAGAAGTTCCAGCAATTAGCAGAGACTCTCACATCTGCTTTGTTGGGACATCACCAGAGAGGTGGTGGCCAATACACCTGGTGGAAGGTGCTTCAAGCTATTGTCATTACCAACACGCCTCTTCCACCTCCAATTCCTCCATCTCTTCCTCCACCAGCATCACACCCAGCCTGGAGCTGTAACTCCAGCCACCCCCACCCCAGTCCTAACTGGGACATCTGTCCCCTGCTTCCCATTGCCTCGCCTCCCGCACCATAAAGCACTGCTGCCAGCTGGAGCCCTGCAGGCATCTCTGATTGCCTCCATAGGGGAGTTTTGTATTTAAAATGATGGGGAACAGACTCCGGACTGTCAATCAGTGGTAGATAGGGGGGTTCAAGTCCCCCTATAGCATCTTTGGTCAATGTGTTTATACCATTTCCCCCCACCCTGGTTTAGTTCCTGAGAAAATCATCTAACGCACTGGATTTCATATTGCAAAAAGAGATGGAAACCATTTGAATGCCATAGCCCTGGGCTGTACCTGCAACGTCAAAGGAAACCCATCATCTTGACGAATAACGGGTGAAATCTGCAGGTATCTGGCTGTCTAGATGGTAGGGAGTGCCTCTCTAGGGAGTTTTAATATTTTAGCCGTGTCAAGCCTGTGAGTTGCAGCTTTTTGCAGTGAGTAAATTGATTATGTAGATTCATGTGGTCTATGGAATACGTGATATGCACAAAAGGTGGCATAAAAATATATTACAGTGCCAACAGCTTGTTTTATTTCAATGCCTGACAGGTTACAACTGACATTGAAGAGAATAGTGATGAGCAGCCACTTTGCAAGCCCTCTCTGTAAAAGGCAATTGTAGCCAGCGGTGGTACTGGTGGGACAAACCTACACGGTTCTCAGCTAAGCTGTTATGATAGGGACTTGAGCAGCTCTGCAATGCGGTTTCAGATAGTAACTGGTAATGTGCTTTGTACTCTCCTGAGCTCACTGCACTTAGAGTTATTGGTTATTTCTTTTGGATGAACTTGTACCATGCCTGTGTAACGCAGTAGAATCCTACTTGCCATTTAGAAAGCAAAATGTATTAAAAGGACTAGATAATGCGGCTATTAACAGTGCTAATTTCACTTACAGTACCCGGGTTAAAAACTACACAGCTATTGCCAAGCCCACAGGTGCAATTCAAGGTCTGAGAAACGGCAAATGTGAATCAGCTCACAGTGAAGAGCAGCGGCTGGGTTGTTGATCAGGGACCCCAGCCAGGCGATGCAGGCGCTCCCCGCATCTTTCATAACACCCTTTCAGAAGAAAAGAAACCTCAGCCTTCTGTGACACACGATGCACCACGAAGAGCTGCAAATTCAGACCCCCAAAAAGCCTGGTTGGATTTCAAGGGTGTTGCAGCCAAGCTGCCAGCACCATGCCTGGACTGGGCGAATTCAGGCACCTCAACCAGCCTGTTACGCTAAAAGCTGTTCTGTGTCCGCACACTGCAATCTCTGCCCATGGGCTGTAACGTTTCCATGTAAAGTGGAGACAACGCTGGGATGCAGATTGACCAACACAAGCTTGCAAAGCAGCAGTGAAAAAATATTAGCCAGTGCAAAAATGAGTAGTTATTTCCTTTTGATGCTACTTTGCACACGCGATCAGCTGTCATGGGAGCTTTTGTATTTCATTTATACCATTGCAAAGTGAAAATAAAATATTGCCATGCTAGAACCATGCGAAAGCCCCTTGCTCCCACTGTGACTGCAAAGCAAGCAGGTTACACCTCTGCTCGAGAAGTTTGTAACAGCAGTGATGGTGCTCGACGTCCTTAGGGAATATGGCAGGTTTTAAGGTTAAACCATGACGGGGCTCACAGGAGGCAGTTTGGCATGGCCAGCAGGCTACAAAGATTGATCCGTTATGACACAACACACCTGGAGGGGTTTTGCCTTCTGATCCCAGGCAACAAGAACAGGAACGACCGGGTGGGGTGTCTCCCAGGGCAATTTTGCACTAAAACGCAGGTATCTCCTACAATAATGTTGGGGGGGGGGGGGGCGGGGAGTAGTGGCCTGGGTAGAATGGAAAAAGTGAAGGAAAAATGAAAAGAAAACCCCCTAAGTTTCAATTGAAAGGTACTAATGATTAAAGGAAGCTAATGAAAAAAAATGTTTTCCCCTGGGGAAAAAAAAAAGATGTCAGAACATCTTCATTGCACAGAAAGAAAGTATCATCTTACTTCTACTGCTCTCTGTTTTTTCTGAGGAGCTAGAAGTTTGCAGAATGAAACAACTCTGGGAAGTACCACTTGGTGGAAAAGCAAAGTTTTTGCTGAGAAGCCATTTCTCGGAATTTTAACCATACAATGGGACACAACACAGCATCTGCTCCTTTGGCAAACTATTGCCTCACATTTGTTTCGGGACATCAACAGCTTTATTCATTATTAAGGATTATTCACATGCCAAGGAAAGATTGGCATTTCTGAGAGATGCTCGCAAAATCTCCATGAATTTTAGCACATGCCTCCTTATTCAAAGTTTACATCAGAAATATGGCATCCACCATCCTCTTGTCCTTAAAAATATTTCTCTCATTCATCAGCGCATGGTTTAGATCAAAACCAGAAGGCAGGAACAATTCCAGTCAACGATCTGCAAGCAGACCCTTGTCTGAAGGATACCCCCAGAAGTGATGAGTTGTTGATCACTTAGACAAAAAAAAAAAAAAAAAAGCCAACCTGAAAATGCTTTGTAAATGAACTGCTTATTGAGAAAGAGATCTAATTTGCAGCTCATCACCTGACTGTGTCAGCTCCACATCGATTGCTGCTGATGGATGGCACTTCTCCTTGAGACTTTGGTGCTGCTGTAATGATCCTGCTCCTTGCCAGGGGCCAAGGCGTGCACAGGCTGGAGGTTGTCCCCCCAGCTTTGTGCACGTGTGGGTAAGATAACAGGCAGAAAGATTATCAAATCATAGATAAAACCAGAATGGCCCTGGTCTGTGATGAATTGTACTCGAAATATGGGTGCTTCTTAACACAGATGCCCTTGAACTCCACCATACCCAAAGGAAAGCGCAGCTCCTCTGTACACCAGCCCCTGGCTGCCAGCTGCCCACAGGATTTTGCCCACGGCAAAACTGGGCAGGCACAGAGATGTTTTCCCCAACCACCATCCCCATGCCTGGCAGAACTGGCAAGACAGCACCACTCTCCATAGGGAAACCTGGCCAAAAACCCTGCAGAGTGGAAGATGTAACTCACTCCAAGATGATGAGCAGCTGAGCTCCATAAAAGCCAGAACTGATTCAGAAAAAGCAATGAGAGACCCTCCATGAGCAAAGCACAGGGCTGACCCCTTCCACACAGGTCCCAGAAGGTCCCATCTGCCATAACCCCATCCCAAGAATCCCTTTTAAGCCACAGTTTCAAGGATCTTTTAAAACCATATATTTGAATATTTTCTTGCCTATAAAGGTCTGCTTCACTACCCTTTTAGGATAAGCCAGTTAACCGATAACCTCCACCTACAAAATCTATCTTCTGGCTGCAGCAAGCATCAAGACAGGAACAGAATCAAGGCAGCACGAGGATATGTCTGCATACTTTCAAGCTTGAGCCAAAAGCCTGTGTTTGTAACTCTAAATGCTTGTACACACATTCACCTAGCTCTGATATACCCCTGGAAACAGCTTATTTGAGAACAGATGTAGTGATTGTGGCCTGCTCCCACACCCATTCCCATGTCTGCTACAGTACATCTCAAGCATCTATCGAGAGGCCACAGCTCCCAGCTCAGCAAATTGAGCCAACTTGCATCATCTGCGCTTTAATGTGCTCATCTGCCCGCTGCAGCAGCTCAGCAGCTGCTTTACAGCTGATTGAGATGTCTCTGCCTCTGGCAGAGGGAAAAAGAAACCCTACAAAGCCACCCTTCTTTTGAGTTAGAGCTAAAGCACACACTTATGTCAGGCTCTAAGTTAAATTACTTCATCCACTACATAGGCAAGGGCAATCTTATCCCCCCTGCGCACACGCAGCCATATTGTCTCCCTCTACTTACAAGGATGCTCCATTTGCATCCCTCACTCCCAGGATGTACCTTTTGCCAGGTCACACCATTTATCAAGAACGGCACGCTCCCTCTTTCGTTGGGTCAGGCACAGGAGCTAGTATTTATAGGCTTTCACGGGCCTTGGATACCGTAAATATCCTTCTGTTACTATATACAAACCCAAAGTCATTTTCAATTTGGAACAGAGCCAGGTGTAGCGTGGCTTCTTCATCAGACGGGCTTCAAGTCTGTGTTCAACCCTGAAGACAGCACTGCCAAAAGCTGAGACCCGGCAGCGGTGTAGGGAAGACGTACGTGCTGTTGAGTCTCTAGAGATACCCTCTGCGTTGATGACCACCATTTACATAAAGCTGCGTTTATCCAGGGAGGGCTCCTTTACGGAGCAGCGCTATGATATTTGCACCCACACTTTATTCAGACAGTTACTCCAGTATTGCGATACAGGCAGAAGCTGCAAGACATGCCAGGGGTGCCAAGTGTTTGAGGCCCCCAAGTAAAGATGTCCCATTGCAAATCCTGTCCCAAAGTGAATTCCGATTTTAGCATGGGGAGCCTGAGACCTGATAAACCAAGAGATCATGTCTCAAGTTACAGGGTACTTTCTGCATTTTCCAGTAGATGTCTTAAAACGAGTTGTTTGGAGATACAATACTGCACAGCCTAGGTTATTCATGTTTATATTGGGAATCATTTACCCTTCAGAAGAAGCTGTGTTACAGAGACAAGGAAAAAAGTCATATATAAGGTGGGGGTAGAATCCATTGTGCATGAGACACAGATTTTGCAATGATTTGTCTGGGTAAAGGTTATTTAATTTAGTGAGATATGTTGTACTCAAGTGTTTAAATTAGAAACCTGCTCCGAGCTGAGGATCTTTGATTAGACAAAGAGAAGAACAGTAATCACTTGGAGCACTGCACACAAGGGGCGAGCAGCCACTTAGAATCCCTAATTTGTAACTTATTTATGCACTGCAAAGCCCACACACCTTAATGGTTTAGATATTCTGCGTTATGCCAAATGACTAAATGCTCCTTGTGTGAGCAGACAGCCACTCACAGTTGGGTCATTTATCTTTCAAAATAGCAACAGAGCAATCTTGTCCTCTCTGGTTGGAGGTCTCTCTCTAGGCACAGGCATCTCGAGGTGGCTCCATTTCAATATGCATCATTTGAGAGCCTGCTGTGGGCAAGTTCAAGCAGACGGCAAAGTTGTAAAGTTGCTTCGTGATTGTTATTGTATGCTGTGAAAGTGCCAACACATCACGGCACACAGTGACCGCAGGAGAGCTACTTCTAGAAGCACAATAAGACTTTCCTTTATCCCAGCAACAGACCTCCATTTATACAGGTTATGTGTGGAAAGCCTGAGCCAATGACCTACCTATTCAAATACAGCAGGACCAAGGCAGCATCTCACCCCAAGCACTTTAACCTGGCCTCTTCCAAGCCCAGTAACAGGAGCATGGGGCTTACTGACTTGTCTTCAAATCTAGATCTTTCCCTGGGGTTGAATTGCAGATTCAAAGAGCTGGGAGCTTTTTTCCTCAAGCTCCAGCACTGGGCAATAGCAGCTGCTTGCTGCAGGACCAGAGCCCTCGCAGCAGGGAGGATGCACTTCTTGGGCAACCAGCGCGGGAGGATCACGGCACGCAGCAGGCTCCAGGACGGGGTTCACCCTCCTCCTCTTTAAAAGAAATCTTCTGGAGGGGAGTAGTGTCACCACCCAAGGACTGATAACGCACTGGTAAAAATCAGACTAGAAAAAACCAAAAAGTGCAGTCAGAGTGAAATAGCTCTGCACCCATCACCTTTGGCCTGACATCAGCTCTGTGGTGGAGTCAGAGATGGTCTGGGGTTTTTTTGGTTGGTTTTTTTTTTGCTAACTTTTAATAAGATGCAATGCAAAGCCAGTATTGCACTGAGCTGGAGACACACAAAACCACCCCCAGGATCTCTTAAGGAATGAAAGACCCCTGCAGCGAGCCTGGGACCCACGCTGGGGTCTCGGGTTGTACGGGCTGGTAGGATGCACCTCAGTCTTGTGCACTTGGGAACAGATTCCCACCAGCCTGCTCCTGTCTCACAAAGACAATTTCTCGCAGTCCTATCACAGAGGGAGAAGAGAAATGAAAAGCCACAAGCACCTTCCTGGGAGGCGAGCACAGATACTGCTGTTATCTTTATGGCAATTTTTAGTGGCATCAGCACACACCATGCTCAGCAGCAGCACAGTTGAAATCTGTTATGTCTGGGATCAGCAGACAGATCTTTGCCCGCTGTCTTTGCTGGTACATTAGCATGTCTTACATTAATTCATCAGATTAAGAGCCCCGCAGTAAAGCAGAGAAAACTTGCTGGAAAAAAAGCTTGTTAAATATTCCACGCAATTTTGTTTGGGATACTTTGACCAACAGCATCCCTGCCCCGCGGTGTAGCAGTCGCACAACGGAGTCCCTGGGACAAAGTCTGGGCAGGGGGAGTCAGGAAAGGTCCCTTAGCACAACGGTCACAAAGGGCCAGGAGCTGGGCTTGTAGAGAAGGCACATGGAAGGAGAGGGGTCAGTACAGCGGCTTCAGGAGACGTGGTGATACACCTGATGTAGGCTATTTGGTCCAAATGCCAGGTGTTGGGGCAGTTTTGCAGCTCGCCCTATTAACACAGGCAAGTGCCTACGAGCAGAGCACTGGGAGCTGGGATTTGGTGGGCTAACGCACGTTGCTGTACGTCTCAGTGTGTGAGTTAACTCCAGTTACCCCAGTACAGGCACCTTTCGTCACCAGTCTGTCTCCCAGAGCTCCAGCAGCAGGGTGGCAGTCCCAGGAAGGTTGCTTCCCAGGGATTCCCTGCTCACCCTTCCTCGCCCCATACCACAAGTTTGGGGGTTCAGCCGGCCGGGTTTTTGTCGGTTGCTCCTTGAGCCAGTCCGCTCACCACAGGGGAGGATTTGGGGTTGTGTGCTTCCTTGAAACCAGGTTCACACAGAGCATCTCCAGGGCGTCTGTTCCTGTAATAATATAAACCCTTTGCATTTTTGGTCTTGTATTTCTAGACAGGCTCCCAAGTCCCAGCCTTCCTTACGTCCCCAAGGAACCATTAGCTAATGAATAATTGAGAGACCTGATTTTGGAGCAGTGTCTCAGAGCTCACTTGAGCGCACATCACGTGGGACTCGGCATTTGGCTCCCACCCCATGCACCTGTGAAAGGGGGTCTCTCGAGAAAGAGCCGATGACTTTTCTGTGGTAATTACCTTCAGCGAGATGCAGTTACAACACAGCAGCGTGTTACAGACAAAATGGCAAATCAGCAAGTCTCTGCTGTTGTCATGGCCCCCCTTCCTCTGCCATCTCCCTGTAAACTAATGGGCTATATTAAACTGGAGGAATTTCTGAACAATCAGACAAAAAAAAAAAAAAGAAAAAAAAAAAGGTGGCCTGTGCCAGGAAAAACACAAACCTTCAAGAAATATTTGGCACCTTTTGGATTCTAACTAGCAGGAGAGAAGAGAAATATTAAGCTATGAAAAAGACTGGCTTTGTACTCTGTACACTCTTACTGCCAGTAAACTAGTACTCAGCTCACAGATTAAAAACAACAAAAAAAGTATTTTTCAAAGACCTTCCACCACAGATGCTAGCTACAAGTGCCTGTGGTGGAGCGACAACCCCCCTGTTGTTAACATCAATACCAGAGACATGAGAAGCGACAAACACGATACCAGGTTTTAAGAGAGAGCCCTGGGATAGGGCTGGGGGTATGGAGACCCGTTTGCTTCAGTCCCTGGCAAACTGGGGGAAAGCTTTGTCAAGACCAGCAGCAGCAGCAGGGAGGGAGCAGGATGGCTCCTGGCAGAGGAAGGCACGGTCGCACCAGCACAAAAAAAGAGCGGTGACCAGCAGAATGATTGCCTTACTCCATTTAGCAGCATTTTAATGCCAAAAGGCTTTTGACAAAGCACCTCTCCAAGGCACTTAAAGCTGCTAGGATGTCACAGGATGAGAGGGAGGATCCTTTAATGCATTAATAACTAGACAGATAAAAAACCAAAACCCACAAGGATAGGAATAAGCCCCAGTTTCTCCACAGAGGAGGGAAGTACCCAGGGATCTGTACTGCTCACTGTAGTCATAAGTGTCCCAGAAAGCCATTTGGAAGCAAGACAAAGTCTGTAGGTGAGATAAGTCAGGATAATGAAAACTGGATGAGATTTTACATATGTATATGCACACAGAGAGAGATTTTATATATGGCTTATACATTAATAACTCTATATTATACTTATTACAGATATTATAACTTGTGTATATATAAGCCAAAATATATTATATGTTATTTTTAACACATATATTTTATATGTATACACACAAGTGTATCTAAGCTAATGGCCACCTCCTTTGCTACAGTCTTTTCCCAGGTACTAGGCACCAGCCACTCTCACAGGGCAGACGTGGAGGGAGGCAGTCCGCAATACCGAATACAACACAGCAGCACGCAGGGCTCCATGGAGCAATGACAGCAGAAGCATCTTAGCAGCAAGTTAAATGCATTCCTTCAGAGCAAACCGAGTGCCAAACCCTGAGCCTGGGCTCCACTATGGTCCCAGAAGCCAAACCCTCCTGTTCTCCCCTGAGCAGCACACACACAGCCCGGCTGCATCAGCCAGTTTCATCGCAGCCGTGCAGCGAGCCAGGCAGACAGACAGACAACCAGGACAGCCGCTCCCCGCCGAGAGCCACACAGCAGCTTCCAGAAGAGCCCATAAGGGCAGTGTGTGTTTTTATGAGTCATTGCAGAGACCTGAGATGTTGCAGCAATTGGTACCATGGAGTTTAAAAACATAACACTCTCAATTCATTTCTTTATCAGCTAATAATTCAGGCTCTAGCCTATTATTTTAAGAAACTGATTGGGTACTTCAATTGATCTTAAAGTACCTATTGGCCCCTGTCAGCTCATAGCACTCATTAGGATGCATACATCTAGCCAGGAATCTCGTTATCAAATAATTGTCAATAACAAAATACTCCCAGGTTGCAGAAGAGCACGCAGACAGCTTCCAGCTCAAGGGGACAATCCTGCCTTTCCTAAGCTCTTGGTGCTTACAAAAAGAAGCAGCAAGGCCAGACTGGACTTTCCTAAAGCTACCAGGATGCAAGCTTTGTGCTTAAGGCAGCTTCACAACTGAGGTCAAGGACACCAGCAATGCCCCTCTACCCCCTGATTAATACCAGCATTTGTTTTCTTGTATATTAATAAATCTCTGGTACAAGGAGACATTTTACCTACCTGCATGCAGTACAAAACAGCTCTTGCATCTGCTCAGCCTAGCAAGTCCAGCGTGCTGACCTCACTCCCAAGAACTCTGCAGAAGAAGAGTGTTTACCCTTTATCAGAATTTCTGAGCTGATTTGAAACACTCAGCAGCTGAGATCTCCCAGTTAAATGCCTAAGGAAGACCTGCTAAACATTTTTCTGGGCCAGAAAAAAAGGAAAGAACCAGGGTCAAAATGTTCTTTCTTGAAGGCTCTGGCTATAACAGCTCTGGGAGGCAGCAGGCATGTCCAGAGCATGGCTGTCACCCAGTAAAGTTAAAAGCCAGTTTCCTTAGGAGACCTTTTCCACCGTGTGAGTTGTGTGCATCCAACATCATAAGAAGAACAGTCACTTCAGATTTCAAAAGTCTCCAGACTCAACCTTGAGCTTCCTTCAAGTCCAAAGCCCACTCTCCTGTTACATCAGGGATCTCTTTACTCCCACAGAGGAGAAAAATTCCCCCAGACCCTGCATCAGGCAGCAGAGACCTGCCTCCTCCACTGCATCTCTGAGGTGCTGCTTCCCTGTCCCGGGGCATCAGCGCTTTATCCACATCCCAGACCTCCAGCACCCACCCCAGCACCCCCAGCCCCACTTTGTACCATGCGCTGCCCAGGCTGCGGGACTGGGATAGCCTCTCCCTCCTTGGGGACCAGCTGGGCTGCGGCTCTGCAGCACCATTGCTCCTCAACCAGTCTGGCATCCCAAGCTCAACTTATCCTGGGATTTGCTGGATGAGTTCAGATGCATGTGGAAGAGCCTTCCTTTTAACCCAGCTCTGCTACAGGGGCAGCTCTCATCATCCTCTAAAAGGGGTAAAAAGCCTGCAGTTCTCCTGCAGTCTCAAGGGCTAGAATAAATATTGGAGAAGAATTAAGCATTGCTCTTTTATTTGACAGGCTTACCCACTCTTTCCTTCACATATGCTTGAGCACTCCCAGCATTGCTTTGCCTCAGGATGCATTCAGCAGAAGGCTTTAGGTGCTCATTAATTAATGCCTAATTTGTGTGGGCCTCTGCTTACAATTCTTATGCAAATTGCTCTCAAATTGTGTTCTGTTTTCAGCTGAGCTGAATCCAAGCACTAAAAAACCAGAAGAGGAAAGACAAATTGAGGAGTATATGTGCAGGTAATAAAGCTTTTCTCTTCCTCAGAGGCTTTGCAATAACCTTGGGTCATGTGTACTCCAAGCATAAATTTAGAGAAGAGATAAAGAGCGCTCTAATGGCTGAGCCTTGCAGAACATGCAAGTTAAGAGCTGCTGTTGGAAAGAAACTACTGATAAACACCCACTGATGTGTTGGTTATTAATGTGGTGTTTTTATATAAACTCTTCATCCTCTAGGAATATGATAGATTTTTACCAGAGGAGAAAAAAAGCTTTTTCCGTATAATTTAATCATTGTGTGTGTTGCCTGGTATTAACACACCATTTGACAAAGCCATGTCTAGTATGATCTGTTTTTAATTTGTGTTCTTTATTACAGTTTGTTGTAGCTGCCTAATTAAAGTTTGTCAGGGAGGTAATCAGCCTTATTTCCGTAGTGAGATCAGTTTAATAAGAAGGTAATTTTGCAATTTGTTTTCATTAATTAATTAGGCAAAACCCTATAAAATCCACATAGTGGCGTATAAGCCCAGGTAAGCTGTGACACCAGCTACAGTGTCCAAGGAAAGAGGGATATTTACCTGTTGATGTTCTGTCCCCAATGTGGTTTTTGCCCCTGCCAACTTTAGAGAAGCAAACTCCGTCATATAATGACCTGGCTGTCTCTGCTAGCGCATGTTGTCTCCAAACCAACCCCCAAAAAGCATCATGGGGAGATGGAGGCAGAACAACTTGATCAAGAGAAATCCACCAGCAGATGTGGGAAATGGGTCAACATCTGTACACAGGCTTCCTGCAACAGCCCCCAGTGTCAAAGTAAACCAACCTCATACTCCTGGGAAAAGGAATCAAAGAAATAGTGGGAGGGCTCTCTGGGCCACCACTAGAGGAAAAGGAAAGGTCTCAGGGTTGGGTTGTAGATCCTTCTACTTGTCCCCACTGTAAGAATACTTGGAGCGTTTCCAGTACTAGCCAGCTCGGTTCTTCAAACTCAAGCAGAGACCTAGCATACATCAATATATCCCGTCAAAGAGTTGTCCCAGGTTTAGCTGCCTTTCCAGAGAGCTCATATTTCGTTTTGTAACATTGACTAATACTTAACAAGCCATGCAGGAATCACATGCAGCAAGGCAAGACTTTCACCAAAGATCAGTTACCATGATGCTTGCTCTCCTTTGCTCCAGTGAGGCTAGGGTGCCCAGAGGCCGACTAGCTGCTGCGTGCAAGGGTGGAAGAGCTCCTGGTACCCTGTATGTCATTTACTGATCATCCCAGCACAAGCAGGGCCTTGATTTTGCCCACTGATGAACTTCTGCATCTGTTTGGGCTGCTGCTTTTACTGGAGGGTTAGAAACGTGCCCACCTGAGGAGCTGCTTCCCTCCACCTGAGAGGTCCTGGTCTCTCACTGCTTTCAGCAGCAGCTTCACAGGACCATGTGCTGTGGTTTCTGTTTCTCTAGACCTCAAGATCCAGCCGACAGCAACCAAGAAAGCTGGATCATGGCAAGGGGAATAAAACGAAGCGGAAAACACAAATGGGAATTGTTCCCTTGGCTCCACGGGTTGCACTGTGAGTGTCAGAAACGTGAAGGTGCCACTCATTTCTGCAAGGGGCTGCAGCTCCTGCTGCTGTTGTGTGAGGAGCTATCACCTGGGGGACAGCTCGGGCTGCAGAGGGGGTCCCTGCCTGCCCAGAGGCCCTCGGTACTCCAGGTCCTGTTTGAGACTCAGTGGCTCTTTGGCAAGCCATTACAAGCTCATTCCCTATAAAACCCGATTTGTGTTTTGGCCCAGGGGAATCAAGCATCACCCGTGATTCTCTGCACAGAAGATCCTTTCCAAATTGGCCTTTTTGAGACCTTTGAATGGGAGGAACGACGACTGAGGCACTACGCCAGATACGCACAGCCAGCCTCTGCTACAGACACCTGGTGCTGGGCTTGGGCCGATCCCATGAGTTTCTTTATGCTCAGTTTGGGAGATCATGCTTTCAGCTCCTCTGTAGGTGCTGGATGCTGGGACCAACTCTCGTTATGGCTACGCATAGCGTAAACTCAGTCCTACAATAACGATGAATAAAAGATAAGTCCCGTGGCTCTGAATCTATCGAAATCTAATGGCTGTTTTGTGCGGTTGGGGATTAGAGAGACAGCCTGGTGTATCTGGCTGCTGAACATCACTTGCTGTTTACCTTTGCTGGAGGAGGACTCAGAACTAGGGCTATAAACACTTGCGGGGTGAGGGAACAGCGGATGAATAAAGAAAGCAGAAAAGACACAGCTTCGCTGGAAACCTTGTAAACCACTGACTGCAGTAAAAGTCAGTGCAGGAACTAAAAGCTGTCAGTTCAGAAAGCCATAAAAACACCATCTCTTCTTTATCTAGCTTTCCTGACTGAGCCTGAAACAGAAAGATTTTCTTTTTTTCCAGGAGGCGTTACAGAGTGCTCCTTTGTGGCTCACAAACCATCACACTTTGGAGAGAACATCATTGTGGGACAAAGCTTTTCATCTGCTCTGTAGTGAGCTCCTAAGGGGATGCATCACATAGCATCTTTCTGAGTCATTCCAACACTCCTGAAGGTTTTCATACCACGTAGCCACAATTTAACTGCTAGCTTGGTGGGCTATGATGCAAACCTCTACCTCTCCCTGCCAAGTGACCTGCTGCAATAACCAGCAGCTGCCGAGAAGCTTTCATGGGCCACGACACATGGAAGTACCCAGGTGGGGGTGTGCATCACGCACACACACGCAAAGTGTGTGCAACCAAGGCGAGTTTTATTTTACGTGAAAAAGTAACACAACACTTACTTTGAGGGAGGAGGAGATGGGCAAAATGTCTCTCGGACTGCAAGGTTTCCTCAGCATCCAGGCTCCAGTGCCCCGGACAGGAGGTCTTACTGAAGGTGCAACAACAGTGAGACAGTTGGGGAGCGTATTTCTCTTTCCTGAAAGATTTATGCAAAGTTGCACGCACAGTGCATGCGGCCCTAGGCTCCCGGCAGAAAGCTCAACATGCAAAACTGCTGCGATTCACCCTCTGAAAGTCAGTGGACTGGATACGAGAGCTTCCCTGCGATCTGGGAGAGCACCTTAGAGATTAGACTAAAGCCAGATTTTCAAAACCTTCCAAGTCCAGCAGGCCACAGAGTTAAGGCCAGATAGGAAGTAAGAAGTCATGGGGTGTTCTAATTAAAGTATGAGAGTGAACCTGCCTTCCTGAGCTGATATTTGGAAATGTAAGCTGAAGATCTGAGGCTGAAGCTCTCCCTGACCCCCATTTCTCCTCTGGCAGTCATCTGAAACCTCACGTAACTGCAGAGATGACTCAGACTTTTCAGAACAGAACTTTGAACTTCGATCCCAAGCCTGCAGAGCCTCCCAGGGTGGCTATTTACACCTGGATGGCGTAGCTGCACAAATCCCAACCCAACTCCAAGCCCACAGAGGTCAGGTTTAGACTAGCTGCTCTTCATGCTGCCTTCACTTCTAGGGGGGTATCAGATCCTGATACGATGTTCACAGTTGCTGAGGGAGAGGAGCCTGCAGATTTCATTAATTTAGCTGCCTGCTCAACTCCTTAGCACTTGCGTGGGCTCTGCTATGAGAAATCGATGATGAACTCCCATCGCTTCCAATAGGAGCAAGCTAGGAACAAAATAAAGCACAACAGTAGCCTTTTAAGCAAGCTTTTAGCCAGCTCCCCGAGGATGCAGCCAGACATGCTGTCTACGCCAGATCAGCTTCAAAGCCGTTAGCTGAGAGTGCTCAGGGCAGCCACAAATAGTCTGAGCTAATAAAAGAGCATCTTCCACAGCCGAGCTGCAAACTTCTGCCTACTCCTAACTATAAGAAGATGCTGGGGCTCTTCCAAGTGCGTCCTTCTGCTTTTGAGCATCAGGCGGGACTTTCAAGGGCTGATGCAGTTCAAGCCTTGCACACCCCATTCACTTTGTTCAGAAACTCTTGCAGAAACTATCACAGTGCCTCGTGGAAAGCCACGGTCTTCTGTGCAAGAAGCTCAGTGTAGACTGGCATCCAGTTCCAGCTCTGCTACATGCACTTAGCAAGGCACTTGGTTTTTCTGTGCCTCTGATTCCTTCCCTACCATTTGAATATCTTTGCTATTGAGTTGTTCAGGAATTGCTTCTTACTTTGGATTTTCGCTGTGCTTAGCAGAAGAGGCTTTTGATTGAAGCCCGGGACTCAGGATGCTAGCTCACAACACACTGCATTAGAATAAAAAGGCTTTGCACAGGATGAGATGACAGAGTGAATTGATCTGATAAAAGGCTCTTAAGTCATTAATTCAAGTCATGCAAGATTAAGAAACATTTCAGCAATAACAGAAACTGTGTTAGTGCCTTAGGAATTTCAAACAGCTCTTTCTTAATTGGCTTCACAATATTGTTCCTTTTGACTTTTTGTTGTAACAGAGGGATATTAGGAAATTTATGCTTTCAGAGTCACCAGTGGCTCCCAAACAAGCTTTTCAGGGCTGTG
The DNA here is from genome assembly GCF_964188355.1 of Buteo buteo. Classification (NCBI taxonomy): domain Eukaryota; kingdom Metazoa; phylum Chordata; class Aves; order Accipitriformes; family Accipitridae; genus Buteo; species Buteo buteo. Next base: position 8,684,781 of record NC_134191.1, read on the forward strand.
CTGTGTTTTCTTTGCTTTAGTAATGGGAAAGCCTTCTAGGGACTATCACATTCAATCCATCTTTCTAGCCCAGAAAAGGAGCATCAGCTAATATTTTAAACTTTCACAGATCTTCCACCTGGCCAAAACCCAAGGGGATGGGGGAAGAGACTGAGCAACACTAGGGACACATTATCAATATGAAGCTGTGCTACCTGCATGGATGAGGCTACCAGATTAAGTCCTCCTTTTGATCTGGCATGCTTGGTCAAGGTCGGCTTCCTCAGAGAACACAGAAGGGACGGTCTCCAGGAGAGGTTTGCCCTCCTCATCCATCTCTGTGCTCCCATAGCCCATCTCTGGGAGATTTGACGTGTGCCCCACGGGGGCAGTCATCCTCGCAGCACGGGGCCACCGGTCCCTCAGTGGGAGGTGTACGGGAGGGACATCTCCATGAGCAAGCAAACGGACAGAAACGGCTGCTTGCGGGTTTTGTCACTTCTTGGTGCACGTTTGGTACTGCCTGTTCTTGCAACCCACCATCAGAGCAAGGGATTTGCCTAATACGAGGGGGGTTTTTGTAGAAGACCATTTGTGAACATTTAGCCTCCAGGCCAGGGCATGTCCTGGCTGAGGTTCAAGCCCCACAGAGCAGCACCTTACCTGCTGAGCTTCATTTCAAACCCCACCGCGTCCATTTGCTTTTCTTCTTTCAGCTCCATCCCATACCGCATAAAGATACAGACCTTCCCTCTTAAAACAACTGGCTGCCGGCCTCCTACTGCAATGTGTCTTTCCTTTCCACCAAAATCCATTAAAAAACATCCTCTTAGCTTCTGGAAACACTAAGAGCCCTTTCATGTCAAGGAGTTAGATCTTGTTACTCAGCTGGCATTAATTTCCCTCTTTTAATACCAAAGGTTTTGATCCCTTTCTGTTTAAAAAATTATGCACCAAAGCTAAATCATTCTTGTCTTCTCCTTTCCAGGCAAGGAAGAAGAGAAAATGAAAAGGGTTGCAATGTTTTGCTGGCTCACTCATCTTAACTGTCTCAGTAGAGCCTTGTTAAATTTTTACAGAGGATATTCTGGTCCTGGGGTGTGACGCTGCTTTTTGTGGCCCAAAGGGATGTCACAGTGGGCTAAACGTTGGCTCTCAGCCAGGACCTTATAGGTAGGAATCAAACGAAAGATTAGGATGATAAGCATTTGATACTGAGGCTCTGGCCCTAACCAAGCCCATGGCTGGGTAGCCAATATCACTCAGCTCCAATACAAACACTTTACTGGCCATCCTTTTTCCCCACCATCCCTAGTCTGGACCACCTCTTAGTTTATCTGGTTTCTCCTCTTCACAGTTTCATGAAGCAACAGACTCAGCTGACAGACACGCTTAACTAAGTCATCCCTTTGGTCACACAAGCACAGCACTGCCAAAGATGCACTGCAAATGCTGGACTTGAAATTCCTTCCATAGCCATCACTCAATTAAGAGTTCAGCTGGAGGAGGAAATAAAAATAAATAAATGCTCCTTTCAGAAGAGTTAACGGTGGGTTGGAAACCGTGCAGACTAAAGTAAATGTTTACTGAAGGCTGCAACAGACTTTGTGGTCGCTGCCAATTGTGAAACCCATCCCTGGTATCGCTCTGCTCAGGGTTGAAGCCCCCTGGGGTAACTGGGAAAGCCCTGGGGAGCTGACCGGCCATGCCGTGCACGTTGCTGCCCCGAAGGAAGATGGGGCCGCACATTTTTGCGGCGGTCTCCCCATCATCTCCCCGCAATGGTGCAGGGAGCCCTGGGAGAGCACGGGCTGCCTTTCCCTGCCGTTAAGCTGGGCTGGGGGCTGCACCCAGCTGCTAACTGGTGTCGGGACCCACTGGGAGCCAGTCAGCACACCCTCCCAAAGCACGTACATAGCGGACACCTACACCGGAGCACCAACACTTCACTCCCCGGACCGTTTCTACAGAGGAGTGAGTTCAGCCAGGTTTGGACAAGGCTTTATTCCATTTAAAAGGAACCAGCACAGGGTATCCAGTCACTCGGTGTTTTCTCTGTGTGGTTCACTCCTGCTTTCCTTATAAAGTGCCAAGCCATTTCTTCTTTTAAAGCACTGATCATTTTGTGGTTTTCACATTTTTGATCTCCTGCAGCAGGTCAGACATTAGAGTGAGACTGACTAACAAGATCATGAAATCTTCAAAATCAATTTTGTTCTCTGACTCCTCATCCAGGGCAGAAATTATTTCCTGGTATTTTGGTTTCTTTTCTTGGCCCTATGGAGAATTTTAAATGGGAAAAAAAAAAAAAAGAAAAAAAAATATTAAGCATGAAGTTCCTTTTTTATTGCATCATTTAAAAAAGAAAGAAAGAAAGAAAGAAAGAAAGAAAGACACCTATGTAAAAATTAATGTATTTTTCTATCTTCCCATTCAGGTTTTTATGTCCACATTCATATTCATTTTTCTAAAGGTATTCCAAGAAACTCAAACAGAAATATTATTGCAACCAGACAGGAGAGCAGCCAGTCCCCAAAGTTTCCACCTGAATCCAGAATACGTCTTTTAAAAGACACCTAATCATGACTGAAAATCTGGCAGTGATGATGATGATGTAGCTGGTAACTGCTGGAAAAAAATGGAGTCCTGTTTCTTGGTAAAACTGGGGAGAGGAAACAACCAACCAATCCACCCTCCTAAACTTAATATTCAAGGCAGGTCCTCAAATATACTGTGAAGCTCTCAGAAACTGTTGATTTTACAGATATAACTTCAGTAGCTGCTATTCTCTGTCCTATTGGACATTACTGTTGGAATGGAAGGGATTATTAAAATTATGTATCACATCTCTTATTCATACTTCCTTATAAAAAAAAAAGTTCCAGGATATTTTTTTAGCTTAATAATCTTCAAAACATCTCATGATTCCAAATTTGATTGGCCATTGGTATTTTCAAGTCCTTTTCCATAAGGTGCCTAGTGTCTAATTTGGTACCAATTCCCCCTCCCCAACCAGTCATGTGATTTTGTTATTCTTGGAAGCAAAGGTATCATCAAGAATGTATTTATTCCCAAACATCTCTCTCATGAACTTCGTTGAGCTCTTTTTACTAGTCCTACATAGTTTTTCCTACCACTTGATAAAAAATTGTTTGGTTTTTTTTTATTTAGGAGGGGGAAAAAAAAAATCTGCAAGAAGTTTACAGCCACAAGTGCCAATACAACTGTTTTCACTATACCCGGCTGCCACTGACACCCCGGGTGGGTGACCGACGGAGAGGTGCTTTCTGCTCCCTTTCTCCCAGCAGCCCCACCAGTGACCACAGCACACACAGCTCTGTGGCACAGGGCTGGCTCTCCTCGTACTGGGCCAGTGCTCTGGCAAACTACCAAATGCCTTGTTAAATGTGGTGGGTTTGTTCTCTTCATAAATACAGTCTCTTGTCAATGTCTGAGGGGTTTTTTTCTTTGGGATTTTTTTTTTTTTTGATTGCAATTGCCCTATTTTCTTTAAAAAAAATGCAAGCAGGCACGTCAACCATGGTTTATTGCTGTCCCCCCTCTAGCCCTGTGTTAGACACAGGCTCGACATAAAGCAACTAATTCACTGAAGATGTTTGTACCAAATCATTAAAGTCTCACTTAGGATTACCCCACAGACTGATGCCTGCCCAGCTGCAGGACAGAGCCCAAGGTGCCATTCCTGCACCCAAAGCGCTTGGCCAGTGCCAGCCCAGTGCCACCCACTCACCCAAACCCCCTCACCTGTATGAAACCCCCAAACTGGGTTTGCAGCAAGCTTTTGGTTTCAGCTTTGCTGAGCTTGCCCTCGGGGTCAGCAGAGTTGTTATACACCAAAGCCACCGTAGCAAAAGCTTTTTCAAGGTCTGAGCCTTTTCCTAGAGCTGGGGGGGAGAAAAGTGATCAGCCTATCAGAAAAAGTGGCATTTGAGATATAATTGAAAGGAACCTGTCAGAACTATCCTGAGTGGGTGGAAATCTATGTAGTTTCATTAAAGTTAATGAGACTGAAACTGTTTATACCCACAGAGGACCTGGCCCAGATTTTATTTGGAGTGGGCCAGCAACATGCCTCACGTCCCACGGAAACACAGCCCGAAAGGAAGCTTTCCATCGGAGCTGGGGCAGTAACGCAGGGTGACGCGTGAGACCCATCTGGTCTATCCCCACCCCGGGCATCCAGCAAGGACCTGCCAGGTCACGGGGACAGGCCATGCTGGCCATCTCCTGGGTGCGTTTGGACTCCCAGGATCCTGTACCGGGGAAAACACGGCCCATTTGGGAAGGCTGGCTGAACAGAAATGCCCGTGTCTGAGCATCAGCTCTGCACTTCAGCCTTACGGTACACTTGGGATTTGGGCTGGATTCATTCCCCTCACTCCTGAGTCGCATCCTCACAGTCCTCAGTTAGCGTCAAGTACCACAGATGATCTGGGCTGTGATTTTTAACGGGAAGGCAGGCAGAAGAGGAGACACAGGTCAATGCAGGAGCACATTACATGGGAACCCAGGAGACTTTCCCGTCTTGCATTGGCCGAGGGTCTACGTAGCCTCCGCAGCTCTGCTAAATCACCAGCACTTACTGCACTTGGGCTGTGGCCTTGGAAAATCTGAACCCCCAAGGGGCAACGAATGGGTCTCCTTACCTTTTATTGATGCCAGCTGCTTGGCTATAGGTATGCTGGTAGTGAGAGAGAAGAGAGGCACAGTTATCACCTGGTGAATTGTGTGTGTGTATATCCTTTCTCCATGAGTGAGCTTGCTCATTTCTGTTTCATTTAATCCCCAGGAACTAAGGGTTTCCCAAGAGAGACTGGCTTTCCTTCACAATGGAAAGGAAAATGGCCTTTACAAGCAGCACACAACATCACACAGCTCCTAATTCTTCACCGAAGCAACTAGCCTGGAGTTGTTATTAAAGGTGCTTATTAAATAACTTTAAGAGAGGGGCATTGCAACATCCTTCAAGTAATTTCTCCAGAACATGAAAGAGCTCCAGGAAGTTTCTCAGTTTTAAGCCCATCCCCACGGAAGTGCAGAGGGGTCTGTTTTCCCCCACTCACCAGTGCTCCCAGTTTGGAGCAGGCACATAGCTTTTATTTCCAGCAGGACTCACATCTGTCAGAAGCACCTCCCTGCTTTCTATTAAACTTAAAGTCTGCTCACTTTTGCTAAAGTGCTGGAAACTAATTACGGAGCAGCCAACACACAGCGGAACAGTCTGCTTGTGATAGAGACAAACACATCCAGATAATGAATTTCAAGACAAATGGCAGATCACCAGAGATGCAAAGACCAAAGTGATGACTTACCGCTTGGGCATGCCTGCTGCAGCTGAAGGGCTTTTTTTGGTGGAAGCAGGAGCCGGCTGATTGACCGAGTACTGCTTCGTGCTGGGAACGCTTGCTCTGCAGCCACACATCTCGAGGCCGGGGTGTTTGTGATCTCTAAGCAACTCGAGTAACAGCAAACAGGTGAATTCAAGCTCTGCCCTGTGAAAGCAGCCTGCGTGCAGCCGTGCCCTATCAATAATGTAAACGCTACCTGGTGATCACAGAGCCGGCTAAATACATCAGTCTAAAGCAGAGCCTGTAAGGCAGTGCTGCTGGGTTGGCAAGTAGCATGGCTTTTATTTTATGTGAGAATTTGACAGAAGGAAACCAAACTGATGGAGCCTGAATCCTCTTAGATCTGTAGGGATGTAACTTTGCATCAGGAATAACTAAGACGCCGAATCCATTCAGCTATACACATTATCATTTTAATAGGAAACGTTTCTAGCGTGGGCTAATGTAACTTGCCCCAAGCTGCAAAGTGAGTTGTTCCTATAGACAGAGTAAGAAACCGAGCGTTTCCCAGTTCCTGACCCAGCATTTATCCTAGGTGAGCACGTTCCTGCTCTAATATTTATTCCCCCAGCGCAGCACAAAGAGGAGATCTGTTCTTCCTCCCAACTGCCTGCAAAGCAGCATCCAGCATGGAGCCTCTGCTTTGGTTTCTACCCGAACGGATACCGCCTGCTTCCAAAAGCAGCACGGAGCCATATGGCAGAGCAGTCGCACATTAGAGGAACTGGAAGGGCTCCGATGAACTTTGTTATTTATTGGCATGGATAGCGCTATTAGAAAACACACAGCTTGTCACGCTGCCTATCTCTGCGCATGGTCTCCTTTCTGCGGATCCTTTGCCTGGAGGTGTCTAGACAGGATAACTTTGACCTAAAAGACCAAGCAGCCTTTTTAATCCCAGGGTGGTCTGTTAAGAGGTAGTGACTTCAACTACCTCATCCTATTCATCATTCCTGGTGAAAGGATACAATACTGATGTTAAAACTACCCAGGATGAGACTTTATGTAACAGGACACGCAAAGGAGACTGCAACAGATGGCCTAGAGAATTAAAATGTTTTCCTCATTTAGAAGAAGCTAAATTACTGAAGGCTAATGAATAAGGATGTTCACCACCTTACTGTTCCTGGATTTTAATTATCTTAAAAAGCATGGGAAAAGAGAACCTTTAATTTTCCATCTAAGAGTGTCATTACTCAAACAATTCAGAGCCTTTTTCTGAGAGGTTTAAGCTGTCTTAGATCTCTAGTGCGTTCTTTAGGACTGGCTCATGAATAAAACAGAGCCTGTAATTGCAATGACGCAGCCAAAACACATATAATCAATGCTCATTATCCCATCAATTAACACACTAAAATTAAACAAGAATTCAGGCTTAGTAATCTGCCATCAGCTAAAAAAAAAAAAGTCTTGATATCATGTTGAAGTGATAATTCCCTTTCACATCTGTTGAACCATACAACAAGGCATGAAAAGCCTTACATCCCCGTTAATCCGCAGAATGGTAATGTTTGGTCTTAGCATCCAAGGTAAAAATGAGAGTGAGAAACAGACTCTGTTGCCTGTTTATCAGCTACAGGCAGTGCTGTGAGCTGGCTGGCAAACCCAGCCCTCTGTGTTTTGGGCTCTTTCCACCGTAGATCAGACTTCAGCTCGCAGGTTTTTTCACCTAACCGACTTCTGAGTGCCTGAGCTCTAGAGCAGGTGATTTGCTTTGCTGGGGTATTAACAAGTTCAAGCAAGCCTGGGATACATTATCCCTCTAGGATATACTAATTAGCGTATGCAGGAGCGTTAGTGCCTAACAGATAATGGGTAGCATGAGGATAACCCTTGCCTTTGCAGATGATCAGCTTTGAAGACAGCAAGATTTTGGCTGTGTGTGTTACTGGAGTATTCTGGTCAGCAAGGTGTGCAGGGAGCCAGGCCATCTGCTCTGTAGCTATTTTGATACACACTATTTATGTTTGAAAGGTCCAGGTGCTTTCATCGGTCAATTTTTAGCATTTTTCACATCTTAACAATATTGTCTGCACAAAATATGCAACCCAACGACACTGAAAACTGCAAAATCTTTACAGGCAGTTCACTTAAAATAATTGCTACTGCAAAAAGCCGCAATCTCTACTTCACTTTTGGTATTTTCCCAGAGTTTTCCCATCCTTTTTTAAGTACTTTCTGCAATTCAAGAAGACTCGCATTGCGAAACAGTTGTGTGTGACGGAGCCCCGGCTCCCTTAGAGATGACCTACAACACTCGGCAGGGGCAGGCGTGGGCATGCCCGCGCAGGCAGGCAGAGCAGAGGGACAGAGGCACAAGGGAACACCTAAAATAGAAGATGCATTCACACCGTTAGCCACTCAGACTTCATTTCTTTAGCAAACCCTTCAGCAGCTGCGGGAGAAGTGCTGCTAACTTGCACCCAGGGAGGTAATAGCTCGATTTCTTTGTGACCGGAATATGGTCATTTTGATCTTACATGATACATCTATTTTTTTCCAAAGAGCCGAGACTGAGAAGCCCTCCACTCCATCTTAGCCCAAAGCAGTACTGGCTGCCACAGCCTAATACTATTTTTTTCTTGCTCCATCCCTTTGAAATCAATTACTTAATGTGGGAAAAGCTAGCAGAAGCAGCAGGTCTAATGTGCTCACGGTGGTTGGTCTCTCCACACCAGCCACAACCCGTGGTGTCCCCACGGGCAAGCGGGCTCAGCCCCGCTGGAGACGGACCTTCTCCTCCTCTCCTGCACGGTGGCACGCAAAGAGGAGACACAACCCAGCGCAGGTTAATGGGGGATTTAACCAGCTCAAGGGATCGATAGCCGTGCTGCTGCAACGAGCAGTCTGCTTTGCACAAATGTAAGTTAGCGAACGGTCACTGTACCCCTCTGGTCACAGACCTGAACCGGCTCCTGCTCACCGGTAGCTGGTTTATCCATGCAAACATATTGTGAAGCATCCCGAAACCTGAACCCCTGCATTTATTCCAGGAGGTGGGGAAAAGCAGAGGATAAATAAAATCACAGAGTGAGTGTTTCCTACTCATTTGTTTCTCCATCACCACGCCTTTTGGGGTACGCGCTGCTGCTGCTTCCATCTGTGCTGGGATGGCGTAAGTGATGTTCTCCGTGTCCCAGGAACATTTGCCTCTTGACCACCACCATTTACAAAAAATACCTCCTCATAGTCAATTTGATTTCACTCGAGGGTGAAATCCACACCAGTATTTATCTGCATCGGTCGGGCTGGGTGCAGTTTGCTGACTGGTGCCCCATGATTAAGCTGCGACCCGCGTTCCCCCGGGCAATGCAGTACGCTGCCCGTGGGGCACGCTGGGTGCAGGGGTCCGGGTGAGGGGGAGAGCCCGTCTCCCCTACCGCACATGCGGGAGATAACCCAGCTCTGCCTGGAATTTAGCTCTGGGGTCACAAATGATTAAAATATTTATGAATCCCATGCTGAGACAGAGCAAGTGAAATGTCATTTAAGAAAAGCTATTAGAACTGGTCTGTCTGCAGGGAAACACTGTTTGTCATCTCACGTCCAGGCATTTTTCAGAGGTGGTACGGCGGTTTGGCCAAAATATGCTCAAGCCTCGTACCGGGGCTGTCAAGGAGCAGAGTGGCTGTGGGGGTCCCCTGCGTGCAGGCAGCCAGCTCCCCCAGTTCCTTTGACAATCTAATGGATAAGGGATGAGCCCAATGTTTTTGGTATGGTATTCATTTCCAGAAGGATGCCTGAAAATCCTATTACCAAATAATTTTTCCTCTGAGAAATGTTTTATTATAGGACATCTAGACTTTAAAAAGGCAACTATATTAATAAAACCCTAAAATCTTACTAAAGGAGGACACAACAATAAAAATGTAAGAAAAGAAACTGGTAGCTAAATGCAACAAATGGGATGCCTCCCCACTGAACTATTAAAATCTCATATCAAAATGCTAAGATCTTCATTCTAAGGATGCATGGCATTGACAAATGATGGGACCAGATATTAATACTAAAATACAGATTATCGCTGCTGTTAGAAAATTCCAGGAGGAAAAGCTCTTGGGTTTAGTAGAAGGAGCCAATAAAACGAAATCCTGAAAAAGAATAGTTAAGTCAGGGAAAGCATAAGCTAAGTAGCCCATCCGTTCACATATACAAAGGTTTTGACTCAAATCTGGCTTAAAACTAGTAGACAGAGGACTGAAAGCTTATCACATGGTATGGCATAATATGAGAAGAACTTTTTCAGAAGGGCATGAAACAATACGTGGCAGTTTTTACTCAGTAGTTCTTTGTCTGCCTGTAATATTAACTGTGAAACTCTGGAGATATTGTCAGGAGCAGACTATAGACAGGCGCAATGTGTGTTGCATGCAACTGCCTCTTTCATCAGTACATCAGAGTTTCAGCCAAGAATAATTCAGGGCTAGAGCCTGAATTGCTCGTTCAGATTGAGAGCATATACAGATTGGGAATAATTAACCTAATCAGGTCAGGCAATTGCAATATGCATTCATGCAACAGGAGCACGAACTTTCTCCAAGTCCTGGCCATCATCGAGGCTGTTACGGGCTGCTCGACAGGCCATGGTGAAGGAGATTTGATCAGTCATTGGGAAAGGATCGCACAATAAAAAAATACCCTGTCAAGTAAGGCCACAGCCCTGTGGGCTGGATTTGCATCTAAATTCATCCTTGTTTCCTCAATGTGCTGGTCAGGGAGCAAAGCAGAGCCACTGGGTACCCAGAATCTCGCTCCCTGCCCTCTCCAGCACATTGCTGTGGAGCGTATGATGCTACAGCTTTGCAAAGTGCATCCCCTCCCCGGTCAAGAGCAATGGGGAAACCCTCAACCAGCACGCAAGCACACCTCTTCCTTGGCCTCTGAGGCACCTGGAGAGAAAGTCCTGTGCTCCCTCGCCACACTCACGGAGGTACCTGCCTCTCCTCCACAGCTCTACACTTCATAATGCAAATGCGCTCCCATCTTGGGTAGCTGAGAAATGGGCTATAAAGAGAAACACATGGGAAAACAGGAGGGACAGCACAGAAGATCAAGGAACATGTTTTTTCCCAGGCTGACCTAGTTAGTTAACTAACTGGCAGAGATACTCACTAATGATGAAGTAGGAAAGCAATCGGTCTGTCAGCAGCAGTTTCACAGAGGATGCTCGAGTTTACTTAGCTATTTGTCTTAAAACATCAAATACAGTCTTTTCCATCTTGCTGCTCAACACTTTGCTATACAGTCGCTATTCCCAGTTCAAATCAACTTCAAATTTCTCAATGATTGCCAAAGGATGTGATAAGACTCGAATCCAGAGGAAACATTTTCTTACATAACACAGGCAAGTGCATGCATCCTTTTTGTTTTCACTTTTACTGCTGCCATACTATCTATATTAATCTGAGAAGCTATAGATAAAGAGATTTTTCATCCCTCCTAATTCACAGTGAAGACTATAGTTCCCAAACAACAACAACCAGCTCAACTATCCTGCGTGGTAGCAAGGAGCTAACATACCTGTGAAGATTTGGCCAAGTGGGTAAAGCAAAGGGCAAGTCTTGCATGAAAACATGTGCCTCTTTCACTAGTTTTGTCAACTCTTCCACCAGCTCTGCCCTTCATGAGAAAATCTTAGATTTGGAGTTACGCACATAATACACAAAATAAGTCTTAATTAATTCTGTCCCCAATCTTGTATTCAAGTTGCCCTTTGTCCTGGGGTGCCAGCTCCTGAGGGTTTGAAAGCTGCAGTTCCTGTGCTCACATGGTTACACAGGAATTTTAGCTTGTTTGAAATGCAGGAATAAACCTAAGCAAAACTCAAGTTTCTAACCCTCAGCATTGGATAGAAAAGTTTGGACCCTGCTGGTCTGGGTGGAAAAGTTCATGAAGAGAAAGCTAGTTGACACAAAAAACTCTATTTCTAGTGGAGAGGCTTAGATAAACCAACCTGGGATATTCGTGATCAACTAAGACATGGTGGATTTTTTTCAGAAAAAAAAATAAAAAATAGTTGGACTATGTGGAAGGGGGCATGAAGAGCATACATCCCATCCCCATCCCTTGCCGCACACATATTTCACTTTCTCCTGGCTTGCCTATATCTAACTTTTTCCAAACTTAAAAAAAGCAAGGAATAAAAGAACTGAGAGCCAAAATAAAATTTTTCATTGACCCAGAAAATAGTATTCTGCTCCCATTTGGAGTACTAGGCCATTTAGATATTCTGGTTTGTCCTCTCTACAGCTCAAACATGGCTTTCCAGCAATCCACAGAACTGGGATAATTAGCACAGTACTGGGCTAGTCCTACTGACAGGTAGAAAGAGAGGTGAAGAGGCAGGCAGGTATTACATTGCAGAGTTTTAATTTTTTTTTTTTTTTAAACTTGTGATACTGACCTTTAATGACAAATGTCTGTAGAAGGGTCGTACTCCACTGTACATTAAAACAATCCCCATAAAAGTGTTAGAAAACAATAAGAATAACTGTTATTGTTAACTGTTATGTATGAACGACCAGTAAGGTCAAGCACAGGAATAGTTATTTATCTTTAATAGTTATCTTAGTTATTTTGCAGTGACATTTTAATATTAACATACTCTGAAAACATGCATTGTATGCAATAACTTTATTAGGGTCAAATAGATATCACAATATAGATTCATCCACCAAGTAGCCATAAATTGGTTACAACAATCATAGAAGAGACTAAGCTGTTTTAAGCTAAGATGCTTTCAACATTACAGCTCATACAATAAGATTATATACTGATACACTTTGATTTAGAAATGCAGATGATCAGTTTTGATTAGTATATTGTGCTTCAGGCTTTCATTTGTGTCAATGCATCCCATATGCTGTAGTGAGGAAGGGCTGAATTTCCCAGGGAGAAACCCGAACGGGCTACAAGTCTGGCTCTGGCTATTTTCGGATGAGTTCCTCCGAGCCTGGGTTATTTGGTCAATCCAGTTACATTCTCCGGTAGCACCAAGCTAGCGCTCAGAGCAGTGACAGAACAGAGGGATATCGAACAATCTTGAAACAGCATGGATGGAAAGGTTTTCTTACTATAAGAGGGTATAAAGGAATATTTATGCTTTGTAAGGTCACAACAATACATGCAGGTTTCATGTTTTGCTGTATCAAGCAACTGGGGATTTTCACATGGTTTTGTATACTGATATCTGCACCTCTGTTATCTTAGTTAAATAAATACCTTTGTAAACATATAACACAGTTACTTGGTCCTTATTCTCCACAGCTCACGTTAAAAGATTCACAAAACATCCATAGAAATAGTGATTTATAGAATGAATACTTAGCTGAGTTAAATGGAATAAACATTGGTCAGGTACCATATATACTACTGAATGCCATTTCAAGGAAAAACATTTTAGTTACAAAGCATTCAGAACTTGGGTAAGCCATATATTCAACTCTGCAAAATATATAAAAGATGCATACTTCTTTTAAACATACAGTTAACAAAATGTAGTGGCAGAAGTTGAGAAGTTCCATTTACACAGTCCAGACACTTGGTAGTATGAAACTGCTTATCCATGCACTAAATTACGGATGACTCGGTTAACTGAAATAATAGTAAAGTCTTCTGAAACAAAAAGGTATAACCAAAACAAATGCTCTGAAGAGTCACAGACAGGCAGTTTTGAAAATTTAGGTGCAATGTTACATGCATGGATATACAGAATAATCTGTAGAAATAATAGTAAACCACTTTCGTTTTTCACCAAAATGCAGAAGGAAATTCAATTATATTATGCATATTAAATACTACAGACTTGAGGCTACAAAATGCTTCTACCATCTTGACACATACAAAACTACCATAAAGTTATCTCTACAGTACATACTACAACACTGACTCCAGGTCACCACCTGCGATGAGCATATCCGCCGTATCTGGCTAGTCAGGGAAAAAAAAAAGGCCAACTCCAGCCCACCGGCCACCTCCCATCTGCCTCAGGAGGTAGGCTTAGATCTTCGATCGACCCTGAACACCGTGTTGTAGTATTAATTTATGTAAAACCCTTAAAAATCTGGCACCACTGAAACTTGAGACGTGTTAAACTCTCTACATGTGAGGGATGCAAGAGCTCGTGCTGCGTGAACCCTAAATTTGATTAGCGAAGGAGGTTGGCCCGCTCTGGCCGTAGCTCTGGGACTGGCCGTATTCACCCACCTGGCCATAGGAGCCCGGCTGGTTGTAGCCACCGGCCGGCCCGTAGCTGTCTTGGTTGTAGCCACCTTGGTTGTAGCTGCTGGGCTGCTTCTCCATGGTGTCCGGAGGGTGCCGCTGGCCCGAGGAATGCCAGCCCGTCTCCTTAAACACAAACCAAATGTTGCCTGCCCAGAGGATAAAGTTCAAGAAGCCAAAGACCTAGTGGGGGAGAAGAGGAGCTCGTCACCCGGCAGCCGCGCTCTCACAGCCCAGCCTAACCTTACGGACCCTGAAGGGTCCTGGGAAAGTCAAAGCGGCTCCCAGCCCATCCTTCTCCCCAAACCTGCTGGAAAATTTTCTCAGCTTTGGAGCAAATTCCCAAATTCACCTCCCTTAGCTCACAAGGTGTTTGCTTTCCTTTTTGTCTCCAAAAAAAGTTGAGGTTTTAGGCCAAAATAACTTTTTTGTTCGAATGCATAATCTAGTTTAAAGAAACTGTGGAAAGATAAAATTGAAAGAAAATCATTAAAAAGAGAGATACTAATTGGTCAGCTGGCCTGGTCGGTTTCTTTTTTTTTTTTTAAACGTTCTGAAGACCTATTTTATGTTGGTTTTTTGAGGATTTTTAAAGGAATCTGTAAGGCGCAAACCCTTTTCTTCCTAAAGGACTGCACAGACCCCTTTTCAAAAGCATTGCAGCGAGCAGGTTAAAAGCAGACAGGCCAACCAATGCACTGGGACAGCCACTTTGCTTTCTCCCCGTCCCAGCCCTGCACGTTCACCCCGCTGCTGCTCCCCAGCAGATAGCCGTCGTGAGTCACGCTCTGCCTTGCCCCGCAGCAAGACTGTACTTCCAATTAAATAACTTCAGCTAACTGGTTTACACCCGCTGATGGAGGTCAATACACGGGTAAAAGAGATGAAAATACGTTTGCAAGGTAAGGGCGAAAAGAATAATCAAAGTCACTTACAACCGAAGTGTTGAGGCTTGACATAACGGGGCTGCGAACAGGCAAGCATTTGTTGGACTGCTGTTTGCAGGCAGACATCAGTAACAGCACTTCGTCTGGGTCAGTCGCAATCTTTACATCTGACAGTCCTTTAGCCCAAGCAGATGAGCTCACTAGCCACAAGAATGAGAAGACCACTGTCACAATGAAATCCTAAAAGACAAATTAGTTAGAAGCATTATACTGGTGTGTCCATTAGGAAGAAAAAATATTAAAAATTACCGGAAAACTGAAAGTTTGCATCAGAGGAGGGAAAAAACAAGAGCTTGTTACTTCATGGAAGGTTGCGATTACTGTCATCACCTACAGAGCTAATTTTCAGGAGTTAATTTTCAGCTAATTTCTTGATGTGCCTAATGGGCCAGAGCCCTTCAGCTGCCATTTGCATCTCCAACCTCAAGGCCAGATTCCCACAAGCGTGTGGCCAGTACCCAGGATGCTGAGCTGCCTTGGAAACGTGGCTGTTCACGGCACCTGGCTGATGAATTGGGATCAATTAAAAAATATAGATGCCGGGAAAGGAGCTGGGCCCTCCTGAGGGCTGGCTTTCGCCCCGGGTGCTCCTACAGACAGCTGGGGTGGGTTTCCAACACGAAGCGTTTCCATCTGCGGCAGCATCTCAGGGAGAACCTGAAACTGGCTAATCCTCAGCTACCAGATGAGGAGTTTTCTCACCAGCTACAGGTAAGGCCAAATGTCCCTGCTGCATGAGCCGTGCAGCCACTAATTATCACGAGCGAACAAATAAACAGCAAGACTTGCCAAGCCCAGAGACTCCTCAGCTCCTCTCTGTCCTGGTAAAGCATTTGCTCCTAATTGCCATCCATGTGAAGAGAGGGGAGAAGGGGTGGCGGTCCCTCCGGGATCCAGCGCCTCCGAGCAGCTCTGCTCTGAACCACTCTGCTCACTTTTCCCTCGAAAGACTCTCAGGAGCACACACAGGCATAAACTTCTCCTTGTCTTAGCCAGAACAAGTGGCCAAGTGACACTGTTGTTGTGTGGGTTTGGGGGGAAAGGAGGGAGGAGGTGTGATTTTTCAAGCTTTCTTGTGTCTTGCTAAAACAGAAGAGCCTTTCTGCTGTCATATTTCATCCCATCTGTCAGCCCACAACAGATGGCAGAGGTGCCAAAGTCTAACATACCACTAACTGCATCGCTGCGTCTTGATATCCCACCTCCCATGGGGGCTCCTTCCCCTTCCCCCTTACAAAGTAAAGGTGTACATGGAAGGAAGAGAAAACACTCATTAAGAACACAGCGTTTTGGGTCGCTATCCAAAGAAATAAGTGATCCCTAGGAAACATCATTCTCACCTTCTACGAGCACACCTGACATTTGGGGAAGGAGCTCTCTGCGGCACCGCAGGGACGGAGGACGCGAGCCCCCGTCACGACGGAAGAGGCACCAGTCAATAAACCCGCCGCACAAGTGAGCCATGAACAAAGGATTTCTCCGCTCACGCAGATGGGATTAAATTAACTGTGCTTGGATGCGTTCCCAAAGGACACATCCTTCTCTTTTAACAGTGCCACAATTTGTTCTCTGCAGGCCTGTGTCTGCCACCAAGCTTTGAGCTCCTCTGATCGCCCTTCGTGCTGCCCAAATGGGCTCTCTTGAAGAGCGTGAAGCCCAGGAGCTGACAACGATCTTAACACCCAAAGAGACTCCGGGTAGGCAGAGGCATATAGCCCAGAGTAATTTTTCTTCTCAGGGAGATTTCCAGCAAAAGAAATTATTGTATCTTATATGTCCTAGCAGTAACTGAATGAGAAACGAACTCCTAGAGGCAACAGTTCAAATGCAAACATTTCTTAAAAATTCCAGCTGGTAGAAACACCAGATATTCACTGAGCTGTGGATTACGATGGATGGGATATGCTCTTTATTTGCTATAAGGCTTGACATGTTATCTACCTTGATGCCAAGCCCCCATATAGGTTCCGATTGACACAATAGATGGGGAAACACCAGAGTTTGGGGGAATACATTTTTTAAATGACAAGAAATTCTCTCTCAATGCCACCACACTTTTAGACTCTGCAATCAGTGCGGTGGCAATAGCAATAAAATACATGCGTAACAGCAGGTAGAAATTTGAAGAAAACAGAGACAAACTGACCAAAATTGGTTGGTCCTAAAGGGACTATGTATTTCATGTTATTTCTCAGGTCTTGTCTTCTCCATCTCACCCCATCCTCCAGGCTTCTGCTGACGTCCTCTGCTCCCCTGCACCAGGGTGTCCACCCAAGCCTAACCCTGCCCGATCCTGCCCTCTCTGCCACGAATTCCTCTGTTTGAGAGCAGATCAGAGCCTTGGGGAAAGGGTCCCTGCTCCTGGGGGGGGCTGGGATCGGTCCTTTTATACAGGAACTCCCCAAAACTGTAAAGTCTGGCTGGCTGCAAGAAACACACTGAGCCAAAAGGGAAAGATCGGACGGTGGGACTCGGAGAAGAAACGATGCAGCCCGTTCGCCAGCAGCTTGCCAAGAAGACAGAAGTGAAAGGCTAATGAAACATCAGGATTTTTTCAGCAAGTGCTCTCACCAAGGCTACATAACCAGACTTGGGCTCTTGGAAGATCTGTTCCATCTCCTCTGCGCCGTGCAGGAGCAAAATATACGACTAGAGCAAACTTGCGTCTTCCTATTTATTTTGAATCTTTGCTAACCTTTCTCTTTGGCTGGAACTTGAACCTCTCTTGTTTTCAAGTGGGTTTGGATTTCTGGCTGAACATTTTCACAGCTCTGGTGGAACAGAGTTACAAGATAATGACATGCTGAAAATAAAAGTGAATTTCAAGCTAAGCTGTTCTGTGGCTTAATGTCTATCTGGGGAATTTCTCCTTGGTAATTAAAGCCAGAGTGTCTGCATACTAAAACAAATCTTGCATTTGAATGTTTAATATCCCCATAGCATGGGTGGTTGTTTTTTTTTTCCTTTGGAACAAAGTAATTTTGGTAGTTGCTCTCTTGAAATGGTGCCTACAGATCTCTTCAGTGTGTATTGTTGTACAGTTACACTACACTCCTAATTGCAAAGTTTCTTTCTCAGATCTCAGCTGAGATACTTTGGTCTGCCTACAGGTGCCTTTGGGAAGGAGGCAAAATAGGAAAGTGTAGGAGAAAGCAGAAAACAAGATTTAAAATATGCTGAATATCCAAGGAGGGAGTTTTTAAGAGCCTGAAGTATGTGTAACAAGAAAAAAAAATTCTTGCTGCTTTTTTCAAGTTGAAACTTGCTATTACTGAGTTTGCCAAAAAAGCCTACTTGGAACAATTTTATACATTATATGTTTTAGAACAGAACTGTGAATGCCTTTTCTTTTCATGGTAACGTTTCTCCTTGCTATGAAGCTACTGGCTTTTGCAAAATGCCTGTCTGTGGAGGGGGCAGTCACTTACAGTCACTTAAGTCTCCCGAGCACAGTTTCGGATCCCCCAGTGCCCGGCGTAACCTCACCCAGCCAAAAGCATCTGCAGAAGCTGCTTGTCCACTTGGAAAGGGGACGAGTTTCGTCTGCTCCGAGCGGATCGGTGGCTTCAGCACCCCCCGCAGCACCGTAACGCACGTGTCCCCACGCGCACTCTGTGCCCTGCTCTCCCTCCCGGCCAACGTGGTCCAAGTTTGGCAGGACAGCCCTGGGCTGTTATGTTTGAAAACATGCAAAACCTCAGCTCTGGCCTCGCCGGAGGGTGCCTGGCATCCCTGCCGCGCTCGCGCTCCCTCCTCCCTCGCTGAACCGCAGCTGCTGGCCCCGTCGCTGGCTTCCACGCGGGGCTTTCCGTGCCTCTCTGCAAGCGTTTCCATCCGCTAACGCTCACGCTACAAAACCTTTTCATTTGACAAAACCTTCTCGTACTTTTACAGCATACAAGGGAGCAACTCATCAAACGCCGAAGCCTATAAACCCTCCCAGCCGGAGCCCGTCTATCCCAGCAGCGCTGCCAACAGGTTTCATGGACAGCCACGCAAGAGCAGAGGGAGATTTCTTTACCCCAGCAGGGGCAAACCGCTCAGAGGATTTGTTGCCACAGTCACAACCGACCTAAAAATTCAAGAACCACTCCAGCAAAAGCCATAGCCCCGGCCCTAGCCCAGAAAAGTGGCCAACAGCAGGTTGCTGCAGGCAGCAAACACCTTCCTACAGTGACATTTTAGATCTTTTTTCATTTGAACAAGGTCCCAACCCAGATTTTTCTGCCAAATGAAGCTTTGAAAGAATTACACGCTTCTTGCAGTGGTGTACAGCCTGGCAAGCTTGCTTCTGGCAGGGACATGTAGAGACCTTTGGGAGGCACCAGCATGTACAGCAAGGTCACCATGGCTTGTGTTTCAAAAGGGAGATGACAACAGCGGGCTGAAACAGCTCTTTAAAATGCAAAGAATAATTCAGGTTATTCATAATTTCATTTTTTAACTGCAAAGGATTCAGTCTTTGTTTCTACAGATGGCTCTTTATTCTTTTCCTATCCATTTTCTAGAAAACTGGACAAAGGGGAGGAAATAAAACATTTAATCAAAGACATCTCCAAAGAGCAGACTAGGAGTGTACTTAACACACTTGGTCCGCAACATATGTAAAGAACCAAATGCCTTTCTGCTTAATGTGATTATTCACAGGACTCCAGATGCAAGGGAAAGATCTCATCTTCTTACATGTAAGCATCTTTATGCACTGTAAGAATGAGATTATCAAGTAATCACTATAAAAATGAAGTATCTCTTTTCAGGGCTATGTCAGTCACTTTTCTTGGCTAAATAATTTTATGCTTCTATATTAATTGATTGTAATACTAATGAAGTGATTTACATTTATACATGAATGCATGTGGTTTTTCATGGCCAATCTATAACTTCCAAAAGACAAGCCTGAAAGTACATAAAGACAAGAATTGTCAGTGTGCATTTTAAATGGAGTACATATGAGGTATGGAAACTATGGAAAAAGTAAGAATTCTGAGTGATGGGTACTGATCGACCGTGACTATTCTTTCCTTTATTTTCCTACTCCAGAGGTATACGGAAGCATCTACCCCTGATCCCCTAAAACTTCAGCACAGGACTAACTGTTGGGTCGGTTACTCTCTGCTTGCAAGCAGCTGTAAACGTATAGATCTGAAGCAGGGCACCAGGACAGAGGTGCTTGGGGTGGCAGCCCCAGGGTGCAGCTCATCTCTGCTCTCACTGCAAACCAGCAATGCCTCCCCAGGGTACGAGGGGTTACACCAGTGGAAACCAGCCTAGGTTGGTCCAAGAGATGCAGATATACTGAAAACTGGTGAGATTCTGTACATCGCATTAAATAAAATCTAAGTCACCATCTCCAATTAATTTCTTTAAAATGTTTCTGGCTTTTGAGCACTAATCAGTCATTTGAGAAACTGGCTTGGACTTGTTGTAACCGAGGTGTACACACGCATCAGGTGGGAGTTTGCAACGAAATTAAATTCACAGCTGCAGTTTGCAGAGTTCAGAAACACACTGCACATATCTATTAGGTATTTAATCCCTGGTAAACTGCTCCTTCGTCCTTTAGGAATGGGGAATCCAAGATCCTCTCTTAGGTTTGTCTATCCAGTATGAAGCTCCCCCTCAGATGATCTCTCCGTGGAGCCAGTGGTGCAGGCGGAGGGCACACAGGGCAAGGGCTCCCTGCTGACAGCCCTGTGGGAAGGGCTGGCTCCCACCTCCATCACGGATGAGTAACACAACTGGTGCCCTGTGTGAGCAAAACGAAGATTTTTATCCCCAAAACCGGACCGGCAACGTTAGCAACAGACACGGCTCACTGCGCAGTGAGTAAGATATGCCGGTGCCACCCAAACAGCCATGGAAGGAGTTAACGGCTTCTCCAACTGGAAATATTTCCTTGCCACGATGTCTCACTTCACACTGAACGTTAAAATATTTTTCCACAGTTAAAGTGATGCTTTGCTGAGATCTCAGCGCATGCAGTTGGGTTTCCCTATATCCGTATAAACAAGGTAAACTTGAAACATTTGTGACTGAAATTTTCTCTGCGAGTTTCTCGTGACTTAGCGGTCATTAAAGTCTTTATAATCATATATTCTGCATCCAGTCAGGCCGCTGTGAGTTGGTAATGTATTGATGGTGCTTTGACTGCCTGTGCAAAGGTTTTTTGAAAAAATATTTTAAAATTTCAAGTGAAAGTTTTTTTCCCTCTCTCCACTTCTCCTGTCATACTCATTTTTCAAAGCCTGAAAATTTATCAGGAGGAAAGGCAGCCAGCTCTGAGAGGGTGCTGCTTAAAGGCAGATGTCACCCCAGACTGAGCAAATATCAAGCCAAAAGGAAGTACAAGGCTTAAAACGGGAATGGTTTTAAATACAAAATGGTGATCAGGCACTGCAGCAGAAGCAAGGACAGATGAAACTATCGTCTTCTAACTCTTCAGTAAGAGGTAGAGAACTGGTAGTCTGGAAACGATGCCTGGCACACAGATCCCACCTGATGAAGAAGAAGGAGCGAGGGCTGCCCTGCCTCCTGCGCCGACACGTGCTGGGGACCGCTGGCTGGACTCAGGCGTGCACAAAGCACCTCACAGATTTCTGCAGCGCTTTTCTTGGGGAGGAACAATCTCAGGGATGAGACATACTCACACATCTGATCTGATCTATGTGTGATCTTGCTGGGTACGTCAGTTCAGTGTAGCATCTGCCTGGAGCTGGAGGATGCGTCGCCTGCCTCCTTTGTGCAACGTGTCACATCCCTTAGGTGAGCCCTGCAGCCGTGGGAAGCTGGTTTTCGTTCTGAGTTTCCCTTGACCTTTGAATTCCTCCCGGCTACAGCTGCTTGCTTTTTCTCTGCCTGGGGCTCTGCCTTTCCCTTACACCTCCACTGCACAGCAGGACTCACACCCTGTCCCAGTCAGGCTGTGGTGCTGCAATCATTGCACTGGGCAGCCTCTGGAGAGACCAGCAAGGATGTGGTCCAGGTGAAAAAGCATCTTTTTTCTAAAAATAGCCAACACAACAGAGCTGGCAGTGCAAAGGAGATGCTGGAGCATGTGGCTGGGGCCGATGGGACTCCCCTCCTGGCAGGCATAAGCTGAGCGTTAAGCCTCAGCCACTTCCCAACACCACTCACTGGCAGGAGCTGCTTTTGCTGTAGGACAAACTCAGAAGCATCTTTATATTCTGAAAAAATAAGCTAATTTAGGCTTGGTTTAAAGACTGGGAAATTGCAATCAGAAGCTTTGGTAACAGACTGCTTAAATTTAACCTGTAGATTAAATTACAATCCATTACATAGAACAAATTAAATCAATGCCACGTTAATGCTGTAGTGGATTGCACCGTGTATCCTCTGACAAACATGACTGCAGCAGCTGTATCAAGAAAGTCCTGGACAACGGCAAACGGCCTCATCATAATCTGACATGTTAGTATTATTTTTTCTCTTTCCTTTTTCTATTGCTACACAGGATAATGTGGTTGGTCAGAAGAAAGAATTATTTCCTGCAAGAAAATGAAAATGGCAGATCTCTGCAACTAATTCTTCAATGAGACAGTTTGAAATGAGATATTACTTGATATCAACTGAATCAAGCAGAAGCAAGGCACTTTATTTATTTACTGTTTCTGTAGGGACCCCTTTATCTTGCCTGTTCTACCTCTCCTCTGTGAAGATTTCCCCTCCTTTCCTCACTGTTTTCTAGGGAAAGATGAAAGGTCCCAACAACCCCCGAATGAAGAAGATTCATTTCCTTTGATGTGGAAAGAGAATTTTTCCTTCTGTAACAATTCATCAGTTCTGAATTAGGCAAACTTAAATAAAACAACTCACATCTCCTTGCAGCAGGAAAATCTTTCCCTCAAAACCCCGTGATGCTAAGATTACCTTCCTACAGTTTAATATTTTGCTTATCGTTACTGTAGTAGTTTCCTCTAACAGGTACAGCCTTTCTGTGCTGGTGATTTATTTTCCTTTCTGTTATATTTTCTGATGCTCTTTACTGGTGGCTTTCAGTCACTTAAGGACAAGCCTCAGCTAAATGTCAGGTTTCTGTCAGTCATAAAACTTTAGATTTTTCTGAAATCCAGAACTAACTCATTCCTTACGTCAGTCCTCACTAAACTCCCCCTGCCTTCCCTTTGAATTGCTCTCCTCAGACCAAGACTTCAGAGAAATACTTCCTCTACCTTAGCGTAACCTTACCCTTGCAGTCATGGAGGAGAGAGTTGCCCGTGGAAGGGAGAGCGTGCCGCAGCCCTACGGCCTGCAGGTGCAGAGACCTGACCCAACTTCATCACAGCGGTGGATCAGCACACAGCCCTTCACAGCCTAGCAAGACCAAGGGGTATCTCACAGGGCGGGATGCACGGACACCTTGAACAAAATAGCTCTCACTGGCTTTACAGTCTTGATTTATGAGAAAGCAAATGCACAGCAGCACTTGCTTTTTATCACAAGCCTTCAGGAATCAGTAAAAAGAAAAATAAAGGCACAAACAGCCACAGCTTGACGGGTGCATAGAATGATAACTAGAAAGTGAGGAGCCTCATAAACCAGTGTGGAGACACAAATGAGCTGGGAGCTCAGGTAATATTGGCAAACCAGCCACATAAGTCTCCAAAGGAAAATAATTTGGCTGAACTCAGCAGTAATTAGCAATAAGCAATCTCCCTGGCTAGGCTTTGGTCAGGGACATGGTTTTATTTATCTGTTAGGATGATGCCTAAGATCTCCTCTTCCCTTTTTTCCCCCACCGATGAAGCTCTGTTGTCACAGATGTGCGGCTTGGACCCCAATCCTACAACATGTTCATTATTTGTGTGAACATCATCACTGCAGGCAGTGGGGGCAAAGCAGGGAATCCCACAAGTACATACAAGATTAGGACTAAACTCCACCTGCATATAGTCTCTGTTACCCTTGATGATAAAAGTTTAAATCACCATTAAGATAAAAAAAAACAGGTGAATGCAGAGATGCTTTGGTCACTGGGCCATTTGAATCTCCCAGACCACACCACAGCCTCAACCACCAAAAAAGCAAGAGGTTAAGACCTATGCCTGAAAATGCTGCAAATGCACACTTACAATTAGAGGGCCTCTATTGTTTTCACGGTACTTGTTCTGGAAGAAGATATAAACCACGGTGGCAGCCAGCGAGTAGAGGAAGGCGAAGACTGCAATGGTGACGAAGAACTCTGCCGAAGAGGAGAAGTCCCCTATCAAGGACAGCTTCTCTCGGCGCTTGCCTTCACAAGTGGGAGCATCGAAATTCACTTGATGCAACCTGGAAAACATCCCAAAGAGCAGCAGGTGAAGTACAGAAAAAGGAAACTGTTACCTGAATAAAGAAATAAATACATTTGCTCTGCCTCCCTATCTCATTCCTGATGCACATTGATCCTCTGCTTGAATAACTGGCCCTATAAGTAGTCTGTGCTCTTCAGAGCTGCTCTACACGTGAGGTTCCTTCCATGTGAGCATCTAGGTGAGACTGAGGACCTGAACACATGTTTTAATCAATCTCAGAGAAAAGTTGATGTTCCAATGTCTTGGTACAATCCCCCCCTTCCTCTCTGGGGTTTTGCCATGGCAACAACTGAAAAAGGGTAAGATAGGAAATTATTTGATTCTTGAATTCTTGTAATCAAGGCAGCAGAAAACAGGTCTTATCCTCTATATTAAGGCCATGGGATACCTGTGTTTGGAAGCTCACGACTTCCTTGTGTAAAACCGCCTAGTGCACAGCTATCCGTGGCTGTTAGCCCACGGGGCTGTGAGCCATACAGTGCCTCTACATTAAAAGCTTTTAAAACCAAGCAGCAGCAGAAATATGCGACTCAGGTCAAAGAAACAGTCCACATGCCCTGGTTTAAGCAACCAAAGCCCTAACCTTGTACTCATGCACGGTTTGCAAGCAGTGACCGAGCTAATAGATCTGTGGTACAGTCTGGCAGCTCCTGCCAGACCCTTTTTTGCTGTAATAATTTTAATTTCCGATTCACAAAGAGAAAGGGGATCCTTGGAGAGGGTACTTTGGCAAGTCCCCTTGCATAGCCCAGATTAGCATCAGTGGGGGCATGGGGCCCCGTGAAGGATCACGCTGTTCTGCTCCACGCAGGGAGAGCGGAGGGGATGAAGCCAGCAGCAAGTTAACGGCAGCAATTAAAGAAGTTATGATCTGGTGCAGAGAAAGGATGAGGCCTTCTGGGAGACATTCCTCTGCTCAAGGGCAATTAATGTGTGCAACAGCGAGCCAACGGCAGCAGCAGCCATGAATATATGACTAAATAAAAAGTTAGGTCCCCAGAGGAAAACAAAGTACCCGCAGTAGAAATCACAGAAGATGGATTAATGGACGTCGGAGGATTGCATGACTTTTTGCTTTTCCTGGTCCAAACTAAATGTACCCGAACGCGTAGGCAGAACCTTTTCATCAGCGGTTGATGCATAACGCCGGTTGTTTGCCTCAGGCATTTTCTTCCCTGAGCTTCTGTCGCTATAGTAGTGGTGGGATGAAAACAAGAAACGCGTCTGCCTAGATTGCGGAGATGAGCAGCGGCTGACTCGCCTCCCCTACGTGAACGCAGCGAAGTCTGATGAAAACTGAACACACAAGAGAGACTCTAATGCTCATGATCAGACAGTTTCCTGAGTTGGTTTCAAAGCTTCCTGGCATCAGTGCATACACACTTTTCGTCAGGGCTTATTGTTCTTTCCTAAAGGGGGAGAAGAAAGGGGAGGGAAGATTTCCTAGTGCCTGTCACGCCAATTTTGCAGCCTGGAGAGAAAGTGGGTTTGTTTTATCCATCACCAGGATTACGGAAAGATTTGAAAAGCATGATTTGCACAGTCAGAAAAGAAAGCTTTCTCTGCTTTCCTCATGCCCAGCTGCTTGGGTGTTGTATTGACACAGAACGAAACCAGGAAGCCGGTTCAAAACCCGTTGAAAACAGTGGCAGCCTCTGTGGAGTTTTGGATCAGGAAGAAACTTGACCCCATCCCTCCTTCCCCAGGGGAATGCAATGCTGTGCAGCCAGGGGGGCTGTGCTCACGGTCCTCCTCAGGTCCTTACCTCTACTTCAGGGCTCGAGGCTGGGTTCAAGCCAGGTTTCACCACCTTCCACCCAGCCCGCGGGTCTGCAGCCTGGGGCAGGCAGGACACCTGCGACAGTGTCATCGCAGAGCCAGACCTGGGGACCACCCTGTGCTCCCCATCCACTGGCAGACCCAGGGTTCCCCGATCAGCCCAGACTTTGCGACACAACACAGAGGCATTCAAGATTGTGTGGGTTTTTTGTTTGGTTGGGTTCTGTTGTTGGTTGTCCCCCTCAAACCACCAAATGCTTAAGTAGCGTTTTCTGGCTCTTAAATAATTAACCGTGTTTGCTGTGTTCGAACTGCCACGCTCGGGTACCACAGCTGCTTTTTTTAAGATGCGGTATCTGCTTTTCCAGCTGAGCACAGCGAGAAGGCTCTGGCCCCTCCCGGGAAAGCCAGGCTTTGCTGCAATGGTGGGAGCTCTATGGTTTTATGTTACCACCTCACACTGCAAATAGGCTTTAGAGAATTGCTCTGGCCCTCACATTACTTGCACAAGCACTATGGAACTGGGCCGAGTTACATTAAATACAATCCAATTGCTTTGGGGGAAAAAAAAAGAACAAGGCAATTCTGTGTGCATTTTATTGTGTAAAACATGTCTTTAGGGTAGTATTTTTCTTCTTCCCTGGAGTCCTGAAATAGCACACCAGGCAACGCATGGTGTTGCAAGCAGCAGTTCAAACTCCTGCACGTACCAAAGATGAAATAACTTAAGGAATGTTTCTAACAAGATTTAGACTGGAGTTGCTGCCCAGCCCCGGCCCCTCTGACTGGCCTCAGTCACCACAGCCCCATCCAGTCGAATCACCAACAACCCGCCAGCCTTTCTGAAACATGGTAAAGTAACTGAGACCACTTTCCTTTTCTATTCCCTGTTTTCCTGACTGCACCTTAGTTCTGAATCATAAGCCAGAAAAAAAAATGTTCATATATCATATTAACATCACACTCGTATCTTCCCAGCAGAGCTTTTGTGGCCAAGCATCTGTCGGGGATACCAGATCACAGAAGCCTTCTTCCATCAAGTTATTTTTATTCACTTGCTTTTCTTTTTAGATTTCCCTAGCCTCTTAAGAGGATGTGCAGTAATTGGTGCCTCCTGTGGCCACCTCACCTCTGCCCAAACAACCAAGATCTCAGTTGTGTGAAGGGCCCCAAAATAGATCGTGACTCAGACCTGGGAAGAGGAGACGTGGCAGGGAAGAGAGATGAGTGAGCCAAGCCCTGGGGTGGTTAGGGTGGATGCCGACTTCACAAGATGCATTTGAAAAGTTTCTTTAAAGCAGGGGAGGATCAGTGACAGAAAATCCAGTTTTACTAATCGAAACCTCTTTGATCTAGAATGGCATCTCAGAGAGAAAGCTCTGATTTTTCCACCGATGTTGCTGAGTCAGCCTTTCTGGGGGCAGGGTGGCTTGGTGATGACTCACAAAAAATTAATTGCCTCTACCTCTGCCTCCCACTTTTGATGTAATTCTACCTGTTCAGCCTTTTACTTCCTTGTGACTTATTCTTGTTTCATCTTCTCTTATCACTCATTCTTTACACCCCACCTTTTCCTTCAAGTCATCCTTGGCCAGTATCTTCCTTCTGCTGCTTTTTGTACCTCCAGCACCACCTCTGCATTTCACCTTTGCCTCTCCATGTCCTAAATAAAATCAGGAGCCCCGAGAGTGACCCTTTGCATTTTGTTAACATCTGAGAATACTGCTGGGCTGCATTAGCAGAAGTGATTTTCGCTGATTGATGGACAATGCAAATAAGGAACACTTCAGTAATAAATTTACCTAATTAGGGAAAAAAGTAATGAAAAACCTTTTCCCCCTCAAGTTCCTCTAAAAATGAGCTGGACAGTGCTTTTTGCCCTGTATTGTGCTAAGTATTGTTATTAATCAAGAAATAAAGTTGATGACTCAGGAATGTGACCTTGCACCCCACACTCAGCAGAGCAGCACTAAGGTCAGCCTTGCTGCTCATCGCTACCAACACCATCCCCTTCGCCTGCTGGGTCTCTTTGCTAACAACAGCTGCCATTGCCAAGCCATCCAGGTCCGAATTCCCTCAAATTCACTTGAATCTGAAGCAACTCCACCAAAGGCAGTCAAGTTTCACTGATGAAGTCACAATAATTAAAGGCTTCTGAGATTTCTTCTACCATTTGGCAAACTTTCCGTTGCCGTGGGAAATATGATGACAAGACAGCTCTATTGTCTAGCTTGACAAGATCAAAAGAAGGCAGGAATGTTTTACAGTGAAAAAAAAGGATTTTTACATTGTTCCACAATAGCGAAGAGCAGCTACGTTTTCAGACACTAATTACCCCTGCTCTGAAAACAATACATGAAGCCAGACACACCGAACAAAGCCACAGCTGTGACATGTGCGTGGGGGAGCAGAAGCTGTGCTCTCTCCATGTAAATGTGAAGTTGCTTTTCCTTCCTGAACTTCCTTAGTCCAATATTCAAGCCACAATTTGCTTTTAATTATAGCCCCTCTTTTTTTCAAGCAGCCAAGTCCACCTGATGATCCTTGAGCACAAAAATGGTCAGAGCCAACCGCCCCAAAGACCCATCTTGTGCCATGTCCCACTCTACCAGCAGATGCAGAAGAGCCCAAGCAGGAGAGTATGCACAAAGTGATCTAAACTTGTCTGACTCACAAAACCTCCCCCTATAGCAATGAACAGAGGGCTTAGACTTGAAACCAACAGAACATGCAATTAACGGCAAGTACGCGCTCAAGTATTATTGATGAACTGGCACAGATTTCCTCTCCTGGGCTTTGATCAGCACCTGGATTAATAAATAACAGATAAAGTTCTGCCTCCAAAAATTCTCAATGGGGGTTAGTGTTTCTCCATTCCTCTACTAGGATGTGGTGAAAAACAGGCAAAAAAAAAAAAAAAAAAAAGCAGCTATCTGTTTTGGCAGGTTGTCCTATTTTCTGAAAATAGTATCTTGTAATCCACCCCCCAACCCGTCTACGACATGCTTGAGCAAAATCTGCAACACCCACACACGTGCTTGCAAAAATCCAGAGATCCATTATCCTTTCATTGGGCTTTATTTCCCCCTCGCTTGTTTCTGGTAGTCAAACTGTCAATTGTATTTACTGTCTGCAAAGCAATGAGAGAAATACACCACGGGAAATTAGTTACTGCAGGTAGCGCTCATGGAGGAATTTGTTGTGAAATGTTTATCTTGGCTGATAATCTCCAAAATGAGGGAAAAACGAAATTTCAAAATATAGTAATGAAATGCTGAAATGCACAGGGCCCCTTAGCAAGTCAAACTGCTCTGTCAAGGCCCAAGAACATGACAGTGGGTTTTGCGTTCCTTTCTCTGGGATACAAAGTAAAGGCATTTCTTACAGTTAGCCCTGGAAACACTGTGGGTCCCTCGTTTCAGAGGACTATGCTGATGTGCTTTCACACCAGTGCCTCCAGCCTGCCAGTCCATGGGCACATTCCCCTTCTCAACATGCCAAATATGGATTTTTCATAGGTTTAGTGGAAGAACGCTAATAAATGGGAGCCTTTCCTCTCACAGAAGAGCTCATCATTCCCATAAGACTTCCCTAGAGATATCACCTGCATGAAGAAAAATACTTTAAAAGTAACCTTTAAGACTCAGGTGAAAGCAGAAATCTGCCAGAGAAGAAAAGGTCTTTTCTTTAATGAAATTGAGGTCCGTTGACTCTTCTAACACTCTTCACAGCCTTCCTCAAGGAGGAAGCAACGCACACAGTGCTCTTCACTGCAAAGAACACTTTCCCGGGGCTGGGCATCCCCGCATGTTTGGTGCTAAATCTTGGCTATCCGAAAGGCTGCCCACACAAGGAAAAAGCTTCCTTCCAGCCTTCGGGAGGGTGGATGGAGCCGAGCTCTGCAGCTTTCTCCTGCTCCCCCCAGGCCTGCTCTCTGAGGACAGACTCCTGAAGGGGGAACCCTGCAGCAATGAAGCCATGCTACGAGCTCTCATACACGCCGTCAACTCTCGCAGAGCGAGCCACTGCCAAGCAGTTGCCCTCTGTCCATATATTTTGCCAATTATAACCATTATCCAGTAATTCCCATAGGATCTGAATCTTTGCACCCAGGCGTCCTGGAGCTGTTGAAGTTAAGTCTCTTTTTGAGGCAGCCAGCCTGTTAATACCATATTTGAACTGCTTGAAGTCATTAATGCTGAAGTTCTCTCCAGCCCTTCGAAGGCCAATAGCTGAAATGTTAACAGAGCCCTGGACAGCTTAGCCCAGCAGTGGGACAGCAGGTACCACGGAGGCGACGGCTCCCTGGCTCTTTTGCACCTGAGATGTTCTGGCAAACCCAGAGTTTTTCACCCCTTTGCTAGCAGCGACAAGACTGTTTCTCACCTGAAGCCTGCTCTCTAACAGCTCTTTTCCCAAGATGAAGAAATTACCATTTACTTGAGCATTCCTGTCCCCCACCTTTCCCACTGCCCATCTGCCACGATGCACATCTCAGCGCTGCCTGCATATGCCACAGCCATTTGAAACTGTGAGGTGCTTATCGATATTTCCTAACTGTCCCAGCAATTTTCCATACCTCACTCTACCACCCCCCCAAAAAGCAACACCCCCTCCAGACTCCCCAAAGGTGCCTTCAGTATCCTCCTCTCCTTGGTCTCCTCCCCTTCCAAAGCAGCAGCACATTAGTTTCTACCACTTACCTATATTCCCTACAAGATCAGTTCATTTTTCTCTGGTGAGAGGAAATAAAAATAAAATTCTCCAGCTCACTCAGCAATCCAAGCTTGGTCTTTTGTTTCTTTGCTTTCTAAAGGGAGAATGAATCCAGTTTGCTAGTCAAAGAGTATTTGGAAATATTTCACTTTGAACTTTTGTCCTCCCAGTGAAACCTCTCAATTTCTTCCCAAAAATATCCCAAAGCCCTTATCTCTCTAGAATTATTCAATGCTACCAGTAGTTTCACACAAATACATACTTCATCTTGCAAACATTTATTCCTAACTCCTGGCCTGGACATTTGAACATCCTAAAGATCTCCCCCTTGTCGCAGCTGCCCTCAGTGGCTTATACCCATCCAAATGCATGTCCAGAGCAGCATCACCAAAAAACCCCAGAAGATGCCGCTGGGAAGCTGACCAGGAAAGCTGTAGCAACCTATATTCTTTTCTGGTTTATGTCCAGTCAAAATAATGGAAAATATTCCTCCCCCACCCCATATTTTCGATTTCTTTACTTGTCATGTTCCCAACCCTCACTCGCACATAGCTGTTGTGCAAACATTTGGCCAGTACTATTTTCCTACAGTACTGTTTTTAACAGGACAAGCTGTCAGCCACAGTTGCTGTCTCAACACACCACGCTGCGTGCGCCGCGCTGGGAGAGGTGGCAATTCCCCCGGCGCCCGCGGCCCGGAGCAGGCACACCACGATGCCCACCCAGAGCTGCGCGACACGCACGGCCTCTGCTCCATCCCTCTCCACCTCGCATCTCTTCTCCTGTTAACACAGCAAGCCAGAGGCGCTCAGGTCTCCACGAAGGGAAGCTACAAAACCCATCTGAGGATGGGGTCTAAAGACATTGGAATAGGGACAACCCCAGCAGCGGTGGGGAGAGGGCACCAGCGCCGCATCCACAGCTTGGGATCCCTCTTGCAGGACCTGCTCCCAGTGATCGCATTCCCAAAGCTCTTGGAAAACAGCCTGCGTAACAGCTTCGTTACACTCCCGGAGGAACAAACGTCCCGGACGCGTGCCAGCCATAGCAATGAACCTCCCCAGACTGTGCACGTAACAGTAATGCAAGCCCTAGTACTCCGCCGTAGCACCAAAAAGGAAATAAAACGGCTCATTATAGAACTCACGCCGCCGGGAGCGCTTGGAAAGCTGAGTGGGTGATCCCAACCCCACTTCCAAGCCTACATCTAGACCCAGATTTATCTCCAGAGATATTTTCACAGCTCTTCTCCGAAACACATGCTTTTCCTTGCTGTGCGAGCAGAGCATAGCACTCCACTGGTCTTCACAAACCCAAATACCTTCTCAGATGGGGTACTTACATTCTTTGTGGTACAGACTGGTGGCATTGCTCTCTGATAGCCCTTCGCTGAGCTATTTTCTTGGGGTGAACTGCTTCCTAGTCACTAGGAAGCTTAGCTACTATCTCTGAAGGAAGGTAACCCTTGATTATCTTAAAAAAAGTCATCGTGGCCATGCAACAACACAAATTAGGAGGCCTGGAAATGCCACAGGCATGAATTTGCATTGCCACATACCCGGACCGACCATGAGGTCCTGACTGAACCCATAGCTCTGATGTCCCTCCTGCTGCCCTCTCCTCTGGACAGACATAGGAATCAGCTTCCAAACCAACAAGCTTCTGTGAGAGCAGAACAAAAGCTTCCATCTGAGAAAAATCTACAAAAATCTAAACCTCTAGACGTATAACATAAGCAATAGAAAGCGTAAAGCAAAGGCCTAAAAAACAGTCATTGAATCTAATAAAACCATTTCTGAGAAGTGGGTGTATCAAATCCCCAGGCAGTGCTTTTGCATGGAGCGATGTGAGATTGCTGAGCCTCCCCTTCCTGCACCCCTACACGCTCTGCTGCTGGTCGCATCGGTTCGTAACACTCACGCCCACTCCACTCCACCCCGCCTTCCACAATCAAATGGGCTACGAGCCCCAAGTAAAATCAATCCAAATTCTTTGGCATCACCTGATGTTCAGCCAGAACCACCTGAAAGAATAAATCCTTTGCCCTGCGAGAAGCAGGGTTCACATACAATTCAATCTAGGTCTATAAACCCTGAAAGCAGCAATTTAACCTCCGAGGCCAGCTGAGATAAATGCAAGAGCAATTACAGAAGATGGAGCAACATTTATTCCTTTGTATTGTATTTTAACATTAACTTTGTATTTTAACTATAATTTTCCCAAGTATATTGTGCTTATTGCTTAAAGCAATCAAATCAAGTCCTCTGTAGAGTTTTACAGCATGACTCCAGTAAAACTCCCAGCTGAAATATTTTCATTCAAAGTACACATCAAATCCTTTTCTCAGGGAGCCCACGGGCTCGATCGCAGGCTGAGCAGCACACGGGGCAGGAGCCAAGGCAGACCTGCAGGTCTGCCGACAGACCTGCGGACAAACCGCCGGCACCTTCACACCGAATGACCCATGAAGTGTTGCTTCTGGGAGTCCAGACAGGACAGTGAGAGGTACCTCACTGAGTGGGATTATGCTGGATGGGGTTGGATACCCACCCTCTCCAGAGTCTATTGAATAAGAAGATATATTGCATTAAACTCTTGGCAAATAAATTCGAGTAGAAGCCAGGTGTGAGAGGAGACCAAAGACATCCCACGTGTCCAGTTCCCTAGAGACTCGAGAAAACCTTCAGGGCTGCTGCACAGCGAATGCACATTTGAGACCAGGAAAAAGGGGAAGGACATGTATTTGATTGTCCCCTAGCTGGGTCACCACACACTGTCTGGGCTACGGGATCAAATGCCAAACAAAGCAAAGCTGAAGGGTTTCTGCTTTGGTTGCTTTTGTACTGGCAGCATGAAAAAGCACAAGAAGAAATTTGCAAGGGAAGTTGTAAAAAGCCTGACTTTCAGAAAAAGCCTTTGTGGCAGGCACAGATAAAACATCATCACTGCACAATACCGCAGAGACTAGTCATGAATATATATTAAAAATTCAAATCATGAAAATGCCGCATGTATTAACAAATCCAAAAGTGACTTCCACTTTAAGAACAAATTCTGACTAAAGTATTAATGAAGAATTTTTCTGGCACTAAAACAGTGTTAAGCAGAAAATACAGCCTCTATGAAGCAAAATAAGCCAGTCTGGATCAATACCATCCAAATTCATCAAGAATCCAATTGTTTTGAGTGCCAAAAGAAAAGCTTCTACAATTTAACAAGGATTTAAGCAGCAGTGTTCTCCCTTCTCTGCTTCAGAGACACCATCTCCAGAAAGTTGCTACCACTTTCCTTCCCCATGTACTTCCCAGCCAGCTGTGCGTCCACGAGCTCTGTGTTCATGCAATGTTTGTGCATGGACGTTCGTAAAAGAAGACAACAGCTGAGCATTCTGAAGAGTTGCAAAGCAAGACAAGCCTCCTCTACGGCGCCGGGTCAGCACTCAAGGATGTGTTTGCTTCAAGTTTTAAGGGATTAAAAACTACAAAGTCAAAGCTGGAGAACACCGAGGGCAGCGGCAACTGAGAAGACCTCAACATCTGGAAAAGTCATCTTGTCTGCAGAGCTGCTGTCCCGTGACAAGCTTACTGGCTGGAGCAGTCAGCCTCTCCCTGGCTGGGCAACAGACTGGGGACTTCACAGTTTTACAAATATTGGCAGCCAGACCTCCTCCTCTCACCTACTCAAGCAGCGTATCATTGCGCACCATCCGACCCACCAGCGGCGTGAACGAGCAAAGACTTTGCCACTTACGTAGCCAGCCTTGGGCTGTGGCTTCTTGGCTGTGTACAAAATAAGTGTGGTACAGAAGCTAAGCCATTCAGATCAGCTAGCAAATTGTGGGGGCTGTGGATGATCTCCTCCTTCGTAGGACCCAGTGTATCGGTTGTGCTAAGGACCACATGCACAGGGTCAGCCTCAAAGAGAAGGTGAAGATGTGGCTGTATCAGATTTCTGGCGGTTTTCTATAGATCTCATGCAGGAACAAAGCATCAAGTGACTGGAAGCATCTCCCAGTCTCTCACTGCTGGAAAGAGGATACTCGCATTTATCCACAGTTCAAAAAAAAGTGCAAACTGGCAGTAATAACCATCATTTGGCCAAGTCGCCAATCTCAAAGACTTCTACAAAGTGGGTTTTGGAGACTGTAATTGGGGTCAGGAAGAGGCACTCGAAACTAGAAAAGCCAGGAAGTCATCTTTATTTTTATCTGTTTTAATCATATCAGCAATGATTTCATCAAACTCCCTGACAACAGGAACTAAATTGTACATTGTTCTAACAGCCAGCCACTACTGCAGACCACAGCTGTCCAATTACAAAAGCACAGACATTTTCTCCTATTCTACTATCCTCTTGGTCTAAAGACAGTATTCCCAGAGCCAGTGTGGTCCTTGAAGACCCTGGACACTGTAGAACACCAATTTGCAGATTTTAATTACTTCACTAGTCTGTAGCCATGTACAAATAAACAAAAATCGTATCAGGGCTCTGAATTATGACATTCACTCTCTAATAATAACTAGAGCTGGTTACAAAAATGTGAAATATTTTTCCCTATTAAAAACTATGTTCATTCAAAGCTAAAAAGAAATACATTTATTCTGCAGACCTGTATCACCTTTTCCCTGGCCCAGGAGACAATGTAAGAGCAAACAGCTCTAACTAAGGCAATATCTCATTGATTAAAGCGCTCAAGCTTGGCTACGTGAGCTCCTCGTTCAGGTTGCTTATGGACTTGCTTCAGTACAGAGACTTGACCAAGGTCTCTGATGCCCTCACCGACAGGGAAACTATGTGCTGGGGCCATACCTTAAATAGCTCAGAAAGTTCTTGCATTCATGTCAATATGGAATAAAATCTTTTTACTGGGTTTCCATTGGGGGAAAAAAAAAGATTTTGAAAAAAGGGAGCTGCAGTTTTCTGGACAGCTGTATAAATTACCAGAATGTACGAATCACAACTAAGAAAAAAAAAATAATTTCTGTATTTCCTAGTTAAAAACACATCTTAATGCTTCAGTCTGCTTTGCGCCATTAGGTCACATTAAATATGAAGAGACTTTTGTGAAGGTGTCACAATTAGAGATATCTGTATCCTGAAGGATTTATTTCCTGAA
Source organism: Buteo buteo (assembly GCF_964188355.1). Classification (NCBI taxonomy): domain Eukaryota; kingdom Metazoa; phylum Chordata; class Aves; order Accipitriformes; family Accipitridae; genus Buteo; species Buteo buteo. The sequence continues at coordinate 8,720,218 of NC_134191.1, forward strand.
TTTTGCTCAGCAGGATGCAACATTAGGCTCCTCACTTGCATCATTTCCAGTTTCCGCTCACAGTAGTTAAAACCTAGAAGTCCTTGTTAGGCAAATCTATTCAACAAGAGGCCAACATTAGGTATAAAAAGCACTGCTGAGATCAGGGTTTGAAACTGTTGTGGAAGAAGATAATTAAAGCCATGACCGAGCCCTTAGCGCCTATCCTAAAGAGCCAGTTTATATAATCGGGCTGTTGATGAAAACCCCCAGCTTCCCTGATGTATTATTGAACACCTTTCCTTGTCAGTTCAGATGTTAACCCCGGATCGGCAGTCCTAGATGAGGTGGTCACAGTTTGGCAAGAAAAGGGACTAAATGGACGCAGCTTTCACGGACCAACCGATTGCCGAGCCAGAAGGGACCGCTGCGACGATGCAGCTTGTGCTCCTCGCTGCTGAACTTCACCCCACCATCCCTGCGACTCCCGTTTGTGCAAAAGCACAGCTTTTCAAAAGGCACCGTGTTTTGATCTAAGGAGCTCCAGGATGGGGATTTCTCCCTTCGTTAAGCTTGAATGGGTCACGCAGAGTTTAACTAGCACCCCTCACCTTCCCGGGAGCTCTGCCAAATCCGCCTGAGAACTGGGGCATCTACATTTTGGCACAGAGCACACCTGAAGCTGGTGCAACTTCTGCTGGCTTGCTTTCGCTTCCATCTACCCTCAGAAGTGTTATGAGGCCACAATTTGCCTTTGCAGAAGGGGCATCTTCTGTGTGATGAACACGTGCAAACTAAAACAGTAACTTTAGGGAGTTAAGTGACTAGATGACTTTATTCCTTCCTATCTCCCACCCTCAACTGGTACGGCAGTCCAAGACAGCTGGGAGGAGGAGAGCCTGCCATAGTTTGCCTGAAAGTCAGCATTGCAGGCAACTACTTAGGTTAAAGACTTCCTATTTATCAGCAGCTCCTGGTCTCCCAGCCATAATAGACATTTATAATCTTTTGGCCAAAATGCTTTCCACTGAATTCTGAAGCAAGATTTACTACAAACGGATAATAAAAAACAAAGGCTAGTACAGTCTGGCACAGAAATGTGCTAATATTAACAGAGGCTTTTTCCAAGGAAAGATAGTTGCAAAGCACAAAGAGTTAGCTGCTTTCTCCTTAATTATCATCTGTAGCTTCTAAGCAGGCAATTTAGATCTGGCTGTCATATTTCAAATGAAAGACTAGCCTACCCATCGCATGCAGATGAGGCGTACACTTTAAAGGATGCTCAATGGGAATGTCTTTATTCAAACGAGATGCTTATAGAGTGAATGAAAAGCTCCCATAAAATACAATTTCCTTTTCCTTCGGAAGGATTACTTCAAGAGACAGTTTTACTAGCACACTGGAAAGATACTAATAGGTGATTTAAAATAAGATGGAAAACAACATTTGTTTTGCTTGCTGCTGTGATACAAAGATGTGCACAGACATATTCTTTCATCAGGCTCTCACGTTAGCACCACCAGGCAATCCCATTCTGTCCCACTAGTAACTATGGCTCAATTCTCCTAACACCTATGCACATACTTACCTTAACCATTGGCTTAGATGAGACTGTGTTTAAAATTTAATCATGGGATCCTCTGGGGCAATATTTTCCAAGTAGCCTACAGGATGAACGCCACAAGAAAAATCAAGGTATACTCCAAATGAATTCCCATGCAGCATTTAACTTGGGGATACCCTGTGTATGTAGGCTGGCCTGAAGCACCTCCAAAAGCTAAAGGCAAAGAGATTTTAGTTCAGGATCTGCCTGAGGACTTCACAGACAACACAGCTGGGGATTGTACTGAAATGCTCCCCCCTTGCCATCGCACTGCAGACCTGTGCAGCCCAACCCCTCCGCTGCTGGTGCTCACCCCTGCCCTGGGCAGCATCGCCCTACAGCCAGGGTCTGAGCCAGGCATTCCTCCCTTGGTCAGGGCAGGGATTTGCAGAAGTGAGATAACCACAGTGCAGCAGGTGATGGTATTATAGCAGATAATATCTCTGGCTGGTAGTGTGCTGCCTGTCTGTGCAGCGCAGCATCACGAGAGAGCTTCTGCTATGCAAAGTTGCATTTAAATCAGTAGCTGAAGAAGCCCAAAGATTTCAGTGCAACTCTGCCAGTTACAAGAAAAACATTGTTTGTGACATTGAACAATTACGTAGCAAAAGTCTTCACTACAGACTCAGTAAGTCAAGCCTGACAACTGAGCTGGCAACCAAAAAAAATTGCTTTTAGGAGGATTGACTGAAAAGCACCTTAAAACGATGAATACCAGCAACAAATATGTGCACAGTAGGTATACTATTCAACCACTTACTATCAAAGTAAAACCAATGAACAGCAAAGTACATGATAAAAATGTTGCTGGGATCAGAAGAAAACAATAAAAATAAACAAATAGGACCCTCACCAGGACCCTTACTACAGAAACAAATCTTGCTTCAGGGCACTTGGATGAGTGACAAATCTAATCTGAAAGGGTGATGGACCGCGAGAGTAACAAATAATTCCAAGATGCTGATTTTTTTTTTTTTTCCCTGCTCAAAGAATCATTACTGGGGTGAGAGTCAAGCTGATGAACTTCCTAATGTGTGCCAAATTTGCAACAGATAACTGTACCCAGCACAGATCCTAATGCTGAGAAAAACTGCTAGCGCGGGACCAGAGAAGTTTTTTCCATATTGGAACTTGTAAAGTTTTGAAATACGTATACAGGTATCCAGAAGAAAGGCTGAGTTGTGCTTTAAAGCATGAAGAGGTAAAGAAATCCTTTGTGATGAAACTAGAATCAGGCAGAAGAAATGAGAGGAAAACAAAACTATTTGAAATGGCCTTATGAATATCAGCTTGGACATGGACGAGTCTGGCAGGATACGTAGAAAAGTGTGGCAGAGCTCCAGGAGATGCTGCTGGGGGGTATTAGGGTTTGGACTACAGGTTTCTTTGCACATTACAGGGTGGCTACAGGGTCACGGATGTGGGTTGCAGGAAGCTTAAATGAATCGGTGTGGTTGTAGATGGAAAAGCATCCACCTCCTCTCTTATTCCCGGAGAGATGGTGGAACCAGATTTGGGTTCAATTACTCAGCAGTCACACCGGAGAGACTCCTCGGCGGTTGCTGCACCCCAGTAACGCAAACCCAGAGCAGGAGCCCCGGCACGGGGTACGCTCAGAGAGGGGACGGCTCTGCCTCCCCGCGTTAGCCCCGCACAGGTACCCACCACACCGGCTTTCCTCTGGAGGGATCACTTCTCCTGGCCGTGCGTAAGTACCACTTCGCCAGTTTACTCTGATGGTTTTGGCTACTGATTAACGTACTTACCTGTACTTCCTCACTTCCCCCTTTTCAAAGGGCAAATGAATCCAGGTCCAGAATTAAACTGGGAAAAGAATGTGATTCTGGCAGAAATGAGAAGCAATCACCTTATGCAGGGCATTTCTCTGTTTTGTTTTTTTTTTCTCCACAAGTTCCTGCTGCCAGAGTTACAACAGCAGTAAGATAATGCAGGAGCCAAGCACAACTATCATCTTACAGTAACTTTAAACTAATATTAATTCTTTCTTGATTTTTTTAACTGTACCCTTCAAAACTCCCTGTCTGGTGGAACTAATGATTTCTCTTGAATTCATTTACATTGTTTGTTGGAGACTTTTGCAGTTTGTAGGCTGGGGCTGAGAAAAACTTCATTAAGAGGGTATGGAGATGCTCTTTGGTTTGCAGGAGCATCTGGAGCTACCTGCTGTGGAGTGCAATGCTTCCTCAGCACATTGAGGATTGGCCTGGGGCTACATGAATCACAGGTTTGAAGTCAGCTTGGCAACTGGTATGTTTTAATCACACATCCGCAGACCCCATCAGCGCTGGTTTTGCTCCCCTGCATCCTCCCTTTCTTTATCTGAGGTGATGGGCCCCAGAAGCACATGGTCACCAGTGCGATGCCCTGCCTTTCAGTCTGGAAAACCCCCTCCTCATTCTGATCTTGCTTTAACGGGAACATTCTCAGGCTCCTTCAATGTCATTTCCAAAACATCCGTGTCCTCTTGCTTTGCCAAGCTGTCCTGTTGAACCTTGCAATTTTGTTTACTTACTTAAAACTCTTGACACCTAGTCATCAACTAGCCAAGGTCTAGCAGTTCAACTTCTAGGAGAAAACAAAACCTCAGACTCACAGCAACAGGAATGAAAGCAGCTGGCAGCACGGCTGCATGGCTTTCTTCATTTCAAGGCATGCTGGAAGGGGCAGCTCATAAAAACCAGCACTCAGGTATTCGACTGCTTCAGTGTCATTGCTGACAGCCACAACAGCACCATGGTGTCAGATGCTCGGCAGCATCTCTCCTTCCACCTACACCTCCCCCAGCTGTCAGCCAATAATCAGAACGCTGAAGGCATTTGAAGGGAAAATGCCACGTGAATATGGACTTATTCAGATCTGGATGCCAGACAACTAGTGGGAAATTCATCCTACCTACACAAAGCCTACATGCCCATGCACACAGATGAGCTTCAGGGTCACAGTCTTGATGAGGGCACCTGAACTTAAAGTGTGCCTGCTTTTTCCAAGGGTACCCACTGCTCTAATAGGAGATGTTACCTTTCCCAACTAATCTCACTTCTGTTTTTAGAGCATCCCCTTTCCATTCTGTGGAAGGAGCACTGGAGAAAAGCAAATTCAGGAGGAAGTCACAGGAATATTTCGATAAAACAGTAAAATGACACCAAGTTCTGCAGGTAGCACTGGGCCAGATTTTCCAGGCACACATCTGCTACCCCACGCAGTCTGTACATCTTTGGACACTTTTTCCATGTGCCTCAGGTTTGCACACAAAGTTCCAAATTGCACAAAACCTAAGTATCTTCATGCTTCTCCCAAAACACCAGTTGGCTAAGAGTCATCTCCCTTCTCACCTGCAAATTACAGTATATTTACCCCACGTGGCCAGCCATCCCACTGTACATGCCATACGCCCTATCTGTGCGTGCTGAGCACACACATCCACAGCTGGGAGCCACACAGGCGGTTCAAGGGCCAGCTACAGCCTCAGTTGGATTCCTTCAGCAAATAAACCCTATTTGCAGCATCTTTCCAACATGCTGGAATGTTACAGTTACCCAGCAATTATTTCCAGTTTTCTAATAAGCAAGACTGTGGGAAATTGCAGATCCAGCCACTTCCTTCTGGAAGCGATGGTCAACGTGCCTGGTAAAACAGCAGGAGACACTTGCTGGCTACTTCTCTCCATTTTATTAACTTTTTACATAAAATACTATTTCATAATCATGCAAACTAAAAGCACTTTACTGTAGGGTGTATTCCATAATGAATGCTGGAGAAATGACCTATTTGGAAGTGAATCACATTACAAATTCACATAACTCAATTTTCAGGACCCATCTCATGCATACTAAGCCGAAATGAAAGAAAACGCAGACAAGTTCAAGACAAAAAATAAACATTTGTAATACCAGGAAATGTGCCCCTTTGGAGTTATAAACGTGTGTCAAGAAAGAACAACAGTTCAAGGAATCAAATTCAGTTTCCAGTGTTTGGAAGTTGCTATATTTTAGAACAGGTTAAAGAAGTAGATGCTATTACATCTGATCTGTGCATAGCAATCATAAGCAAAACAGCATGTGATTTCCCAAGGAAGCAAAATAATTTTTAGAGTCATAGTGTACTAGACTTGAGATTGGATTATGCATTCTTTTCTTAATCATCTCAATTCCTTAAAGAAATCTCTTATACAGAAGTGAAAGGTTTCTAGAGTGGACTTGACATCTTTAAAAACAGAAGACTGTGGATGTTCTTTTGAAGCAGGGTCCTAAATGGCATGAACATTTTTTCTTTATATATACATAGTTAACCTCACTACAACTTTCAGATGTACTTAAACAACATAAAATCTGTTTTCCTAAGTCTCTAGGTTCCAAGGTTTAAAGTATTCAGGCACCAAGAGATGCAGACAGGCAATTAGTAGAATTTTCAAAAGCATTTCAGAATTATGGTTCAAACTTGGTTTGTCTTTTGCTTCCCCTTCCCCACGGAGTAGCTCTTCCAGATCCTTGCTACTCCAACGGTTGGGAATCCTCCCTCATTTCCAGCTCAGTTAATGGCTACACTACAGTTAATGGATTCTTTATCCCCATTTTTTTCTTGGGGTGGTTTTGTCCTTTTTCCTCACCTGCCACTTTCCACTCCCTGAGCTGCCCTGGCCTTTACAGGGCTCTGCATGCCCCCAGCTGCTCTCTCCTTTGCTGAGCTCCCATTCCCCAGCAGTTCCCGCAGCCCCATCTACACCAGGTCTAGCCAGATTCACCCCTCCTGCACACTCAGAGCCTAAACAGCATCGTGAGGAGAATCCAGGACCCCCAGAGTGGTGCTTAATCAAGAGCTGCTCTAAATGATGGGAAACCCCACCGAAAACGGGCTTCGCGTCAGCCCCCGAATGCCTGCCTCCCTGCAAACGAACCGCCACGAACCAAACGGGGTTACCTGAAGGGGTAGGCAAAGGCTATGTCAATGTTGAGGTCACTCTCTGACTTGTTTGCACAGTCCACACTGAGGCGCAGTCCTCCAGAGTACCCACCGCATGTTGCAAATGCAAAGATTGCAAAAAGCTGTCAAAAACAAACAACATTTTTATTTGATTTCGTTTCAGCAACCACCACAAGCAGATCCATGCAGCAGCTCTCGCTGCAGCGCCGGCCCCCTCGGGTCAGGTTATCCATCACTCCGTGCATTCAAAGCATTGCCATACATTACTCCGGCGCCCTTCCTGAACGCAAATACAAAGAACCACAAAACGTGAAGCTCTGCTGCCACGCGTAGACAGAGACATCACCATTTGTCTGTGCCAGGCATCTCAGCCCTCCCCTCCTGTCTTGAACCCCATTTGGGATTCGCAACCCAGGCAGCTATTTAAATCACCCCACCGACAGGCAAGCTTGGACAAGAAGAGAAGCATGAATATTGACTGAGCATAATGACTCAGTCTTAACCCAGATAAAACACTGGCGGCAGTATTTATATGGAACAACCAGGAGTAGCAATAGTAGACCAAGACAGTTCATGTGGCTGCCATCCCATTATATGGCAAAACACAGAATCGTGCTGCTCTTCCATTTTTGGAAAAAAAAACCCAATAATTTTTTTATTACTTTTCCTAAATTACTACCATAACCCAAGACGGATATAGAGGTGCAGTAAACTGACACTCAGCAAAACAGAAAAAAATATAATCAAGATTTAGGATAAGCTCAGGCAAACTGGACAGGAACAAAGAGCTTGGTGGTTCTGATGCAAACCCATATCACATTTAATCCTCCAGAAGAAAAAGGTGAAGGAGGGCACGTGCAGGCCAGAGACACATCAGCATTTAAATTTATATTCACAGTTCAAACAGAGGAATTGGAAGCAGGCACAGGTGTCTTAAAACATCATTGATGTAGGTTTCCTTGGAAGACCCTGAGCAGAAGCGGGGACAGTTTATATATGCAGTTGTAATTTAAATGAAAGGACAGGTTAGGTTTTGTTGATTGTAGCACTATAGTTCTGAAGTAACTCCATCAGCTTTAACAGAGTTACTCTGAGATCTACAGTGGGGCAGATATGGGAAATGACAAGTAAATGCCTGATCCTAGTCACAATTAAATGAGCTAAAAGTCAGCAATCCAGAGGAAACAAACAGTGCACACATCTGGAAAAGAAAACATGTTCTTGAACACTGAAAAATTATACAACAAACAGATGTAATAGCAAAATAAAGACCGAATGATTCAGTAAAAGCAATACAGAAATATAATAAATAGGAAAAAAACCACCACCTGTCCTCACTGCACAAGGCTCTGCAAAACATGTCATTAATCTTAGTTCTCCCAATTCACAGCATGAGCAAAGCCAGGCATTTCAGCAGCCTCCTTGGACTTCAGCTTTGCATGTGCATCTTTCCCCAGACACTGCCAGGTTACAGGGCGACTCCTGAGCATTGGGGTGGGACAGTCCTCCCGGCTGCAAGGTGATGTGCTGAGCACCATGGGGCACAGAGAATAACAGGAGAATAATGCAAGTTGCCACCCTGCTACTCACTTCCAATATGACCAGGGCATATCACCCAGGATAGATTTGCAAAGGTATTTAGGTGCCCAGTGATAAGGAAAGTTGATAAAAACTTTGACTGAATGAATTCTTCATGCTGAGCTTGCTGAAAAATAGAAAGCTGAACTTTACCGTGAATTGACTTGTTGAGTATGTGCCATGAAATAAATGTTTCTACTGTAACTTGAAGAGTGTTCCTTCATCCTAAATGAGCCACTTCCTCTGTAAATACAAGAAGTTTCTGCCTTTACATGTAGCACAGCACTGAAAATCAGTATTAATCATCTCAGTTTAATTTGTGAGGCGATGTCAGAAAACAATATATTAAGGAGAACAGAAGAGATTAGTGCTGACCTGCTTTCTGGCCTAATTAATGGAGTTGCAAATGCAAGTGTTTTGCAGATATATAGGGAGGCACAAAGATTAATGCAGTGATATATAAAGAGGGAACGGAAAGGCTGCAGTGTGAGAGAGACCTGCCATAAAGGAAGAGCCATCACCTCTCAGCTACAGCTCTCAGCGTGGCGACAAGCGGAGGAGAGATATGCCATTGAAATGAATCTCCTTTAATCAAGTATTGGAAATCAGTACAAATGTGTGCCACCATATTTATTCACCAAGGCCACAAAGCCATGCCCAGAAACACAGCTCAGGCTATTCCTTCTCAGAAAGGATCTCCTGCAGAGTTCCTAGTTTTTCCTCTCCCCTGCTGAGAGCATCTCTGACAGCACACTCAGGCACCTGAAGTCGCAGTCCCTCAGTTCAGATCTAGCCTTTACTCACCCTTTAGCCCCAAGCCGAGCTCTTAACCAGAAGCTTTTCAGATGCTTTCACTCATTCAGCAAACCCTTCAACCTCTTTCCTCTCCAGCCACAACCCCCCAGGGTTGCCCACCACTTTCCATCCTTCCTCAGCCCACACTCTGCTACAAGCACCCAGGCAGCATCCCCAAGGCAGGTGGGAAAGGGAAAAGGACCCAGCTGGAGATTTTTATACCAAACTTCAGCAAGTCCTCAGCCAACCCCAGCCTGGCTTTCTGCCGTGGCTGGATCAGATGCTGCTGATGGCTGGGATCGCCCAGCTGCCAGTAACGCCCGGCCAGTCCCCACAGCTGTGTGCCGAGGCCACGCAGCACCTTTTGGAAGCATATTTATGTTTTGCATTGAAGGAGAGCGGGGTAAGGGTTGTAAATCAGTGGCATTTCCCTGGGGTATCTTGGCCAAGCAGCAGGTGTAATTCTCCTCTCACTCAAGCAACTTTCTCCTCCCACCTCTGGATTTTTCCTTTTTTCCCTCCCCCCCTCCAAGTTTTGCTGCTTTATGTTGTCAGTGGAGCGCCTGGTGCAATAAGCCAAGATTTACTCATCGTGTTTTGTGCACACTGTAATTCTGTGGCAGTGGCAGGAATGCTGTAAACACCACTGTATTTTATTATAGCAGGATTTGTGTAAATGGCAGTTGTAAACCCCATAATGGGAGCTTTATGGGCCAGATTCAATAAAACCTCCATCTGCGAGATAATTTTATTGAATCTGGCCTCTCTGAAATTGAAAAGTTTATGGAGAAAGGGAAAGCGTTTCCCTATGTTCCTATTTACTCTTTGCCTATAAATCCACACTCAGCGCTAGTCCCATCTGCAGTGTGCATGCATATTGCTTTTCCCCTTCATATTAGATAAATCTCCCCAGCACACAGTTACCTCTGGTTATCACATAGCTGCTGCCTCTCAAGGCTCAGCCCTGATGGTCAGTGCTGCGTCTGCCTTCCCCAGAGGAGCAGCAGCCAGGAGAAACGCGGTGCGCTCGAGGCAACAAATCTTTGCTGCCGCGGCTGTGCCGGGCTGCTCCTGTCCCCTGCACACCCCGTCCCTCCTGCAACAGCGATGCTCTGGGGAGGTCGGTGCCTTCACACCCACCTGGACCCTTGCAGGGAAATGGAAAATGCCTGTCCCCAACCTGGATCAATGGTCCACGTTCCATGCGAGAGAACACCCCAAGCGAGCATCCCGCTCGTTCAATATGCGCTATCGAAGCAGTTACCGATGAGGCCATAGACTGAAGGGAGGGGGTGGAAGGGACATTATTTGTGCTCCCCAGCATGGATCGGAGCAATGCGCGTCTCCCGTCTCCAGTCCAGCCCGGCTGGAAGATCCCCCTTCTTCCACGTGGTTTCAGACACATCTCTAACAAGGCAGCACATCTCTGAAGCTCGCAATGCCCTTCTGTATGGTGATTAACACCCCATCCCCTGCTCCTGTTACGGGATATTCCCTCTATGACCTTGCAGCCTTGGCCTGCGCTACCAGTATGTTTTTGTAAGGGAGTCCGGTAAATCCCATAGTCTAACTTAATGAACAGAAATTATATTTATTCTGGTATTGTGCAATAATAAACAGCCTTCACTGTCAGGTCAGATTAGCATGTTTTAAAGATCAGTTGGCTCCTTAGCACTTTGAGAAAAAATAGCAATATAATTTCCAGCAGGGCACGTGCTCCTCACACCAGCTCAGGGCAGAAAAATGTTCATCAGCTGATTCACAGGATCAGCTGGAAGCCCTCCTTCTTCTGATGCCAGGCTTCAACGCGATGGCAGTGGATCCTCTAATTCAGTATTCAGGAGCTGTTATTTATCCAGACTCCAGACTCAAGGCCGGTCCCCTCGTTTTCCAGCCCAGCCGTTCTCGGTGGCCGGGGGCTCGGGGTGTGTGATGCCCCGGGGGAGCTGAAGTCCCAGCTGTGCATTAGACAGTTGGCAGAGCCTCAGCGCATGACCCTGGACATCACTCATCCTGCCATGGAAAGGAAAAATGGGATGATTTCCCATCGCTTCTCCACTTCTCCACTTTGGCTTTCCGACAATTCCCCTCAATGCCTGCTGAGCGACAGGCTCGCTGTGCGCACCAGAAGACAGAATGGCTCCTGACAAGGCGAGTTAAAAGGCTTATGTAGAGCATGTTACAGCTAAAACATCCCGTTAGGAAGATAACACTGTCATTTAAAATTGATGAAACTTTTATATAAGACACTTGCTTTTTCCAGGAGCACATCTGCCCCATGCAGCAGCCTTTGGCAGCTCACTGGCAGACGAGAAAGAGCCACTCTGGGGATGCATCCCAAATCCATCCTGGTGCAATGGGGAGACGCTCACTCTGCCTGAGTGGTCCTCAGTGACTCCTCCAGGATGGCAAGATCTTAAAAAGAAACTGTGTCTGTCTTGCCTGGAGCTGTGGTGGCCAAAAACAGGCTGCGAGGGACATGAAGCTCACTACGTGGGTTGGTCTTCAACATTTTTACTTGGGGTTGAGGGAGGAAAATGGGAATGAACCTGCTGGATGCATTCCCAGAGAGGTCCCCCTGGCTCCCAACTCCTGCCCTAACACTGGAAAGCCAAGGGAAACCCTGACACGGTTAAAGAGCAACCTGAAATATTTGAAACGCCTACTCTTTTATTAGGCATTTCACACGTTCAAAGTGTTTTACAAAGACATATTTTTCCGGCATCATTTCTGGATGTAAGGCTTCCCTTTCTCCTGATCGCCGTAATAAAGAGACTGCAAAACGTTTGCCAAACGTTATACTGCTTTATACTTTCTGCCGCTCGCTGTGGCCAACAGCACACGTGAGAGCAGGGAGGGAGTGCGCCGCTCCGAGGACCCCGGAGACGTCCCCCCCCGTAGCATCGCTCACCCAGCAGAGCGTCTTGTTAAAACTGAGATTATTTATTTATAGAGCAGAACCAGTAATTGAACATTATTATTAAGACTGTAAAGGGAAGGTTCAAAGGCACTAAATGACTGTACGGGAAAACATTTACTGCAGAGCTGATGGCCAAAAATATGTCACCAGTGAAGGATTAGGAAGCACTTTCTCCTCCAGGTCTCTGCCTGTTTCTTTTTTAAAATCTGGCATTTTTTCTGCACGGATCTGAGCTGCAGACTTCCTGGAATCACTTCTCCTACATACAAGCCTTTGTGCACTGGAGATTATCAGATTATTGACTTTGGGATTCCTAATTATATCAACTTGACTGGTTGATGAATTGGAGGTGGATGGCATCGCAGCCATCGCAGCCAACGCAGCGCTGGGGGGGTAGGCGATGACTAGCAGGAGTCATTTTCCTCCAACAGCTATACGGGGAGAAAGCTGAAATATATTCTGCTCCTGCTGAGAAATAAACCCTAAAGCAATCGTTCACTAATTGCTGGGATTTAGTGTGTCCCCTTAAAAATAAACAGCAGCATTGCAAAGAACGATCCCATGCCTGCCCAGACCTGGTCTGCAAGGAGGAGAAAGCCCAGGGATGAGGGAACATCTCGGAGTTTGGGGCTTGAAGAACCACATATGCCCCGTCTGGGGAACATTGTACGTCTGCCCAAACATCGACCTCAGCGGTGCCTCAGTTTTAGCACAGAAGGACCACTCAAGTGACCGTCCCACACCAGGAGGCACTTGCAGACCACGGGCACCTCCAGGATGTGGTGGCAGCTGGGAAGGGGATTTTGGTGGAGCTGGGGATATACAAGCTGTCTAGATCTCACACAAAGCACCTCATAGCTTTCACTTGGCTCTCAGACTTAACGTTTCCACCAAAGGGGAATGGAAATGCAACTACAGTTGCGTTGGAGGAAAACAGAATTATAGAATCATTTAGGTTGGAAAAGACCTTCAAGATCATTGAGTCCAACTATCAACCATGCCCACTAAACCATGTCCTGAAATCCCCGCATCAACAATTTTGTATGGCTTTACACTGAGCTAAGTAAATGAGGCCCTTTCTTATGCATGCCGTGTGGCACGTACGGCTCTTGCTGGAAAACACGGAGTTCTCCAGCAGCCCCCGAGGCCGGCGGGACCCACGCAGCGTGAGCCGCCACGTCCCCAGCCACTGCCACCCACCTGGAGGAGACCAACCTGCTCCAGGACCTCCCCGCTTGGCTGAGGTCTTCGCCGGGGCATTTCCAGCAGCAAACCCCTGTTTGGCATTTTAGGGCACCCCGCAGAGAGCAGCCCTCGATGCCGCCGGCTGGATGGAAACACCTGACCCCACAGTGGGCAGGAATGTTGCAGCATCCTCTGTTTAAAGCACAGCATTTCATTTAATGCTTTGCATTTTTAAAGCAAAAAAAATATACTTAATTCGACTCCTAATGGAAAGATTTATGGAAATGAAATTGGGGTATTTTTAGTGAGTAAAGATCATGTTATAATAATTTGGTTCTACAATACTTTAATCCCAAGGAGACAATTTTCTCTCTTTTTCTTTGAAGAAAATCTTTATCTTTTTTATTCATCTTCCATTGATTATTCTAAAAATCCCATTTAGCTCCACCACATAATGGTATGGTAGTCTTTTCTCATTATATTTTAATAGAATAAAACCCAACTGTATATGAGAGGATTAGATAGCCATTCGTTGAGGTAAAGAACATTGTTCCTCCAGATGGCCAGACAGAATCCGTGTAATGCCTTTCCTATTTATTAAGTTCAAAATGTAATGCAAGCTGATGAGATGTGTTTCATCCAGTATTTAATGGGTCAGCCATAAAGTTGAAAGCTAATGCTAAGGTTGGTAGCATGCATGGAAGAGTTAACAAGCAGAAAATAAAGACATATTTAGAGCGTCTCTTCTTGGACTCTATGAAATGAAAAGTTGTCAGAGGACAAAGCTACTTACACAAGCAGGGCAGAGATGCTAAGCTCTTCCAGCCCCTCTAACCATTTGTCAAAGGTTTGAGATAATTGAAGACGTTTACAAGGACCTGAGGTTTGGGGTTTTTTATTTATTGTATAAATTGCTTTCTGCACGTGGACATTGACAGATTGGCAACGAGTCTTCCATGAAACAAAATACACCAATACTTGCTGCAGACAGATTTACAGGGACCTGGGGTAATTACTGGGTGTACACTGCCTCATTTGGGATGTATCCCAGAGCAGTACTTCTGCATTTACAACCTGAAGCCCTTTCTCCCCCCCGGCTGTAGAGCAGTCTGGAAGCTACAGCTCTTCCTCTGCAGTCTCCACAACTCCATGTTTGTACCCTCTTCTTTTAACGAGGTGGAAGCACAAGTTGGACAGATTTGTTTAGATTTGTACATACGATCCCTGAATAACTCATGTTGTGACATATATCACTTCAGCAGAGACGTGCGCGCCTTTTTGGGCCTGAAAACTTTTCCAGTCCTAGACTGCTGGTAAAAAAAGACAACTGTGGTGGTCTCTACCAGGATCCACATTGCAACAGTGCCCAGAGCATCGCAAGTGCCAGCCCAGGAGAGCAGCCACCCCCGGGCTGGGTCCCCTTCCTCTTGCCCATGCCAGGCGTCCCCCCGCGTGCCCATATCATCTCATGAGCTGCTTTGGCATCAACCACCTGTGACGACCACAGGGAAAAAGCAAGGAAAGCTGTGGTCAGGTAAAGGAGAGGTTTTCTAACAGGTGATGTTAATTCTTATTTTATTAACAGGTAAGATTCAGTAACCCAGCAAACACGTAGGTTCACGCATAAATGTAATTTGGTTCCTGCTCCCTCTTGGAAACACAGGTTTTGTGCAGGCTTTACAGGCTGATTATATGGGATTTATTGTGTAACAAGTGTAAACATTTAATTATAAAACAAAAAAGGTTGGACGGTTGCTCGTTTCCTTGCTCACTTGGTGGATGTAAAAGCATCTGGGTTCAAAATGGCCCACGATCTAACGGAAATGCATACAGAGCATGATCCAAGTTATTACTAAGTAGGATTTACTCCCTCTAATAAACACAGGGATTTACATTACGGCTGAGCGATATCCACACATGGGAAGCACTCTGAGAAAGGAAAGTGCCCCTGGACTTAATGTCGCTAAACCCCTGATGGTCGATACAGCCTCAGGGGCTCAACGACGACCAAGACCACCCCAAATCTCCTCCGCCGCAGCACTGGATGGCAGGGCACCGCAAACCCAGCTTGCAAAACCAGTGTTGTACACGATGCACGTACCGTCTGCCCTGGGCTGGGATAAGGCACCTCTCCCAGCTGGGAAGCCCAGCCCCATCCCCAGCAATCCCAGCATCACCCCCAGGCACTGCTGGGTGGGTCGAGGCCCCTGGCAGCACCATCTGAGGGCTGCTGTAACTGCCTCATTATCTAATTTGCATTTTTGTTCTTTCCATTAGCTTCAGCTCCTCTTTCCCAGCACTACCTGGCAGACCTGGGCTCCGGTGGAGCATTTTCCTGCCCTGATGACAGATGCTCTCAGCAGAAACGAGAGGTGGGAGCACTCCTCTGACCAGAAAATGCTCCGGCAGCTCGGTCCCCGCTGCGCAGCACAGCGTGGGGGCTGCAACAAAACCCTCCCTGGGTCAGCATCGGCTGAAAATGATTATTACAGGAAAGGCTCCTGTCCTTCAATCACGCTGTATTATTTATGACCTAACGATTGCCCATTGACTAGCAGGGATTATACGTTCTCTAAGATGTTTCTGGGTGAATGAAAGGGCATTAACCTCATTATTATCACGTTCGTGCTCATCAGAGGCCATTAGTAGCTTCCTCTTGGCTCCCCGTGCTGCTGTGTAGCTATTTGGTGTCATCTGCTGCCTCTCCACTCACCCCCACCCGCCCCGCACGCATGCCTGCATTCGGCTCTGGCTCCTTTCTCAAGCAGATTTAAGGAAATGGGTGAAAATTATTTCGCTTGGGAAGGAATCCAGAAAACCCTTGGGATTAATAATCTGGCGCAACAGCCTTGTCCCGCGAGAATTTGAGACCGCTTTCAAATTGCGAAGCAATGGGGCCTCCAACCCCCCTTACACACCCAGCAGCAATCTTTCAGATGATGTCTGGCCTTCTTTTTCCTTTTTTTCAGCCCCACAACACTCATATGAGCAGGACCACTGGGAACCAAGGCTCTGCTTTTGGCAAAGCACGGCTGGTTTTCTAGGCGGTATGTCTGCAAAGCCCTCCAGGGACCACCCAGCCCCGGCCACTGAGGCCCATTAAGGGTGTCCTTTGTTAATCCAACCATCGCAGATGTCCCCTTCTTGCTCCAGACGCAGCCTCGCCGTGGCACCTTTTACGATGGAAGATGGCTCGAGCCCTCCATCCCAGAGCTCTGCCTGGTGTCCCGTGCAGGTGGGACCCAAACGTGGGACCCGTTGACTCATCTCAAACCAGTTTTGGATGGAAAATTCCACTGGACCTGGCTCCGACCACAGCACCCGCCTCTCTGTAAAAGGCTGGAAGAAGAATTTGCTCCTGGCTAACTATCAGCCCACATGGTAAAAATAATTTCTTCTCTAATAATTAAAATGATGGGCTATAAATGAACGTTTGCTTTGCTGAGCGCTGGGAATTCACAGGGAACATTTTGAGCAAGAAACATTTTTAAAATTAAAACCCCTCTTTCCTCTTCTTTTCCTCCACTCCTCTTACAGTCTGTCCTCAGAGATGGCATTGCTCTCCTTCCCCACACTTAATCATAAAAAGCAACACCTAAACATGAATATTTTTAGGAAATGCTAATAACAGTGTCCTTAAATTGAAATAAAAAAATATTCCTTACCTCACTAGCTCTTGACACACTTCATCTGGACAGCTTAAGTTGTCCTGTTTCCTTTGCATCCTCCCCCTTACTGTGCTTCTCCACACCTCTTGCCTACCTCTTTTTCTTTTCATGCCCTTTCATTTGCGTTCCCTGAAATCTGCAGCCATACCTGCTTCTAAACACAAAAAAAGATAACAAAAAAAACTTGGCAAAAGCCTTGCCTGAATGTTCTCCATTTCCTTCATGGTTCAAAACACTTAATTCTGAAATAACCAGGCATCCTTTCCTTTCTCTCAGCTGCTAGCAGCTGCTGTACATCTTCTGTGCCACTTCCCAATGTACTTCAAATCCTCCCAGACCCCGCAAAAAAGCAGGCACTTGTACAAAACCAATAATGCACCAGTATGTTTTTTGCTGTTGCAATCTTTATATCTGCACTGCTGGAGATGATTATCTAGCTTTTTTTTATGTGTAGATTCAGGCCTGTGGAATAAAACCAGGGCCAATAAAATAAGGAAGCAAAGAAAACACAAGCAGAATGAAAAAAGCAACTGAACATGCTATAAATTCAGAATCAGGTGAAAGCTAATTATGGCCACGCTCACTAAAAAGATGAGGACACAGCGAGGGAGATAGACTTATTAATTATTTGTGTTATGGTAGCACTTAGAAGCCCCAATCCTTTATCTGGGACTAGCTGTGCTATACATGGCAAACACTCAAATATATCTTTGGGTAATTGCACACAGTTTTAAGGAAAATGTGCAAATGCTCTGTTCTTTCACCTTCAGCAGCTTCTGGTTTGTTAATGCTGTTAAAGGAGTCTGAGTTCACCATCAGTCTCATTCTGAGCAGCTCGCGGAATGGTCTCATGGCTCAAAGAACAAATAATCCAGCTTGAGGGTACCCTCCACCCATAGCTGGATTGGGCAAACCACAGCAAACCCCCCCAAAGTGGGCATGAGATACATCCATCGCATCCCCATCCCCTGGCGTGAGGGACAGACCGCTCACTGTTGCCAACAGGGACGTTTCATCCTCGTTGACTCTGTGCAAGTTTGATTGCTTTTCTAATTAAGATACATTTTATGGTAATCTACCAAGCCCCTTAGACTAAATCACTCACTTAATCTGTTGTTAGTGCCCATATGTTTACAGCTTTCCAGCCTGCTGCAGCATATTTGCTTTGCCACGGCGCCGGGGAAGTTTAGTGACAGATGAGCCGCTGTGCAGCCATTCAGGTGGCGCAGAGCCCTTCCACCCAGACAGCCTGCGCACCGCACGGGTGGACGGACGGACGGACAGACAGACAGCCCCGGCACCCGGCGGCTTGGAGAGGAGAGGAACGGCGCAGCGCTGCAGATACAGATACGGTACCCCATGCTGATCACCTGTCTCTTCCCCTGCCTCTACAGAAGGGCTCAGCACATCTTTCTCATTCTCCTTTCTTTTTTTTTTTTTTTTCCCCTCCAACGTAAGAGGTGGTACATGACAGGAGAGGAAGGCTGAGGTTTCACAGCACGGTCACGTCTCTGGACCCAGAGCTCACTTACCGAGGAGTTTCACTGCAGGTTCAAGGGCTCTGAGCAGCCCTTCGGGTGAAGGGCAACAATCACATTTGCAAACTAAGGACCAGCAGAGTCAGACCCTCCACCTGCACTGGACACCAAATTAAATAAAGACTAAGCAAGCGTTCCACAGTTCTGCTCCCGCTGACCCTGCGAGCCCGGGCAGGCGTGTGTGTCCCCAGCCTCAACCTCGCCTGCAGCCCAGACACAGAGATGGGCCCCTTCCAACTTCTTCAGGGCTGGCTCTATGCCACCGCACGCCCTGGCGAGGAGCTAAATCTCTCCTTTGGGCCTGCCTGGGCTCTCTAGCAACCCTGCGTCCCGCGTAGGGACACGTGTGTGTGCTGTGCTGGCAGGCAGCAGCTTCATCTCTTCATCTTACGCCGGCTCTAGATGATGGAGCAGGGATGCGCTCAACGGGGACGGGGCTCTTGCCTGTCCCCAGTCCACGGCTCTCCTCACGCCTGCATCCCATGGTGGTACCCACACAGGCAGAGCTCAGGCAGGGACCCGGGGACCCCAGTTCTGCTCAGACTAGCTGGGCTGAGCCCCCAGCCCACCACACACAAACATATTGTATTTGCAAGGGTGTACCACGCTACTGTTTGAAACGACTCGTGCTCAGCTTGTTGAGGGAAAGAGAGCCCAAAGGCAAAATCAGGAAAGACCAAACTCTAGGTCAAGTTACCATCTGCCATCCTACGTAGAGGGAAATATTCCCTGAAAAAAATGGTCA
The DNA here is from genome assembly GCF_964188355.1 of Buteo buteo. Lineage (NCBI taxonomy): Eukaryota > Metazoa > Chordata > Aves > Accipitriformes > Accipitridae > Buteo > Buteo buteo. The sequence continues at coordinate 8,739,170 of NC_134191.1, forward strand.
TATAATTGTACAGGAACTCCTAATCATGAGGGGCATGATGAAGAAACCACCACCTGCCATCACCAGCAGTGACAGGCAGCTGCTATCCAATATCAGCACAAATACCTCTCCCCCTGTAGAGTGCCTATTGATCTGAACAGGATTAACAAAGGTGAGGAAAGTACTCATTAAGTCTTCCAAGGACTTGGCTAAAAAAAGAGTATCTGGCATTCAGGAGGAGCCAGATATTTCAGAAATCAATATTTTAAGAGTTTAAGGACTTTCTCTAGGAACTGTTTGAGCTGCTAGAGAAGCAGCCAAGGAGACAAGTCTCAAAAGAAAAGAAGTTCCCCGGGATCCAGGCACCCCTAAAATAATGCTTCAAACTCCTTTCAAACCCTGATGCACCTGCTAGAAGGGGACAGCGACTCTTCCATCCCACTGGCACAAATCTCACATTTTCAGCCCTGGAGCTTGTGAAGCACTGTGCTGTGAACCCGTCCCTGCAGCTGCACCGAGCCCTGGTTTGCACATCAGCCTCTCTTATAGAGAGGATGTCGCGCTCCTGAGGAGGCGATGGAGGCTGCTCCAAGGTCCGAGAGGCAAGTGGTGGTTGGAGGTACTGAAGTGGGAAGAATCTGCCCCCAGACCTGCTACCACCAAGCAGCTGGAGATGAAGGAGCACCACACATTGCCACGCTAGGATGGGCAAAAGGCAACAGATGGAAAACTGCGAGCACTGAAGACTTTCGTATGTACAACATGAGGAGCAGGGCAAGCTCTCCTGCTCCCCCCCGAGTTTGTCTCAGCTGTATCCTGTAGAGATGGCATGTAGGGCTGATGGCGTCATTTCTGCTCAGCCACAAGCTCCTCTGCCAAGGAAAAGTCTTGCAGCGATGGACTTAACCACATTATTCACTTTGTGCCTTACCCTCCCTTGGCCACTGGCAACCTGCCTTCAGGGGCAGGGGTGAGACCTCCCTCTGTCTGCAGTCAAACCAACCATCCCTGGCCACTTTTCCTGCTCCAAAGCTATTAAGATGAGCTCAACTGGCTTCCTTAATAAACTGCAGCCCAGCTTTCAGGTCAGTCTGGCACCCCTGCTATGATGAGTTATGTGGCACAACAAACCCAAGCTTTTAGTTTTGTGGTGTAGGAAGCAAGAATCGTGCTCCTCGGTTCATGCTGCCCAGCCCCTTCCCCTCCAGGGTCACCCAAATGTGCTCTTTGACCATCGTCCTTCTGCTCACCTGGAGGACGCTGCACTGAGCCAGACACCAAGGCTTGGCAAAGTTAGAAATGCTTAACGCTGTCCTCAGGCAAGCAGGATTATGCTTAGAAAGTGTGTGAGATGTGCACTGCTCAGACACCCATGCCCTCCACACCTGAGGAGTTAAACAACTGTGAAAAAGACAATTATTGTTATGTACCATGCTCTCTAACCCTGTGGTACATAACACATTTTATGCACGATGTTCTCTAACCCTGTGCCGATCACATACATTCAAGTTATGCAGCTGGTATAAATATATATGGTCCTTACGAAACAGCAATCATGCAAAACCGAAAAAGCCACTGAACTGGGTGCCTGTTAACTACATTTTCAGGGGTGCCTGTTAACTACATCTTCAGGAACGGAGCGCGTGGGCTTGCCTGTACAGCGCCCTGCGCCCGGCTGGCTGCCCGTGGGATGCTGCGCACCGGCACCGGCTCCTGCCCAGCCACGCTTGGGCAGCCACGGCGCAGACCCCAGCAGAGCTCGTGAGCTTGCTGAGAAGGGGCACGCCACAAAATATTCCCATCGGCTGCTCTTCAGGCAAGTGCAACTATTCCGTTTTGAAAGGAAAAAAAAAAAAGCAGGAACAACTAAACTGGTCCAAATGACTAAGCAGTTATTGGTAATCTGAAAATTTCTCTCTGGAAGAGTTTAGCTTGGACTGGCAGGCACAACATCCTTACCTTCTCCAGTTACAGTCTTCTAACACCTTATTAAAGTGCACTTCATATATCTATTAGCATACCCTGGTATCATGAGAGTAGGCAGATTATTCTGGGTCTAATATATGAGCAGGTATATACTCAAGCATGTTCTCACAGCAGCTCCAGCTTGTGCTACAACTGGAGTTTTTAAAGACTTCTGAAACACCAAAGCGATCGACTCCCATGGATACGATTCAAGTGTGAAAGAATCAAAGTGCCAATAAATTAATCAATATAATGCTGCAAATTCAAGTATTTATTATGTAGTCCGAAAGTATTACAGCTATACATCTTGTTTTCCTCAGCCGTACTATTACAATCACTGTCTTGTACTGCCTGGAAAGCACACCCGGAGCTATGATGGGGAAAGATAAATAACTGCACCTCGCTGTTATTTACAGGTAACAAAGAGGTCTCCAAGTTAGCCGAGAGCGCTGAGAAATGAGGTTGCTGAGCTGTACAAAGCAGAGGCAGGGAGCAGAAAGTCAGAGCAACAGTCTATTGACCTGTATTAATGATGTTAGACTCTGAAAAGCAAGCTGCTTTTTAATTACTTTAAAGATTTTCTTTATTTCATTAATACATTTTGATGAGGAGCATGTTGCTGCCAACCTGTCATACTTTAGATTGATCTTTCTAAGGTAATATGCAGTCAGATATTCATACTTCAGCTTGATCAATATTAAATAGCTCTTACTGATTTTCTTTATATCAAATATTGCTGCATTATTTTTAAGGCATCTTTGATTTAAAATGCCAGAAGGAACATGGTAAGTCAGAATTCCTTTACCCTTTAATCCTCACTCTCCACAATTCTGCCGTAAAATGAAGTGCAAAACAAGTTTTCAAAGCAGGTACCCCCCTCTGCAAAGCAAAATGCAAACTGAAAATATTTCAATGTATCTAAAAACCATGGAACAGTTGGGCTCAGCATGACAGTACAAAGAAACCAAACCTAAAAACAATTTTGTGGGCTTCACGATTCCTGTAAAACCCCACTTCTCCCCCAGACAGTACAGTTACACAAATAAATAGAGATGCATATAACTTACCGGAGCAAATATCACCATACACATTTACAAAAGGATTTATAATCCAACTTGCGTCTCCTGAAATAAAGCAAGGTTTGTCTCATACTAAAAATAAAGGCTCCCAAAAGCTTCTCACAGGGGAGAGAGAGAGAGAGAGAGGGAGAGGGAGGGAGGGAGAGGGAGCGAGTGAGCACCAGCTCCTTGCCTCGCTTTTTATGAAGCAAATAAGGAGAGCAAGAAAATCAATGCCGAGAGAAAGTGAGATGATATACCAATCAGGCAGCAGCCTCAGCCTTATTTGCAGAGAGATGGCAAAATGCTCACATTATTAGACAATGACTATGCACAGCCTAAGTAGAGAAAGCGAATACTTTCTCCTCGGTGAGAGGCTGATTGCTTTGTTGTGGTGCAGGTACCACCACGGCGGGCTGGGAGATGCAACCCCTTCCTCTCTGCTAATGCAGCATCGCTTTAGTCCTCGTGCGTGCTCTATAGGACAGCAACAGTTCACAATTCTGGGCTAAAGTTGTACTAAGCTTAAAGATCCCCCAAAGCTCTGACACTTATAGGCTGTCATCGGAGCAGTGCTTCTTCATTGCTGGGGTTGGGGGCTTTTGGGGCTCTCTGTTATATTTTGAGATGTCTTTCACGGCATCTCAGAAAGCTGCCCCGCAGCTGCAGCAAGGAGCCCATCCAGAAAGGGGGAAAGACCTCTCAGGTCTCCCATACTTTGCGCCGAGCTCCTCCTGTGCTCGCACAGGACCAGACCTCCAAAGCATCTTCCTGGAACTTGAGCTTTTGCCCTTTTTTGCCTACCAGAGAAAAACCTACGGGAAACCCATGGGTTCCCTTGCACCAAAAAGGAAAATTTCTGGGCTATTAATCTACCCAAACAAAACCTTTGCTGTACTCCTGTGTGTGTTGGAAGGCGGAGGAGGTAGCGGGAGGCAAGCTCATTGCCTCCAACATAGAGGCACCTGCTTGCAAACGGGACACATCAGCGGCAAACGCGTGCCACTCCTTTGGAAAGCTGTCCCATTCGCTTGCCCCCCGCAGCTGCACAAAGACACAAAACCCCACGCTCTGTCACTGCAAACCTCCCAACGAGAGCAGGACCAGGGGCTGGTCCTGTGTCTCCACTCTGCCTTCAGGACTTTAAGAGCACAAAATGGATCCCCGGGTCCCCCTCGGCAAGGCGCCCGGCTCTGTGCTTACCCTGTGAGCCTTCGTCATCACCAGCCCATCGCCCCAGCGCTCTTTGGTGTAACCGAGACTGTGAATCACGCTCTACGCTATTTATTTATCAGGCCGGGGTTTATCACTGCTCTGCTCTCTTTTCTACACACTGCACCAAATATTTTCGAATGCATGTGACTTAACGGATGAGACACAAGGTGAACTTTCTCTTTTATTTGGAGACAGAAGTTACATGCTGGTATACAGAAACACCTGCTGGGTGACAACAGTTCTCTACGCAGCAAAATTGGAGCACAATTGCTTTTCCCCAGTGGCTTTGGATTTACGTTGTGCAAGAAGAGCTGGAATTCACAGGGAAAATTGTGAAGACAAAACCAAGGAGACCTGAACTAATCTGATAATTCAATTTATCTGTTCGGGGCTGGCGCTTCTAGCACAATCCAGGCGCAGAGGAGACTCCAACAGCCCTTTATGAGCACTGAACCTCCCAGGCCCCTTTCCCACGAGCAGGACCCACATTGCCACGCTGACAGATGTCACCGCTGACGATGTGGCCCCACGTTTCCAACAGATACAGCCTGATGCCGGCTGATGCTATAACGAGGAGACATCGCGGTGCTGAGAAAGTTCTCCAGGCTGAAGCACTGCTCTGCTGCTCGGTGCATTTTAACAGACGTGAAAGCATTTGCCAGCTACCATGCACACTGCCCGAGTCCCAGCCACAAAGATTGAACGACTCAGCACCTCTGGTCTGCCTCCCGCTGCACTGTGCGCAGTCCTTTGATGCTTTATCCACGCAGGAATTGCGCTCTGCAGCCACGCTCACACCACACCGGCTGCAGTAGCGTCTCAGCATTCACCTGGTTAGCGTTGGCCAACACGCCTTCCTCCCTGAGGACAGGGCTCACACATCTCACTCCTCCTTCCTTGCCATCTCTACAGAAGACAGAGCAGCCCAGACAAGGCATGGAGGAGGTTTTGTAGGAATAACACGGACCCAAAGAGGACCACAAACCAAAAGCCAGCAATGGGCAAAGGTGACCGGAGACCACACAAAACTTACCAGCCACTGCATCAGCACAAGGGGTGATGCTGGCTCTCCCAACACCTCTGGGAGAGCTCTTCTCCAACCTGTGGGCGCCTGGGTTGCTCCCACACATTGGCGGAGGATGGCAGGAGGATGCTCAGCCTGCCTGAGCTCCCCAGCTGATACATCTCATTGCTCCTGGCCTTTTTCATTGCATTCAGCTCTCCAGCTGGCACTGAAACTCGCTGTATCTCATGGTGACCAGCTTCTCACTGCAAGGTGTGACAGTAAGTGAAATGCAAACACCTCTCATTTTCATTTTCCAGTGAGATAATTTTATTTTCCCTTCCCACAGCTAACAACTGCTGTTACTTAAACTCACTAAAGTCTTCTGAAAACTTTGCAAAACATCCATTAAAATAGTTTTCCAGAAGCACTTCTGGGAGCTGCTGTGTCTCAGCCCTCTAAAATCTGTGCCTACTTGGGCACCTGTGCAGGATGTGGGGGTCCAGAATGCAGTTTTAGCCAGAGCACAATGAATTGCAGCAGGCGATGACCTGTCCTGTCACACACCTCCTTCAAAGAACGCTGCAACAGGGGCTCTACAGCATAAGGACTTCAAAGCCTGCTTTTTTTTTTTGAACCGGTGACATACCATGAATGCTGTAGATCAGGTCTATCATTGCTGAAAGTGGATGTGTCGGTGTTTGCTGACAAGGCAAAACACTTGTCGGGTTGCGGCGGACCCTGCAGCACTGCAGGCTGGTGCTTTCTTCAGCTTTATTAGATTCCTTTTCAAAAATCCGTCTGAAATACTGGACGGGCCACTCAGCATCACCAAGCATGAAAACAGCCGCTGTCAATGCCAGCGCTGTTATGCCACGTCTCCCTCTGTGCTGTATCAGAGCTTTTCACTTTTGATTTTTAAGTTGGGAGTTTCAAAGCAAACTAAAAAGCTTCACGGGATTTAAGCTCCAAACTCCTTTAGATACTACTGAAAAGCTGCACGCATCCAGCAGATTTCCACCAGCTTTGCCACATCACTCAGGGTCTGAAGAGATTTAATCCCTGCCTGTAGGAGATTCAGGGCCAATGCAGCTATAAGGGATGCGGTGACACCAGGAATGGCGAGGGCTGTAGCCTGGGGAGAGACTTCTCCTCCCCGGGTACAGTAGTCACGGAAAGTATTTGCACGAGGACAGCATGAGATGGGGCTGCTCCTCTGGCTCCCCACCGCGCTTTGCTGTCTCTTCCCACAGCCCACCGCAGGGTACCTAAAGCCCACATAGCGGGAGCCCAAAAGCACTGGTTACACTCGGACCCTTTCATTGCTTTGCTGCTTTACTCTTAACATAGTGGCTCACGTTAGCCCGCAAGTCCTGTTCATGCTCGCGTGTGCGCGTGAAGATTTACAGATGCCTGTAAAATCACTCGCTGTATGGTGGAGATGAAGTTTTATTGGTCTTGCCATGGAGGACCTGAGCTGGAGTGAGTTTTTTCAGCACCACGGTCCTCAGCTCTGCCCAAGGCTGCATCGCACCCACGCTCGCCCTGGCCAGGCGAAGGCAGGAGCAGGCAGCACCGCCGCGGGCCCTTTGGACCACACTACTACATCTGTGCCCACTCCACATTTGGAGGAGCTAATGAATAATATCCGAGCCTCCATCCCACCTGTGCTGTAGAGAAAACATCAATCAAGGCAGCAGTGGCTGTGTGAGCAGGATGGAGCCTGGCAGAGGGGCTGCAGCCCCGGCTGGCAAGAGGAGAATTGGCCAACCTGAGCCGCTGCTGCAAATAACCCACCAGCCCAGGAAATATTAAGATAGGCTGCCCGTTTGCCAACAGAGACTTTCACATTTCCCTCTCAATCTTTATTTAAATTTGGGAAGACAGAAAATTAACGAAGTCTGAGATACGTAACTGGAAACCATTTGTTTTTCTTGTGGAAATGGAACGTTTCCTAATGAACCTCCCCTCCCCCTGTGCCGTTCGGCTCTGGATGCAAATATTGCTGCGAGTTTATCAATCTGTGGCTTGTTTCACGCAGTTTGCAATGCTAATGAGTAAACCAATTTTGACATATTATGTAAGCCAGTTTCTGAAACAGAGATTCTTGGCAGGCCAAATGTAAACACAGACACCCTCTTGCATCCAATTTAAATGAGCATGTTGCTAAAAGCACTAAGGGCTTGATTCTGTTGACTTATTCCTGATTTACTCCAGTGAAAAAAAGAGAAAAAAAAACAACAAAAAAGAAAAACAACAAAAAAACCACCCTTCAATTCAATTACTAGCGCAGCAGCAATTTGCAAAATGGATCTAATTTTGTAACAAGGAAACGTGCTGGAATAAGCTAATGCAAGGTGGTGACTCGGGCACTGCACGAGCATCGGGACAGCACACGATGGGGAACACGCACACCGTACCGTTCCAGCTAGAGCTAATGGGGGAGATGACAGCTCTCCTCTCCATCATCCTCCCAAGCCAAATTTAGGTCCAGGTAGCACCCCATGGGTTGGATCACCCCCAGAGGGTGACTCCTTTCAACCTCCCTGCTCTTCTACCATGGCTTTGCAGGAGGAGGACGTTGCCTGCCTGGGCAGCAGGCAAAGCCCAAGAGCAGCACGGGGCATTTCAAGCCACATGCTGCCCCTGCTGCAGTTACGCTGCGGATAGTGGGATCCCAGGGCACGAGGGAATATTTGTCTCCACCTGCACCGAAGGTCTGCACCACACCAGTGCATGGCCGGGTGCTGAGACCCCGCGAACCGCTCGCTACCTTGTCCGCCTGGCCCAAACCTGGCAACCGGCCCCACCACAGAGACAGTTGGACAACCTGATTAATGGATTATATCCAATTTTTGCAGACTATGATCTCAGCACCAGAATGACGTGTTGGAAGGCACGTGCGTTGAATGGCAGACTGCAGCACGCCTTCCAATGACACAGGGATGAGCTGAAGGTCACAAGCTCAGAGTTAGGGGTAAGAGAAAGGAGAAGGGATGCATTTTTAAAAGCCCCTGGAGAAAAAAAAAAAAGGCTCTACCAAAGAGATGAACAGGATTTTATTAAAGTGAGGAAGGGCTGGAATCAAATCTTTCATTTGCACTTTTCCCAATACCATCTGGAGCATTTTCATCTGCCAAAAGCACAGCGTATTTCTGTCGACAAGTGGAAGCAAATAGGGTAGCAGCATACCTGGAGGTAGCCTTTGCCCTGCTAATGGCTCTGAGCATCTCGAGAGTGTTTTAAAACTAAAATACAAGTGTGAAGTTGAACTGTGATGTTCCTACCACGGCAGAGGAAAAGAAAGAAAATAAGAGACGTGCTCTGCTGTGAGGTCAGGTGTGCTACTGCAGAGCATATTTATTGCATGTGTCAGAGATCCCACCAGGCACTGGAGCTGCAAAACACCACCTCACAATCCCCTTTACAACATCAGGACGAGGATATCATTTATCATACCTGGCTCTTTTACATTATAAAGTAAAGGAGAGCAAGGCGAAGAATACTTTCAGCCTCCAAGCAAATATCACATCCTGAGCTTTCAACGATGAGAGCAAACCTGAGAGCTCTTTCCTTTGTGCTGCATAGCGCTTTCAAGCTATGATCATAAGCAGCCAAAATGCCACACATTTGCTGGCTCATCAAGTTTTACCCTGCAAGTTTGGAAATACACAGTTGCTAAGGTAATTCAACTTCTTATAGCATAAGAGAAAACTTACTGCTGTCTAGACACAAAAAAAGACAAGGACAGTGCTTGAAAGGAAGGCAGCTGACAAGGAAGCATCACTTGGGATGTAAACGACGGGGAGATGAGATGCCTGTACAGCCCCAGCCTGCCGGCACGGCGGTGCCCATCGCAGCACTGCGGGCTGCAGAACAGCAAAGACTGGGAAGAGAAGACGCCCTGCAGACCTGAGGGACCACGCGGGTTCTTGCCTGAACTAGTACAAGTCCAGCTCTTTGCCAGCTGACAAATACCCCCCACCACTCACGCTGCCATCCCAGCACAGCGCCCGAGGTGGGAGCGAAGCCCCAAACCACATCACTGCATCGACTCCCATCCCATCCCAAAAGGGAGGTGAGGGCAGAAAGCAACCAGCGTACAGATTGATGCACCACAGCACCTCCCTCCCTCCCTCTGGTTTATCTACACATGGCACTTTATAGTAACAGGCAGGCAAAAGACTGCTTAATTTCTAACATCTCATTTTTACTGTAATTCTAAATGATTTGGAATAACTCCTGTGGTGAAGTCCAGCTGTTATGCAGGGTGAGTCAATTCGGAAAGCCCTCACTGTCCATCCAAGCATCACCTAGATTTCTGATGCTCAGAAGAGTGTTACTGCCACCCCCTTATTCTTAGTCCTTTCTGCATTTTTCAATGTTAAGTCCTGTTTCTGCATGTGTTAAATACCAGGCACCAAAACCATATAAAATAATCATCTGAAGGCCAAACGGGCATGGACTGGATGATGAAAACAGCATGGAATAAAAGAGAATCAGATTAATTTCTATTGTAATTTTTATAGCTATTTAACAGGAAGAATGAAAAAATCTAATTACTGTCAACTGTAAGTTTTCAGCTACCCAGCCAGCAGAGCGCTGTTATTAAACTACTGTATAATTGCCTCTTTTAGTCTGCTTCCCACAGAAGTTGTGTTATTTGACTCATAGTTAAACTCATAATATTGGCTTCATAACTAATCCTGTCAATCGAAATCCCTGGGGGCTGGTGCAAGGATAAAAATAGCAAGGAGTTGTTTCTTCCCTCAGCTTTCTTTCAAAGCCCATTTCTGCAAGTACCGGGGCTGCGGCTCAGCGGTGCCACGAACCGTTGCAGCCACCACGGACACACGGAGGAACGCTGCTCCTCCGGCTCAAGCAAAGCACAGAGGAGAGGGACGGGTCCTTCCAGCGGGCGATTCGGTCGCCCTGTATTGTCTGTCTGTCCTGGACAAGATAAATCCTGTCTGTCTCTCCCTCCTGACCCAAGCAGCTCAGGTAAAATACTTGATGTTGCATAGCTGAGCCCCACGGCTAAGCCCAGATGTGACTGCCTACCCTGGGACTTTGGGCCAGCGCTGAAGTTCAGCTGACACTTGCAAAGCCTGGATGCGTGAAAAGCACAGATTTCTTCCTTCCACACACACCAAGCACTGGGATGGTATCTCACATACGAAACCACAGCGAGGCACCCAACTACATGTTCAAGCACCAAAGACATCCACTGAGATATCTGTTGGAGTCCTGTCTTCCAGCCTAAAAGATTCCAGGATTCTATGAGATGAGCACAATTTGTCTGGGCACTTACTCAGGAGACTGCATAAACCACCAGATTTTTACCCATCCGAGTTCTGTAAGCTCTTGCTCGCTCCCTGGGCATTGGACTGATGCTCCTTGCTAATGCCCGGCATGGTCCTTCCCTGGAGAAGACAGTGGATTTGCTGCAGACCCAGGCAGGGTCCCTGGTCAGGGTTTCACTGGGCAGCACGTCCTCCCTGCCCGGCGGGATGTTCCTCTTGCCCAGAACGCAGCGTGCGCAGTGGGGCCAAACCCACCGCTCGGCTCCGGTTTGGGACGAGGTGACAGGGCTGGAAGGGGCGAGGTAAGATGGATTTAGCCTCGCACCCAGACCTACCGTCTCTTGTCTCTGGAGACAACAACCCTGTGCCAGTGTTGCTCTCTGGTGGGCACGTACAGAAACTGCTGAGAGCTGGCGAGGAACAGATGGGAAACAACACGTTTCCCAAAATGATGTCCCAGGGTGAGGGCCCAGGGTGCCCATGCCAGGAGGGAGCCAGAACCAGGGCTCTGCACACACCTGAACCAGCTCTGGAACTCATCCCACTTGCCTCTACCCTGCTCAGCCACGGCTGGAACGGCCCCTCGCTTTGCTGCAACTGATGCATACAGCCCGACAGCACAAAGCGCACCAGCACATTCGCTGCACTGCTGGGCCCATGGGGGAATCACAGGAGACTGCTTCGGCTGAGGTGGTTTTCCTCCTGGAAGAGCCACCACCCTGCCTATTACAGCCACAGGCAGATGATACTGCACCACCCTGCAGTACTGCAACCTTCCTTCATGGTCTGCAGCTGGAGCCATCCTCAGGATGGACGGCAGCAGTGTCCATTAACCCAGAAGTGAGAAAAGCAGAGAAGCAGTTTAAAAATCTGCGTGGGAGAAAAAAAAAAAAAAAAAGCTCACCTTCTCCCCCACCCCACAGCAAGGAGGCACCAGCCCCAGCACAACGCTTTGCAGCCACACAGAAACTCTTGCTTCCCACGCAAGCCTGAGACACCCTTACCAGCACTCAAGAGGGATCCCAGGGTTAAAAAATCCCCCCGTGTGCACTGTGAGAGCTTGAGTACGCCCAGTGCAACCATCTGCGGGAACAGAGCTCTTCCCTGAGCTGCCTTACTCCTTCCTCCCTCCATTGCCGTATTCACTTTACTGTTTGAGACAAGATGATGCAAAAATCATTTATGCCACTGCCCGGGCTGCCAAGCAGCACCACGATGCTCTCGGGCAAACCAGGAGAGCACCCAGCAAGCCCAGCCTGGAGAGCCCTGGTGTTCCCAGGGGCTGGGGCTTAGGCAGAGGGGGGGATGTCTCCCCAGGAGCCTCAACTCTGTGTGTGACTGCTTCCCAGGAGGTGGTCCTCACGGCTTGCAGACAGCAAGACTGCAAGAATGACATCCCTGGAGCCAGCAGGGCCTGCGGGACTGCCTTGGCTGACACAGCTCTCAGCAGCCCCACAGAATTCAAATAAATACAGCCTGACGCAGCGCTCGTTTTCTCACCCGCGGTGTTTGCGCAAATGAACCCGCAGGCTGATGGATCTCCTCACCCAGAAAGCTGCAGAGACCCAGAGAAACTGCGTTATAGCCAAAGTTAGCCCTGGCGATGGCTCTGTCACTGAACTGCCAGTCCCCAGCCAGCAAGCAGAGCCCACAGCCTCCACATCTGTGCTAGACATCGAAAGGATGAAGCGGGGAAGCACCGACGTATCAGGGCTGAAGCAAACCCATCAGCTTGACTGAGAACTATCCCTGTGTCCATGTACAGGATGAAAGGAGAAGAGTAAAAGGCAAACGAGGAAAACTGAAGCTGCCAGACACAGGGGCACCAAAAGTTCCTACGGGAACAAGTGTTTTTGATGGCACAGCACGCAGAGAAGCTCAGAGCACCAGAACAGATAGTGTGGCATGTGCCAGCCTGCTTCTGCTGGCGGTGACCGCGTATATCCCCTCTTTGGATGCTCAGCCACGTCCTCAAGGAGAGCATGGCAAAGCAATCACTCTTATAAACACAGGCCTTAATATCTAGATGAATGTCCTTCAGGATCGATTCTTCAAAGTCTCAAATGCTGCCGGGGGCTCCTGATCTTCCTCCGTCTCCCCCAGACTCTACTGTTTGTGGTGTGTCCATTTAGACTTGTCAACTCGTCATCCTCAAAGAAGAGGGACAAGAGTCCCAGGCTACCCTGTGCTCCTCCCGATGCGGCACAATGTGTTTCGGCAACTTCCCATCAACCAGCAGCAGATTCTTCAGGAGGAATCTGGAAGAGGAGAGCACAGGCTGTGTAAGCACCAGGTAAACCAAGGCCAGCCCAACTTTCAAACTTGCACAGTGGTCTGAGCATGTAAGAAAATGCATGCTGGGTCTCACTATTCCCCAAATTTAAGTACTATAGATGAAAGGGTGAAAATGTGTTTCAACTGACTGGTTGGCCAGAGAAAAAAGGAAAAGTGCATTGCTGCTTCGACAACATCTAATTAGCAGTGGGATTTTAGATGCAAAAGCAAAGCATTCATCTTGCCACCTACTTTTCATTTAACATAGTTGAATCAAAGAGGCCATCAACTTTCCTAGATGGAAGTAATTAAGGAATGCAAGGGCTGTTGTGTTTGCAGTTGAGGGGAGACTTTCCTTTGGCAAATCTTGTGCCTCTGGGTGCATCCAACCCACCAAAAGTTTTCAGCCAGGTGTTAGCCCAAGGCTTGTTCCCAGATGTGGGGCACCCCACTGCTCCAGCAATCAATCCCCCACTGCTTCAGCTCCCTCACATCTGCAATCCTTCCCCTGCCACACAACTACTTCCATTACGGGAGCAAAACACAGCTGCTTCTGATGGGCACACACCATGCGACAGACATGGCCTGTGTGCGTGGGTGCAGGGGACAGGAGTTGACCACATGTGCCCATCTCGTGACGCTGGACACTTGCCCTTTGGCCCTGTGATGGATGCACTTCTAGTCACACCCAAAGGAGTAGGTGGTCCCATATAACAGACCAGGGACCACCAAAGAACTTCCACATGGAGAAAAAAGCTGGAGGAAGGTAAGGGGTTGGCCATTTGGTGAAAGATTATACCTCTCTAATTGATGTCCAGGCAGACAGTGCAGTGCAAGACCAAGAAGTTAGCTATGCCGCTGTGCGGGATACCTGTTTAGTTCTGTCCGAGACATGCTGACCACTGTATGTCATGAGGGTATCTTGTACGGTCCTAATGCTCAGAAAAATCAGTCATGCCCCTGACAGCAAGTAACATAGCTGATGCAAAAACCAGATCATATCTTACCTGAATCGTCATCAGCAGGGTCTTCCGAACATCGGTTTCAGGAAGGTCAGGTGCTAAAGTACTGTGTTTCCCCTGTGAACGAAGGGGAATGGTGCATCTTCACTGAAAGCACTGGAACAGGCTGCCCAGGGAAGTGGTTGAGTCACCATCCCTGGAGGTATTTAGAAGACATGTAGATGTGGTGCTTAGGGACATGCTTTAGGAGCAGACTTGGCAGTGTTAGATTAATGGTTGGACTCGATGATCTTAAGGGTCTTTTCCAACCTAAATGATTCTACGGTTCTATTTCTTAAGTTTCACGTTAGGCAGCCGCACGAGTGCTTTAGGTGGACATTCCCTGTGGATCGCAGAAGACTGTCCTTGTCCAACCATCAGAGGGTTTCTGTGCAAATCAGCTCATTGTCCCTGGGCTTTTGCACATTTTCGTATGTATGAGATTCAAGTGTTTGTTATTATTCCTTGAAGTGAGGAACCCCCAGGAGCACTTAGTGGGTTTGCACGGAAGACAACGCTCTTGCACACTGCATGCAAGCTCTCACCTATTGGGTCTGAATCAGTCATTTCCAGTGAAGTATTGCACAAAAGTCTGGGTGTCCAGTACATGCTTGTTGGGAATTTATGCAAATTTATTCTACAAATAATCTTGACAAATAATGCTGAGTGAATTTGAACTGAGACTGTCTGAGATCGAAGGTGTTAGGTTATCAGACACAGTGGGTGGCATGTTAATGAGTTCAGTTCTTAACTAGTGGGTATAAGTGAGAGGTTTGATCTACAACTGAAAGAAAAATTGAATTTAGAGCACAACAGCTATTCTTCAATAGATTCACATGTGGGCATTTGTTTTATCACAATGCCTACATAAATATGCATGGAACAACTGTTTCAGAGTAGCCCTGTGTATGCACAAGGCTGTAAAATTAATTTCTGGTCTAAATATTAAAATTGACTGTATGCAAACAATATAAGGTCATAGTCTCTTACAAAATCACTACTTCCATGAATTTTACTGGCATCATCATTGTTTATCTGTGTAAGGAGGGGGAGAGAAGCATCAGACAGGCCTGAAAGTCAGCAAAATAAATTCAGAGTTATTTTCAAGAGGACTGCTTGTCTCTCAGTTGAAAAAATGCACCAGGAGGTGGAAGAACAAGCATAGGTCCCATCTCTGCAACAGTCTATTTTTCCTGTGTAGAAAAGCAGGATGTATTTATTGCACCAAACACAAAGCATTTTCTCTTACTTCAACTAACACTCATTTTCCTGAGCAGTTACATCAAACCATTTACAGTTCTTTGAATCCTACTGTAGCTTTGTTTTACTGTAATTGTCCTTGTGGTTTTCGTTTGGGTTTTTTTTTTTTTTTCCTTAAAAAAATAGTACCTTCCCTCTTCCTTAAAGTGATTAGAAATGTCATTCACGTTACCCTCTGGATGCGAATTGAGCTATTCCCAACAGCCACTCAAAAAATACATAATCACCATAATTACTAGTGGCATCTAATTAACATTCAACTTCCTCTCTACAGCAGCTACAGCTGGACAACCCATTTATTTCAACCTAAAACTAATGCTCTCCTAATTATTTTCCATCACGCTAAGCAGCCCACCTGTGTCTGTCTTCACCAACGTCTCTGTCTGGCACAGCAGTAAGAGGGCAGAGCGAGCCAAGCGAGCACCTCCGCGCGCTCAGCCTGCAACAGGCTTGCTAACAAATGCCCCGTGCAAACACGGGGACCTGCTCCCACTAATTATACAGCTGCTGGCTCTATTAGCTTCCTTGACCAGGATTCGTTAAAAAAAAAAAAAGAACAGAAAAAAAGGCAAAGGAGCTGCCTACATCAAATGCAAAATACCTCTTGCTTGGTACCATCACTGGGGCAAAAGGCTGCAGCCACCCCCAGGCACTCAGTTCTCCGGGACTGACCTCATGGGAGAGGGCAGAGGATAAACAAGCCCAAAACCACACGGTGCCTCTTGTTCCTGCGGATGCTGGGGGCTATTTGCCCTTTCCCATGTCCATGGTCCACCTTGACTGTCTGGGGTACTGCAGCCGAGCAGGAGGGCTCTGCCTACACGTGCTGCCTGCAGCTGGGGCAGCACCCTGCGCTCACGCCAAGGCCGTGGCTCAGTCTTAACAGCTGCCAAAATTTACTCCTGTCAGCCAGGAGGCAATGGGGTCAGGGTGGGCAAGCTGAGGGTCCCAAACTCTGGCATGTCTTGGTGTTGGTCTCCAGGCTGGGGCAAACCCTTTGCCCTCACCTTCGTTCTCCTTCCCTGGCCGCTCTGTAGCGGCAACAGGACCAAGACTGCACAACCCAAACAGTATTTTAAAAACAAAGACAGATAGGGATTAGACAGATAAAGCAGCCTGGTTTTATGAACTGCCCAGTATCAGGCACTCATTCTGAATAAACTGAAGTACATATAAATCCATGATACCTCAGTTGTTCCAGTCTACTCCCAGTCCTTTTCTGTAGCTCTTTCTTCCCCCATGCACTAATCAGGCAACTTTTTAATTCTCTTTTATTCTCCAGACACACATCACCTCTCTTGGTAGGAAAAGCAATGCCTGCTGCTGCCACCTAGATGAGCTCCAACTCATTAGCTCTCTGCTTCTTTGCAAAACTTGGCTGAAAACTTATTTTCTCTTTTGCTTACGCCTCTCCGTTTTCCTCCCTCTTTGCTATTATCTCCCTACTTTTATTATTTCAGCCTGTAATGACTGCAGCACTCATAGGAATGATGCTCTGCAAAATTACCTTGTATTTGCATTCACATTTGAGCTTTCATCGTTACACTCACTAGATATATAAAGGAGGATGAGAAGTGAACTGACAGTCGCTGGGGGAAGCTCTGGCTGAACTTCTCCCGAACTTGGGAATTACTAATGCCTCCCTCTTTCCCTTCTCCCCCCATTTCCATTTGTCATCCTTGGTGTGAGTCACTGCAGGCACAGGTCCCTGCTCAGCACCTACGGTAACAAAACCCACAGCAATGCAGTATTTGCCCCCAGTCAAATTTGGTTAAGACAGGCTATCAAAGTTCAAAATCTATGGGGAGAAGGAAGGAGCTCAGACAGCACGATCTCGTAGGCTTCACTTGCTTCAGAGATCAATGAGAAAAATACAGCAGATCAAGAGTTGTCATAGATGGCCTGAGTTTCAAGGGAAACTAAATCAGTGCATGCAGATTGGTAGGCTATTTATGCAATAGTCAAGTAGTTATGGTTTTGATGCCAACATGAGAACCGCAAGCCACAGTTAAACTCAGAAATTCAGTATCTTTAAACTCTGCATGAATTTCCCCCCCCATCACCACCCACTGAGTGGTAAAGTGCCTCCAAATTGAATTGTCCAGCCCTCCCCAAACTAATTTCCAGCTCCATAAAAGATAATCTCATCTTGGGAACCGACTTGTGAAACATTTTAGACAAGGCTATAAGCAGATGATCAAACTTTATGAAAATGCCCTAGCTCTTATCAGGGCAAATCAAGCTAAGATGGATCAGAGAATTGAAGTCTCAGTGTTTCATAAATCAAAGAGCTGCCTATGTGCTCCGCTGGATGTCCAGGAGCACTTGCGTTTGAAGCACTAATTGCAAACTAGTATATTTTTCCTTGCTATTTTTCCAGAAAAGAACTTCACAGAGTTATCACAAAGATGCTATTCTCCAGCCAGCAAAACATTGCTAAGGTTACCCAAGTGAACTATGTGCATCTCGCATACCTTCCCAACGCAGCCCAAGTTTGCAGACACCTGGTTTTTGGGCAGCCCTGCAGGCACCAGCAGCAAACCCCACACGCTGCCCTGCCCAGCATCCCACCCAACACCGGCTGGGCTCAAACCTCCCGCTGGACCTCAGCATTCCTGGGAAAGGCACCCAAGAGCATCAGCAGGGAAAGAGCCCTTGCAAACCCCAGAGGTCCACCACCAGCCCAGCAGAGGAGGAGGGCTGAAGGCATCCAGCTGCCTTGCAGCTCCACCACCACCATAAGGACTCGGCAGCGCTGGCAATCAGCCTGTCGCCCCTCACATTCGGCAGGTTTGGCTCCTTCGTGCACGCCCGCACGGCCAAAGAGGAGACGTGGCCCCTGACAGAGGCTGTTGCTGTCAAGCCACGTGCAATTTGTTGATCAAAAGAGCAGGCAGGCGCTTTTTTTGAAGGCAGGAGCTGGCGGTACTGAGAAATCGGGGAAAATACATCAGAGCAAAGAAAAGCATGAAGCATTAAATCCCAGCGGTCTCCCCAGCCCCTGGCTAGCACTGGCAGCGCTGCATTTCAGCCGATTAGACTTGGGTCTGCGGGGCTCTGCTGACACACTCCGCCAGCACACACCAGACCTCGCCCCACTGTGCTTGCCCGTTTTAATTGCCAACGAAGTGGAAGAAACCAGCTCTTCCCTTCCCCTCGCATTAGCCCTGCGTGCGGCATGCTCCGTGATGCGACGCCGCACCACGCGACCCTCGCTTCTCCCGATCCAGCGACTTCTTTGTGAGCACCGGGGGTAAGGAAGCCCCGTGGGGCTGCCTTTCCAGTCCTCTCCACTGTGGATTCTCTGGCGTCTACAAGAAGTTGCACGTACACAACCTCTGCAAGTACTCTCAGCAGTGTGGGAATTGTGGGGTTTCATTTATTTATTTACTTTTACAGAACTTCCAGAAATGCGGGCTCTTTGAAACCATACCACCCTGTCCCATCGAGCTGAAGCTGGCCAGCAGGTTCAAAATATATTTGCACACCTCATCGGGCTGTGGGGAGCCAGCCACCACGGAAGCCGAGTCACAATGGAATTATTTCAGCTGATGATTAAAGACAGGACTTACAGACAATAAAACAAACATCCCCTTCAAATTAATGGCCCTCTCCAAAAGCCAAGCAGGTAGCAACCTATCACTTCAAACCTCAGCTAGCACTTGCCTGCATTCCTAATTGCTTTTTGTCTCCTCTTGAGGCAATTAACTCCATACCCACGCTCTGACACTTTCTCACTCCAAAAAGCAGTTCCCATTTTACTGGCACAGGGCTCTGCATTTGGATCTCAAGCTTCCGTGCTTACTCCCTTTCCTCCACAAGGCTCTGCATGTGTTTGTGTCTGGGCATGTGTTTTCTCACCCCGATGAATTCATTATTTATGGGGCTGAAAGAGCAAAGCTGCTGAAATGGTTGTTCATCATTTAGCTCTTCTACATGTCTCTCAAAGGCATAATAAACATTATGGGAAAGCAAATATCAGACTCGACGGGGTTGCTTGAGTGAAAATACAGAAATGAACTTGCAGATGCCATGCAGAGGGTATGCCAACATGTGCCACGCTTCCCTGCCTGGCATGGGGCTAAAACCCTCCTGCCTGGAAGCTGCCAGGTTCCAGCCGTTCCCAGGACCGCAGCACGATGCCCAGAGCAGCCCTGGACCGGCACAGGTCAGTGTGCTCCAAGGGATGCTCTGGGCGAGGCATGTTCCCAGGATCACGACGTATTCGGTTTTAACAGATTTGGCAAACGGCACTAGAGGGCAGAGCTGTTTACCCTCAGCATATCTGAGACAAGGAAAAAAAATCCATGACTTTCAAGCAGCTTCTGAATTCTCCACAATCCTGTCCAATATCAAAAGCCTGTTAATATGCAAAAGCCACCCAACATATTTCTACTTAGAAGTGACAAGCACAGGCATTAACAAGCCAACTGAGAGCCTACATTTCCTTACTTTGATGGTCTTTACCAAGACTGGAAGACCTCCAGGCATGGGACAGCCTCTGCCAACACAGCAGCAGCACTGCCAGCCAGGGCCAGCCCCGGCTCCTTGCAATCCAGTGTGCACAGGGCAATACAAATAACCTCTGCAGCAGGGAGAGAACAAAGCCTGTTTTCTTCCCATCACTGATGTTGATAAAAAGGCTTTACTCATCAGGAAGCTTTGATCACAGAGACCTGAAATTAGGGGCCACACTGATACTCCACTGCCCAGGCTTGCTGCTAAGCAGCTCAACAGATGAAAAAAAAAAGAAAAATGCTTCCAAAGAGACAAAACTTTCCAGGCTTTGTTCAGCTATGGTTTCAAGCAGATGACCACAGCCCACGGGAAGCCTGGTAGCTGGGCAAGCAGAACTGTTTGAGGGCACATCCACTCCACCTACAGCAGGATCTACGTTCCAGAGAGCAACTCCACCAGCCACCGCTACGGCTGCCAGACCTCAGCTCGCTGTGCCTCGCTCAGGAGGGCTGGGAGGGACCGTAATTCCCAAACCTGACATACTTGTGCTATTATATGCAAAGGTTTTCCGATGGTATACACTTGCTAACTTTTTAATTGCACTTTGCTGCAGCCTTCCTGGTACCGACAGCTCCCTCGGACAAGGATGCCGGCCCCAAGAATCCCACTCAAAACCACCCACAAATCCTTTTCATCTTATTTCCCCAGTGCACACAGTGTGCTTTTCTATATTATTATCAAAATCAGTCATCCTGCAGACCTGCCGACTGTTGAGTAGGGAAGCAAAGGAATCTTGTGTCAGAAGGTCACTGTTTGTTCCAGAACCTGAGGAACAAGGTTCATAAAGCACCACACTGCACAGTACCCGAGCACCTGGCTCTGCTGCCTACAATGGCACTTCATAAGAAAATCTCTCCTGAGAGGGGAAAGAAAATGCCTGCAAAATGTAACTCGGAGCACAGTGCATTAATGGCTTAGGCAACAGCATAGAATAACACTGGCTATCTTGATAGCATGCAAAAAAAAATAATCTATTATTAGTATTTAAAGAGAAGGAAAGAAATAATAATTATATTGGTTTCAGGTCTCAGTCATGTTTTGCCCCTTGCCACAGCTACTTTATTCTGCATCTCTTCCTCCTGGGCACACCCTGCATCTCCTTCCTTGAAGGGGAAAGGCAACGCATTGACTTATTTTTGTGAAGAATTCGCTTTCAATGTCATCATAGCACAGAGGGTTGGAAGGAGCCTCAGAGCAGAGGCCAGGCAGCCCATCGCCCCACCTGAGGCAGGGTCAGCTCTATCTTTTCTGGCAGATGTTTGTCTAACTTCTGACCCTCAGTGACTGCAACTCCACAACTTCCCAGGGCAAATCTATCCCAGTGCTTCTCCAACCTCAACTTAAAATTATATATCCCTTAATATCACTTCTTCTCATCCCAACCACCACAGACATAGAGAACTACCCATTCCCCTTTTTTCTGCAGCAGCCCAGGAGAACCCAAACAGTGATCTCATCTCCTTGCAGTTTTCTCTTCTTGACAGTAAACAGCTTTAGTCCCACAACTTTTGCTCCCCCAACCTCTATTCTCAGCTCATTTTTTGCTGTACCTTTTTGGACTCTGTTTCCTCAATCATCTCTTCCTTTGAGGATGAAGCCCAAAGTGGGATGCTTTCCCAAGGTCTAACCAGCACAGGGTAAAGCAGGAAGGATTGCCTCACCTCCCCATTAGGCAGCCCTCCCAGTTTGCTGCAGCCCCATACCTATTTGGCTGCTTTGCAGAAGAATACTTGTTACTTCCAGTCTATGAAGTATAGTGTCATAACCAAACCCTTTCCTCCAAACTCCCCTCCCTGCAGAGTCCCACCCCAGGCTGTACTTGTGAAGCTGTTCTTGCACCTCCCCAAAGGATGCTGACGTAAAATCAGATGGCTCCAGATATTTTCTCGGCATCAAAGTCATCCCTTAAATTACCTTAAGGGGCAGCCTATCTCTTTCCGCTGGTTACATAAAAACCCCAGTCAGACCATGCAGCACAATGTAATTACCCTAAAATCTCTTGATCCCCTTACTCACTGGTCGCTTTAGCTTGCCTTGTGCATGTTTTCAGTCCCACCCCATATACCTGTGCTCAGGACCTGTGCTCCAGAGAAAGGCAACAGCAAGGACCAGGCAGGTCTGACTTACATGAGTACATCGCCTGTTCAGCTTGCATCTGCACCAGCCTTGGTCAAAATTGCTGTTCTCTCTCTTCCTCCCTTAAAAGCAATGACTAAATGAGACTCTGCAGATGTGATTAATGACAGTCTCTTAAACTTTCAGTCCCGTTAACCTGAGCTCACCTGCACTAACTTAAGGCATTCAGGGTTTGGTGATTTAATTTCACGCTCACAAATCCCAAGCTCACTGCAGGTGTGGCCAGGCTCCTCCTCAGCTCATCAATCACTGCTCTCTCCCTCCCTGAACACCCGGCTTGGCCTCACCGAGAGGCTGTGCACAGCACAGGCAACTTTGGGTCTGTGCAAAATTTGACCAACATTTAGATTTGCAGATAAACTTCCTTCACTCCTTTCTGTGCACGGAATAATTTGGCATGCAGTTACCTTCTTTAAACAGAGTTGGGCAGAGCACTAAGATGGATACTGTCCCCATTCCCCAAATAATTATTAACAAATTACTCCTGGTAAAGCAGCAGTAGTATACTAATATTAGATACATTTCTTTCACCAGCAGCGTGGTCATCCCTCTAACTGCAAATGTGGGTATCATGTACGGTGGTGTGCTGGCCACTGTGCTGGCCTCATTTAACTTACACTGTATCTCTAGGTCTGCTGCAAAGTCTCATAACCAGTCTGAAAAAAACCCTTCATTTTTTTCATAGAAGCTGACTCTGAATTACAGATCACTTAGGAAAAAAAAAAGCTTATGAAAATCAAAAGTAATAAACTGTATACGCATATGAGTAATAAACTCAAGAACAATATAAAAGGACTAGAGCTCCCTACCAAGGAGAACACAAAATACTAGCACCCCTGCATAAAATGAAATTAAGCCAGGCAAGGTTTAAACAGCATTACAAAGATAACATTCCTCTAATGTTAATGACCAAGACTGAGCCTGGTTCCAGCTACCCTCCAGGTTTTTAGCATATAGCAATTCTTGACTGTAGCCCAAATATACCTGCCAAACCTGCTTGTATGCATTTGCAGCAACTCATATGGTGGTTGTGCAACCAAATATCTGATTTGCACATGCAAATTCTCATGAAAATCATAAACACACGATTAGTTTAGAGAATTTTTCAGTGTGTGCTCAGAAGCTGTTTGACAATTTAATCATTTTAAGTGTAAAGCACCCTTTTTGTTACTGCAAAACTGTGGCCTGTCATGAGATTATAAATAAAACACATACAAATTGCTATCTGAGGAGTATGAACCATCAAAGCCAAAGAACACCAAGGCCTGGATGGATTTAAAATCAGAGCAGAGCTGGCATGAATCAATAGTGGTAAACAAGAGTCTTCAAACAATTTAATGCACAAATATCTTTGTGTGTGCATTTGGCTATACGTTTTATCATATTAAATGTGACATGTATAATACATGCTTAGGTAATATTTAGGCATAGCTGGCCATCCAGGAGGAGCCTGTGGGGGGAGTGTGCAGGTGCCGTTTCATGCAGCAGTTTCGGAGCAGACGGTGCCCATCCTCACCTACGTGATGCTTCCCATGCCTGTAAAGGCTGCCTCTCCCGCTGCCTGCGGATGCAGCCAGCGCTGCATCCCGTGGCGGGGAGGAAAGGGATCCAGCTCAAGGGCTCTGATGCAGAGGACCAGGGGAGGTTTAGATTGGGTATTAGGAAAAATGTCTTCACCCAAAGGGCTGTCAAGCACTGGAACAGTCTGCCCAGGGAAGTGGTTGAGTCACCATCCCTGGAGTTATTTAAAAGATGTGTAAGACGAGAGGAAATGGCCTCAAGTTGCACCAGGGGAGGTTTAGATTGGATATTAGAAAAAATTTCTTTACTGAAAGGGTTGTCAGGCATTGGAACAGGCTGCTCAGGGAAGTGGTGGAGTCACCATCCCTGGAGGTGTTCAGAAAATGCGTAGACGTGGCACTTCAGGACATGGTTTAGTGGGCATGGTGGTGTTGGGTTGACGGTTGGACTTGATGATCTTAAAGGTCTTTTCCAACCTAAATGATTCTATGATTCTAGATGTGGCACTTACGAGCATGCTTTAGGGGTGAACTTGGCAGTGTTAGATTAACGGTTAGACTCGATGACCTTAAAGGTCTTTCCCAACCTAAATGATTCTATGATTTTATTCTACGACCTGGGCCTGTAGGCTGGGGAACGTGCCCTTTCTCAGCAGCCTCACGAGGCAGACAGTGCCGCGAGGCTGCCAGAGCGGCTGGGTGGGCGGCGGATGGGCGTGAGCAGCCGTGCAACGGGGATGGGGTGGGACAGGCGGTGGCCAACCTCCCAGCGATGGCCTGGGGCGGCAGGCACGGGCGGTGGGAGCTGCAGCCGCTCGCTCCCTGGTGGGTCAGAAGACGTTGGACCACTCTCCCCATGCCCCCGGGTCGTTCCCTCCATCGTCTCTCTGCCTTGCACCTGCAGCTCACTTCTTCTGTCTCATATGGCTGCCAAGATTTTTGAAGTGTTATCATTCGGGGAAAAAAAAAAGGATTAAAGAATATCAGATGTGACATTTAAAACCTGAGAATCACCTAGTAGTTGCAAATCCACATAATTAACAAACTCATTCTCTCCTCTTCTAACATGCAAGTATTTTTAAATTCAGCAATACCACCTTTAATAAAAACATGTTCCATATGATAGAAAAAAAAGTCACTTTATTTGTAATATAACTATTTGATTCTCTTCTCAAATATTTGCAGAGTTTTGTTTAATTTTGTAGAAACCCCAAATGGAAATGAGATCAAAGAGACTGATTTCACTAGAGACAATAGGTTTTCTAGATCTCTGCAATGTTCTACCACCGCCTGAAGACATTTCAATGCAGGAAAAATCTTTACATTTCCAGCCTGCCAGTTTCAGTTAAGACTAATAATTACAGTTGTAAATGGACTGCTGGTTCTTACCTGAACTGTGATTTCAACACTCAGTTTGGCAGCAACACCTTACTGTTCATACTGGGCATTTTGGGGCAGGGTTAAAAAAGTTTGTATCAGCCAGGTCACTTACAGCAGATGACACCAGGGCTCATGTTTTGGATTAACTCAAACTACAAATACTTCACTGTGCCTTGAGAAGGAAAGAGTGGGAAATAAGGAAAAAAATCCCTAGTCCTATGTTTATTTCAGTCAGTCATGTAGTATTATAGTATTTTATTAAATTTTCTTTTCATTCTTTCTAACTAGAGTTTGCTGGTTCCTCTGTGTAAGGATTGTCAGCAACAAAATTCAGTAATATTCTGCAGTACATGACTTCAAACATACACAGGCTTAAACAAGGCTTTCTAGACAGTGATACTAAGGGTGTAAAAAAAACTGTATTTGCTCATCTTTGGCAGAATTGATGCTGTTTGTGACTAAAACTAGTTGCATCAAAATCAAACAGAAGTCAGACTTTGCCCTCACTTTTACATCCATTACGTGCTGGGAGGTGATGGGGGAAACAGGCCATTAGTCATATTGCATATGATTTCAGCCAGCCCTCTGAAATAACCACGGCGCTGCAAAACTAATCACAGTTATTTCTTTTTAAGCCATCACAAAATAACCCCAGACCTCTAAAAACTGAGCATCATGTTTTCCAAGCGTATGGCTAAAGCTCTCTGCTGCAAGCATGTTCCCAAATTAACGCTGGGGAGTGAAACGCAGTTCCCCCGGGGGGATGCCGCGCGTGGCCCAACCTGGGGCCACGTACCCACACGCTGGAAGAAATCTCTGGCTCCTTCTGCAATGGCTTTCCTTGTTTCTCTGGAGCTTCATTGTCCTGGAAGGGCAGAGTTCAGTCACTACCCACTCCGAGCCAGGGCGGCTGTACTGAATCTTCAAGATTTTAGCTGATTAAAGAACTAGAGCACGGCAATTTTGCTCTCTCCCCCTCCTTGAGGTTTAGACGCAGGAAAGGCACAGAAGCTTTGAAACTGCCATACGCAGGACTCCTGGGAAAGCTGGCTTTGCTGCTGGTGGCATTTATTTTGGTGCCAGCCCGCTCCAGCGCAGGAGCCCCCCCCGTGGCAGGGTCGGCCGGAGGCACGGCCAACGCTCGCTGCTTCACAGGAAAGCGGCCCTAGAAGCGATTCGTGCGGAGGAATTTGTGCAGAAATCTCACGTGCTACCAAAACATGCAGTTCTCAGACACGTCAACCCCTCTTTGAAGGATTTTTTTGTTAAAAAACTAAACTTAGTCATTGTCCCACTCTCTGTTCCCCCGGGTATTCAGCAGCCCCCTGACCAGTGGGATGCCCCCAGGCGATGCGCCGGGACTGGCTCTGCTCCAGGGACTCCCTACACCCAGGTTGGAGCCGGTCGAGTGCAGAGCGGTTTATCGGAAGGAGATTCAGTTCCACCAACAGAGAAGATGCTGACCCAGTGGCGAGCGATGGTGTCCTCCAGAGCCTGGTTTGCTCGTCAGTCTTCTCTTCTGCAGGTCCGCCTCGTTCTCCCCAGGTCTCATCTCAAGCAGGCTGGCAGCTCCTGTTGCTGTTAGGGGAAAACACTGCTCCATTAACCCTGGTCCCAGTTTGGGGCTTATGGAGATAGAGTCAGACCAGAGCTTCCCATGGGAACATTGGGGTGGATGTGTCACCCGGCGCACAGGCCAGCGTGTTTTGGAAGAGCTGGTATACAAAAAAAAAATACCAAAAGAGCAAAGGCTGCCTCTTCCACAGAGCTTCCAGCAAGTAATAACACAACGCAGGTATTTAGCGATCTTGTCATTGCTATAATCCAGGCAAAGTCACAGCTGAGTCCTTATGGTGCTTTGATTTTAAAGCTCAATCCTTGTTTACAGGTTGGCTGAACTAAGGATGCAGATAAAGGCAGTGGGAGGCTTTTCCTCTGCAAAGAGCAGAAAACAGTTTGTCTTGAAAAAATTAATCACAAAAACAGGCCTCTATTTAAACAATCTTTTTCCAAAATTTTGGGAGGGATTTCATTTCCCCTTGAACTTGACATGAAAGCAGACATTACATTTGGGTTAACAAGCACCAGAAGTAAAACCAATTAAAATTTTACTGTCACTGAAGACAGAACCGACAGGGTGTAACAGCCTTCCAGATTTTCGTTGATGCGGTGATGAAACACAAATATTTATGAGCTGAATGCTGCCTCCGACATCATTCAGAAAGAGTCCTTTTTGTGCTCCAACCAACACGTTAGGATTACAAGAGAGCAGACTTGCAACAGATAAGCTCTTCACCTTAACCCTCCCTGCAAGGCAAACACCAGCAGCTGTACTTTATCACGGCATGTATCTCTTCTTCATCAGTGTTAGGCAAAGGCAAATGAAAATGTGAGACAGGATAATACCACTCAATAAAGAAAGAATGGAAAATCTGGAGATAACTTTGAAGTGATGAATCAAACTACTGCACAGCAATTTGCAAAATAAAGCCTTATTTATATCACAGCAATGAGGCTGGTGCATTATTAAAAGGAACAGCCTTGAGCTCCTGATAGAGGAAAAGAAGATCTCCTCATTTACAGCTGAGGCACAAGAAGAAACCGCTTGCCAGCATCTCACAAAGCCTGTGACCCAGCCAAGAACTGAGCCCAGATTTCTCGGTGACAGTCCAACATCATGAACACTTCCTTCCTATGAAAGGAAGGCTGGAAGAAATGCCTTGGCAGTGGAAATCCGTACAAGAAAATTAAACCTACCTAATTAAGAAAATATTCCTCCCCGTCTGTGAAATCTATTACTACAGGTCAAGAGGAATTTGTCTCATTGTCTCATAAATGTCACCCATGCCTCACGCCGCTCTGCGTTACCTCAGCAACGAGTTGGTAGAGGTCCAAAGGGATGTGGAGAGAAATATGGCACTCGCGGCACAGCGCCAAGCAGTCACTCCATGGCATCCTCCATAGGGCACACGGGAACGGCTACCCAGGGTCAGCCTGCAGGTCCACCTAGCTCAACGCCCTTTCTTCACATTGCACAGCTGAGAAATGACCAATGCCAGCTAATACTTAGGAAAAGGGGAGGAGAGGGGGAGAAGCAGGGCATGCACAGACCGATTTTCACTTTCCCTGCTTCTATCAATGAATGGGTTAAAGGCTTGCTGAGCTGGAAACCACCTTCTTAAAAAGCCACTTTTTTCTCTTCTCTTCCTGAAATCTGCCTGCTTCTTTTTGCTGTTCACTTTCATGCCATTATCAGGCAAGGACTCCTACAACTTCACTCAAGTTCCCTCAAATAAAAAGCTATTCATTTATTTAGGACTTAGCTTTTTAAAAGACTGTTCACCGCTGCCTGCTATTATATATCCAGTTACACCCAAGTCACACATTTGAGTTTAGAAACTGAAGTGTTTGTTTTCTGTATCACTTGAAATCCTACAGCAACAGGTGCAGTAGAATTGTTATGTGGTTATGGCTGTAAATGAATATTTTAGGGTTTTTTTTACATACTTTATCGTGCACTTTTTACATACAATATAAAATGCTACTCAGCTTAATTTATGTCAAAGCACGCTATCCTAAGACTGACAGTCATCTGTTTCAAACTTCTATCTTCTTCATAGCATGTTACTGCCATGAAATAAATGGAAATAAGCAGTTGAGGGTACTGAAGCATGGTGTTCCTTTTAGGGAGGTAATGGGTCTCCATCACAGGACATATCGGGAATAGGTAGGTTAGATAAATCCCTATCGGGAATAGTTTAGGCTGATCCTATCCTGGGGCAGAAGAAAGGATGAAATGAATTCTCGAGATTGAAAAGGATGTGAAACAGCTGAATTACATGGAAAAATTATTACTCATTGGATGGACAAAATTGAGCAATTACTTGATCATCTTTGTATTTCTCTAAATGAGAATAGATCCTGTATGCCAAGTGTGGTTACACTTCTGTGGAAAGAACTGCTTATACCAAGCATCCTATTCCCAAATTCACTGCCCGTGTCACATACCTGCTCTTGTGTAATATTCACAGAGGAAGGGTAGTTACAAACCTGTTAGGAAAATGATTCACTTAATGTCTATCATGATATGATCTACAGCATGTCCTCAGAAGGCTGTGGAAGAATACAGCAACCAGAAACCAGAATTGGGCCAGTTATTAAGTTCAAGCAACATGTTAATTAAGAAAAAAACCTCTAAATCCTTAGGAGGGATGGAGGAGAATCGCTCCCCACCGTGTGCTGGGTTAGTTCAATATCCAGCTGCAGGAAATACTCTGAAATAGGAACAAGTGCTGCATTCTTGCCTGGGATGGTGCAGGACTTGGCTTTTGTTTCCTGCACAGGTCATTCCCTCCTCCATATGGAAGAAGAAGGTACAGCAGCAACCTCTAGAAAATATAAGCAAGAAATCTCAGCTCAAACTAATGGAGGGAGATTCCAGCTTGACCTAAAGGGAAGAACTGAAGGTTAGCTGAGATGCTGAACAAAAAAATCCTTTACAATCACCATACTGCTTTTGCCCATTTATCAGTTCGCAGTGTTGTTCTACTTTCTTAAATAAGAATTTACTATAAACCACGTTATTTTATGTATCTACCTGGGTGACATATGAATCTGAAGGCTGAAGTGTGTCGCAGAGCCATACCTCACCTGGGGGGGGGTGGCTGCTCAGCTCAATAACTGCCCAGCCCACATCACCCCGTAGGTGCCAGACACCAACAGCATGAGTTTCCCTGCAAGATTCATGGGCAAGGTAAGGAGCACAGCACTTGGGAGAGGAACAGGAATTTTCTGATTATCAGCAATGAGGAGGCAACTCATTTGACATACCACAGGAAAGCAGGGAGCGTGCCTGTAAAGCCAGGGAGTTTGTCACAGTCACTTGAACAAACACAGAACAGAAAACAGATGCTTTGCTTTAAATTCTACTGTAAGGGAGCACCATTTGTGCGGTCACTGAAAAAAACACACTAAAATGTTTGGAATAACTATGGTGACTAAATGAAACTATGCAGTACGATGTCAACACATAGGTAACCAGGAAAAAGTATTTTCAATTATCATTCCCTTAACCTGAATCAATATGTAATATCCAGAGGCAAGTTTCTGAAGGTGTGAGCGTAGGATTACCCACAGGACTTCTGCAGCGCCAGCCCAGCTTTGAGGAGCATCTCCCCGGGTCTCGCTTCGGCAGCCGAGCCGTGAAAAACCGGCGATGCAGAGAGGCATTTACCATAAAAAGCCCGTGGAGACGAGGAAATGACAGCAGAGAGTTTTGCAGGGCAAACCTGCACCGCTGCCGGTGGGAGATGTGCTCCCTGCACCCCGCTTTTACCTGCTGGGAAAAGCAGTGGCGAGCGAGGAACAGCCGAAGAATGACACCTTCCTTGTGAGGGACTTCAGGCAGGGCTTTTTAAGTAGTGTCTTAAACTTCTAACTTTTCTGACTCTCCAGATGCACATGGAGCGAGGTGCTTTTGGCACACACAGAGAGCTCGGTGTGGGATAATTTGCTATACCCAGAAAAGCTAGCGTTCGCCTCGTGACGAGGCAGCGCTTTTTGCATCGTCCCTCTGGCGCTGCAGACAACTGGGTAATTTAATATCTCGGAGCACCAAGAAGCACAGAAAAAAAGGTCTATTAAAAGCAAGGGAAGACTCCTAAGTGAGTTACAGTGCTGCTACTGTCAGGGAAAGCTGCGGTCACTGCAGACCCCATGAAGGACAGACACTGAAGTTCATTAAAGAGCTCTCAGCAAACATTTTTTGCATCAATCCCACTCCAGAGTTATCCTCCAGCCGCCATCTATGCTGGCTGTATACCTGGTTCCTCTGGATTATTTCAGAGACGAGCAGCTCTCAGCACAAGGCATTGCCTCCCTGCTCTGCCCAGGACACCAGCACCCTCAAAGTGG
The DNA here is from genome assembly GCF_964188355.1 of Buteo buteo. NCBI lineage: Eukaryota > Metazoa > Chordata > Aves > Accipitriformes > Accipitridae > Buteo > Buteo buteo. The sequence continues at coordinate 8,769,695 of NC_134191.1, forward strand.
TGAGTCGTGCTGAGGTAGAGCTCATTTAGAAGAGTTTGATTTTCTCTAACCTGTCCCTGCTTCACAAGCAGCAGCCGCTGATTCCAGCAGCTGAGCTCAGTTTGTTAGCATTTTTCTGAGAAAACAGCATTGGATCTGCGCTGCATCATGGAAAGACGTGTTCATTCTTTTTGTATTCTCCATCCACAAAGACAGTCCCCTCTAGGCCAGGCTTCCAGTGTGACCACTCCAAATATAACATACACACATCTGCTGAGGAACAGCTGGATGTGATCCTGCCTTTTACACACAGTCGCTTATTTGTCATCAGTCCTCGCTGCTAGAGAGGGTCAGGCTGCCTCCTTTCTCACCTCTGAGCTTTTGCATTGAGCCCCATGCAAAGAGCATCCTCGTACTTGCCTTTAATATCAGGGTGGTTGAAGTTCCCCAGATAAACGTAGATTCTGCTCGTATGGATTTATCCCCCACAGCACAGATTCAGTTGTGACAGGAGCAAGAGGACTTAAATGCGGCTGAGAGCTGTGTACATTCAATATAAGGCTGAGCCTTCAAACTACCCCATATTCGTTTTCTGGTTTTTGGTTTGGTTTTTTTTTCTGTTGGTTTTGTTTTGGGTTTTTTTCCATATTCTTACACCGTAGACAGCATGTGTGTTGGGGATGGGGAGATAAACTGTGGCAGTAGGTGAACAGGCAGGGGAGTGGGGATTAATGCATTTACCACATTTTGGAAGTTATGGGAGAAGAACATGGGAAATTGCGAGTTTCTCGAATCCTTACAATTCTAGAGCTGCTGCCAAGCACAGGAGCTTGACCACAGCATGGGCAATAGGAGCTCACCCCAGAGGAGAGACAGGTTGCATGTGAACCTTCACCCTCAGCATCTCACTGCATGTCTCCCTGCAGCAACACAGGCTCCTTCCACACTATTTTAAATACCATTGAAATACCACTCTTACCATATAATATACATAAATATGCACTAATCCAGGCACAGGACTACCTTTGGCTGTCTCTGATACCAAAGTTATAGCTGATGGCACAGCAAATGGGGCCCATTGCTCTTCATACCAAATAGCTTTTCCCTGTATTCAACTTCATCACAAGTAGGTTCTTATATGCTAAATTTATGCAAACAAATGCTATTTTGGCAAATTCTTTTGTCAGCATTTTTATGACAACAGCTACATACATAATGCAATGAATCCACTCTGTTGAAGAAAAAGGCAAGCATTTCTGAGAAAATTAAAAAGATTTAGGGAAAAAATATTCTGGTCTGGAATGACTGTCAGTATCTTCATAAAATTATTCATTGGTTCCTTCACCAGTGAAATTTATTGCAAATGAAGGAAAAGAAAACACTATTAAGGAGAAGCAGATAAGGCTCTTAACGACCACTCCCTGCAAACCACCCCTCAGAGCTTCCTTGCCATTTACGCCACACCGAAGTACGCAAGGATGACAGGGCTGGTTTCCAACGTGAGCTCATGTAACACGACCGTCAGCAGCAAAGCGTCCCTCTTTGGAAGCTTTCCAAGGCCCTGATTCACCATCACGCACATCTGTAGCACATTAAGCTGTGCATTTGTTATCTCAGAGCTTTAAGAATAATGTCCCCCATCTGACTAAATAAAATCACATTACTGCTTCAAGAGACATCACCATAAGGGCTCGAGACCCACGCGGATCATATTAGTGGAACTCCTCGGTCCAGCGCCTTGCAAGAGCATAATCCCTTTAGTCAAGCCTTGAAAGACCAGGCTGCCAGCAAAGTTCAACCCGTTGCACCTGGGATCTGCTGAGGGCAGAGATATTCGGATGCCCCGAGAGCAGGAAAGCCTTCCCCTGCGGTGCTATTTCCCAGCACCAGCCACAACCGGTGGCTTTCTAAAGTGGTTTCTAAACCACAAGTGCAGGCAGACCTGGGGCCTTCAAAATGGCTCCATCCCTATTTCTGATGAGAGTGTAAAGCAGTTTGTTGCATAGATAAGGCCAGACATCTGGTTTCGGGTTGTGGGGTTCGTTGTTTTTTTTTTTTTTTTTCCCAAATATGCCATGATCTACTGATACATGTAATGCAGATTACAGGCTCTATGTACATGTAAAAATGGCTACCTGCTTGGTCAAAAGGTCAGAATCACAAGGTTGTCCCAGGTCATGAACAAAAAGGCATCATCTTTCCTTAAAAATTTTAAAAAAGTAATTAAAATCAGTGACTTTCATCAACTTGGTGACGCTGCAATAGCTGTTCAAGCTGAGAGATGTTTTATCGAAAATACATTCTGTATTTGGAGTCCTCCATCCATGTGGCATAACCCCAGTCACAGCATTTTTGACCTGGAAAAGTCTCTGCAATTATGATCCCATCACTGTTCCCTCTAATATGTAAGCAAAGAGAAATAACTGATTTTGGTTTGCTTTTAGCAATATTTTATGGAATTCAATGTAAATACAGCCACCTGTGCAAAACCAGGAAACTCCCATTCAAAATAAGCTTGATTGCCAAGATGACCCAGCTGCAATAAAGCACAATGAAACACAAATCCCTAGCCAGAGAATGAAATATCCGTTTTTCCCTCTACTCCACTTTCCTGACACACGTGCATGAAAGCCTATCTTCCAAACTAAAAGAGGGACAAACTGCCAATTAAACACGGGCTTTTATATCTTTGTATTCCATCTGAATAATACAGTATAGAAGTGAGTTTCAATGCTTAACTTTTCACCTTTATTGAGATGGAGCATTAAAAAAACCACAAAAAACTAGTACATATTCAGAACGGTTCCAAAAGTTTACAGTGATTCCAACGAACACCCGATGGATCACAACAGATACGCTTGGCTGGTGTATTATTAAAAAGTTGCCTACAGTGGACGATGTTACTGTCTTTGTCCATTGCAGAAGCCAGATGAGCTCAAAAAGACAACTCTAAGTATTTTAGATCAGGAAAGCTCTTTATTAACTGTTTCTGGGAGGTATATACAGACTTGACCTTGACTGGAAACAGCTGTCGTCATCCATGCACAGGCTGAGCTGCTCACCCACTATTATAAATGTGTATATATGTAAAAAAATAGTATATACTATAGTATAATTTATATATATATATATGAATAATATCCTGGACTTCATAAAACAGGCTTACACCAGGACATGCCTACCCATTGGCCTCTGCAGCAATAAAACTACACAAGTAAGATGTTGTACACCTAAACATGGTTACACTACTGTACAGAAAACAGCAATACACACAAAACTGGACACAAATCTATTGTCAGCCCACCAGGGTAAATGAAAAGATCTACTAAGAAAACAGATAGAGTGATTTTGATATTACTGTGCCTGGGAAAGCAGGGAGATAATGAGCTGTCACAGCACATAACAGTTCAGCACCAGTGATGCGGCTCTGAACAGTCACAGCTACCAAATAATAATGTTTATTTCAGCATTTCTGTTGAGATCAACTTGACGCCTCAGGCGGTTTGGGGAAGAATCACTTAGTCAACATGCAAAATCCAAATTCAACTGGAGGAAACTAATTAAACCAAGAGTATAAAAGACTTCCAAAACATTAAATAATGTCTGAAAAAAACACCTTAGTACAACTGAACTGAGTGGATATTGGAAAAGTCTCTATTTCACTGATCTTAAAACACTGGGGGGTTTAGGCTATCTAAGAAATATGTTTCATAGTTAATCTCTTGCAATAAAGCCATCACTGGAGAAGGACATCAGCTGCAATACCTTCTGAATAATCCTTTCATGTCACTCCTCTGATATAATGATGCTACACTTCTATGGACCAGATGTGACTGTAAAGGATGAAAAGTCACTTTCAAGAAGTCCTCATAAATACCTTAATTGATTTTCATTTTACAGGGTTTTGGGACTGGAACCATTTTACCCTTTGAGAGGCAGAAGGATCGTGACTGCACCCTTGCTGATGCTCTCCCTTTGGCTCAGCAGGGGCGAACATCACCCCGAACGGTGGCTGTTGTTCATCCCAAACTACTGCTCCGTACGTGCACCCCGGCAGGCTCTGGGTGTGCGCAGGAAGGGTCCTCACACCAAAAATTGCCCGTTAGTGACGCCAAACCTCTGCTAACTGGGCAAAAGTATTCTTCCAAGTTAGACGCTGGCAAGTACGGTGGGCATGGATAAATGCAAGCATGCTACTATCTTCTTTTTAACTGATTCCCTATGTCTCTATAAAATGAGCCAGATACTCACAAGCAATGCAAAACTTACGCATCCTGATAAGCAGAAATGGCATTTAGTTACTCCAAAATATACCAGGGAAGAAGTCAGTTGAGCTTAACCTCTGTTACAGCCTATTATTCCCCAAATTCCTCATCTTTTCCAGAAAACATACTCCGGGTGATTTGAGGAGAGGGGATCAGCTGAATTCGAGCAGCTAGAAAAAGGCATGGCTGGTCTCAGCCCATCATCCTGCCGGTGCAGGCAAGAACCACATCAGAGTCGGGATGCTCCCGTCGCTACACACAATTACCTCCCAGGTTTTATCGCTGCAAACCCCTGGAAAACAATAACTCTAACGTGAAGCATTTTGCCCTTGTCAGAAAACAGCAGCAAATTCTGCAGAAGCACATTTAAAGGGTAATTGTTGAATCTGGGTCAGGCAGAGAAGCGCATGTTTTTCGGCGGGTTTCGCAGCCGGCCGGAGCCTGCCACCAGGTGTCACCAACTTCTTGATTAATGCGGATCCCATCGGAAAATGCTCCTTTTTCAGCCTATTTATTACTCGAGGGGGTGATTTTCACACATACCACCAATAACCAGAGAAGACGGCCACTTCCCCCTCCGAAATCGGATGCTGTTTGTCTCCGTTCTTGTACTAAAGCTTTCAGTACAGGTGCCTCCGGAGAATCAATTTTCTTAGGTTTGCAGTTATTCCCACAGCCTGCCACCGTACAGAAAAAGAGACCCTAGCCCCACCATGAGGTTTAACTCTGGTTCCCATGAAGGATGCGGGGACTCGGGGGTGTCGTGTGCTGCCTCTGAACAAGGCAGACCGAAGCCTACCCTAGTCTATGGGGAAACCCGGGACTGCAGCCTTTGCTTTACTCTCAAAAACCAACCCACAGAGCAGTTAGGGCCCAGATTTCCAGAGGGGAACTGGTTTGGGTCAATCCCACAACTCCAGCTGAGGGGGAGTTATCCGCCAGATGTGTAAAGCAAGGTACAAGATGTGAGAGTTAAAGAGTACCTTGGAAAAAAGTAAGCGAAAACTGTAAAAAGCACAGTTACCTATCCTGGTATCTGAAGCAAATGGTGCTGAGACAGAGACTTCCTACGTCAATCCGAAATAACACAGAAGTGGAAGCGATGGAAAAAAAAACAGCTCAGATGGGGGAAATCATCTTTCCAAACAGTCTCATATCTTTGTGTACATACATGACACTTCTACAATCAGCACAATGTAAGAACTAGAGAGAAAATATGAGTTACTAATACTTCTGCATCAGTTACAAAACCACCTGAAAAACAGAAAAAGTTATCACAGGAGATAATGTATCCCAGGCTCCCAGCGCAATGCCATGCGTGGAGGCAGGGATACACAAGAGCAGCACCCAGCACTAGCTCTGGGAATGCTGCCACCATACTCGGTGCCTACAGACATTGCCATGCTTTGAAGATGATCAACGAGGAAATATTCTTACAGCATCTTGACACTGCCTCCTCATGTGAAAGACACTCCCGGAGGGACTCAAAACTCTCTTTTTATTCTGATTTGAGCTGCCATGGATACAAATGTCTTTAACTGAGAACAGACCTTCCTTACTGGTCGATAAGCCCCAGGTCCTTTGGTTGAAGCAAGCAAATCCTTGCAGAGTGACAAAATTTAACAGCAGCCTTGAAACCTTCAGAATCATATGAAAATTAGGACTTTCTGTTCTTCCCTTCTCTCCCTCTGATTATCCATCCCAATGTCGGAGCTTTGTCAAACACCCCAGAACGTATAGCATCCATCTGGCAGGTCCTCATGTCATCGTATTCTCTGAGATTACCACTATAATGTCCACTGAAGGCACCATCACTGTGGACACTATCCATTAGGTTCAGGGAGGATGTTGGCTGTATCTTCATACAAGACAATCCCTGGAATCTGAATTTTTTGCAGATGCTTGATTAGGCCATGCAGATGCTGAATTCAAGAGACAGACACAAGACCAGAAATGTTTTACTTTGTTTTCAGGACATCACTTTATAAGGCATCCATTTCAGGAATATTTTCACTTTGGATGGCCACCAAACCCCACATCCTCTACATCAAGCTTAAGCTAAGATCTTCATACCAAAGCTGCAAGAAATCCTTCCAGATTTTCAATTGTATTTAAAAATCTGAAAATTCTCAATTCAATGCAAAGCTGTAAGTAAAGATGCCTCTGATCTGTATTGATTTCAAAGATGCTATGTAAAATTGCAGCCCAACCTTGCCTGATAGCAATGCAAAATCTCAAGGGTATTGTACAAGGTGTCAAAAAACCTTGTAATTTGGGACAGCAGAGATTTTGACAGTCTGAAAAGCAGAGGTGCAGAGGTGCTAACTGTGGTTTTAGGACAGGCATGTTATCTGAATTGTTCTGGTACGATCTTCAATAGTGAGCGACCTCGGCATGTTCAGTTCATTTATCACCAGGAGTCACAAATCTTGCACTTCTCTCTGGTTCTCTGCGGAGCCAGAAAGATGCTGTATTCTGCACAAGGAAATGCACATCATGCCTTTGAGCCCATGGTACGTTTCACACTGCATATTCTGCTGCAAAAAACATAATGCACTACAGAGATGTGCAGTGAGGGAGGGAGAAATGTCCCAGGTTTGGCCCTGCTCCCACAGTGGATCAGGGCAGCACCTTCCTCAGAAGCCCAGGATCAGATCCTTTGCATAAACAGCACTCAGAAATGGCTGAGCAATTTTCTCAGTGAAGGTACCTTCTCCTCTGACAGTGCCTGGCTCAAACAAGCAAAGAGGGCTTGTGTTCTGCTTTGATTTTGCATCTCGTTATCCCACTCTTCACAGTGAGCAGATGTGAGGAGGCTTTTCACTTTTTGGAGCATTGCTGTATCCAGACCAGATAGAAAATACTGCTCGACACCAGACAACTGCCCAAATATGTCAAAGTGCTATATCCTCTTATCCCTTAACCTACTGGTTAATCTAGAAGTAATTCCAGACCTCTTCCTTCATTGAATTTTTGTCTTTCTTGCTATACGATGAAACCTAGCTTTGTTAGCAGCATCAGCAGGGGAAGAAGGTTGCTGCATCATTAAATCAGTGACGGGGACTCGGGAACTCTGGATTAAATTCCCAGCTCAGACACCCATCTCCTGCATAAGCAAACACCAGCCTTTCCTGCCCCTTGCTTTTCCATGCATTAAACAGAGGTGGTGACTCTCTTTCTCCAGCATATAAAAGCAGGGAGGATGTTTGGCAGCGCTTACAAGAAGCCACATTTCAATACAGCAAAGGGTGAAGTGAATGCCTAACCCATACTGAAGGGTTTTAATTGTGTTTTTATCAATGGTGAGGCACTGCAAGTCAAGAGCTGTGACAATATACCCTAAATCATACAGGATTACTACATTGTGTCAAACAAACACAAAATTAAGCAGCTTTAATATGTTAACAGTTTGGAATCAGATTAGTGTTGTATTAGGCTAATAGAGTTGGTCCCCATTAATCCAGATCAATTGCTCAACTCTGTTAGTTTATTTAAGGTTTTTTAAAGAAATTTAAAAACATAAATCTAATTCTCAGCAGAATGTGCAGATGCTGTAGGGCAGGATGAATTCATCAAGATATCTGAGCACGTGGATAAACCAAGTGCAGCTTAACTGGTTCAACCGTGCAACGCAGAACTAAACCCTCTAATCCCCTGTGATGAGATTTTTGTGCTGTACGAACACAGAGGGTACCACAAGAAGTGGCGATGTATCTGGGCAGCAAGGTCCTGAGGCACCTCTCCACGTGTGCAAATGGCACTGAGCCCCATGAGGCTTAACATACGCCCAGGACCAGTATTAGAGCCCAGCACCACCTTACGTCGCAGACAGGTGACAGAGGGAACGCTGCTTTCAGAGACAAAAATACAGGCATGCAAGGCACAGATGCATGTAAAACTTGCTGCCCAGCTTCCCCATGCTATCCAAGCTTTAAATACGGGGCTTTAGGGATCACGCACATCATGAGAGCAATGCTGGGATGTCTGCACACGTTCAGCACGAACGACCCCAAAAGCAGGGCTTGCACTATAGCAGTCTTTGCGAGCCAGCTCAGAAAGGGTCTTTATTTTCCATCCATAGACTACTCTTAAGGATGACTACATGGAAACATCCAACTGAAAGAAACTATGAATACTGGGGCAAGGAGGTGGGCCAAGGGCCAGCCCATATTGCTAATGACCTGTACAGCACTGACGAGATTTAATCCAGCCTCGTTTAATGCAGTCTACTCTTGGCACATCAAAAATACCAACTGCAGCAGAGTGACATCTTGCCCCATTAAGGTTTGGTACAGATTTCAAACTCAGAGGTGATGCTTCAAATCCAGATTCTTACAGCCAGCCACACATGCACTGTCTACTTAATTTCTCTATGAATGTGCATGCGTGTGTGTGTAAATATATATATTCTCCCTCCATACATGTATTTTCTATAATCTATACATAGATGTATTCTATATTGCAGCAGGGCAATGGCAAGGTTCTACTACTTTAGTTAATCTGGCTAAGGCAAAAATCACACCTTATAGATGCAATCTCTTTTAAGCCAATTCTATATTGCTTTATACTCGCAGAAACATGGAATAAGTTTAGACAAAAATCAATGTATGCTTGTCTTATACTGGATCAATTGTCCACATTTTTCTGTATCACCGCAAACAATTCATTTTAACAGTTAATTTAAGCTGATAAACAGGGCGGTCTCTAACAAGACAATTTCGGAACTTCTTGTCTACATTCAAGGTAGCATTCAGCCAGTGAGAGAGAGATTTGATTTACACTGTGTGAGTACTAGTGAGTCACCCAAGCACCCATAAAGCAGACTACAACATGTAGAAGTGAAGTGCCAAAGAGCTAATTCATCATACCCTTTCTGAGACAAATCCCACGGTGCAGAAGGCAGGATGCTGTAGTCACCTGACATGCGGACACCAAGCTTTTATTCATGTCGAGATGTTATTCTCAGTACAGAGCACCAGGCCTTGAGTTACAAAGCATAAATCCTGATCCACAGTGTTTATGCTATTGGGGACAAAAAGTCTGCTTAGAAATATTGCTGGGAAAATGTCAAGCAAGGAGCTATACGTGATGGAATGACATGGAGACAATGCGTTTTGTGCTGAGAGTAAAATGGCAAAATACAGAATGTAAATAGGTTTGGACGGCACTGTTTTTTCCAAAGCCTGAAGCTCAGCACACAACACTAAAAAGAAAAACCACTTGCATCTGTTTTTTTATGATGGAGTCATAAAAAGCAGTCAGATATTTTTTGTTTGCTATCAAGCACTTATTGACGTGCGGCTCACTAAGATGAAAATATTTTATGGCAAAGACATCGGCAAGCATCCTTGCACCCACAGAACAAAATACTGTGCCGAAGCAATGTGGTATAAACACTTGACTTCACATATATTGGCATTTACAACATGCAGCAGTAAACGACACATAAAAAACATGGTCATAGGCACTTACCTTCAAGGGTAGCTTCAGTGACGTGTTATTAACACGTATTTGCGGACCATTTTGAAAGCAAACAGGAAAGCCTGAGCCACAGCTACACTGGCAGACAGCTCACCGGTACAGCTCTATCTCCCCTCACTTTCACCACTTTCTGATGGCCAGGCATGTTTTCCCATTAATATTAGCCACAAAACTAGTACGGGACACAGTGCTGCACAGGGCCAAGGTTGCAGAGCTGCTGGCTCCTCAGTTTTGTCTTTCCATTTCCAAATGTCTCAGCATTTCTTCACTCTTCAGCAGATAAAGCCACGTGTCCCACCGGGATTGTGACAGCGGTGCCATCAGCCACGTCCTTCCGAAACCTCCTGGCTTCTGCTAACGGCGGGCAGCGCTGGGAGATGATTTCCCGAGAGCTCCTCCAAGTGCTGTTGGGACAGCAGAAGACCCATCCTCCCTTCCCATCAACAAGAGACCGGCTGACTGAGCCTCAAGAGAAATTGCCATTTATTCTCAAAACACAGGTCTATACTAGCCATTTCCTTTTCCATTAAAATTGAAATAATGTATTAAGCAATGCAACTAGAAAGGAATTTCCCAAAGAACTATTATTGTGCATGTGTGTTTTCCCCTTAAACTTTGATTTGTCACAAATCATTGTAGACAGGAAGGATGACATGTTCTGTAGCGAAATTTTTTACATTGTCAAAATTCTTGTTCTGAAGTGTTCAAAATGAAGTTTTAGTTGAAAAATACTGTGTTACAAAATTTTAACACACATAAAAAAGAAAATATAAAGGATCAAAATACTCCAGTTGACCAGATCTGAGTTTTAGGGTGTTGGTATCTTTCTCAAGGCAAACAGACTTTCAAGATTTCAACATTTCTTCCTGACTCAAAACAGACAAAATTTTGGCAGTCTTGCCTTTTTTCCGGTGAGACGAGAAGGCTGTTTCACACGTGGCTTTGCCAAGCATCACCGAGGAAGTAATTACCCTCACGTGCAGGGGGAGGGCAGGGTTTTTTCCTCCCATGCCCCACGCTCCGCAACAACCCCTTGATGGCGCGGTGGTGGCTGCAGAAGGAAATGCCGGGCTGTGGTGACCAGGGCCACCCTCTGCCTTGTCCTGTCCCAAGGGCTTCACAACCACTGCGCTTTCCTGGCTCCCACGGGGCTGGAAACAACTGTGAGGGTCACCAAGTCTCCTGCTGCTGAGGAACCACCACATCATCACTGTCATAAATTTCTTAGTTTTCTCACAAAACTGGCTTTGCTTCCTTTCATCCCACCATGCTGGCAGAGGAACCTCGTTCTCCCAAGGGCTGCTGTGTTCCTCTAACCTACGGTGTGCCTATGGCCACACAAACCTGGTTCATCAGCTCAAACAGCTGTTTAAAGAGCAAAGTTATTTTTAAGTGTGCCCATTACACCAGAAAAACCAAGCCAAGCCCTCTTTGTCTCCCTCTTGCACAGCAGTCTCCAGTTCTCATCACACCAGCCCTTTTTCGCACCCTTCCCTGCTATCAGAAAACAATTTAAAATCAAACACCAGGCAGGAAAGCCCTCCTTGGCCTCCTCTTTTGCTCTTTTTGCAAGGCGCGGCCCAACCATAAACATTTATCTTCCACAAATGGTGTCTAACCTCCACAAACGCAGAATATTTCAGCCTTTTTGGTGTGATTGCTAACAGATTTATCACTTCTATCTATTACCTGGCCTATGACACCGTTAAGATTAATTCAATGTCTAGTACATTGAGAAGCAGACCATGCCGAGGATGAGTTTTTCCCCAGAAATTGGACTTCCAGCAGCACACAGAAGGGAGGTACAGGGACCCCTGACAAGCACCCACTATCTGCTCCAGTGAGCCACCCATGGGTGTCCACCGCACCCCAGCATCCAAACAGCTCGATGCCCAAGGGGAGATGACCGAAAGCTTGTTGTCCCTTATGAAGGCACCACAAACCTCATGGGCTTCACGCTCAGCCTGGCAAACGTGGGGTTTTTTTCCTCATGAGCTTCTCCTTCAGCACTTGAAAGGCGTAGGAAATGTGGTTGTCCCACTGCAGCCAGGACGCTCATTACACCGGGACCGTGAAACCCACAGCCAATGTTTTATCCCACACAGAGGCAGAGGTGCTGGCCACCGTCCCCCAGCCCAACCTCCTCCCTTTGGCACTTAGGTGTATTGTTTAAGGATAATGAGCCTTTAAATCATTGCTTTTAAGACTGCCACTTTCAATAAATCAGATGAGGTCTTGGTTTGGGTTTGTATTTTGGAAAGGAGAAGGAAGGAGGCTCTGATATTGCCAAAACAGCAAAAAATTCCAACAAAGTCAAAATAAAGTATTTGCTTATCAATATCAGAAGCCTGAACTAGCATTTTATTTGTGTTTATATACAGTGACGACATTCAGGTGAGACTGTACTAAGTGTCATAGGGTTGAAAGTAATGTTTTCTAGGTAACAAAGCATTTCTGAAGACAAATCTGCATCACAATTTCATTCACACTCAGATCTGAGGGAATGAGTTGGCATAATTGACAACTCCATCTTTTTGACATATTTATAATTTGCTTTAAAAAATTAATGCAAACACAAAGTGAAAATATTCAACACAGAGGATAAAGAAACACACGACCAATGTCTCCCACTTCCCTCAGCTGGAGGTGACACATTGCCTCAAACACAGTATTTATCTTGGCATTTCTAAATTATTTGCTGCTATTACTGGGGTTTTTTTCCTAAAGACATGCCAAGGTATTACTTTCCAAATTACTGGCCTCTATTCTTAGTTACCTGCAATTTCCATCTCCCATGAAAGTCAGGGCAGTCACATGGAAGAAAAGGCTGGAAGCATGAGGGATCGTTTGCCCAAGACCCCCATGGCTCCAAGACTCCTCCAAAACCACACCATGAGAGCTGCAGCCTGTAGCAAAGGGGTCGAGATCAGAGGGAGGAGATGGGAAACCGAGTCACGGAGCAGTCACTTCCCAAGAACCACCCAGGAGAAGAGACGGGTGAGGCATTCTGGCCATCGACCTGCCCGATGCCTGCTTTCTCCCCCATCAGCAGGTTGCAGGATGAACACACCACCCTGCACACGGCCATGGCCTCTGCAGAACATATTGCTTACGCAAGTGCCAATTGTTTGGCACTTGGGAGAAATTTGGCCAAGCCCCGTTAGAAGATGCTGTTTGGAGTCATGTTGATGCGTCATCCTCTTGCCACGGTATTTTTAAGAGATATCTGTGATTTCTAGCCCTTTCCGAGCTAGAAAAAAAATCCCACTTTGGCCATGATGGGCACATGTCAAGGAAAAGCAGCCACATAAGCACCATGGTACTATGAATATGTAGCAAGCACTGGTACCGTTTTGCTGTAAAACAGAAGGAGCAGACAACCAGAGCATTTGGGTCCAGATCTTCTTCCTTCAGGTACTGACTTTAAACACTTTGCAACAGCTAAAGCAGCACAAGGATTCCACATGCAGCTCTGAACTTCTCCCTAACCTTTATGGTGGCATTAGCATAAGGCAAGGAGACATATTTTGACTCCCATCTGTGCAAATCCTCCTCGTGCTGCAGAATCAACATTCTGTCAACCAATTATTTTATGCTGTATCACAGCACCGGGGGAGGGGGGGGAGATGAGGGGGAATCATCACACCTACAATCAAAAGAGCAAGGTTTTGCAACATAGCATGTACTAAAGATGTCTGTCTTAAGTCAAACTAGCAGCCATATTTTATTCAAGAAGCATGTAAACAAATCTGGCACATTCATTATAAAAAAAATTGTGTACCTAGCATGTTCATCACATTTCAGATATTCCATTCCTCCCTCCCCACTGAGCTCCATGGAGACAAGTCAATCACAGTTAACCATCTGGTAATCCTTAGCCCAGGCTGTGCAGCTGTTACCTACCATTTTTAATCAGGGCTATGTCTTCCATTCATGCTAAATAGGAGGCATGAACAGCTGCTTGGCCAACACTTTCAAGCAAGCGCTCTCTCTCTCTCTTTAGTATTCCTGGCTTCTCTTCCTTTCAGCTTTACATTTTGCCCATGTTTTACAAGCTTTCGCTTAAAAAAAAAAAAAAGTAATAGTGAAACAAGGGGAAAATGCTTCTGATCGTTAAATCTTTAGAGGGTATATCTGCTCTAAACAAGTTCCTGGGGGACACACACTGCAATCACAGTCTCTGCCTTTAGAAAGTAAAAATCAATGCATCCATGGCAATAAGTTGGTTTTTTTACCTACAGCGCCCCGCAGAATGGGTCTCCATTGCACATTTCAGGTAGTGAAGTTTCAAGCATATCAGAGGTAAGATAAATTTAAATTATGAGTATAGAGATTCATTTTTAAAATGGGTACAGTAGTTCTAGCTTGCAGGGAAGGTTTCCTGCAGGCTTTTCGGTATCCCAGCACCCAAGCAGAAGCCTCCGTGCCTTCAGGAGGTGCAGGGCAAGGGCACATGCCAAAGGCTTGTTATCCAGTGTCACCACCAAATCAGGCTGTCTCACCTGCCTTGCTTGGATCCAGAGGAGCTGCTGCCCTGTGAACCATGTCTTAAGCTTCTCCCATCATCCAAAAATTTTGCATTTATTTTTGTAGGAGGTCCAACTTTCATAGCAACCAGCCATCTTTTCCACAGATCTAATATTACAGCATCAGCATGGCAGTTTCCCAGTTGCGACTGCTCTGAAAAGCAGCACGTATCCTGCTCAGGTGACAGATACCAGCCCAGCTCCATTATGGGCACACACACACACAGTCTCTCATTCTCTCTCTTGCATGCATCCAGAGCAGTGACTGTAAATATCTTACCACAATAACATGAAAAAAACCATAAAAATCAACTTTTATCCATTGCCAACGACACATTTGCTGCAAAGTCAAGATGATGGTCATGGCAATCTATGGTGATGCCACCTAGCAGAAATTACTCAGAGAGAATTGGTACCCAACCCAGCACGATTTCCACCTGGATTTTGCAGGTGCGGACACTGAGGCGTTAGCTGAACCAGTTTGTTTAAGCCAACTCCTCCAGCATAGGCTGCATTTGTAAAATGTTTCTTTGCATTTTTTTTTTCCTGAAATCCTCCTTCAGCCAAGAGATGCGTTACTTCTATCGGCCTTTTCAGAAGAGCGGTACCTTGGAGCACGGAAATCACCTGTCACCTCCGCACACTGTGCAGCAACAATAGTCACAATTTATACCCCAACACCGATGTTATAGGTAGTGTTCTAACACTGCAGAACATTGTTACTTCCTCAACCTAACAACAGACAAAACCAACATGAAGGTCACACTGAAAATAATAAAAATAAAAAAAGACAGAATGCTATAGCTATTAGAAAACACTGTCTTTATTAATGAATGACATATCACTGGGGAGGTAAAATCTTGCATGGGCAAATCAACTAGTTTGCCTTAACAGAAAATAAACAGAGGACTTTTTCAGTACAGAACAATGCATAAAGGTTAACATAATCATGTATTCCTCCTAGCCTACCATGAATTCAGCATTTAACTTCTAAAAGCTTGCCACAAGTAAAAAAAATAAAGAAATAAATTAGATGACAGGATGGTGTTTCATCTTGTGGAGGGAAAATTATTCTTCCAAAATGCAAAACATATCAGAGTACATTTTAAGAGAAAATAAAAAAGGTCTAGAAATGTGGTAGAAGGACCCTGTGAAAAAATAGCTCTAGGATAACAAATGCCATCAAATCTCTAAGGTTCACTTCTCTTTATGGTCTTTATGCATACACACACACAAAATTACTACAAACATTCCACTTTAATGGCATTTTAGAATTTCATAGGGGATAAAAAAAAGTCTTCACTGCTGTATCTAGTGTGCAGATCCAGTTCAACTCTCACATCAGTCAGAGTGGATTGGAGAATCTTTAAGTTCCACTGTTACAGATTGAAGAATAAAATACGAATCCTATGTTAGCTCTTTCGGGAAGTCTTGTTTCAACCAAAAAAATCCTCCTCATGAGTGATGGACCAACGCACATACATCTCTAGGCAATGATCGGGCTGACAGCAGTGAAAATGGGGCAAGAGAGGAGTGCAAGGAAGAAAATCAGCCAGTGAAAGGCACAAGTACGGATGGTTCCTCGGCAGGAAAAATAATGCATAATACAGGGGAAAGGTTTTCTGCCACAAACTAACTAAACTGAACTGGGAGTATGTGCTGTACACATTAAACTGGCCCTTGCTGAAGGCTGTCTTCTGCTTGTAGGTCAATATTCCCAGTCTGCAAATTCGGTGTATGTTCTCTGATATCCTCTGATGCACCCTCCCCATTGTGCATCCCTCCATGTTATGGAAGTGAATAAAATTTAAATTTAGGATAGAAAACACAGCAAATGCTAATCAAAAATTTACATATGCTAACAACAGGGAGCACCAAACTAGAGGAGTATTAGGAAACCATGAGAGCCAACAGATTTTATGGTACTTGCTCTGATTGTGCCAGCTGCTCTATGGACAAAACTGAGAATGCGGATGCTTTTCCAGAGGCGATGTGGCAGAAACTCGGGCTCAGCAGCACCACCTGAACAACTCTTACAAACTACCACATGCCAGAAAAGTGCAGAAAACACCTTCTGTGACTGAAGCAAAGAGCAAGAGATTTTCTTGGTCACTGTAATGCTACAAAGTTGTAAAAAGCTAAGCTTTGCAGCCAAAATACTCTTACATACTATACTAAGCAGCAATGCCCATGCTGTAGCCAGTGGTTGCTATTTCTGGCAGAAAAGCTGATTCTCTGATGACACTACTGCTACACCAAAAGGGACTGTCTTTTCTGATAAGGAGCCGTTTCCCTGAGCCTTTGATTGCACTATTACAAGACGAGGCAAGTGATGTTACCCCTTCCCCAAGCCAGGGACATCTCTTATAATTAGGAAAAGCTTATGGCACTTAAACCCCTTGATAGGCAAGTGAAACCAGTGAAGTACTATTAATCCTCACAGCAATTAATTCAGCATAGAGCAAGCCCTGGACAGACACACATCCACCTCTGACAGACTCAGAATGGCTATGTGCTTCCACGCCAGCATAAAATGTGCAGATCTACCTTAGATTTTAAAAAGTCCAGTGTGGAAATACTGGATGTGCTGGGGTGCTGAGCACAAAACCCACGTAATGAAGGGTTTGGATTTAATAATTTAATCTTGTGGTGTTTTTTGTCATAAAACCACACCTTCTCTTTGGGAAAAAAATCTCATTTTTATAATATGTGGTCCCAATAAAAGAATGCATTCTTCCTTAGATTTACTCCTGAATAAAAACCAGCTTGGCATCTTTGTTGGTTGAGACAAAAATAAATCACAACCTGCCAGATGTGAGCTATAATAATGGTAGTGGTGATGATTTTGAGTTTGTTTCCCCCCCCACCCCCCAAGTATACTAGTTATGAAACAGAGACTGAAAGGACTGAAAGAGAATTTCAGCATCTTTAATTAAGAAAACAGAATGAACTAGAAATCTGGAAAATAACTTGTGACTAATATGCAGATTTTATCAGCTTGCAGATCGGAAGCCACAGTTTGCTGGAAGTTGTCTCCTTTTTGCTAATTTTCCTCAGATGAAAAAGGCACTTGTGTTCTCTCTCTGAGTGCTTTGCCTCCATGCCTTTTGCAGCATATGCTCAAGTTTGCAGTTACTATTGATAGAATGGGAAAGAATTACAATTCTTAAGATTTTATAAAAAGTCTTTTTAAGCCTAAATGCTGTAGAATTTAAATCGTAATTCAGATATTCACACTCAAACATCAGTCCTGGAAGCTTCCCTTGCAAAATTCCTCCCATAGATAGAATTTAACTTAAATAAAGGCTGCAACGGTGCACGTGTTTAGACTGTGGCCTCACCGGAGCCTGTGTACATGCATGAAAGCTGGCGATAACAACAGAACAGTAGAAGTGTTCAGACTATTTTAGGCCAAACGTCCAGTGGGACACTTGAAAACTGCTAATTTGGAAGAGGACAGACACATGACTTTAGAGCAAGAAGAGAAGTCTGCTCTGTGATCATTAGCTGAAACCCTGGGATTATCTGCGCAATTAGCAGAGGGAGCTGGCTCAGCAAAAGGGCTGGGAGAGCAAAGCCCCACAAGTGATGGATGCCCACGCTCTAAGAACACCTTCCTATCAAGCATTTCTTGAACCCACCAGCCCCTGTGCTAAGGTATGGGAAGCCAAAGTCAATCATAATCTGCAAAAGGGACAAAACCCTGTATCACACACAAGATAACTCCTCCAGGATTGGGGCTTATAATGACTCTCAACCAGTTTTCTGCAGAGGTCAAATCCTTGGTTCTCTTCCCCCCCAAAAAGCAAAAAGAAGAAAAAAAAAAGAGGGAAAAAAAAAGCATCTGCTAAAGCACCAAGGCACTAATGCTGATGGGCTCTGGACTGCATGTCAGGGGCTCTATGAGAGCAGCAGTAGATTTGGTCCCCCTGCAGCAAGGGCAATCACTGCCAGAGCACTACCCCTACCCCAGGTGTTGGTGCCACACTGGCAGTTTGGGGGAGAAAGTGCACAAGACAGTGCATATCATAGAATCATAGAATGGTTTGGGTTGGAAGGGACCTTAAAAATCATCCAGTCCCAACCCCCCTGCCATGGGCAGGGACACCTTCCACGGGACCAGGTTGCTCAAAGCTCCATCCAACCTGGCCTTGAACACTGCCAGGGATGGGGCACCCACAGCTTCTCTGGGCAACCTGTTCCAGTGCCTCACCACCCTCACAGGGAAGAATTTCTTCCTTATACCTAATCTAAGCCTACTCTCTTTCAGTTTAAAGCCATTACCCCTTGTCCTATCACTACATGACCTTGTAAAAATTCCCTCTCCAGCTTTCTTACAGGCCCCCTTTAGGTACTGGCAGGCTGCTATAAGGTCTTCCCAGAGCCTTCTCTTCTCCAGAACAACGCCAACTCTCTCAGCCTGTCTTCACAGGAGAGGTGCTCCAGCCCTCTGACCATCTTCGTGGCCCTCCTCTGGACTCACTCCAACAGTTCCACATCCTTCTTATTTTGGGGACCCCAGAGCTGAACACAGCACTCCAGGTGGGGTCTCACGAGAGCAGAGCAGAGGGGCAGAATCCCCTCCCTCGACCTGCTGGTCACGCTTCTTTTGATGCAGCCCGGGATACAGTTGGCTTTCTGGGCTGCAAACGTACATTGCTGGGTCATGTTGAGCTTCTCGTCAACCAACCCCCAAGTCCTTCTCCTCCGGGCTGCTCTCAATCCACTCATCCTGTGTTTGTGCTTGGGATTGCCCCCACCCATGAGCAGGACCTTGCACTTGGCCTTGTGGAACTTGGGGAGGTTCGCGTGGGCCCATATCTCCAGCAACCTGTCGAGGTCCCTCTGGATGGCATCCCTCCCCGCCAGCCCAGCAGACAGAGCAGCTCTGTTCCTGCCCTGGCTCACCTCTGACTCCGCAGCCATGCCACAGGAGATGAGATGTACAGCGGGGAGAGCGCAGACGGGGCATTACACTGCCCACCCCTGCGCTTCTTTCCCTCTGCTCCGATTTGAGAATTTTGCAAGGCATTTCAGTCACAAAATGCTAACTATGCCAAACTTAGATCACATCAGCGTAGCACAGTATGTAACTCTGAATAGGAAAACTGATTTCCATCTTATTAGGCATGCAACGAACTAAAGGCGCCACAAATAGGAAGTATATGCATCTACCTATAGGAATGCCTTTGTTATACTCGAGGACTGTAACTATGAATTAGACCTGAAAACAAAATTTCCATTTCCTAGGCTTTTTTCTAAAGCACCATCACATGGATGCAGATGCAGATATACAAGCTCACACAAGCTCGTAGATGAAGTGACTAACGCTATCATAATATGTATGACCGGGTAAGAAACATGATACTGTCACTCAGTTAACAACACCATAAATGAGAATGTAACAGAGAAAATGTATCCCTAAGGAGTGTGAAAATACGTTAACTCCTTGATGCTCTTCAGAATCCATTATCAGCTACAGAAGGCATACCATGATATCCAAATCCTGAGTGTCAAAGATTAAAGACATGATACACAGCCATAATCAATTTTAATTACATTGCTTCATCCACAATCACCCTGTAAACAGGTCTGGAGCTAATTGGATCAATAAGTGAATTCCCATCAAGTGCAACGAGCTGCACGTTCAGCAGGATAACTTATCCCTGCCTATGGCTACAAAAGAGTTTGTTCTCAGCATTACCAGGACAAGATCACTTTTAAATTGGCTCAGGCTGCAGATCACAGCATGGCCAGCCCACTGCTTCCCAAAGGCTCGCTGCAAAGGGCAAGGCTTTCAGAGTGGCTGCAGATAGCTTACGTACCCACCGCGGTGGTCTTCATTATATTCGGCATTTGAAGCATAAAACATTCAACAACAGGATATTTTAACTCCTAAAACCAGTCAATTACGTTTGCTGAATTAGACTGTGTGACTGAGTTGGTAAGCACAACGAAGGAAGAGGAGTGAAACAAAAGCCCTGTTTAAAATAGGTCGCTCCTTTAGAAAATTTTGTAATTACACACTGCAAATGCATTTGCATGTCCAATGAGTAATGCATGTTTCTTGTGATGAGAAAGCCTGGAAAAGCTTAATCAAAGCCTAGCTTATCAGCAAAGGCTAATTGGCTTCCATAGTGCATCATCCAGCAGAATCTAGCATTAGTGCAAGCTTCACCAACCATTAGTTGGCAGAAAATCCCAATTTATTTTGATAACAGAGGTCATACCTCCGGGGGTTTCCATGACCACATAATCAGGTGGTGCATCAGTGGCCCATCCCATGCCCTCCAGTCAGCATCACCCAGTTAATCAACTCGACAGCCAGGAAAGATGGGAACTGACCATGATACAAAGAGTAATTTGGGAAGGAAGAAAGGTACAAGGGTGATACATAATGAGTTGAAATCTTTTTCTTTTAAGAAAGAGTGCAAAACAGAAACTAATTAATAAACTGCCATGAGTAACGCAACCAAAAAATGCAAAATAATGATGGACTGAAGTTTTCCCTACAGCGAGCTGTCATCTCAGTTTGTGAACTGTAAGGCTGATTTCCCCAGTGTTATGCAAAGAAATGGCCTTTTTTTCCTTCTATTTAGACTTCATATTTTAGCTGCTGGGTCTTCTTTACACTGAGGTGGGTTTGCAGGTAAGGAATAAACCTAACCCTTCTCTTCCTGGGCATGATCTGCCTGTGCAAAAATGTAATATTCTGGGGAAGCACATCTTAGTAGTTCCAGACTTGGATTTCCACCAGGACAACACATGACAACAAATGACAAAACCTAAAGAAAGTCAGACCTTATGGGGGGCGGGGGTTAAACACATTTTATATAAAGATTCATTTATTCATTTAACACTTCATCTGAAATCATCTTACATCTGCGTCACAGCCTGAAATTGTTATAGGCAACCTAGTAGAAAGTATCACGAGATAGCATTGGCTTGGTGCGAGTCAAAAGCAAGGAGCTAGAACCAGAATTTATTGCCATACTAAACCTAGTATGCAGGAGATACTTTTGTCATTTCAGTTCAGTGACTAAATTCAAGGGTGAAGAATCAAACCCCACCAGGACCACCCGTAAGCGTCTCGTGGCTATTTGCCACCAGGCCACAGCAAAATATCTTCTTGGAGTCTCATATAGCTGTCAAAGAAGCATATATTGTACAGTGCAAAGGTAAAGGAGATAGCTCTGTAAGCATTATAGATGCATCAGTACGGCACTTCATTGCTGAGAAGCTGAGCTAATTCGCACTGCCCCATTGACAGCCTCACGTTAGGATCCATCCTATGCCCTCCCCATGGCACTGCTCGGAGTTGAGTAGGTCCCACCAGCTCACCCCGAGCCGGCCAAGGCGTATCTGGATGACACGTGGTGCATGCCCTGCTAGCGTTTGTCATTCAAATCACCCAGCTGCAAAACTCCAACCACAACGGTTAAACACAAGCAAAACAATCTAATTTTGTGCCTCAGAAGACCAACTAAAAGTCCCCTCACCGTCTGCAAATCCAAGTGCCAGACCTGGGCGATTAGGACCGCGTGTTTCCTAGGTGATAAGCCTTTCATTTTTCTGGAAGACATTTGAAATAGAGCATAGGAAGATTAATCCTCCCCAGAGAAGAGAGAGTTCACTGGCTAATTTCTCTTGCATTTAGATGTAATAATTAGGCGTATTGATTCTTCTGCTTTGTTCCTTACCATTCTAATGAAATAATTAAGACAACTTCAAGGAAATATTTGAAAGCTCATTTCACATTGTCTCTTCAAACATGGGCCACCTAACACTTAGGTGCACACTCAAAGGGAAAAGCAAAGGCAGACTCTCGCCTTATTTATCTCCGTAATTCATCAGGCACCAACTTCAGGCAGCAAAGTGCTGCCTCAGGCTCCACTCCATTTGCTGCCTATCATGACAATGAGCACACAAATGAGATCCATCTGGTGTGACCAGGACACACATTGCTCTGCTAAGCCCTCACAGCAGCTTGTTATCAAGGGGGACTGGAGAGAGGCTGAACCCCTCCAAGAGTTATGAAGAAAAAAAAAAAGCAATATTTGTAATTCCCCTTGCAGAGCCTCAAGGTAGCATTCTTGCAAAATATTATGCAAATGTTATTTCTAGTTCAAATTTTTAAGTTTAAGATTCTCGGAAGATAATGCTGAAGTGTCTACACTGAAGAGCACTCATGATCTCCATTCTCTCAGACAGCAGCACAACCAGATTTTTCAAATACAATTATGAAATTATCCATGAAGGGCTCAACCTTTGCACTGCATCCACAGAAGGAAAAGGTACCCCTGAGACAAGTGGTTTTGGGACTCCCCGATGGTCCACAAGGAGGTACAGCTTGGCTAGATGGATCAGGGCCTAAACTGTATGCAATGTGCACATCTGCATGGATACTCAGAGAGAGCCCAAACTGGAACAATTATTAGAAGGATGAACGAAGATATTACACATGTAAAAAGTTCTGAGAAAAGCAACTTAAACTGAAAAGGATTTTCTCACGTCTAATTCAACATTACTAATTCAACAGTTGGTAAGAGTTCTCTGATCTCTCCAGCATGTCTCAGATTTAAATAATTTTCAGCAATTTGGTATTAAATAGCCTTTAAAATATTAATCTTGTAAAAACACAGGGAAATGCATATGCATTTTAATACATGCTTGCTTCAAAAATATGACTAAGCCCAGCTGATACAAAATCACAGTCTCCCAGCTGCTGAGGGGCAAAGGGGATGACTGAAAAGAAAGAGCTCACTCCCCCAGAAACATGCAGATATGCTGTCCTGGAATATGAGACCAGATGTGTTAGATGTGGACGAGCATTTAGGTCCAAAGTAAGCACCAAACTTTCCAGAAGTGAGGCATTTACTGCAGACTGTGATCACTGGAATATCTTGACCCAAGAAGTGAAGTCGCAGCCTTCTCCACCTTTTCCCTTTGTGCAAAGCTCACTCAGACCCTCATGACTGACGTAGCTCTGGCACAGTATTAGCTATTAACATTTAATAGGCGTCTCCTGTATCTAGTGGTCACTCACAGCAGGGGACCGATGTTTATGATTGAACACTTCAAACAGAAATCCTAGATGTGGCTACCTCTCAGGAGGAGGAAACATCTAAAGAATGTGTTTTTCTGATATAAATATTCCCTTAGAACTGGTGTTTTCTGTATGACTCACATCCATGTTTTTCACTTGTGATATTTTTAAACTCCGAGATCCAGCACTGATTGGAGTGCAAAAAGTGTGACTTTTCTCCCGTCCTACCCCGAAGGGCCTTTCAGCCAGCTACAGGTGACAGGAGGAACTGGGAATGGGTCACCTCCAGGTTTACTATGGGGACAGAAAGCCTAAAAGAAATAGCTTTGGGGTTTATGAACGTCAGTCATATGTGAATGCTAAAACCCAGCAGGTTTAATGGAATAGAAGTACATAGACCCATTTCCTATGAGAACATCATGTATATTTGAAAACAAACAGAAAAACCCACCCAGAATAAGGGCGCCTTTCTCTCCCCTCCACCCAAGAGTATCTTTTCAGTCTAGATCAGAGCTAAATTTAAAAAATGCAGTTAATGAAATGAACAATCCAAGGAGATATTCTCATGACGAGTGATCCAATGCAGATTGTTTACATGAATTTCCTCCTGCTGCACATCCCTTCTCAAATTCAGCATGCTCATTGGGAGGGCATCATGGAAAAACCCATGACTGTCATAGCTGTATGGTAGGGGCTGCACCCAGAGTGTCCAGGCCTCAAAAAGCCAAAAGCTGCAGAAAAGAAATACAACAAATAACAATAAAAGAGTTTCAATGCCTTGAAACTGCTCCCCGGAGTCCAGCTTCTCTTTCAGCTTGGACAAAGCCGAAGGGTTCCTTGCTGGAGCAAGCCTCACCATGAAATCTTGTTGGCTGGGCTAAAATGTCTTTAACATCAGGTGAATGTAAATGCTGCCTTTCTTCAAATACAGTTTAGTTCCTTTATAGCATCGTTCAAGAGACATAAATGCCAGCCTCAAGCTCAGACAGACACAACTAGCTGTTCAAAGGAAAATCATGGGCAAGATTTTGCTCTGGGCAGAAGGATTTTGCTAATGGTTTTGCAAAACATTTTTTTCTGCAGGAGCCAGAAAGAGGAGGAAAGTTGAGGCAAAAGAACCACACAAGCAGTCAGAACAACAATACAACCTGGAAACTTGAGAAAAGGTAAGAGAAGGGTTTCTGCCCAGCCAGGGGGGAAGGAGGCTGCGGACGCAGAGTCCCTCACTGGACGCAGGAGCGAACCAGGCTCCTCCGTACTGCCAGTGCGAATAAACACGAGTGCATCACCAAAACATCTGAAGCAACTTCTTCTTTTAAAAGAAATAACCTGCAAAGGTCTGAAAATTTGGCTAACGATTCAGATCAAAAGGGGTAACATTATCACAGAAATCCATTCAGTCTATACAAAAATTTCTCCATCTCTCCAAGTCACAGGGAATACACTGTTTTCTCTGCAGTAACCCAGAACTGTACAAGATACAGAGTTTAAATACATTTCCATTCAGATAAGTTATCTCTTCCCCTCCCCACCAGCAGCTTTTAAAAGATGCATCTTGAACTTACAGCACTGGAGGGTTTTTTCTTCTCGGATTTTTAATTCACTGGCATCATAAAGACCTTTAGCGATTTACAGTGTGAAGAGCACTTTCTCTTCGGATTGCCCTGCTTTGAGCCAGTTTGTACATCACGGTTACTTCATTACTTACATTGCATTACACAGGGGCAAACGAAGCAGCCGCGCTCCTCTCTGCGGCAGATGTGCCCCAGGGCCGGCACGAGCCAGATGTTTCCCAGGGCCCCACAGCAGGCGCAGAGGCTGGGCTGCCCGGCTGCTTCACCCCAACTGCCCCTCCGCAGCGGTGAGCCAGACCGCACACTTCGTACCCTCACGCTAGCTTGGAAGAGGGGTAAATCAGAGAGAAATGCTGCAGAGGGGGCAGCCACATCGTCAGGCTACACTAATCAAGGTGCTGCAATTAGCAAAATGAAAAATAAAATAATCCCGAAACAAAAAAAAAAAACAACTTGTGGGAGACATCCAAATTCTGTTGAACTATGGAAGGAACACCAGAGGGACCAGAATATATTTTTTCCTGCCTCTTGCTGTGATGGTCTTAGCTATTTGTCCTCCTGCAGGTCAGCAGGACACAAGCCAGACTGCTCAAACTCTGAAGCCGTGCTCCCCCCACGTGTGGTTTTGGTGACAGTTTCTCGAGGGGTTTAGAGTCACAAATTTCAGGTTTAGCAACCACGACCAACCAACACGCAAAGCTTTTGCCCTGTTATTCAGTCACGGCCTAGCAAAATGGCATCTTGGCCAGAAAATCCCATGGGTTTTCCTCACACGTGTTCGAAGCAGAGCACTCCCACAGCTCATTGCCTAATTCCCGACTGCTGCTTCTGCGAGACGTCTCTTTTCCCTGAGCCCTTCCCAACCGTACATGCTACACGTTGGCTTTAAACGTCACAAACACTACAGGTGGTAAAGAACAGAATAGACTGCAGGAAGCTCGTTTTCCTCTTTGAAGGCACCTGCGCTTTCTTGGTAACGCGGTAAGCTGATGAAACGCCAGGAGGCCAGTCTATAGGGAATACATGAGCGCTATACGTGGCACACTGAATCCGATTTTGCTGCATACCACCATATGGAACAGAATCTCAGCGGCATCAAACGTTTACCTAAACTCCATTAATGTCTTCTCCAAGCCAATATTTATAGCATACACACCAGTAGCTGCTGTCAGAGTGTGTATAAATGTTAAACTGAACTGTTAAAGAAACATAATGACAGATGTAGAGATGCTGAAGAGTGCAATCTATTCTAATTTATGATAATTTATTTCCATCATCTGGAGCCCTATTCAGAAGAGAAAGCTGAATGCATCCCAAAGCGCATCACGGGGTGGAGTGTAAAAATCCCCAGAAAAAAAATATCTCTTTTAAACCAAGCAAAAGTACTCTTGTCCTAACACCCAGGACATGCTTAGCAATCTCTCTGTGCAGAAGTAATACAGATGTGGGGTACTCGAGCCCTGCCTCCCAGCAGCCCAGTGACACACGGGTTTTATTGCAAGTTGGGAATAGCTGGGAACTGTTTGTCCCACGAGAGATGTTTGATCATTGCTGAGTCACTACTTTTGGGGGACTAAGCTGAGCAAAAAACATTCATTAGCTCTGTCAGAGCCTCATCCCATGAGAGATGTTTGATCATTGCTGAGTCACTACTTTTGGGGGACTAAGCTGCACAAAAAACATTCATTAGCTCTGTCAGAGCCTCTTCAGCTGCATTAACAACCAATGCTGCACCCATGGGTGGCCAGTGCTAATGAGCACATAAATAAAAAGATGGAAAACTATTTTTAAAAACTATGCCACGGTGAGCTATATGGCAGAAAGAGCTTTTCTATATAATTCCTCAGCAAGGCAAGCTGCGCTGGATCGGTTCTGCCATGAGACCCGCGCCCCGTCTCAGTCTCCTGTTGCTGTCATTCTGCTGCAAAACCATGATGAAGGGGATGAAAAAAAGGGAAAGAAAAAAAAAAAAAGGCAGTGACAGCACTTGGTCCTCGCAGCAGGGAGTGCCGCCAGGCCGTGGAAGACCGCAGGCAAGGAGCTCACTTTCACGGCATCGTCCCTCCCCGGGAAGCACCGTAACGGGGGCTTTCTGCCGGCATGGCACACCCAGCGTCCCCCGCATATGTCGGCCCGCCGCGAAGCCAGCTCCTGCTGCCTGCCAGGGCCTCGCAATCTGGACAGGCACAGATTTTGTGCTGGAACGGGCGCCCTCTCCGCAGAGCCGCCTGCCACGAGCGACAGGCTGCAACGGCAGCAGCGGGAGCGCGCACAGCCCACGGAGCCAACGCAGCAAAACAAGGAGGCTTATGATTCTCTCCTAAGTGGACCGTGCTGCCTCTGTGCAGCTCTGAAAAACTCCACGTTTGACCGAAAAAAGGGCTAGGCACACAATACAAGCAGAGACGACAACACCAGCGTGCACACACCGTCTTAAAAGTCAGATGAAAATCTTCCACCAAAACCATTTTCTGCATTTTTGGACTCGCTTATCTTTTTCCAAAAATGCTGTCATCTCTCAAAAGATGTTGGCTCTTCTTTGCAAGTCCCAGTGCTAAGGGCTTGCAGTATCTCCCCCGGGACCACTACTGCTGTGCCTCCAAGGAGTCTGGGTTGGCCCCTGGTGCTGCCCCTGCTCTGTAAATCAGGCTCCACAGCCGGACCGCGCTGCCCCGACGCGCAGGAGGGTCACGCTCGGCACGATCCATCACCGACTCCGCCGGGAGGAGCGAGCCTCGGGCACTGCAGCAGGGTGCAGAGAGGAGAAGGAGAATACGACCCCACCACTGTTTCTTTACAGAAATATTTTGTGCTGAAATATTGTAGTTTCTGGCACAAATATGTCTTCGTTCATGATCTCACCAGAATTCCAGTTATCAGTGGAAACTTAGATTAAAAATTATTTTTCCCCCAAGGAAATGAAATTCCTGTTCCCAAATCAGTTCTACCAATGACTCTTTTTGATGCAGCAATGACAGATGCTTCCCTGACATCTAGGTACAGCCCAAACCACAACGGACAAATACTCCAGAGGCTCCTCAGTCACCTGCCGCAGGCTGTAACACATGAGGAAACTCACTCTAATACCTTTTCTTGCCAGCAAAATACCACACGCTCCCAGCTCGCTTCCTTCCTCCCATCATCGTCGAAGCCCAGCCACCAACAGCGCAGGGGAAACGACGTGTAACCACATCTTTATTTGAAGACTTTTCCACACATTTAGAAATTGGCGGCGGTGGGGCTGCTTGGCTATGTGCCGCTCGGTACCCACGTCTTACATGGCTGCGTAGAAAGCCAGCAGCCTGCCAAATGCTCTCAAACTGGGCACTTGACTGGGACTAATCAATAGATGTCCCCAGCCAATGCCACACAGTGTTGCTTCTGCTCTCTGACTGAGGGATCAAACTTTATTAATTATCCCACTTGAAACTGATTCTGTTTTGCAATAAAATCTCAGCTCCTGGCCTCAACCCTCTCCATGACTAATTCCATCAAGGAAATTCTTCTTGCAGCACCATTCACAGAAGTAGATTAAAAACGGGGACAGAATATGTTCAAAAACAAGCTCTATTGAGCCATACTCCCGAATAATCTCCCTGTCCACATGCCTTTGGCCACCAGTTGGAAAAGTCCGTTTGCGATGCACTCGGTACTTGGCAGCATGCAGCTTTTGCACTTTCATCCGTGCTCAAATGCATCTGTGTGCAAGATTAGAACAAAACGCTGCTATGACACAACGGCAGGCACCATGTGCATCAGCTCACCGAGATCAAAGGCACACAGCAGCAGAGAATTTAATTAAAATGTTAAAATTAAACAGGAAGGCATCCATTGTTTAATTTTTTGGCAGGCGTGTTCTTTCAAACCGGGACCTAATTCCACTCCAGCACGCTGACTGCCCTTGGAGATGGCAATCAGGAGAGCTCTGCCGGATTTATCAGCTGCTGGATTTGGCGGTGGGGGAATCCCACACTTGCTTTGGTTTTCAAGCACGGTCTCTAAAAAAGCACTTGGAGAAACTGCTCAACTCCAAAGGATAATTATTGCAATATACGTATTCTGCAGCACTAAGCCAATTTCCAGTATCAAACCTAATCCCATTGGGCTGAGCACGACATACACCCACGGGCACCATTCCCCTTTACAGTCCCAACAGGGAGCTGTGACCTTGCCACGTTCAACTGCTCCCAGCCACCACTCTCTCCACAGGAAGGTTTTCTTAAATAGGGTAAAAAACTGATGCAGAGCAGTTGTTTTTTGTGTGCAACATAGCCTTTGTGTGAGGAGTAGCAGGGGTAAGCAACTATGCGGTTTTAAACTGACACACAGATGGGGGACGTGTCTTGTTTTGTTTTGCTTCGAGCATACCTCCAGCACACAGCCAGGGAGAAGATTATTCTGAAAACAGTTCAAGCAAGGCTCCAGTTTGCTTGTTAAATAACTGTAAGATATTTCCTGGCATCCTGGGGTATTTTGACGTGGATGCTGAAGGCAGCCATAGGCCATAATATGGCCCACATCAGGGAGGCTGAACCAAGAAGCCAGTTGTCTCCTTGGTTTTTGGGAACCCGGCAAGGAAGTTTTTGCTACTTCTGTAGTATTATTTGGGGTGCCACAGAGGCTTTTCACATAATATTAGGAAGATCAGCAAGTGCAGTGTCAAACATTGGGCCCCAATACAAGCACCTGACGTGCAAGTGCCAAAGGATACGAGCTGAGGCTTATCACTTCAAGCCAAAGATACCTTGGATTTGCATCACCTGAGAAACAACACAGGCAGGCAGAGCATTAACATCAGGAAAACTGAAGACTGAAAACAGGCACAATAAACTTCTTTTTGAAATTGAAAGAGCTACTGAAGAGCTGTTACTATAAATTATTTCCTGATGTATCAATGATCTTGCTGATGTTAGGCAGCATTTCTTTCCGAGATCTTCTGGGCAGAATTTCACCCTCAATACTTCAGGTTCCTGAGCACTTCTAGTGAATATTCAGTCAGGCTGTTTGCAGCAGGCTCTGATATTTCTCATGGAATGAAGATCAGGTTGACAGGTCGGGAGTTTTGCAAAAGAGTCAAATCAGATTTATTTCTGACAGTGGGTCTGAAAATGTGTAACACTTTATTGAAATCTTCCTGCTCCACAGTTTTTCTCCTGCTTCCTTAACACAGAGAAACAGGGGACTCCCTCCCCCCTGCACATCTCGGTGCCGAGGATGCTTTTTGGGGTCTTCTTAGCAAAGTGACATCCCCGATCCCCCAGCAAAAGCCCTGTGTAGGGTGTCATGATCTCTGACCACTCTGAAAATGCCCTCGCTAACTTCTGCCTTGCGATGGCACCGCCAAACTGGGGCCAGGACATCTGCACCAGCACGTATCTGGGAACGGGAGCCCACAGAGCTCCCCCCAAATTTATCCCAAGCTCCAGCACTTTCTGCTCACCACAGCATCAGCTCAGCAGCTCCCGCAGGCTCTGCCTCTAACAAAGCCTTCTCCCCAGATGCTAAGGCATTTCGGAAAAGGCACAGACAGAACAGCTTGTTCAGAGAAACACATTTATCTATCCATTAGAACATCTCAAAGAAAGGAAAGGTAAGACAATGAAGGGCAATGAGGCACTTTACTTCAGCCTTTCCTGGCCGTTTTTCCTGGATCGTGCACGTACCCCACTGCTTTAAGGGCCAAAGTTGGCATTAAGCTTGTGAGACCTTTCTGCTTTCCTCTCCATGCAGAGGATCATAACATTGCTTCATGCCACAGATGGCTGCTCATCTGGAAACCCCCTCTCTTGAGGGGCCGTGTCAGTCTAATCCTCTGCTGATCTTTCTCCCCTAGCAGCATTAGGAAAATACCCAACCACGGCAGTAACTGAGCTGTCTGATGCCTGGGACGTGCCAAGTCCGATGCCAAGACTCCCTGCCTCGACTTCGTTCCCTCTCACCCTAACCAATCTCTGAGCCTGACCGACAGGAGTTCTCACCTCACCATGCATTTCAGCTTAGGTTTGAGCAGTTTGCAAATGCATGCAATTACTAAGTGCAAAAATCTTCTGGACTGTCCGCTCATGGATGTACCTGCATCCATAAGCTGCTAATGAGGCAACACCTAGTATTTTTTGTTTGTATAAAAGGTTCTTAGAGAATACTTCCTTACTTGACTGAATGCCATTACCAAACCCTTTCAGTGCCATAATCTGTATCTACCATTATAACCACTGAAACCCCCATCGTTTTATGTGATTTAAGCATTTCCTCAAGAATGGGGAGCAATATTAGCTTTTCTAACCTAGCGAAGTATTCCGAGTGGGAAAACACTGCTTCCAAAGACAAACCCAGGAAGTCTCTACAATGGCCAGAAAATAAAACTGTGCAAATTAAACAAAGCAAAAAGCTTATCATTTGTCTATATTCAGTATTCTTTTGCTTTTGCCAAAAAGCAAGCAAGCTGTCACCTTAGCAACTATGTCACACTTTGCAGTACATACACCACTGTGAACAAACACCTTAAAAGCAGCACCTCCACACTATGTTCCTTTCCATAATGTTTTTTAGGGCACTCTGCAGATCCCCCCTGAGCGTAACAGCCATTAAGACCCCTTTGGCCAGTTGCTGGGCTGGAGAGCCAGCCAGACGGCCAAGTGCTGTTTTCCACACTGCACCCCAGGACCACAATACTACTTAACCATTTTTATTCGGTGCCAAAGGAGAAAGTGTGGCGCGAGCACTTTGCCTTCCACCACCAGCCCTGTGCAGAGCCCGGCGTTACCTGCTCTCTGCCTCTCCCCTTCTCCTGCGTCAGGAGGAGGTCCGCTCTCCCGGAGAAAAGGGGAGACTTCGGCCAGCGACCAGG
The DNA here is from genome assembly GCF_964188355.1 of Buteo buteo. Classification (NCBI taxonomy): domain Eukaryota; kingdom Metazoa; phylum Chordata; class Aves; order Accipitriformes; family Accipitridae; genus Buteo; species Buteo buteo. The sequence goes on from NC_134191.1 coordinate 8,801,413, forward strand.
AGGTCTCCTGCCCCTTGGGATCACATCTGGTGCCACGAATCCAGGTTAACTCAGGGACCACAGGATCCGAATGATGAAAGGGTTTTATCACAAGCACCTCCAAGCCTCTCCTCCCCGGACCGCGACATTTGAATCCAGAGATGTCAACATGCAGGGCTTTTACCCAGGGCTCCAATTATGCTGATGCTGATTTACAGGAGTGATGGCTGAAACATCTCCCTCAAAAATTGGCAAGGAGACTGTAACCATGCATGTCTAATGGCAGAACCCTCTATCTCCATGCATCTTCTTGCTAGTTTGAAAGTCAGATCATTTTTGTTCTTCATTTCATAGAAACCTGGTTTGCATATATAATCACATTTAGCATTAATGAGTCTCTCCTCATCTTCTATTCCTAATGCTTCCAACAGCCACATTTGGATAACGCCAGCAGATTCTGCCATCAAGAAGGTGGCTTGCCATGAGGAAATTTTACCAGTTTCACCCAGGGAGTGCCCATGGAAGCAGTACATAACTCCAAAAATTCCCGCCTCTTGGAGCATTGTGTCTCAACTATATTTGCTAATCCTACATAACTCATTTATACCAGGTCCCACTCTGGGCTGCTTGAGAACCATCAGGATTTAAATGAATTGTTAGGTGACCTTTTAAAATCAACTCTTCCACAATCACAATGTGAGCCTAAGTGGAAAACCATAGTCACTTTTCAGATGAAAGATATAATTTATTTGCAATGAGGTCAGGCATTGCTGACCTTTCCTCCTTCCCTCCTTGCCTGTACCAGCATTTGTACCATTTTAACAGCAACTTTTCGATGGGAGAAGATTAGCACGGTTCTCAGTTTCCAACAAGATACGCACACAGATAAACATGCACGTGAACAGCACGCAGAACAGGCAGCTCTCTGCAGTCTGCGTAAAACCATGGGATCACAAGACAGATTTTCTGCCCTTTCACTTGTGTTCTGGGTTTTTAGTCTTTAGGGCTTCCATCCTTCTTCTGTTACCCTGTCCTAAAAGCATATGGTTCATCAAAGCCAAAGGTTTCAGAATCACAAGACTCCCAGAAGCTGAGACTTCAAGACCACAAGGTAAAATACCATGTAGGCACTGTTATTGCTTCTGCTGCCTTTATCCCAGTCCCACTGACAGAGTAACATATGGCTTTCACATCTGTCTTCAGTGCGACTACAAAAACTTTTCAGATCTTTCCTGTCGCTCACAACAGACCCTGGTGTCTAATGGCAAAATCCACCTCCCAGTTCTTCCTAATAAAATAATTTGTTCAACAGAGTTCCCTGCCTGCAGATTACTGATACCCTGGTATGTGTCCAGAAGCTGTAGGTCCAATGACAAAGACCGATAAAGCCTGTTCACAGGGCTCGGGTCTCTCGGATGCTCACATCCCGCTGTTTCACTGGCAATTTTTGTCTGTACGGAGCTGCAGTGTATTTTGCATGCATTATGCTAAGCTGCCTATAAGAAATCATCCAATTAATGACAGCTTACAGAGAAGCGTTAGTTACATGGTAATTACCTTTCTAATATTAAAATACCATAGAAATGGATTTACATTTTTTGATTAAGTGGCACATGTTTTATTGGCCTGACGCTACACATACAAGACCTTTGAGGCAGTAACTGGGACCAGGTTTTCAAGAACAGCTAGGCACCTACATCCCGAGGGAGACATCAAAAAAACTGACAATCCATTTTTCATATGTGTTTGTGCATCTTACACATCAAGATGGATGAACCCAGCACTAAATGCAGCATCTGATCCTGGCATTGCATAAGCAACATCAGCAGGCAGAAAGAAATATTCCTTTTATTAAGGCTTTTCTTTCAATATGAGGGCAGAGAAGATCAACTTCTCAACTCTTCCAGCCCTGCATCCAAGAGGAGCACTAAGCTTCACCAAGGTTACCCTGCTCCATCACCTAAAGTCTCTGCCCATGCCAGAGTAGACAGCAGCCTTCTGGTTAAGCAAAAACCAAACACACACAAGCAAGCATGACAAAGAGTCTCAAGCAACTATAAAATATCTGAGGCCCATAATACACTATGCAGAGCAAACCACTAATCACCCATGCCTCATGCAAGCATTACCTTCTTAATTTTTTTTCATTTATTTTCAGCATCTCAAGATATCTAGGCTTTTCTAGGACATACTTGAAAGCATGCATCTACTTATGTCCATTCATATGCATGCAAATATAATCCAACAAAAGCACTCCATGGCCAGATGAGCAATCAGCATTAGGACAAAAGACGAGATTTATTATCAGTCTTTCAAGATTCAGATTCCCTTTGCCTTCCAAATACACATCTGTTTGCAAGGCAAGGGGTGCTAACCCTTTCAGAATCTATACAATCAAAGCAAGCTTGACTCTTGCCAGGCTGGCAACAGCCCGGCCTTTTTCCTGGCCCACCAGTCAAAGGATCACACCGTGAAGGCAAGGAAGCAAAGCAAGGTTAGCTTGGTCCATGTACACACAGATTTTTCAAACCGCCTTGCAATTCTGCCTTGTCCAATTTCCACCAGAGATGAATGGGGATTTGTCGTCCAAATGCCCTGCACTGCTTTGGAAATATTTGGCACATCTCATGAAGATGCTCATGAGCAGTGATGATCTGCAGTCATGCAAGGCCTGGAATGTATTTTTTCAGCACAAAGGCAAGAATTAAAACAACTCCTCAGACACACATGGGTTCATTGAACATCCGAACGTCCGCTGCCAAGTTGTCCTATCAAGAAAAGCCCCAGTGTCCACAAGATTTGTCCTGCACCATCTGCCCTGATACAAGCAGCACTGGCTTACACAGAGCTACTCGCACGGACTTTGTGCCCAAAATACCCCCTCTGCTGTGCCCACATCGGCTTAGGCAGGGCTGCAAGCTGGCGGAGCAGGGAGCTTGTTGCACGGTATTTTACAACAACAACCTGCAGGTGAGCAGCCAGGCAATCACAGCACCTCCCAACCTGCAAAACAGTGGAGTTTCTGCATCTCTGCTATTTATCAAGGATTACAGGGAAAGGGGTTACGGACAGCACTGCAGCTCCTGTTATTTTACACGGAAACCAGGTAAGTGTCAGGTTGTTTTGGGTCTGCAGGAGGAAAGTTGTTTGTGACAAATCACAGCGAAGCAGCAGCAGAAGTTAATTAAACACCTCAGCCTAGTGATACAAAGTTTCCATTTTTACAAAAATATTTTTGCAGGTAAGCACCTGCATGAGGTAGTTCATATCCCCAGCACACTGCCATGTGCAGAGCCCCCTTTTCACTTCATTTGCTTCTGTAGGGCTCCAGAGAGGCAACGACTGCAAAACAAATAGACCCCAGCTGACAAACTTGCTTGTCTTGCTCCCTTTTTTGCGGACCCCAATAAAAGCAGTCTAAACGTATCCAGAGATTCACAGGACTGAAATTAATCCAGGGAGACGAATGAACATATTTCTTCTCTTTCATCTTTCCTTATTCATTATTGTCAGGTGCGCGTATAGGAGAGTCATTTTTCAAGTGAAGTTGTAAAAGCGTTTGTGACATTGCAACTGGTTGTAGTGCCACAGCAGATTATCGTGAGAAATAAGCTTCAGAAAGACACCCTCTTCTCATGCAAAGATCTGTGGAGTAACAGCCAGAGGAATAAAGAGGAGCAAGAACAAACACGGCTTTTAAACAGCTTTTCCCTGCCCCCAGCACATGCTGTGAAGCAAGAGTTGACTCAAAGCTGCAAACGTCCAGGGCCTATCTTGTATAGCTGCGTGCAGGTTTTCCAAGCCATGATTTGTGACCCACATACTCCAAGTACACAATCTATTACCAAGGTAGAGTTAAAAAAATGCAACTCTTGCTTAATTGCTACAAGTTACTTTTTTTTTTCTTCTTCTTTTTCTTAACCTTTCCTGGGCCTGAGCCAATGTTGTCTCTTAAGGGCTTCTAAATGCAGTTTCTTGGCTGAAAATAAAATTACAAAGTACACGGAAAATACAAATGAAAACATGTTACAGTGCTGTGAATATTCAGAAGAATCAGTCTTATCTCAGCATCTTCTCTCTGGGTGTTAGGTGACAGTGAAAGTAGAAGATTGAAGAAGGTCAGATAAAGTCCCTGCTCCTTGAGACACAGGTCCACGTCTGAGCCAGATTACAGGTAAGCTGGAATTTGCACAGCTATAGATTGCTTCTGCAACAGTTAGTTTCACACCCAGGAAACCTACAGCCACCTCAGTTCTCTCCAGACTTGCAAATGTTTCCGCTTGTTAATACACAAATTTCAGCAGCACTGTCGTACAAGAGGTTTATTAATAAAGACGTGCTGACCCCCGAGCCACCGTGGACCTATCCAAATTCCCCAAAAGATGAGAGTGCCAACTCAAGGCTGGACTGCCTGGACCAGCTGAGGACATTTTCGGTCTACACCATCTCCACCCTACCAGCCTTTCGGAGGAACCCCCGCACCTCTGCCATCTGTGCTGCAACACCACAAAGCCTCCCCCCGAGCACAAGAGCCACCCAACGCCCAGAATCGCTGCGTCACCAGCTAGGCTATGAACTTTATTTCTTTGCAGATGCAATCTAGGACTCGAGTGGGAGGTGTTAAGAGGTGCCATGAGTAGCATATGGGCTACAGTACACAAACAACGGGGCAGAAATGCCAGTTCTCCCCTTCTTAGATTGCAGAAAGGGCTTCCCCCACCTCTGTGTCCTACCTGCTTGCTTTTCACACTAGAAAGCCAAAACTTGGCTTTCTGGGAAATATGCATTAAAAAAAGCGTAAGTTTTCTAAAAGCAGAAGTTAACACCTCCCTTTTAGATGACAAATAAGCCAAAAGAAGACAACATTAAAATTACTTGCACTTGCTTTCCCAAATCCTGAAACTCTGTAAAACTGGGTGTCATGATTCAGCTGCCACGTCACTCACATGACACCGGTCACACCCTCTGACAGGTGATTACTCTAAAGCTCCAAAAAACTCATCAGCATTAACAAGAGCAGGTTTAATAAATTCCACTGTCACCAGCACTTTTTGCATAAAAAAACTTCCACTCACACATCATTTAACACCTGAAATGAAACAGCTGTAAATCCAGCAATTAGCGGTATAATTTGACTGTTCTGATCAAGCATACTGAGGGCTGCGAGGCTGCCGGGGAATGTGGAAGCGGCTGCAGAATCAACTGGAGCATTTGGTCGGTTTTTTGAAGTTTAAAATGATAATTAGGCTGATAAAAAGAATCTGAGGGAGACGGACACTTCCTTGAGACTGGAGATGGCAGAGCGAGGCGGATAGCAGTTGGTAGGCATAGTGAGAGGATAAGGAAGATGGGAGCAACAAGAGGAAGTGAATAGAGCTGGAATTTAGGTAATCCAAAAAGCCTTTCAAGTATATTTAAAAAAAAAAAAAAAAAGTCTTCCACACTCTGAGGTATCATCCACTAAAATGTGCTTAATTCTACTTACACATACATGTCAAAAGGGGAAAAAGTAATTTCTCAGACCATCTTAAATGTTAACACACTCTGCACCCTTCTGCCACATTCCCTTATCGCCAAGGACTGATACACCACGTCAGAAGAGCTCTGTTTACATACAGCCGCATGTGCATTTATACATATACACCCAGGCAACGTGCAGATAGAGCGGCCAGAAGAGTTCTACATGTGGCTTTCAACCATGACAAAGGCAGCTTTTATATTCGGCTGTTGGAAGAAGTTACAGACCGAGGAAACTGCCAAGAGAAAAGAGTTCCCACTCGCTGTCCCGAGGACGCCAACGCACCGAGGGGGGAACAGCCCGTGCCCCCCCCCCAGCCCGGAGCCCTTCCCGGAGGAGCTCGCTTCCCAACCACCACCACCAGACACAACTACACTGGGCAGATAGTCAAAAGACCACGCTCCCAGCAGTGATTTGCCATAGAAATAGCTTTCCTCCCCATCCTTCTGCTCCGCGCCGAGCGCTGCGGAGGGGTTGAAGCACCCCCAGACCGGTGTCTGGGGTTCAACCCCTGAACGTCCCGATTTCTCCTCGAGGTGGGAGCAGCAGCACCGGGGGGGTTTGCAGAAGCTCCGGGCGAGGAACACGAAGGACTTTGGCCATTCTCAACACGCGGGTCACCCCGCCGCGGGGCCACCTCGTCCCAAGCCCATGGCACCGCCACATCCCCATCACCCAGCTCTGCGAGACCTGATGTTTCGAGGTGCCCAGTGGAGAAAAGCTGCTGACCACGGGCAGGGACGGGGTCCGGGGCGAGCAGCTGCTCCCAGCACCCCAAAACAGCCCCTCGCCAACACCCCATGGCCGGGCCGCGCGCGGCGGGTGCGAACATGTGGCTAAACGCACCCGCGCGGGGACGTGCCCCCCAAAATACGCGGCTTACATAATTCCCCAGCCAGTCGGCGTTAGGGGAATGTGATTAATCCTCCATGACATGTTCTGAACTTTCCGTTCAGAGAGGCTCTCTCCTCCCGCAGACCTACTGGCGATGAATGTCATTTGACCTGCAGACTTCACTACGAATGAGCATCAGAGCAACAAACAGTGACATTGCTCCGCAAACCAATTATCTGCCTCCTTCCCCGCTCGGCCCAGAGACAAGTTTGCTAAATGCATAATGAGGATTTGGGGTTTTTTTTTTCCCTTTTTTTTAAAAAAAAATAAAAAATCGTTTATATCCAACACGGGGATGGGGGGGGGCACCCACAAACCCAGCCCGCAGCCCACCCCACCGGCCACACGGCTGTAGGATGAGAGTCCCCAGCCCCTGTGTGTGTGTGTCCCCCCCCGTGTCCCCCGTCCCAGCTCCGGCTCCCACCTGTTCCGCGGGGCTCAGCGCCGTGCGCGCCCTTTAGGGACACCCCAACCCTCCCATCCCCGCGGCCCAAACCTCTACCCGACCCCCCCCCCCGCGGCGACTCACCCACTCGAGCACCCTGAGGAAGGCCAGCGGCTCCTTCACCACGCGGAAAGTGCCCGCGGAGGCGAGCTGCGGGCAGAGAAGAAGGAGTCAGACTCCCCCCCCCGCTCCTGCTCCGCGCTTTGCCCCCAACCCGCCTCCCGCCCGGGTTCCCCCGTACCTGGTCCACCGCCTCCATGTCGCCGCAGCCCCGCGGAGCGGTGCGGAGCGGTGCGGAGCCGCCCGGCAGCCGGGGATGCGCGGCGCTGCCCCCGCGCACGCCGGGCGGAGCAGCCGGGCGGGGCTCCGCGCTCCCCACCCCGCGGAGCCCGGGCAGCGAGCCGGCCTCCCCCCCCTCCGCCTTAGCTCCGCCACTTTTTAAATCAGTATTAAATTTTTTTTTTTTTTTTTTTTTTAAGGAAGACGTCGGGGAAAAGGGAAAAAAAAACCAAAACAAACGCACAAAAAAAGAAAACAAACTGCCTCCCCCACTCGCCCGCAAAGAAACTATTAATATTTTTGTGGAGGCAGCTGGGACAGGGGACGGCACCACATTGCACCGGGTCCTTCTTTCCCCTCTTGCCCGCCGCCCCCCGGCTCTCGAAGCGCTCGCTCCCTCCTGCTTTTGTAGCATTTCCTTGACAGCAGAACAGCGTTTTCTGTCTTGCTGTTGTTCTGGCCTCCTTTCCCAACATAGCCTTAGTAATTATAACACATCCTGGGTGGCAGAGCCCCGGGGGGAGCAGCGGTTCCCTCTGTCCATCCACGCTTGGGCTGCCCTTGCTTGCTGACAGCGTTTCCCGTTCCTCGTGGTATTAAAACATCACCATGAGGATTTTGCGATGGAGCAGGGTCCTGCCCCAGCAAAGGCTCAGGGAAGCGCTGAGGGCACAAACCCATCACCCTATTTATCAGCACATAGCCAGCAACTGGATTTAGACCCTGATTCTGTAAACATTTGCATACTCACTTAACTGCCACCTTGACAGCCACTTGTGCCACCAGAAGGACATCAGTGCTCAAATAGGATTTGGGCCCTAAGTAGGTCAGAGACTGCAATATCTGCCTAAAAAATACCTGAAGCTTTTATGCCCTGTAAGGAATCAGCCATCTGCAAAAGTTTAATGAGTCAATTACTTTTGCTCAGACTAAAGCTCTATTTAAAAAAAAAATCCAAATGTATTCTTGGAGTAAACAAGATGCATATGGGGGGGAATGAGTTTCTGAAGGCTTCATTGGAATTTGATGCAGACAATTTGGGGTAAAGTCATGGATCTGCAACAAACACAGCTGAAGTGTATGGTAGCAATGAGGCTGGGTACAGGGGTTTTTTTGGTTGTTTTCTTTTAAATAATCTTTTTTTACCCTATTAAACCAGCTTTGAGGTCACAATTACAGTTACATTTCATTTTTTCAAGAAAAAAAAACCCCAAAGTTGTATTTTGTGCCCCCCTTTCTTTCTGCCTTAGGAGAAAAAAAAACAGGAAAGAAAAATGGAGAGCTTTTCCTTATGAAATGTTATCAAGTAAACTTTTTTTTTATTTATTTAAATAATAACCTCTAGGAAATACAAAACCCTTCTCAGCAATTCTAGTAACTGCCAGCTGGTGGCCTGGTGCCATGGGAGGCAGAGTCTCACCGGTGCAGAGCTCCAGGGCCAGGTCACTGCGAGCCTCCTGCCTTCAGCTCTCACACCTGAAGAGATGAGTTCAGTCCCCAAGAAGAACACAGTACCCGTGCTTCTTCCTGCAGGGTTTTCCAGCTCTGGTGTCTGATATCAGCCATAGTTAGTTTGCACCAGCACGAGTAACCACCAAAGTTCTTGGCTGTGGGAAGTTTCATTGCCTGTGGTTTACCGTGACTCGCGTATGCTGTTGCCTTTAATAGGTTTCTTTCATGGAGAGACTTACAGCTGTAGATGTATTGAAGCAGTTCAGAAGCCTCCTGAGCAATTAGAAGAATACTGAAACATTTAGTAAAGGCATAGCTGACCAGTAGACTGGGGACATGTGGAAAATCTTTTTTCCTTAATTTAATTGGTAGTATATTGTGGAAAAAAAACATATGCCCGATCTCCATCGACTGCCATGGAGAACTGGAAGCCAATTCACTCACCCTTTATTAATTACCTCCTATTATAATCCCGAGATCTTTAGTAGCACTTGAACTTCAGCTTTCAAAAAATGTCAAAAGCGGAAGAATAAAAGCAAGTACTTTTAAGACCTTCACCACTGGCAGGTTGGACCAGGTTGGGTTGGGATGGTTTCCCTGCTGCTCTCTAGCTCAGCACGCTTGGGCTTGCAGCAGCTACAGGAGCTCCCTCATGCTGCATTTTCCATTCCCTTTCTACCATCCCAGCTGTGTTTGGGCTTGGTGGTCTTCAGTGCTCAGCCATCCCCACCTCAGCTCCCCCTTTGGCTGGAAATCCTTGCAGAACCATGGCAGCAACCTGATTTTATAGTCAGTGCTCGGTGCCTCTTCTAGCCATTAAGTCTTCCAGATGGCTGTTAGCATTTGTACTTCAACATGGCAGAGTAACTCTCTTTGGTTTTCAGAGCTGCTCTCTTTATATGCAGTCCCACTTAGCTTAGAAGTAAGAGCATCTCCTTCCCAGGTCTTGGGCCTCCTAGCACAAACCTTGCTCTGCAATTGACATTAAAGATCCACAATTTTTTGTTACTACATAATAAAACACACTTTGAAGCATACATTCAAACTAGCAGAGATGATATGTCTGCCATTACTGGAGATACAGCAAGAACCTATACACCAAAATACTAAATTGCATTCACTGTTTTCACTCCTGTGAGACTATGCTTGACATGCATTAATCAAAAAATGCCATTAGAGGTGCAGTTACAAATCTCCATGATGAATGAAAAATAGTCTGAGGAGACCAGAAGTGTTTCACAGGGACAGGACCTCACACCATGAGTATGCTCCCTAAAGGCAGGAGCCTCCCAACATTTCCCTTCCTTGGAGAGGGTCCACCAGTGCCCCAGGGGAAGTGGCAATGCCGGTCCTGCATCACTGCTGGGGACCAGAGTCCCCCCCGGGACACTATTGCTTTAGTGCTCTTCCCTCTTCACTTCAGAAAAATAAATTTAATTGGCACAAATCCTGATATGGTAAGTTTAAAAGCTAAAGTCCTTATTTCAGGATTAGCATCTTGTCCAGCTACAAGCAGTGATTTCTTTCCTGTTTCTAGGAAGTATATACCCTGATTTTTCATTTAGGTACAGAGAGTGGGAAGATTCCCTGATTAATGGCAAGTGCAAGAACTACATCTGTTAGATGTTATCTATCAATAGACAAAGCATCAAGATGTGCCTACTTCTCACTCTTACCTTGGAAATGTTTTCATCCCAGGGCTTTACCGAAAGATCCGTGTTAGACTTCTTCTGACCTGCCTGAACCTGTATTCTGGCAAATAATTTCCTACTGTGTCCTCCAAGCACCGAGTCAACTAAATTCAGCCTTCTGCTCCACACCCGTGGACTGCAGACTACCCTGTGCTGGAAAGCGTGGGATCAATGCAAGCAGCAGATCAATGCAAGCACAGCTATGCCGGCACCACTCCTGAGCACGTGGCTCAGGATCAAATTGTCCCTGTGGGAACAGAGAAACAGTCATTGCAAGACAAGGACACTAACTTTGGGGATGATAGTGATGCTGCTGCCCCGGCCCAGGACCGCGACAGGCAGAGCCGTGCCTGCCTTGAGGGGCTGAATAAAGACAGTAGAGGTTTGTCTTTGCTTGGGACATCTTTGGTTTAAATCTTACTTCCATCTGCTAATGGGGAAATGGTAAGGAACAATCTCTTGTTCTGCTAGACTGGACATTAAGTGTAAGCCGGATATACTTACATACAGATATATACATGCACACCTATAAAAAGTAAAGAGTTGAAAATGCATTTCTCCTTGCACATGGCAGAGCACAAAGCCTACAACCTGTGGGTCATCCAGGCTGCAGCAGCGAGGACCAGACGGTGGGGTCACCCAGTTTGAAGCGAGTTTAAGGCAACTGGTGATAGCACCAGTGCTATTTTTTTGTGAGCAGTTGGGTGTGGAAATGAGGTCTCGCACACGCGCTAGGAGGACCATATGGCGCTTAGCACACCAGATTTCCCAGCTCCAGCCAGGCCTCAGTCTCACACTCTACCTGTCACTCTTCTCAAGATCCACACTGTCAAGGGTCATTTCATCCTCTCGGGGTCTCCATCAAATTTGTTGCAATACATTATCCCCAAAAAGGGAGAGCTTGGTGCCATCTCTTGGATCTTTCTGTTGTTTTTAAAGCTACCAGTCATTTTGATTAGGTTACAATATTTTCCCCCGGGGCTGTATTCTGCACCAGGGAGCTTTTAACCTTTTTCTGGCACAGGCGAGTTCACTCTCCCATCCTAATGCCAATTGCCAGTCATTTCATGGCTTGCCTCCATTTGTTTGATGTCTTCACTCTAAAATTTAATAACAGATAAGCAACAAAATATGAGGCCTTGGGATAGCCAAGAATTGCCTTCAATGTGACTAGGCATCACATGGGGGGATCCATGGGAGAGACCAGTCTCTGTCCCTTAGGTCCCAGCCAGCTACTGTACCACATTTTCCAGCACCCATGAGCCTCCCCCCCCGCCCCCATTCCATTTTCAAATTCTAGGTTTGTACCCCTGCCTATAAATAATCCTTAATAAACCTAATTTCCCAAGGAATGTCATTTCCCAATTTTCCTTGTGTCCAGAGGATAGGGCCAAGCAGGCACATCAATCCCCCCCCGACCATATGTTAAGCTCAATAAACTGACGTGCCACAGTATTGCAGAATATTCCACCCTCAGAAGCTGAAAAGAGTCTGTATACAGAAACCCATGTGTGCTTGTTTCAGAGCAAAATAGCTTGGAAAAAAATGCACGTCTCACTATGCTGCCAGATAGACAATACAAAGTCTTCAGGATTCAAATCAGCAGAGCAATGAGGCCATTGCTCATTATTAAGCTAAAGGTACAAAAGTATTTTTAAAAGGAGCTTTGTTGAATCAGCATTTGTTTTTCTAGCAACATGCACAATTTCTTTAAGCAGGGTTATTTTCAGAGTATGATATGAAAATAATTATGGAGCACTTTCTAAAGGTTCAGTGATTAAGGCAAGCAGCCAGCTGTTTGGCTGCACAGCTGATGTTGACCAAAAAGTATCATGTCTACAAGTCAAACTATCTTAATAAGATTTCTAGATCTCACACAAGACTCACAATTATTTCTCTCCTGATCGCCAAGAATAGCTGCAGAAACCATCTTTGGTGTTTCTTTTTGGATTTCAGTTATGTGCCCATGAAATGAAGTTAAAAGCCATATTATTAAAGTCAAGTTTTCCGGAGTCCAAAAGGTTTGCCTGACTTCGTTGTGACCTTTGTTCCATGCACAAAGAACGATCCTGATTTGATTTTAAAAATTAATCAGTAATTTTTCTTTTCCTTCTTAATCCTTCACTGACATCAAGTCTTGTCATTTTTGATCCTAGCTTCCAGAGCGCATTGTCTGGCTTTAATCAAAAGCATTCTGTAATTAGGTTCCAGCTAATTTAGCTTAGACTATTTAAAAGCAAAAAATAACCTTGCTTCCTGGTAAAACCCAGCTAAGTTTCAAAGGAGCTGAACAGGGGTAGCTTCATTTCATAAATATATTACTGACAACCAAATCCTTTCCTTAAGAGCATGGGGATATAATTTTTCCTGGGCATTTTGAGGGTGATTTTGTACACAGGAACACAAAGAGCACAAATGAGCGTGAGAAGCACCGCTGCAGTCATATTCTGTCTCTCTCCAAAAACCTGGGTCTGGAGCTCTAGAAGGGACGCTGTCAGGGCTGGGATCCTTCAAATCCGACCTACTTTTCCATTTCATCCTTTACCAAAGGAAATGTTTAAATGCTAGATTTTTTTTTTTTTCTTAAAGGAAGAGGGAAAAATGTCAGTGCACCAGCTCCAAGGTACAGCTGCAGAAACCAGAGCTGCTTTGGGGTAACCACAGAGGAAGGTGCTTGCACCACATCCTGCAGGGAGATGATGCCCTCAGCTGTCCCAGCCCCACGAGGGACACATCTGCACATCCGTCCTGTGCCCTGGCCCGATGCCTCTTGAGGGCATCAGAGCAGTAGCAAAACCCTAAACCCACCTTGTTGCTGTTTTGCACGAGCAAAGCTCTTTTCAGCGTAAGGGATTAGACTTTGCCCCTCAATACTGGTATAAAGGACATGCACACCACTTACATGTTTAGAAAGGGACAAGGTAGCCATACTGCATGCACATCTCTGTATCCCAAGAGGTATTTCCCTCATTCTTTCCTTGCTAGGGGAGCATCCATTTGCCTCCCTCAGACTGGATTAGAGCTCTGCAATTTGGCAGCACAGCAGGTGCCAGTCTCCCAAAACACAAAGTGGAAAAAACAAACTCACTGAAATCCCCAAATTCGCACCAGCACAGCCCTGCAAGTTGGAAGACATTTTCCACAGCTGGCTGTGTAATAAGACAGCTAATAAAAATGCAAAGGGTAGGAAACATCCCAAACACCATCGCTCTCCAAGGCATACCCAAGTAACTCCATGTGCACCCACAGCCTGGAGCTAGGAGCTACTGCCCCACGGTCTGAGCTCTCACGCAAAATATGGGAGGAAAATTCACCCCTTTCACCAGCCAGGGAAAGTTCAAACTCACATCGTCCTTTCCAGAGGGTGCCCCAAGCACAGGGCTGCAGATGGGGCCAGGCTGAGAGGCAAAGCATCATCCGCTGTGCAGCCCAGGCAAGGTCACAGCAGCAAGAGGGATGCTCCAAATAAGATCAAAATACTCAGCAGGTTTCACTGGTGGAAGCCTGGCCATGCTAGGCATTAAAGACAGTGACCCGCTTGAATGTTCTTGTAAAAGGCATCTCATTAGTACCTGATGGATGGGTAGAAGAGTTAAGCATGGCACCAGTTCCTGTAATCTGCAACAGGATTTCAAGAAACTTTTAGGAAATGAGCAGCTCTCTACATTCCGCTTTTTGGGATCAGAAACAGAAAATGGACTAGGCAAGTGTAAATTATTGGAAAGCAAGAACCTACAGATTTCAAAAAGAGATGGCCTGCAACATCCCTGAACATCAGGCCCCACTCCTCTTGTTCTCATTGCAGGGAATTCACACGATATCTTTGCTTTCCTCACACTGACTACAGTTTTCCCAACTGATATCTCAATCTTTGGGGTTGAACAAGAAACAGTGCTGTAAATCTTCAGGCTTTAATAAGGAACTTTGCTGGGTCAAACTGGAAATTTTGTTAGCAATATGAATAGTTTGCTAGCATGTGCTGAAGTCAGATTATCAGTAGCGTCTCAAAACAGAAGATTTATTACCTGTCATAAAGAGAACTATTTAAAACAATAATGACCAAAGACATTCCTTTTCGTAACAATTCACCTAACATCCCTTTCATGCTAAACTTTATCTGAATTTCCTTCAGATCTGCAATCTGGCTGAAGCTGTTGAAATGGTCATGCTGCCTGCTGATGTACTATTTACAACACTGTTGAGAACAGTGAAATCCATTCCATCCTCCCAGGACTATGTTTTTAAATTTGTGGGGTTTTAAATTTGTGCTTCATCAAACTGAAACTAGTGAAAAAATGCAAGTTTTTTTGAGGTGTGGTGGAAGGATTAAAATGCAAAAAAAAAAAAAAAAAGCAAGCAACTTTTACTGCCCATTCCAGCCTGTTGAGTTCTTTTTTCCTTGCCTTGCAAGACACTCGCAGGGAAGGGCGCAGCTCCCCAGCGCAACGCCGGCTCTCCCCAGCCCCAGATGGGCAGCACTGAAGTTTCCCCTCCCCACCATGACTTCCAGGCTCTGCTTCATCCTCCCTTCAAACAAGGACTCGGGTACTCACAGGTAAATCTGGCATGAAGGTGGAGCAGAGCCTGGATCTTCACAACTAGTCAAACCCTGACCAGGCTCTCCTCTGCCCGAGGAACAGTGTGAAAGGGGAAAGCCCCTCTTCTCAATTTGTTTCTGAGGGAAAATGGTTAATACTCCTGAAGTTATTATTTAAGCACTGTAAAGCACAGAGAACCAGCCAGTGTATTATTCCTACTTACCAGACAACACCCAGTTTTTATCAGGATAAATTAGCTTTCCCATCTGCTTAGAAACAGCCTTTTAGAGTTGTCCAAACACCCACAGTCCATGCAATTGCAGAGAAAATAATTGCCTTTTGTTTTGAAGAACTTGGACCCCCCTCCTTCTTTGCTGGAAAAGGAAACACCAGGGGACACTGCAGGACAGAGAGCAGGCAAAGCCCACTAACAGAAACCCTGGAGAAAGGGTGTTACCAAATACAAGAAACAGCATGAAAACTGAAGTAGAAAAGTAGCATGACAAAAAAAAATGAAAAGAAATTTTAAAAAAACACAAATATAACCAAAGAGCAATTAAAAAGAAAGCAGACACAGCCCAGCACAAGAATCTCAATTAGCTGCAGTTGGGCAGAGGATACACAAGAGCTTAGCTGGAGGGAGGTATTATATTGAGTTAGCTCCTCCCAGAGGCATCATTAAGTCCATTAGCAAGGGTGGGAAGGCTATTTATAGTGCCGGAGGGGGCCTTCTGGGTTTTTTTGGGGGAGGTGGGGGCAAGTGAGAGAGGCAGGTAGGGCTTTGCATGAGGCAGTGGTGTGGTAGAGGACTATGTACTGAGCTCTGTTCCAAAGTCTGGTTACGTCTACTAAGCATCTCCTGGTTCAGTCTTCTTTATAGTTATGTACTTCCTAAGAGAAATACATTTTCTTTTGTTGCTGAAGGTTGTTTTTCTTTAAAAATGAGAAACATCTTGAGGTTTGAGACCTTAAAAAAAAAAAAAAAAGGAGTAGCAGAAAGGAGTTCTGCAGCATCTTCTTTCTTTCTGTTCTTGAATTTTATCACCTCTTGTCTCTCTTCCTCAAACTTTGGCTTTTGGCTATATTTCCTGCTGCAGTTTTCAGAAACATCTGAAGTCCTGAAAGGACATCTCTTCAGGTGCAGAAGGAGCTGGGGGCTATGGCAGCTCTTGCAGAATCAGTCTGGGAGATGGAAAACAAAGGCTTGAGTCTCTGAAATAACTTATCTGGGAGAAATGATAAGCTCAGGCTGTCTGAGAGCATTTGGTAGGGCTGAGGAAGAATAGAAGGCTGGAGAAGGAAATAAAGAAGGTTCCTTTCCTCCCCCAGGCTGTTGTCAACAAAAGGTGGTGTAGTGACATTGGAGTGTTTTTCTCCAAACCTGCCTTGGCAGAAGAAACTTCTAGAGCAGCTTGATCTTTATTAAGGACATATAGTTTATTTTAATGACCTGTATACACCAGAACTTCCTGGTGAGGCTGGAGATCTGTAGAGAAGCCCAATGTGTGTGTATACCCATATATACATACATATACCTTAGTGGGTGACAGTCCTAGCACGCACTTAAAAGTGACCAAAGGACCAAATCCAGCTGTGCTGGCCTCCAGCAGGGAGCTCAGCAAGTGTGACTAGAAGGACAGGCTGTGGCTATTCACGTGTCAGGGGACAGCTATGAGCCAGCAGTGCGATATGGCCATGAAAAGGCAGACACCGTTATGGATATTCTCAGGGGTGGTATTTTCAGTGGGGATAAAGGGCTGTTTGTACCCCTGTACAATTCTGGATGTTGTGTAATGTTGTGGCCGCCCAGGAATGAGAAAGGTGTAATCACAGGGAAAGGTGCAGAGAGGAGAGTGAAAGAGTTTAGCTGCTCATCTGAGCAAAACAAGACCTGCAAGAAAGCATCATTCCTACCCAAGTGCCCTCAGGGTGCAAACGTGCTGAAGGCTCAAGTCTCAAACTCAGTCTCTGGCCAGGAACAGCAGTTCCCACGCACCTACTGCTGGCCCCTTGGCCAAAGGCTCGAAACCTGCCCTTGGCTGTGTGAGTACATCCCTGCACCTCCCTGGATAGGTACCATGGCATGGGAGCTGTCAATCTAGGAAAAAAAAAAAAAAAATTAGAAACTCTGGGCTTCAGTGAGCAAATCTTGGGACTTCCCAGCTGGGGAACTCACCGTGTGGCTCTTCTCCACTCCTTTTCTCCTGGCTCTCCGGCAGCCGTCACCGGTGCGGGAGCGAGCCTGGTGAACCAGCAGTTGTGGGGTGAGAGTTTGGTGCTGGGGTTCAGTCCAAACCCCAAACTGAGTCTGGCTGAATCGGTTCCTGACAGAGGTGTGCCCTGGGAGGGTGTTAAGATTATCTGCTGAAACTTAGGCTGTTTCATGGTTTCTCTCTGAGGATGGATCTGACAGTGCCGGTAGTGTTTAGACTGAAAGCTCAATTGTGTTTTGACAACAGCTTTTCCTGCTGTGATGGAGAGGAGCATATCCCAAAATCTGTTTTACCCAGGCTTGTGTCTCAGCAGTATTTAATAATCTGGGTTTGAATGCTCTATAAATAAAGGGAAAGGCTCATGAGTCTCCCTGAGACAGTCTCCTTCCTCTCCTCCTGACTTTAACGCAGACTACCTGCACACCTGAAATCCAAACACATACATGAGAACACAGGAGTATTGCTTCCAGAGTGCTCTGCTCCCTAGTCCTGTTGCTGGGGCTTAGATTAGGGACGGCAGCGACCGACGTGG
The DNA here is from genome assembly GCF_964188355.1 of Buteo buteo. NCBI lineage: Eukaryota > Metazoa > Chordata > Aves > Accipitriformes > Accipitridae > Buteo > Buteo buteo. Next base: position 8,818,954 of record NC_134191.1, read on the forward strand.
CTGGGCTCTTTTTGTCTCCGTCACATGAGTGAAGTGGGGAGAAGAAGGGAAATAAGCATAAAACCTAAAGAATACTGTGTTAAATCAATGAATTTTTAATCCTAAAATATTATAGAGGTCTTAAGCAAAGCGGATGAGTGTATGTGTGCGTACAAGTACCTGATCCGGTCCTGTTGTGCTGGAGGAAAAGATTTAAGAAAATCCATCATGGGCAGGTAACAGATTGAAGGAGCAAAAGAAAGGACTCCTCCAGCTGAAGATCTAATCTCCCCCACATTCATTATTCACTCTCTGACCATGCAGGCCCAGGACCCACAGGAGTTGCTACATTTCAGAAGTAAAAATCATGGTAATTGATGTGAAAAGGTTGGTATTAAATGCCTTCTTATTGGGACTTTTTGATTTAAAAGCAAGACGATGTCTTTACAGTGCTGTATTAAACACTCTATCAATTTAAATAATTGGATTAATTTAAAAAGATACAGGTCAGGTAATTAAAATGCTTTTCAAAAAATATTTCATAACACGTTCCGTTCCTTTGATATGAAAATGGGGGACAGCTTTCTTTGTTTTACAATAAAATCTCTATTGCCAGAAATCACCATGCCACTAAATGAAGAAAACAATTAACTCATTGAATGAACAAAAATAGAACAACATTCTTTGTGTTTTTAAAGGTTTGGTTTTTTTTTTTTTTGGTACAAACCTTACCAGTAATGAAATTTATGTGTATATAACAGAGGAAATAGATTCTTAGGAAGACTTTCACGGCTCTCAAGCAGGACATCTAGTGCAAAATCTGCTCCATGCTGTTCAGTGCAAATATGAAAGCAGCAGGATTTGGGGTTGTTTAGTTGTCTTTCATCTCTTTCTCTCAGAGCAACTCAGTATGTTGTGAGGAAATCCATGATCATATTTCTTTTATAAAAGCAAAACATTTAGGTCATGGGGAAAAACATAAATTGAGAACTATTGATAAGCTGTAAATATTTCAGCAATACATGTTAAAGATCATGAGGTTTGTATTTTAATGTGTCACTTCTCCAATATTTGAGCTATTTTTTTCTATCTTTCATAATTCAGATGAAGTATAATTCCATTTCACAAATGAACAGTTCATTCCCAATCCTCGTTTGTACAAAAGCCTTTTTACACCTTTTTGGTAAAGCAAAAAGGGCCTAAAAATAAGAGTAGTTTGCTGGCACAGCATAAAGAATGCAGCATGAGTAAGAATCAGACCTCTTACCTAAAATGCATCAAAAAGAAAAACCTGCTTGTATTCCGTGATGACAGGAATAATTTTTTAAAAAGAATAGCCTGATTATATGCATATTTACATGTTAATTTGAGCTTGGAAAAAAAATGTAATGTTCAAAGTGAAAATCAGGGAAGCCTAAATATTTTATAAATATTAATTTCTTTTTTGTTTTATTGTGCAATTTGTCACGGAGGATATTTTTAGTCAAACTTCCTCTGCGTTGCCATCACACTGCCTTGACACGCCTGGCAACACGCACTAGTGATCATCTCCATTTCTCTGCTGCGTGGCATTACCCAACAGGGCAGAGGAGGGGCTTTTTTCCACCTCTGGTTTTGAAATTCTTAGTGGGTTTGGGATGGCAAAGAGCAAAGAAAAAGACCGGTGTCCCCATACTGATGAAAGGATGGGGGGGGCGGGGGAGAAAGCTGTCACTCAAACGCTTTAAATGAGTGATGTGAGCTCCGGAGAGAATGATTTTCAAACCGCTGGGTTTGAGTCGAGCACCAGCGCCGGGCCGTTAACTCACCACCCTTCTTTCCAGCCCCATTTGCTGCTGCGGGGCTGGGATGTGCATCAAGACGTTGGAGTGAGCCAGATTTCTGCCCCGGGACGGTTCATTTAACCGACAGAAAGTCCTTTCCTGGCCGCTTCCATTCGGATGCGGCACAAGGCACTGAAGCCATCCAGCCATCCCACTCCCACCGTACCCGGGCTCTCCCGGGGGAACGCTGGTCCGGAGGATGCTGCAGCACCCGCCCGGGGCTGCTCGGTGCTTCGGGGCCGGCAGCCCGGAGCAGCTGCAGTAGGTCTCGTTCTGATCCCGCGGAGCTAAATCTGGAACAAGTCCTCCGAGATCAGTGGCATTTCCCTCGCTTAAAGCCGCTGTGCGGGAAGGCAGATTATCCCAGACCAGATGGCACTTTCTGCAGCCGCTGCCGGCTCCTGCACGGTGCAGGTATGACTGTCTGCACCTTTCTTGGCTTTTATTGGGCTCTTGCACTCACCTTAGCTTCAGCGTGAGGATCCAGGAGAGGTTGCTATCATTTCTGGTGTGTCTACCTACCTTTCAGGAGTGCAGTTTCGTCGTTCATAACCACAGGCCTGGCACCTTAAAACACGTTTTGCTAAAATAAAGTTAGGATTCTTCACAGTCAAACTTAGGATACAGAGGGATCAACTTTTTTTATGGTCTTGAGGGGTGAAATCCTTTGTTTCCTCAAACAAAAGCCTGAAGTTGTACCTCAAGCCACCACAACTCTAGGAAAATCCCTAAGCATTGAGAGGCTCGTGATTAAATCATGAGCTCTGTGGGCACCGGGGTGTGCAGAACAGCCCCTTTCAGTCTCTCTGCCAAACACCATCATGGCATTTCATCTACCATCCCTAGCTCTGGCGCTGGCCACAGTCTGGCCACACACAAAACTGTTTTCTCCTACTGAACAGACCCTCCAACCGCAGCAAACCACCCTGAGGTCCCGGGCTCCTTCCAGGAGCATCGCTCTGCCTCTCCCAGAGTATGTGAGCAAATGAGCCTCGTACTGCCCAAAGCCACTATCTGGGCAATTCATCTTTTCTCCCTGTAAAAAGGAAGACCTTGCCTGGCTCTGTATAAGCATATGAGTCTCAAAGCTGGCTGTGTTTGAGTGAAACAGAGATGGGATTTATTACTTGTATTGGAGAGTAATTTACGGTCTTGGTCATGTGCTAGGAGCTGTAGGAATGGAGACAAAAATGCTTTGTTTAAAAGCTTTGCCAAGAAAACCAAGTACAGTTTGGATGTTTAGCAGATTTGATATTCGATTTTCTTCAGTTGCATTTGCCATAGGTAATTGTGTAGTTGCTGAGCAAGAAAAGATGGTTCAATAAGAACTTCTGGCACAGATCGGAATACACTCACTCATGAAGGAGCCCTTGAATTTGCACAGATAAAAGCTTCTTCCTAAACATCTGTGCAGTCAGACCCTGTCATGCACATTATTGTGAGAAAAGGAAAAGAAAGAAGGTGATCCACACATGACTAGATATCATCAAGATTTAGAGATTGCAAATACATTTGCATGTCATTTGCACACTCTTGGTCCCAGTCTAATCAACAGCATAGCATCTGGACCTGTATTCTTTAGAGGCTTTGAAGAAAGAGCAAAGCACTCGTATGTCAAATGAACTTCCCTTTTGCTTCAGTTTCAGACACAGAAAGACATCAAAATAACACCAGGGATAATAAGTGCCTAAACTATACATCATTTTTCATCGTTCAGACTCCCTAATTACACTATGCATATGCTTTCCCTAATACATTTTATAGCTACGGCACAAAAAGCTCTCTTTGGAGCTATTCCGTGCAGGTAGACTTTAATTTGGGGGAGAGAGAAAGGGAGCAGACATCTGTGCTCTATTACATAGCTTCAGTTTAATTTTGAACAGAGAGAAATGGAGCAGAGGTCTATGCTCCACTACATAGCTAGAGTTTAATTTGGGGGAGAGAGAACAGAGGTCTGAGCAATGGTTTTTCCCTGAAAGTTCATACCTGTTGTGCCAGCTGAGAGAGACAACCTTTGCCCATGTTCCTCCAATCCCTGCTGTACCTTGACCACGTATAACCTCAGAGGGAAAGGAGCAGGAATATCTGATATTTTCCTCTGGCATATGTCGTTTTTCACAGTGGGAGTTTAATGCCTAGCCATAATATTTTTCTATAACCCAGCATGCAAGTCAAAATTCCCAGTGGTTTCAATTACTGGACATTTGAGTGAAGAAACTGCCGCTGATAGGATTAACAGTGGTGCAGGGTAAGTGGCACGCAGTGACCTGTGGGGACCTCGGAGCAGTTCCAAGAGCTGATTTCTGCAGCAGGAGCAGGGCTGTGCAGTCGGTGCTGGGTGGTCGGGGTCCTGCCCATCGTACCAGGGGGAGCTGGGCAGTTGTAGCTGCCGATTTTGGCAGGGATGGAGTATTGCATGCTGCAAGAGTGGCTGCATGCCTGCATCTAGCACGGGTGAGAGCGAGCCCAGAAACGCTGATGGTGATACAAGTCCCATGAATTTCCTGGGAACAGGGTCGGGTCTCTGATGGCCTGCGTTATTTCAAGCAAGATACTGCATCTTCAAGCTGCCACTGAAGGAGACAACCTAAGTTGTCTCTTGTGCTTATAGATATAGCAGTATGATCCCCAGAAATCTCATCTGATGTGATAATATGCTGCTGGTTCTGGGAACCGTAGCAGGTCTCCATACGTGAATGAGCAGCTCAGTCGCACAGCATAAATGTCAGGCTACGCCACTTATGGTGCTCCCTCGGAATGATTTTGTATGTCATGATATAGAACTATGAAAAACAACCCAGTTATCACTCATCCAAGATAAATGACATGATTATGGTGATCACATACAACATACGAGAGCTGTCAAAAGGCAGAGCACAATATGGATAGGGCACACACAGTTAAGGCTCTCTGGCTTCATTTGGGGGGGGAGCTACCTATGTTGTTTGTGCTTCCCAGAGCACAGAGCATGGTTTCAAGCACAGAGAAAAAAAGGATCCTTCAGATGGGCTGATGCCTTTGTACTCTGGTTTTAAGAATGAGGGCTGATAGTGCAAGTGAATATACCCTGAAACATTTGCATCGCAAAGGAAAAGCAGCATCGATGCTCACCTGAGGCAGGAGGGGCAGAGAGCTCCGCCTGTCACTTCATGCTGTCCGAGGCTGTGGAGAATATATCAACTGTCAGCCCCAAGTATGGTTTGGGTATTTGGGTTTGCCTTTCACGCAAGATTTGTATGATATGTGGTGCAGTGAGTTCCCAAAGGGGGTGCAGTGAGGGTTCCAGGATGCGGCACCTGGGGGAGGCAGAAGCGGGGGAAAGCTGCAGCCCACCCACTCCATCTTTCTCAGCGGGTAACTGGCAGAGGAAAAGTCAGCAGAGGTGAGAAGCCTCTGGAATCTTCAGTCCCGTATCTCCAGCCAAAACACAATCCAAAGAGCTTTCTGGTTTAGTCACAAAGAATCAAAAAAGACATCAGAGTGTCGCAAGAAATAAAGAAAAAATTAACTTGATGGATGAGCCACAGTCAACAATTGGAATCCAGCCGGTAATCTCACTTGTTACAGAGTTTCCAGTGGTCGCCACCAAATAAACCACCTGAAAATAACACCAGTAAATTAGTAAAAAAATGCTTTTTGAAAATCACTTGCACTGGGAGGATGCACAGAACTGGCAGCTGTGGGGCAGCAGAGCTGCCATCCATGAGCACCTTCTTCCTAAAACTCCCTAGTGCCAAAAAGCTGCTTGCTATCCTTAGGTAGTTGGATGCCTTAGTGGTTTAACTGTAATTACTGGTCTAAAGCTGTGTTCAGGAAAGCTGTGATGATAAGAAGTCTGTAAACTTTTCTAATTCCTCAGTCCGGTGTTAGGCTGGAGCAGATATCTTGGGCTGTGTGTTACAATTACAGGCATTCCCAGGCTGCTTCTCAAGGCTCCTTTTGCACCTCTTTCTTCAATTTTCCTCTTACAAAATGCAAACTTTTCATGGGTAACAGTCTGAGGCAGAATAATTCACTCCTGTTTCATTACTGAATAACCTGAGCTCGTAACCTCACAACAGGGAGAGTTATGCCCCTGTGTTTACTATATGGGGCACTTCTTGTTACCAGTCTGTGGGTAGAAATACCCTTTCAGAAACAAAATCTGTATTCCCTGGCAACAATATTCAGCAATCAAGAGTTTGACTAGCTCTTAGTGTTTCCAAAATGGATGGCATAATTAAATGATTTAAAGCCTGCCGTAATCAGGAGTGTGCAGTCAATGAATATTCAAGCTGTTCTCATTGTTAGGGATGATAAAGAAACGTTTTCTCTTTAGGTGGGTTATTTTTTATTGTCTAAAGAGTCATCCAGAAGATGGTGCCACAGTTCTGCCTGTGAAATGAATGCCAGCCCAGAAGAGAGTCCTTGCACAGAAAATAATATTTCATAGAAATTTAAAAGCAAACTTATTTTCAAGGGCAGTTCAGAGCTCAAAACCTGACATTTAGTCTGTGTTAAGGCTCTTATTGAAAACTAGGGCAATGTATCTTTATTGCTTTTGCTCTGTCACTCCAGGCAAGGTCAGCCAGCACGACAAGGAAAAGAAAACCCATCCCATCTCTCCATTCCCTTCTGAAAAAGTGACAAATCTTTGGGTATTTGTTAAACTGCTCTTTCTGGGTAGCAGCAAGCCATCAAAAACAATAAATAAGATGAGGACAAAATAAGCCTCTCTCTGGATGCTTTATGAGGCTTCAGTGGAGGTAGGAAGTACAGCATAAATAGAGTACGTAGCTGTTTCTTTCAGTTAAGGAAGGGAGGCATTTCTGAGGCTTTGTGTCACTGAAGAAAATGATGATGTCAAGCCTGTAGATCCTTGTAATCAGATTAAATAATCTGATTTCCATTTCACAAAGCTTTGCACTAACATAGAAGGAAAAAATGAAAACTGAGATTGGTATGAAGCAAAATCTTTGCTCCTACCAAAAGCAGGCATTTATTTTTTCTTCCATTACAATTTTCTGTTGTCTGAGGTCTCTTCTCTGTAGCTCAAGCAATTTGTCATCCGATTAGTCTGATGAAGCATAGAGAAGTCATTTGAACTGTAAATTTTCTGCAGGCAAAATAAAATGCAAACAAGAAGAGCTTCCTGTGCCTGCCAAAGTGATGATACTCAGAATACAAATAAGAAAAAGCCATGCTGACAGCATAAGCTATTTTTATATTCTGTCATTGGCTCCCGGGCATGGCAGTTTGAGCAGGACCGCATCTGTATTCCCAAACCCAAATAAACCATGTAGTCTTAAGTGAAGTTCATGTCTTACAGAATAGCTGTTTAATCACAGTGAAAGGATACATTGCAGGAAGGATGAATCATGATGTTGATTCACACTCAAGCTGTACGTTTACTGTTCGGATCAACCCGGACAGAACAGCTAAAGAGAGGAGGGTTTCCTGCCGCTGACGTGAGAAGCACCGTGCCACGCGGGAGAAGCCAGCACGGACATCTGTGTTGGCAGCAGGAGCTGAGGGCACTTCACGTCACGGTTCAGTCCTGGAACTTTTAGGAGCCCACATCAAGACCCGTCTTGTTGTGGTGGCTGGGCACGGCCCCGTGGGCATGTTCAGGACATGGGTCCTCCGCCACCCTCCCGTCGTGACTTCCCAAGTTCCCCAGGGTGGCTGGTTTCATCACCTAAATGTTACCTCCAGGGCAAAAGCTCACCATAGGACAGCCTTCCCTTGGATGGTCTGAACGTAAAGGGTGTTAAATGACGGGGATGAAGAGAGATGCTAGGCGAGGTCTGTCCTTTCCCACAGCCTCAGCATCTCTCAACCTCACCCTCACGTGGCTCCTCTGTGAAAAGCAGCTGTGGCCTCATTCCCTTCTTTAAAACCTAAGGCATTTAGAAAACACAAACTCTTTTTCAACACTCCTAAGCTGCTGAATTATTGTACAGACATATGTCATGTACTCATTACCTGCGAGGATGCGCTTAACGACTCTGGCTAATTGCAATAACATCTTGCTCTTATACACCGTTTGCCATCACTGGACCTCAAAGCCTTTTGGGAGGTCAGCAGCATTAGCAACAGGCAAGGTTTCCCACAGAAAGCGGAGCTGAAAGGAGCACTAATAGGACTGTAGCTAGCAAATGGACCATGCAGTCACACAGAGGCCTTGATCCTGCAAGTTGTTCCAAAATAATCCTCTGGAAAATGTTATCGGAGCAACAGGAGACTTTTGTGATGCAAAGGAACTGCTGCTTATGAATTTCTGGAAGGCAGTATTTCTTTCTCTAGATGAGCATCAAAGGGGGACTTCTGCCAAGCCAGGGACTGGTTTACTATCCAGGCACTATTAATTCACCACCATGCAATATTATTTAAGTAATGCCATTAATTCTCACCTCCTGAATTAGAAGATAACTCTGATCTCTACAACAAATCACTTTGCAAAGCCAGGACCTTGCCTGGGTTTGCACAGACAGTCCCACAGCACTTTGCGCTTCGGGCTCCCCACTGGGGTTGAATTCCGCAGCTATCCAACCCGGACAAAACCCCCCCGATCAGTTAAACTGGGGGTAATAACCAAGCCTATCACCAAATTCAAATTTACTTCTTCTCTTAATCAGGAGAAGTGGTTGAAGGCTTTGCTTCTCCCCTCGCCGTCCCTGGCATTTGCTTGGCTGACTGCTCAGCAGCTGCTTGGGCCATGTGGTTTTTTGGCAACTGCGGGACGCTCAGTCAAGCAGCGACTTGAGTGGCACCAACGGCCACGTCGTGAAGGGATGATTGATAACCTGATCAGAGCCACGACTGTGTTTCCACCCACGCTCGTTGCCAGTCCCTTTCAAGAGCGAGACGCCTCTCTGCCATGCTTTGCTTTTGATGAGCGAGTACAGCAAAACACGCGGTGAGATGAGTCCATCAGGCTTTTTACAGCTTTGGATGAGCCTGACTATGACTTTATCCCAACTTTGCTTCTGAGGAGCTGAGTATGTTCAGGGATGCTCCCAGCGTGTCCCAAAGCCAGCAGCTCTCTGGCAAACTACCTCCCACCCTGGATGCCCAGGGTGGATATCGGCCTGGATATAAAAGACTATAAAAAGCCTTGCCTGGTGAGGATGTGGAAGGGGCAGGAGATGTGTCCTGTGTCCTGGGTGAGTGACCCAAACCTGGGGCCTCTAATGTCAGTGCTCTCCCAGGCCCCAGAAACCTTGTAAAAACTAGCAGAAGTGGATAATTCCCATGTAACCCTTCCATTTTGAGAAAACGAGGCTTCTTGGTAGGAAAGAGGTGGATCAATAGATTTTTGTATTTTATTTTACTTTTTTATCGGGCATTTCTCTGCAGGAGGAGGTGAGAAGTTGGAAGTTAGGCAGATCCTTGCTGGTGCTGGGAACTGGGAAGATCCTGCAGTTAGGACATGCCAATATTGCAGTGACTTAGGGCTTGTGGGAGAGCTCTGAACTGTAAATCTGTTCTTGCTGAAATCCACCTTACTCAGGTTTGAAAGAAAGGAAGGGAAAAATAATACCCAGATTATTAGCACTGACTTTTGCCTTTTTTATTAGGAGTTCACCCTGCAGGAGAAAAAAAGGAAGGCAGAGCTAACGTCATGGATAAAATTGAAGCCCAAACCTGATTTTCATGCTCTATTTATTACAGTAGATCAGAGGTTTTGTCTGAGATCCTTGGGAATGTAAAGAACAGTGAGTTTGTTAGAGCAAAGCAGCAATTACATATTTTGCCCTGCCTCAACACAAAACTCAGCTGTTTTCTCAGACTGAACTGGGTCCTTGTTCAAAAACTGACCTCAGGAATGAAGGTCCTTGATGCCGGCTGAGGACTTGACCCCAAATGCCTTACGCACGCACCAGTCAGCTGCGGCTGGGCTGGAGAGAAACCGCTTTCCCCTGCGCTGGAGGATGCATCCCCCCAGGTGCTGCAAGAGGCACTATCTGGTGCTCAGGCAGTGCAGGTGCCAGCACCAGACTGTCCAGCAGCGAGGACACGGGGGGACAGCTCGGGTCACCCTCCTGGGTGGGTATGCCACGAGCATCAGGCACCTGCGAGAGCCACGATTCGGCGCAGGAGCAGCCGGCGGGCACTTTGCAGAGCTGCCGGCTGCGGGCAGGCGTTGTGGCAGCGCAGAAGGGGAGGCACCCAGTCACAGCACCCTCTGGGCAACTTCCCTCTTTGCCCAAACGCACCCAAAAACAAGGGCCCTGCTTTCTCCCGCCGGACGAGTGATTTCCCCAGCGATGCTATTGTTTTTTGGCTGCTATTTCAGACGCGTGGTAACTTTCTGGCGCAGCGGTTAGGCGTATGCATCCGCTCGTTTTCTCTTTCCAGGATCCAGCTGGGTGCCTTGGGGGCGTTAGAAATCCTCTAACATGAAATTAAACCGAAAATCCCAGTTCCCAGTGAGAGGGCTGTGTTTCTAGCCTAAGCTTTGTCTTTCAGGGAAAATGGCCTCACTTAGCAAGCTATCTGTGAGAGCGCGTAGGCTGTGTGCCAGGAACACTATCATCTTGCTATCGGCTCTGTGCTGAATTACTCACTATTCAGTGACCTTTTAGCAGATTATTGGAATTATATTGAATTTCAAGGGAGGTTGCTGGAGCCTGCATCACTTTCAGGCCTGGTCTCTCTGCCCTCTGTTAAATCTCTGCACTGGCCAGCACACACTGCTGGAGCCAAGGCAACGGGAAAAGTCCTTCTAGCTGGGTGCCTGGCGTGGTGGCTTTCTGTGCGTGTGATCCATCAGAAAAGTTGTGCTCTGAATCCAAAAGCAGCAAGAGCATCATGATCAATATTCAACAAAAGTGAAATTTTGGGGTTTCGGTAGCAGAGGTGCAGGGTTTTTCTTATGGGATACTTCATGGCGAGGTAGACGCAAATCAGCTGATCTTTTCTTTAGGTGTCTGCATTCATTTGCACAGAAGAAGTAGGTTTTAGATTGATATTTCCTTACATGAACATAACAGAAGGTGAGGAGGAGAGAAAACAATTAACAGATTCAATCACAGAATTGCTTTCAAAGTTCTTCACAGGTACTTGAGAAGAAAAGTACCTAACTGATGGGAAGACTTTGAGTATGCTGGTGGTAATCACAAATGGTCTCAGGTTGGTTGAGTTTAAACTGGGGATCTCCAGCTGGAGATGGAGTTGCTTTCCCAGCCAGACAGGCACCTTGTAGCAATGCCAAGGAGCCATTTCATTGCTGGCAGATCAGCATGTGGAGGAGGGAATGCAGCTTGTGAGCCACAGCAAGGGCCACTGGAAACTTTTCTTCTGTGCCAGAGTCTCGTAGACTTTCTCATGACTTTCTGTCCTATGAAGGTTTCTTGAGTGTACTTGAAATGGAGCTGAGCTGGGGTGCAGGGACTTGCTAACAGCAGAGCCTGTTCTCTGCTCTTCCCTACCTGTGTAGGCAGCATTAGAAATCAGGACATCAAGCATCTCAACTATTCGTTGATTCATCACAAGCTCTAGGATTTGTAACTCTGGAAAACACCTCAATGCCAGTCACAGCATTGTCTCATATCCATTTACGGCTGTGACAATGTTCAAGTGCTGAAATATGCACTTGAGGTTTCTAAGCCTGTAGTTCATGCGATGGGTAATACATCTAATAATCCAAAATTCATTTTGTGCTAAGCTTCCAATAGTGGGAAACTGTATTTGCAAGGTTGCACTTGTGCCCCTGCCTGGGTTGTGCTGGGTGAGGGTCAGGCAATGGGGTGGTTTGCAGTCTCAGCTGGAGCTAAAACCAACCACGTTGTCTTTCACCAAAACTGTATTATTTGTAACCCACTTTTATGCAGCACATGGGATAGTTGTACGCTCTTATGTGTGAGGCACAGACACATACTGTAATCTTAGCTACATTTCTAAGCGTTACACTAAATAATTGCATGTATATTATACTAGAACCTTACAAACGCTTTCAGTGAAGAACAGCTATTATAAATAGTGGTACTTGGAAAAAACAAGTTAGTACTTCTTAAATTAACTGAACTTACTGTTGCAGAGAAAGTGACTATTTCTAAGCTTCCCCTTTAGCAAACTCAACTATTTAAATCGGTGTTGCTAAAACTGGCCAACACCCTTTTCATCTGCAAAAGAGCATAGCACCGGTAACTCTGATCGTGGCAGCGCAATAGGAAAGTGAAACACGTCGCTATTTAATCCTCCAGCACAACTCATTTAGCCGGCGTTTCCCTGCAATTTGCGGAGCTGCCACTTGATGGGGCCGAACGTCTCCTTTTGCGAGAGCCGCGTCTCCGCTTTCCCACCCACCCCTATTCCTTTGAATCCATCCCCGGCCTGGGAGTCTGTCATTCCTTCCCAAATCTCACTGTGCTTGCTTTGGTCCTCCTGCACTAATTCAGGGTCGCAGGTAAAATTGCTCTTTAAAGCCCTCCGCTTTGCCCAGGGAAAAAGGCAGCGGTACCAATCCGACAGCTGGTGACAGAAGGCTGGTACGGAGCATCTGGCTCTTTCGGACGGGTCAAATGGTCTCACAAAATGCACATGCATGGAGCTGACTTCCCCGAAGAAGGCAGGGGAATTTGATTTCCTAACTTTACTGGCTAAGTACACCTAAAAGCTTCCATGAAAGCTTTGCCAGCAGATCAAGGGAAGCGATTTTCCCCCTCTCCTCAATGCACCTGGTGTAAATCATCCAGTTTGGGGTCCTCCAGTTAAAGAGGGATGTGGAAAAATAGGAGAGGGACTCTTGGAAAGCTGCTAAGTGGGACACATGGTGAGGGGCAATGTATCAGAAAATCATCGCTTGTAAATATATGCCCTGGGGCTGCTGCTGAAAGGAGCTGTTGTGCTCTGTTCCCTTCTTGCTGGATCAAACATCTGTGCAGTCACAGGATATCAGCAGAGCTGACGACAAGCCATCCATTTTTATGGCCTTATGCTTGCTAGAACTAATGTAAAGAAAACTGTGAGTGTCAAGAGTGGATGGGAAGGAGAGCATCCAACCCCAGGCCTTGTACAGCTGTACCTGGGTGGCCCAGGAAAGCCACACACTCAGGGAATGGGGCTCCACTTCTGCCCCTGTTATTCCCAGCAGAGCCAGTTTTCCTACCTTGAGTTGAGGTTTGAGGTGACCCGCTTTGGGCTGCTTTCGCAGGCGCATATTTTCTCAATTCAGAAACAGTTTGAGTTCTCTCAATCCTTCATTTTCTGTTGAAGGAGATGAACAGGCTGCAGAAAACGTACAACAGCACTTGGAAGTACCTCTGTCTGAGCTGGTGGCTGAACTGGCAAGTATATGAAAGTCATGCGCTATGTTAATGAAGAATAACCATCTGAGGACTTGAAGGAAAAAAGAAATTAGACCAGTGTCTGTGCACAGGTGGGGTGCACAGGCTTTGGGGAGGGACTGATTTTGCATGCTATTTTAGCATTTCCATGCTCCTGAGTTACCATGCTGTGCAGCATTGATGGTCTGGTTGAGGGTGAGGGCTTCAAACTTCCCACCCATTACTTGGCATCACTTTTGGAGCACACCACCCAACTGGGCCAACTATCGCTATCTTAATACTTCACTGTCTGTAAAGAAACTCCCTTATATTGTGCAAACATGCCGTATGCTGGCAGGCAAAGGAGTGGTGCTAAATTGCTGAATATAAGCTTAAACACAGAGCTCTTTTTATAACACCAGAACCATCTTCATGTAATGAACACGGAGAATGTAGCTCATTACCAGCCCATGGGAGGAATGAGGCAGGATGGCAACAACACCGTTGAGCCAAGGGACCACAACTTGCTAGGGATGGGCTAAACATAGGCTTTTTCCTCCCTTACATGATCACAGCTACTTGCAGCCAAGCACTTCTAATTGCTTCCACCAAAGTTTATTACCTTGAACTACTCAACAGCGAATTGCGCTGAAGCCTCCAAGGATCTGGGGAAAAGAGGCATTAAAGAGGTTGTCATCACTGTCAGTCAAATACAATAACTGATCTGTAAACCAAGAGAAGTGAGGCAGGTTTAACAGGCTTGGACATCTGCAAATTGCTTGCTGATGGTGTCCCTCGGGGAGTTTATTGGTTATGATAGTTAAGAAAGGACTTGGGTGAAAACTGGGTGATGATTTCAAAAAGTTGGATAAAGGTGAGGAATCAGCATCTTTTTTAGCACAATATCAGGCTAAAGAGATGGTAAAGGGGTTGTTCCTCAAAGAGCAGCCCAGGCTTGAGCCTGTTTCATGTATTAACAGCCTTTGCAAACAGTGTGTGCTAATGAAGTTTAGCAAGGAAGGAAAGCTGGAGGCATTTTCACCACAGAGAATATCTGACCACTGGGGAATAAATATGGGATGTAATTTAGTAGAACCAAAGCACCAGGTAATGCACTTAATGAGCATTTCTACTGTAAGTCAGGATCTTATTATTTGGAAATGATTGCTCTCCATGTATCTGTTGCTAACAGACTGAGAGGCATGAAATGTGGATCAGGCAAATGGGATCCAAGGACGTAGCAGCAGAGAGCTGCTTCTAATGCTAACGTGGATGTAACTGGGCACTGGTGAGCCCTCATCTCGAGCAAAGAGGTGCTGGGTGGGAGTATTAGGGTGCTGGGGGGCTCTGAGGGGGGTCTATGAGAGCTAGGCTGCTTTAGCTGAGCAAACCCAAGGCTGTGTGCGGTGCTGGAGGGAAGCACCTCACCCAGCAGCCCCAGCCGCAAGCGGCACAGTGCCCGTGGGACCTGCTCAGCTCAGAGCACGGCTCCTTGCCTCAGCAGGCGATGTCGGTGGTGACAGGCAGCGTGGCACGGCATGGCACAGCACGGCACGGCACCTCTCTCGGCCCCACCGAGCGCGCCTCTGAGCGATGCTGAGACCTAAAGGCTCTGCTGGCCACGGGGCTGCGTGTCCAACAGGGGGGCTCCCGGCGGTTTGGCAGCACTGGGGGGGGTGGGGGCGAGAGGGAAATTAGGATAATTGGCAAAAATAAGCAGTTGTAGATTAAGTACGAAAGAACAATATTTGGTTGATTAACTTTCTGGGGCAGTGAGATTGCTGCAGCTGAAGGGGCAGAGCAAGTGCCTCTTCCAGACCCTTTGTCTCCGTCCCCAGGTGACGGGGACGCCGTAGGGCCTGCAGATGCCTATTGGGTTTGCAGCTGAGACCATTGCTTTGTTCTGCCGGTCCCTCTGCGCCTCCCCTCCCTTCAAATTGTGGGGCTGAGAGGGGAAAGCCTCGGCAGAGGGCTGAGCCCTGCTGCGGTGATATTGCGTGTTTGCATCCAGCTACAAAAGCAGCGCGTGGAGGGGGGGGGGCTCCAAAAACCAAAGCCCCTGTGATGGTGCTGCTGGCTCTGCTCCTTCCTCCTCACACTCCTCCTCACCGTGAGGGCGGCTCTCATCAGCTGGGCGCTGCCTCGGGGAGCAGGAGGGATGCAGGGAGCCCGAGAGGAGGACGGATGGCGCTGCCAGCAGAACTGGAGAGGCTCTTATCAGTGCAACGCAGCAACCAGCCATCCATATTCATTTCATCCCCAGTCATTTTGATTTTCTCTGGTTTTTAGAGAGCTAGCAGAGGGCTCCCCCTTTGAAAGAAAGGCTTAATAACTTTTTCCCATTTCGTCTTTCAAAATTGCTTCAGAAACAAAGAATTTTCCTAGATATTTCATATACACAGTGATTTGCTTGGTATCATTTCCAAGGCTGACCTGGTAATTAAGATATTTTGAAAGGTAACTGTTCTTGACCACGTTATTCCAGGGAAGGGCCACTGGGTGCCTGGTCATTGAATGGGTCCCAGCACTCCAACTGGCTTATAATGTTTCGGGGGCAGCACACCCAGACTGTAGGGGGGAGAGACTTGAATGAGAGCAAATCTCAGCCACCTTCGTAGCACCTTCCATCAGGGGAACTTATAGGGATCCCAGAGTGTTTAATGAAAAAGGCTATATTATCATCTCTATCTTCATGAAATAAATGTAGAAAAACCTCCAAAAATTATATCAACTTCATAGAAGCTTCTGTGAGCCTCCCTGCACTCCTGTCATCATCTCTGCCAATGCTGGTGGGCTCCCTTAGTTGCCTGCAAGCACTTTTCCTCCTTTAATATGTTCCTAAAAAGCCCAGCGGGTCCCGTGGCTTAGAAAGCTGAAGGAATTTCAGACAGAAGCACTCAACAGCAGGATTGGAAAGCAATAGAGAAGAGCACCAAGCTTGGCTGTTTCTCCAAGTGCCTCGGTAGGGTACAGCTCTCGGGGTAGTCTGTCCTCCTCCTCAGAGCAAGCCAACACACAGCTGGAGAAGATCTTTCTTGCCAACGAGAAGGACCCATCATTTTGTTGGGTGCCTTCTACGGGCAGAAAATGGCAGCACACGAGAGCATGCACTTCAGTGCCTGGCATGGTGTGCAACTTGGCTTTGGAAGACTTGGCACCGCGCTCAAGGAGATATTAATTATGGCCAGTGCCACTAAAGCCCACACTTGCCTGTGCCAAGCTATGGGCAAGGCGTAATGCCAACCACCACAGAGCAGCCCTGTGTGGCTGATGCCAGTTAGGGGTTTATTTTCAGCTTGGTATGGGGCTCTTCTGATGTGTCCCTGCTGATTATTTGAATATTGAAGCATGTATTTTGAGGAAAATTTACCATAATATAACTGTTGGATATTTGTTAAGTACTCTGTTACCTACAGTACTACCTGATTGATTTCAACAGCAGTTGAGCATAAAATAACAGTGGAATATTTTTAGAACTTTCTATACAAATACCATTCAAATGTCTGCACGTTGTCCAACTATTTGTAGTATTGTGCTGAGTTTAACAAAAGGAGAGGTTCGTGCACTAATGCACTGATAGTTTGCACAAACTTTCTTGCCCCCAGCCTAGGAGCTGGGGCCCAGAGAACTTGCTTCAGCTTGGCCATGCTTTCAGGGCTGTGAGAGTTTCATACAGGAATGTAAATTTT
Organism: Buteo buteo; assembly: GCF_964188355.1. NCBI lineage: Eukaryota > Metazoa > Chordata > Aves > Accipitriformes > Accipitridae > Buteo > Buteo buteo. Next base: position 8,835,694 of record NC_134191.1, read on the forward strand.
TTTTAACGAAGCATCACTAAAAAGTCAAGGGAACATGAGCACATATCTAGTTTAAGCACTGCTTGAGTCTGTTGGTTAATCAATAGTATGCTTACAAAAATAGCAACAGCGTGACCTATTTCCCCACTCCTTTTTGATTTGTTTCCTCCTGCTCCCTCATCTGTCAGGAACCACCTCTTGACACTTGTCAGCTCTTTGGAGTAGGTCTCTTCTTTCTCTCTATGTTTTAGAGTATAATGCTGTGAGATCCTACCTGCAAAAAAGCACTTTTTGCATGGAAACCTGCCAAAATTTCCTAGAAAACTCTTTTATCCAGGGCAGGTTCATGCCTCAGTTCAGAGAAGACAGCTTGGTTTCAAGATTGCGTGTTTAATTTGCCCCGGTTGAGTGAGTGCATGCTCCTGTGCCTCCAGCCGGGGATGCTGCCCAAGATGGGGATGCAGGAACGGCTCCATGTCGGAGCACTGCAGAGGTTTGCCCTGGCTGTGTGTCCAGGAAAGCCAGTTCTCCGCTTCTTCTGAGCTTCTTGTAGGAGAGTGCTGCCTTCATGGGAAGCATTGCTGCTAAACTGCTTCTTGTGCCTGTTTCACACAAAAAAGAGTCTAAAATCCCTTTAAAAAGACCTCTCCGTGGCTGTTACAGAGAAATGAGGAACAGGGGACTTCTGAAGCGTTGATGTGATTTCTCTCTCTGAAGCGGAGCAAAATTTGAGACGAAGGGGAAGGTCTTTGTAAGGAGACTGCATTGATTTTAAACACACTGGTTTGTTAGTGGGAAGTAGAAAGAGTCTGAAGCTGGGAGGTGAGAGGGTGTCTCTGTCTTACATCTGCAAACTAATTATTTTTTTTGCTTATCAGAAAGAAAATGCAATAGGAAGGATCAGGAAATTCAGATTTGGTTCAATTATGCTCTCTGCTGCTATGGGGCTGAAACAGGGTCCGGCGTAATTCAGAGTCACAGCATGCAGCTTCTGATTTGAAAGCTCTCCTTTGGCTTAGAGGCTTGGAGAGCTAATTAAACCCCTTTTTGCTTAGAAGACTTTTCTGGCTCTTTTCCGCTCTCTTCCCTCCATCTAATAAATGATGAACCTTCATTAGATCAACATTATGCAAGAGGTATCACTTCACTACCTTGCTCAGCCTGAGAGCAACTGCTGCTGCTATCAATATTGGCAAAGAGACTAATCCAAGCCATGATGTATTAGTGAGGGACCATCAGAGAAATCCTTGCATAATTTATTTGAAGAAGTGCAGGAGAGCAGCTGGGGAGGAGAGGGAAAAGAAGAACTGCCAAGACCTGATCAGGAAGACGTCTTCATCTGGAAGGGATCCTCTGCTCAGACAGTGCTTACAAACTTTCAGCCAAAACAAAATGCTTTGAACTTTGTTTACCCAAGAAACCTATTTACTCCTCCCTGAGCACAACTTATTTGTGGAATTTTAATTTATTTTATTTTTCATGTATTTATTGATGTATGCAGGTGTTCAACAAGCATCAGTGAGGAGTTTCACAGGGAAATAGCTGTTACCCAATACCCCACATTCAGGTACGTTTGGGCTCTGCAGCACTGCAGAGCAATATATAATGTTACAAAGGCCCACATGGCAAGGGAAGAAGGGGCTCCACTTTTGACCTGCGATTTCTATGCCTCTTTGGTTTTTCCTATCCCAAGGCTCTCTGAACACTTGGTTCTTCATATGCTGTCGTCGCTCTCCCAAGTACGTGAAGCTGTTTAACTCATTGCTGTCTCTCTCTCTTGACAGATCTCAACACCAACAAGTTTTCTTATGAAACGTTACAGTACAAAGAGAAGACAACTCAGAAATACCGAAATACCACCCCTAAAACCTGCAGGGATTTAGGAAGACAAATGGAGAGACACACATGGCGTTACAACGAGCCCCAGCCATATGAGCTGTGACATGTGAAAGACAACTGAAGGGAAAATTGGGAAGATGCATTAAAAATACTCTGAAAAATGACGAGGATGTCTGAGATAGCGAGAGTCTCTTGGAAGGCAAAAAAAAAGGAAATATACGATAATAAACGATGGAAGAGAGAAGCAGTTTGCCCATTGCTGCTGGCCCCCCTGCGCCGTGCGAGACGACCGAGACGTGTTTCCCCAGCCCGTGTGATGCTCGGGCACTCGGTGCTCTCCCAAGCTGACGACCACGGGTGCAGATCAGGGCAGAAGCTTATGTAACGCAGGAACGCACAGCACCGATTTTCAAACCTAAGGGGACTTCGGTGCCTGTCATCGGCGTCTAGGAGGAACGTTCCCCCTTAACTGGATGATTGCATTTGACGTGATGTGTATGTGACAGCTTCGCGTGTGAAAGAGCACCGGCTTGGCTGAATCTTTGGAAGGCTGATACAATGGGTGCAGCTTGGATCGTATCTGAGCAGAAAAGGAGAAAAGATAACTGTGCTATTCAGTCATCTCGGTATTTTACACTTAAAAAACATCTTGGAAGGTTCCTGCTCTTACATGTTTTCAGTTCATCTCAAGGAAATGCCTTTAGGAGAAGGACAGATCCAATAAGACACTAGGTGAAGGGCTCTTTTTCTAGCAATGATTTAGCAGTGTAGGAAGTCTCTTGGAGCCCAGGGTGTGTTAAGAAGTGCAGGGAGGGATTTAACTCATGAAAATTGTGGGTTTAACCAGAGAGCAGTTACAGAAAGATGTGAATGAAGCCGGGAGCAGCCTGGCATTAGGCAGGATCCAGGCTGCACCCTCCCCTGCCCCTGCACACACACAGACACACGCAGAAACACACACACAGAACCAGCACAGCCATGCAATTTGCTCCTGCTCCCCCTCCTTGCTCCTGCAGGATCTTCAAGAGAAGACAGCCCAGCTCTGCAAAATTAATAGGGAATCAGGGTGGGAACGGGCAGTGTTTCTCATAGAAGCAGCAGAGAAGAGGGGAAAAATAATAATGAAAAGCTATAATGAAGTGCACCTCTCCCTCCCGCATTTACACGCAGCTGGTTAGATGCAGACTCGGTGCCAGCAAAACCGTTCCCGCGGCCAGCAGACAGGTCTGGGTGGTAGGAGCTGCGAGAGACAGCCACCAGTTGTGTTGCTGGTGCTGCTGGGAGGTGGCAGATCCTGCTGAAATCCGGGAAACCAAAAGCGCCAGCAGAAGTGGGAGCAGAGCAAGAGCGGGCAGGAGATGCTCTGGGCGAGTGAAGGCTTCTTGTAAAAGGAGGCTGGTGACTGTGAGCTTTAGCCACCTTTGCATGGTGGGTGCTGGGTGCTGAGCTGAGGGGGAATGGCCATGACGGTGGGGAGTGGAGCCCCGGCATCGCGCCGGGCACGTTCCTGCAGCAGGCAAAGACCAACTTGAGGTCATGAGTCTCTTGTTTGATTCCAGGTAACATCTTCCCATATAAAGCTGAATCCTTCTCAGCTTCCCAGAGTGGAGGAAGTTTGTCTCAGCCAACATTAGGGGACAGGAGCCATGCCTGGGGTCTCCCTGGAGTCAAAAGTCAGTGGAGAGACGAAGGCTTCGTGGGGTTGCTTGATGCATGATCCACCGCAGACACCCAGACTCCAGGCGCTGTGTTTCCCCAACGTACTCGGGAAGCTGAGGCTTCCTTTGGCTCTCACCCATCCAGAGACAGAATTGGGCTCAGGGGGCTGTTCCTTTGCATGAGCTGTTTCTAAAGTCCGGGAACTGGAGGGTGACATGGTGATGCTGCAGGTTGCTGGAGCAGTGTGTTCATGAGGATGCCCACAAGAAGCATCAGAAATGTGCCGTGCGGTCACCTTCTGCATCACCCCGGAGGCTACACAGGGGCATACAGGCTGTGATTGTGCTAGTGACTGCTTGTCAGCTTTGTGAGCAGTCATCACCAGATGTTCATGGTGAACTGAGCTGCAGCATATTGTAAAAAGCACCCTAATTTATTTTGGTGTTTTTTTCTTGCATCTCTCTGCTTTTTTCCTCAAAGTGCATTTTTTCACGCTTCATATTCCTAGAAATTGCAATGGAGCGATAGCTGCTATTTTATGAAAGGACAGTGCTGTTGAATTAGTTTAAAAAAATTACCATTAGATTCATGGCGTTTAAGAATTCTGCAGTTATGTCGGGTGTTTAAAGTGGACAGACCTCTCCTCAGACTTGCTCTGTGCTCCATTTTCCCACAACCTGTGAAAGAGCCAAGACAGTCTGTGATGCCTATAGAAAGAATATGCAGTCCCTTCACAAGTCTGCAGGTGAAAACGAGCCAATTTGATCTGAAAGCCTGAGAGCCTGGGAGCAGCCTCAGCCCTGGCTGAGGCTCATGCTAATGGATGGCTCACCCTCATTTGCAAGCCGAGATAGCCAATATTAGCAGCATTTCAGAAAACCAGAATACAGCAGATGCCTCGTAATCTGCAGGAGAAGACGAAATGTCTTCCAGAGGCTGATTTTCGCCACCCAGCTCTGTCCAAGTTTGCATCTTCCTCAGGGACAGAATTGGAGTCCCTGAAGGGGACGGGCACGAGGCTGCTGCTCTGGTGATGCTCTCGAGTTTGCACGATTTGCATCTCCCCGCCGGTGGCTGCCGCATCCCCAAAAGCAGTGATTCTGTCTGCTTATCATTTCTGCCTTAATCACCCCGTGACTTTAGAGGCATTATTAATATCCATGCACCCAGATGGCTCCCAGCCACCGTCCCCGGCTCCCTGTTGAAGCCACTTGCTCAGACCAACTGGCTGCACTGGGTATTATCTCAGAGACACGAGAGAACCAGGGAGATACAGCAGACACTTTCCAGCAGCAAATGCCACAGCTGCAGGCTGCTGAAGTCCATGCAAGCACTGCCCTTACTGGCAAGAGCCTTTGGATGGGGTTTAAGTACAATAATTACTAAAAACCAGGGATTTTTATTCCAGAACCACATTTGGCATGTGATTCAGACTCTCTCTGATCTGAATCATGTTTTATTTATTTATCTGAAAGAGGAAAGTGAGGGAGGAGGGTGTGTGAGGGTGGGTAGCATGGCACGAGGGCCAGGCTGTGGGACTGCTCTGTGTTCTTGCCCTGAGCCTAGCAGGCAGCCTGTCTCCCAGATGAGATGCCTGTCTAATGGACCATGTGCCTCTCTGTCTATTCGAGGTAATACAGCAAGCCTCACAGCAGGGCAAATCTGAGCAGATGGGGAACCTTGCATCACCTGAATTTCAGGAGAAAAGTAAGGTTAGCTGTGCCTTATAACATGCAAACTTCATTCTCTTTAATCTTCTTGATAGCACTTGTGAACAAGAGACGTTTTGGCAGCACACTGCATTCAAATGAAAACCTCTTTGCTCTCACACTTAGCTTTGTGAAACGGTTGGCCTTAATTTCTGTTTAGATGTAAAGCTTGCAAACTGTTTTATCAGTAGATGTATTTATTTTGCCAGAGCAACTCCTGTGGTGATTTTCAAATCACTTGTAAAAATTATGAAGCAGAGCTCTGCGCTCCAAAGATGCGACCCACCTCTTAGGTCTTTTTATTAGGTACTTCTTTTTCTGAATCATCAAGTCTCCTAGCTTTCGGAAGTATCTTTACATTTTACTTTCTGGATTACAGGACTTCGTAGTTAAAGTATCTGATTTCATATTTTAAGTTCTACTACTCACACAGCTATTAATGCTGCAGTTAACATCTGAACCACCTTAATGTTGCTCTGGTGGTTTCCCGTCTTTTTGCCCTGTTTTGAAAACAGCAGCAGCTGCACTGCTGCAAGCCTGCAGATAACAGGATATTTTCCTAATTGACAGTTGACATCGCCCCTCTCGGTCTTTTTGCTTTGGATCAATTTGTTCGCTGCTTTTATCTGTACAGTTAATTATCTTATGAGCTCTTATGATAATTGAGGTCCCCGTTCTGACAGTATTTCTTGGCAACGCTGAAGATAAGGACACAAATGCACGTGATGCTCTGCAGATAAAGCCCATCTTCCTGCCATCTCCGTCACTGCTGTCCCCACCACAGCTGCCAGCACTGGCTTCAGCTCAGCAGGGGCTGGTACGCACACGTGCAATTGCTGATCTACCCAAAACACAATCAAGTGCACCATATCTAAACATGCTTCACGTCATTTTCTTGGACATGGAAACATAAAAGATCTTCAGGGAAGGGAGTCTTAAGGAGAACGAAAAAGCCACCACTGCAGAAGATGTTAACATGGCTATAAATGATAATGTGTTTCAAAAATTACATTTTTTTAAAGTGGTCTTTAGTTTTAAAATATATTCGAGGAGGAGGGACCATCTATTTCGGAAAGGACCATGGTTTCCATCCCAAAAACCATGTACGTCAGAAAAAACATCAAGTGAGCGTGGGAAAATATGCAATGCACCAAAACCCCTCATATTTTTTTAAATATTTGCATTTAGACGCTATACTTCTGTAAATTACTTGCCTTCAGATTTTCATTTCTAGAACCTATGCACAAAACACATTGTGAAATAGGGGGACATTAGAGACTTTAGATAAAGGATCTTTGTACATTTTTTTTCCCGCAGATTAAACCACTCTGACCTGGACCTGCACTTTCAATATAACAAGTCCATCAGCGGGGAGGCTCCTGCCCCGTTAGGGACCAGCAGATGCTTAGACAAAAAGCCAGGCAGCTCCGCAGTGCTGCTGGTGGGCTGAGGTGTGTGGGCAGGCAGCGCACAGCCCTGCCTGCAGTGCAGCTCACGCCTCCCTCCTCTCCGAGCCCGGCACATGTCTGAGCCAGGACCTTGCGGATATTTTGGTAGTGCTGAGGAGCGTGCAAAATATTTCCCGGAGTTTTTCAGTCCTGTGCACAAAGAACACAATTACAAGCGTTTTTCTCCCAAACTTTATTAAGAAGTTTCTTAAAATCTGTCTGCAGCATCCTATCGTTAGATTTAACTAACAAGCGTGCTGTGGACAGGGGTAACCGCTCAGATCAAAGCTGTGGCAATTTGTTTTTTCTGTTGCAAATGGCGACAATCTCCAGAGCTCCCTTGAGTCATTCCATCTTTATTAAATAGGCAGAGCCTTGGCTGCTGAGATTTGATAAATCAAGGGCCAAGATGTGGGCCGAGGCGCAAGTGTGTATCTCCAAACATTCAATCAACCACCAATATAATGAAAGGAGGGTTGATAATTATAGAAACCTAGTACATTAACTGGCAGAACATTAAAGGCAAAGAACAACATACAAGCTTATATTCCCTCTGGCTGAGAAGGTAAATTGCATTTTCAAGTTATGACAAACTTGACATTTGTTATTATCTATTATTATATTATTTATCTCCTTTAAAGTATCGTTTAGAGGCCTCAGCTGTGGTCAGAGTCTGACCGTGCTCTGAAAAGGTTATATTTTAAGTCCCTGACATTCAAGATAATATTTCCTGCTGTCTTGGTTCTGCCAGCTTTAGCAGAAGTTAAGCTAATTGGGAAAACGTCCATCTGAGCGTATGGAGGAGTGTGAAATGCAAATGTGAAAGGCTCCAGGTGTTTATTAGGCAGTGTCCTGCCTAATATCCATCTCAAGTACTTGCAGAAGGCCTCCCCGCCAGGTCCCCAGGACGTGCTCCGCGGCAGGGTCCTCCCCACGCCACGGGCGAGGAGCGGGAGCGCGGCCGGGTGGGTTCCTTCGCTGGGCGCCGTGGTCTCCTCTGCGTGCAGGCGGCAAAGGCTGGTGGAGGACCAAAATAAAACGAGGTCCCACAAGCACATCGCGCACGCACCCGTGTCACCCCGAAGCCGGGCGGGTGGGAGCGAAGCAGCCCACGGACAGAGCGGGGGGCTGCAAACCCTTTTTCTGCCCGTGCCTCAGCCCCGGGAGGAGAGATGACCCTCTCTCTGCTTCTGCCGGGTCCTCCCTCCTGCATTTCGGCAGCTCCCCGCCTGCAAGCGCCTTTCTGCATGCTGGACCGGCGGTCTCCAACCGATTACTCTTCATCAGCGTGTGGCACCGTAATTAACAAATGTGATTATGAAGTGCAGATGTGCTGGTGTTGCACCTTGTCATTATGGCAGCGTTTTCTTTTCTCACTTAGTGTTATGAGCTAATAATTAAAGCTTTATATTTTTAACAGCTTCATGTAATTTAGGGCCAATTTGTTGTGGCATTCCCTAATGTTCACTTCATCCTCATGGTACCTAACCCAGGCTGCTGCCACACCAATCAGTAGTGATTTTATTCTTAATTACTGCATCTTAAAATGACAATTAGGTTTAAAATTATATTGTATAAAAACAACCTTATGTTGCACATACCTTTCAAGCTAATAGGAATGGTTGAACTAGAAACCTAACCTCCTCATTTCTGATTTTACAAGGGTTTTTTAAGTTCTTTTCATAGAACCATAGAAAAGCCCAGGTTGGAGGGCACCTCGAAAGATCATCTGGTCCAACCTTTATTCCTTAATGTGGATCATAAAATAAAGAGCTCCCAACCTGTCACGATATTTTGGTTTGCAGTCAGTACATGGATATAGGAATAAAAATGGTTTAAATAATTATTTACAGAAATAAATAATCTGGGGTCCTACTTGACTGGGTAGCTGTAAATAAGAACTCAGAAGAGGAATTGATGAGAGTTTTGGGGGTCTCATTTAAGACATAAAAATTGGGGGACAGCGAACTGAAGTGAATAAAGAGTGGGTACCAAGGAGCTCCAGAAAGCTGCTTCAGCTGAACTTAAAAGACACTGTGATTATTGCACTGGCCAGGAAATACTGGGCTGCAGAAACGGAGTATCTCACTGCTAGTGAAGAAATCCATTGACTCAGGTGCAGTATAATATTTCAACCTAATCTCTTTACAGGTAGGTACAGTCATGGGCAAGTATTAGAGTATTAGAAGGCCGAAGTGAATCAGGTAAGGAAGCCTTCCAAACTCCAGAAATCAACTTTTTTCCCAATTGCAGAAAGACTCATGTCTTAGCTGAGGTATGACCTTGCACCTGAGCCCCCCCTGCCCATTTTTTAATGCACACACCTAACCAGCTGGGTCCAGTGCTGCTGGGCCAATGCACCTATCCTGCTTCCCAGCCTGTGCTTGGCACGCTCAGTGTTGGCTTGGACAAAGATCTTTGATCCAGGCACTCAGGTGTCTGCTGTTACTTAGACTTAATGAGTTGTTAGCAACATCTCTGAGTTTCACTTCAGCTATTTCATAAGGAAATAGTCACTGATTACGCAGCTCAACTGAGTTTGCAGGGACCTCCATGGAAATCGTTGGACAAGGTGCTTGTGGCAGGGTAGGTCCTTTCTTCTAGCAGAGCCATCAGTGCATGGGGGGGACTCGCCATGGGAAAAGCTATGGGTTCAAGTGGGATCAGCTGCATCTGTGGAAGATAATTTCATCCGTGGCTATTGAACATCATGCCAGAGTCCCAGGAACGGACAAACCCCTGGCGTGCACTCCTTTCTGTAAGTTTTCCAGGTGCAGCCAGGACTGGGTATCCATTTTTGTGCTTTTCTGGAGACAAATGTTGCAGCAATAACCGTTTCAGAGGAAAAAAGCAAGCAGCCCCAATGGCACGAGGGGGCTGCTGTGGATCAGTCACTTAGCACTAACCTGCACTTTGTCTTTCTGTCAGATATGAGTCCCCTCTCCCCTCAGGTTGCACTCCAGACAAGGGGGTTTATTATCTCTCGCAGTCTGATTAAAACAGATGACAGAGCACTGCACAGGACCTTGTGGTCCTTAACCTGAACTTAATTACGGATCGCCCCACAGAGCAGCTCAGCTTCCCTCCTGGCAAATATTTGCAATCAAACACCACAACCAGCCACTCTCCAGCCAGGTCTGCATGTTGCAGCCACATTTTGGTGCTACACCAGCAGCTCATCCAGCACCAGCCTTCCCCCCCTGGTCTGCCCTGGTCTGGTCCCGTTTAGTTACAAGCTAAGTCCAGGTTGCCTGTGAGGTGTCATGCAACTTCATGCATGGAGAATTAGGGGAAAAGGTCCCTTCTTCTGCAAGGCTGTCCTTTTGAAAAGCCAGGATGAACTGAAATGCTTGTACTTTTCCCAGGTTTAAATCATACCATCAGCATCTGGCTCGTTTTATGGAAGGGCAATGGCTTGTTGCACTATGCGGATTAGTGAAAGACTCCATTTATTATCATTACGTCAGTAATGTACCTCATCCACCCTCTTCGCTAAAAGCTCCAGTAATCATCCCAGGATAAGCTTCTTGCTTGGGACAAAACAGGGTCTGTGGGTGTACAAAACCTTTGGGACACTGTGACACCCAGGGTGTCCGCAGCCTGTGGGGTGGGGAGAGAGGCTTCATCAGCAAAGCTAATCTTGGCTGGTTGACATGCAAAATAACTTTTGTATTAGCACATATGGTGCAATCTCATGTAAAATCCGGTATAAGCTCGTGAATAAGCACAGCTGCGACTACAGTGTAAACTTAGCTAGTCAAGTGTAGGAGGTGGGTTTGGTTTGGTTGGGGTTTTTCCCCCCATGTGCACGTTTCTAGCTTATTTTGTCCTTAAGGAGGTTTTAGGTTATGGGCTGTTTTTGTCATGCCTCATGGCCATGATGATGCTGGGGTCACATTGAGGGGGCTGTTCCTCACTGCTGCTCTCCCACCATAGCTGACCAAGTCTTCTCCACTCAAGAAAGACACATAGACAAAAAGAGAACATCCTGCGTGGCTTAACTGTATTATTAGTGCATTTAATACACCGGATTTTAGACAAAAGCAAACTGGCTTAACCGTCATCCCCATTTGTCAGGACTCCAATTCTTTAATGTGAAAAAGTAAGGATATACAGATGAGGCGAGGCACCTGGGCTGTGCGGCTCTGAGGCCAGGAGCTGGTGCTTGCGAACCCGTGGGGTTTCTAGGCTTGGGACACCTACGCTCCTCTCTCCAGGGAGCAGCAATGCCAATCTTTGGGAAGCATCTGAGCAGTTGTCCAAATCACCTTGCACAGGGAAGGGAGCAAATCCAGGCTCCGTCTGGCTCCGGTGGCACTGCCAAGCCCCCTCTGTGACAGCACCATGAGGAAGGACTCAATCCTACATAAAACTTTCAAAGTGCAACTAAACCCCTTGCCCCACTCCATTTTGTAGACATGCACAAATCAATCAGCCAAAGAAACCACATAATGCACCAACTTGGGCTGCACATCTTTTCTCTCCTCCCCAGAAAGGCACAGAGCCAAAAAGCCGATGAACTCCATCATGGCCTTTGGGATGGGCTCAGATACGTTGAGTTTTGGAGGGGCAATTGGGACTGGAAGGGGAGATAGGACAGGGCAGGGCTCTGACGGGTGCAGGACCAGGCACACCACACAGGCTGGCTCTGGCACAGCCAGTAGCCGCACCTGGGCTATGGTAGCTGCTGCACGGTGCCCATTAAAAGACACTGCCTAATTCTTGGTCTACTTCTTTCATTTGAGACTGTTAGTCCTTTGTTCTCAGCTAACATTGTTTTAAATACTGTGTTTTGCAGGGGCTTTTTACAAAACTCCTTCAGTGACCTACTTTGAGTTTAAAATAACCTTATTAGTAACACAGTAATGATAGTTAGCCTTCCTACATACGATTTGTCTTCAAGGCATTGCTCCAATTTTAGGTAATCTTCACAGTGGTTGTGAGAGGCAGGTGCTCACTGCAGTATTTTGAGACAATTCTCTTAAAAATGGAGATGATGCAACAATTAGGCCTGTTTTCCACCTGATTTTTTTTGAAGTCTAATACTAAGCTCTGTTGGAAAAATGAGGTCATTAAAGGACAAGGAGGTAATGGCTGTCCAACATTTACCCAGAAAAAACTTCCACGTATGAGCAGCTAGAGTAAGCATAAAGCATCTGCTTAGTCTTTACTGACACCAAGACCACTCTCTGCATTTCAATCCATCAGTGGCTCTTTTAGGTAATTCGACATAATGAAGCATGTGAGAATAAGCTGAAAGCCCAGGAGAGTGTTTCCAAGATCCCACTGGCTAAAAAATATTTGAGAATGTGGCTAAGTCCTGAACAGGTGAAAAAATTGAGTGTTGTCCTTTGGCTACTTGTTCTTTCTGAGGTCCCTTGCTAAGTCCTAGACTAAACCACATACCTTGTTTATGGGACGTACTCGGATCCATCGCACATAAATCTTCCCTGGCCACCTCTGAGCTGAACACCAGGTCTTGCCAGCCAACATGCTCTTTTGGAAAGAAGTTAGAAAACATCCAGAGGAAAGCAACTGCTCTATTTTGCTGCTGTGCTGTCACTGCAGTTAGGTCTGAGTAATTCCCTGAGCAGCCAAAAATCCCTTTGCTGTTCAGTTTTTGGACAATGGTAAAGCATTTGATATGTTACCATAAGTTTTAGCCTAGAGACGTAATTGAATGTCAAGCCAAATGGGATTCTATATGTAATTAATGATTCATATGAACAGACATCGTATTGGCACATTTTAAACAGCCGTAGGACCTGAGCCGCACGGAGGAGTACTTGAACAGAAAGAAGAGAGAGTAAGAGCTCCCCTGAGCTTGGTGTTGGTTGATGGGGCTCTCCACTTTGAAGCAACAGGTCATCTATTAACCCAAAAGAGGTTTTTTTATGCCTCTATTGCAAAGAAAGAAATCTTAGTTTTGTGTATTTTCTGTATACCCTGCCTCAGGGTAGGCTGATCTTAGGAAAGATTTAAAACTGGGGGAGCTCATCTTTCCAGATTGAAGTTAAGGTATTGACATACTCCCACAGCAGTGAGCAGGCTTTCCTCCGTGCCTGTATTTCATTTGAATTCCCTAGAGGCGAAACTTAGATAAGAAATAATATGCTTTGTGATTCATTCCTGCTTGCATGTGGAGGAGGAAATACCAATGCGAAGGGCCCTGCACGGCACCACGTAGCTTCTCTCCGTGCCAGCGAGTACATGGGGCTCCTGGAAGCATCTACCTGAACCAGCTGCAACAGGAAGGCCAGATCGATCTTCCATTTGCTCAGCAGAGACTCTGTAATGACTCCTTACTGACAAAAAATCCTTATTGCATCTTTAAATGCTTCTCGGGGAGGTCGGCACATCACGGGAGCCACCGGTACTTGCTGCAAATGGAGAAGCATTTGGGATTTTCCTACTTTTTACTTGATCAATTCATATCCATTTTAATTGTTCTAATCTCGTCCTGGTTCTTTGCCACCAGCCACTGTGGGAGGTGGACCTCAGTATGACTCACACCACACTTAGGGGAAGGAAATCGATGGATGAAGAATTTCTCATTTTGGAAAGCCAGGAAGTTGTTCTCCATCTCATCCAAGTTTTCATCCAAATGAACATTTTTGGCTTGTCAAACTGAAAACAGAAGTCAGCTCAGGGCAAGTGAGTTAATTTACTTTCGCTAAAAAGAAATCCTTTTGAAAGATCTTTGCATGGAGAAGACTGAGGTGAAAAATTACATGGACTTGAAGAATGAAAGTTGTTTCAAAATAAAAATCAGGGTTGCACTTTGTTCAAACACAATACTGCAGCATTTACAAACCCATCTTTTCACTATTTTTGTTGGAAAAGCTTTTTGCTGCAGGTTTCAGTTTTGACTAATCAGTGGCAAAAAATCCCAAGATGATTTAGCTGGTCTTTGTCTCATTAAGTCTAACAAGAGATCGAATAAGTGGGCAAATCAGGAGGGGACATATGTGAGGGCGCCTTGCCCGGGCCTCTGGGAACTTGGCCCATGCACACTTCCAAACCTGACTGTTTCACTCCATGGCATTTGTCAGGAATTGAAAGATTATCTCAAAAGAAGGGAACCTGATGCTTTGCAATTCGGCTGCTTGAAGACATCGGTCACTGCAGGATTCCCACTCGTGTCCAAGGAGGGTAGCATTGCCCCTCGTGGGGGCACCAGATGTACCCCAGTCCTCGACATGGCAGAGCCCCCCCCAGACTGCCCTGTTCTTGGAGGTAGGACGCAGGCTGAGCAAGCCATAGGTGAGCACCCTGCTAATCTCTGGCCTGGTTTCTTCAGGCAGGTCCTCTGCTCTACCTTCAGAAAGGCTTACGGTGGATGCGTCACCGTGCTTAAAAACAGAATATGGCACCGTGCCTCACGCCGTATAAACCTGTTCGTCCTAAAACACAAAGAAATGCTTAAAAGTGTTTGCTGGAAGGTTTATTTCTCTGCTCACAGAGCTGAAGCAAATGCCATGGCACCGCATAACCCTTCTACTATTCTGTGCATTCAGGTTTTCCTCACTTCACTCTGCAAATAACTTAAACTGCAGGAGACCCAGTATTTTCAGTGTGCCATGGAGTATTGAGCGCATTGGAAGGCTGACCTCTGAGACTTCTGTAATATCAATAAATTGTCCCTCTTTGAAAGTCCTATTAGCACTGCATTCTCATCCTTGCAAAGTTGTTTGAGTGGTTTCTACATAATGAAAATTACAGCACCCCATAGGGCTTAATGAAAACACCTGACGCCTGCATGGAACTGCTGGTTTTTTGTAGCCAAACATCTCAAAGTATATTTGCAAAGATGGGTTAACACCGTGATTTTCCTTGACAGAAAAATCGTCAGGGAGTGAAGGCAAGATGTGTGAAGCCAGGCTCTCCTCTCAGCTCAGTAAAAAGCAGCAATTGTTGGGTTGGAGAGCTAGGGTACAGCCATGCGCCTTGAGGCATTCACACACACACCAGCTTATATCAAAAGGAGTCAGGAACTGTCTGTCCCACCACCTCTCTGGGTGGCACCTGGGAACCTTTGGGAAATGTACCCAAGGGCTGTCTGGAGGACAGTCTTGGTTTCAGGACAAGAAACCTACTCACGCTTGCAGGAATGGAACCAAATCCTTGCTGCGTGGGAGAGCTGGGGCCTTCCTGCTCCCAAAACCAGAGTTTGCAGGACCAAAAAGACAAAGCAGAGTTGCCATCCCCTCAGAGCATGACACGGACGTGCGGGGAAGGTGTGTGTACCTTTCTGGTGCTTGGCAAGAGTTAAGCGTGTCCGAGGTCCGTGTCAAACCTCCCTCCCCTTGCACAGTAAAAGCCAAGCACCTGATGCTCTGACTCTCCAGGTCCAGAAAGAAGGAGAAGGAGGGAGGGAGGTGCCCATCACCTCTGCACCCTGCTGCTGGCAGCATCGCCCAGGGACCTGCTGTCTGAGGACACCAAAAGCTGCAGAGCCGCCTTCAGCCTGCTCGAGGCAGAAATCCCGGAGAGCCTCTATGGGAGAGAGATCACTTTGAGACAGGCACAGAGGAAACAACATTAATTTAAACAGAAAATGAAATTAAACAGAAAATTTGAAATGAGGGAGATTGTTGGCTGTCTCACCAGGA
Source organism: Buteo buteo (assembly GCF_964188355.1). NCBI lineage: Eukaryota > Metazoa > Chordata > Aves > Accipitriformes > Accipitridae > Buteo > Buteo buteo. The sequence continues at coordinate 8,850,940 of NC_134191.1, forward strand.
AATTACTGTCCCTTAATGTAGTTAAGCAGCCAGGCCCCAGGGCAGCTGGGCAGATTGCCCTAGACGCCCGGAGCACAAGGAGGGTTGTCAAGGGGGATGCTCAGGATGAGTCCAAGCACTGGAAGGGGCAACATAAGCAGGCACAGCTGGACAGTGAACTGTTGAATGCTGGATGCAGTCAGGGTTGTCTCTGAGCCTCGAGGACAGGCTTCAGATACATCTAAAATCGGGATGGCTTCCCCTCTGCAAACATGTCTCGGCCGTGCACATCCTCACCTTCTCTGCAACCAGCTCCCCTCCCTGGTGCTTGCTCAGCCTGGCACTTTCAGGGTGATTAAAGCGTGCACTTTCTCCTGTGCCATCTCTCCAGGGAAGGGGCTGCAGAATGAGCTTTTTTCAACCCAAGGAGCTGGCACAAGGCAGCACTTTGCGCTAGCGCTTTGCCACGTTCATCCTCCTTCATCTCCCCGTGGGCAGCAAGTATCACCTAACCCGAACCTCGTGCCGACCCTCTCTGCAGGTGAGGGTGCCTCCAGCTCTTCAGCTCTCCAGCAGTTTGAGCTTTGAAATCATGCAATAGAGTACGGCTGCTGAAAGAAAGGGGCTTTCCTCACTCTCTCCTTGGAAGGCTGAAAATGCTGAAGGCAATGGAGAGAGGGCATGAAGAGGTCCCTGAGTGGAAATAATTATAAAGAGAAATAAATGGGTATAAAAAAAGAGCTAGCTTTGTTCACCCAAACTTGCAGCACAGCCCAAGCTGAGAAAATCTCCAAGGACACAGTGGATTAGTGATAACCCTCAGGAACATGGAATAAAGTGTATAATTGAAAACAGTGTCATCTTCATCACAGTTAGAGAACAGAGCAGAGTTAACTCAGCTGGTAAAAATGTCAGCTAAAATATCTCCTCCTTTTCATCTGTAGGTCGATGTTTAATGCATATTTCCTATTAGCAACCACAGGTAAATTGGAAAAGGTCTTCTGGCAGGTTCCAAGCTTTCTGTAATGCTTGAACATATTTCACCGGTTTATAGCTATGTTCATATTTATGCTAATACTCCCTCTTAAATACCATTTAAACACAAATTCCTGAAGCTGAAATCAATTAGATATTTCTGTAGATAAGTGCTGAAGATCTGAGAACTTACATAGCACATATTGTAGTATGAGAAATAGCAGTAACCTAATAGTACTAACTGCTTAGTAAACATAATGGAAATGAGCAGAGAGCATTGAATACTTAATACAGCACCTCTGGAAGTGTTAAAGACTGCCTTAAAACTGTGGGTAAGGAGGTGAGGACTTGGCAGCTTCTTTTAAATGACATAAAGCATAACATGTTAAATTACGCATTTCAAGGTCCAGAGAAGTCAGTGAAAGCATCTTCAAAAGAAAGACTTAAGTGTCAAGATTCCCTGTTTGCTGCCTTCTCCCTGTACACAGGCAAAATATATCTTCATCCCAGCCTTATGTTTGGTGGAAATTTGGATTTATCATACCTTTTGCTGAGTTCATGTTGGAAGGCAATTAGTGAAAGAGCTTGAGCAGAGGCCATCAATATTGCTCTGCTTGATTAAAAAACCCATCTGGAGCTGGCAGTGAACTAGCCTGCGATTGGCAGGGGTTATTTAGTGCATCACTGTTCCTCTGCAAAACTCTGCATTTCCTCCATTATCACAGGGTGAGATCCCTGCAGGCAGAAACTTGGGAGATGGTTTAAAAAGTGAATATGAAACGGTGTGAGACCATGACACTTGTCGAAGAGATCAGCGCTAGAGGCTGCTGGCTCCCTGGATTTTGGTACAACAGATCCAACTAAAGGGCTTCAGCATCCACTGGGGTTTAGCTCATTGTTTACTCCTTTATCTGCTCATCATGATAATCAAAGGTGAAGTACCTGTGTCTCTTGTGTCGTAACCCCAGTAGTCTAAGGATGTAAAAAGGACAAGACCTGTAGGGAGAGGTACCATCTTGGTTTACATCATCTCTAACAGCTGGAAGAAGAGGCAACACAAGCTCTTTTTCAGTTCTGAAATCTTACTGATGCAGGGCTGTGTGGGCTGAGCACTGCAAAGAGAACAAAGAAAGGTAGAAACAAAACCTGCCTTAAATGAGCCTTTATTCCCACGTTGTTCCTTTCCTGGGTCCAGTTTGTCTTTGGAGGTAAATCTTCAGCTCAGAAGAAGCGGTTGCAGATCTGAAAGCATGCCTGCTTGTTCCAGCTGGACCAGCTGTTCCAGTAAAGGTATTGCCTCTCCTTACTGTCTTTTTCCTCATCACAGTTTTGTGTGTATGGAGAAATCAGTGTAAAAGCTCTTGCCCCATTCCTCTCAATGGGAATTTCATACCTGGTGAAAGGGAAGTTGAGGCACACAGGAATCCCCGGCTTGTGGCAAGAGAACAGAGGTGCAGGCTGGCCAGGAGTTTTGCCCAAAGTTATTCACTGGGCCTAGGGCAAAGATGGGAATTGAATGTATTTTCCCAGAGTCTGCCATTAGGATTTACGCATGCCATCCTCACATGGATCGTAGCTCTCGCTAGTAATTTGGCATGTTGCATGTTCATTCCCTCTGGTCCCTCTTGTTCCTGTTGTAGCTGTGGGAGAAAAGCCACAAACTTCCCTGGCTGCAATTTGTAACACCAGTTTATTAGCATGTCACGAGACTGGGGGATCTCTTGAGCTCTATGTTTCCCAGCCAAAGCAGGTAGTGTAGGGTGGAGGTGGTCAGCATTTTAAAAGGTTAGACAACAGCAAAACATCTATTTCCCCTGGCAGGGGGGTATTAGTGACTGAGTAGGTCTATGGTTGAGGAGGAGAAGGAGAAAAAGGGGAAAATAAGGTGAAAAAAAGAAGTTAGTGGATACAGTCTCATCCGTACTTGTTTTAGATGTTTCCCATTTTCATTCAAAACAATGGATTCCAAAGAAAGCTACTCCCAGGAGTGGAGCCCTTCAAAGCTGAAATGCATTATCTTGGGTGAATCATTGAGTCATTAACAAAGGAAACCAGCTTGATTGCTTATTTTTAAATCTGCTTTTCTCAGACTCCTCTGGAAGTGGAATTTCACAGCTCCTGCAGCCCAGCCTTTGCTGGCTGCCTGCAGCCACCTGCCTAGCAGAGCTGGGGGAGCAGCACCTCGATCACCTTCCTGTGCTCAGATGCTCAGAAAGGGCTGCAGTACCATTCACAGCAATATATGGGCTATTTTTCACCAGTGCTAGGGCATTATTAAGTCCTTTCCAGCTCGAGGCTGGTACATTTCCTTTCAAGGTTCAGAACGTGGAAAAACTCTCCTTCAATCATTGCTGGGACAAAATCCTTGGATTTGTTCAAATACTTGGACACAGATTTAGCTCTGGCATGACAGGGCATGGCTACTGTTCAAGTCATTCAGTTTGGATGCAGGACGCTGTCAGTCCTAGGGACTTCAGGCTCAGCTCTGCTGCTTTGGCCATTGGGGTGGGAGTGCAAGGACAGATGTGTCTCCTGTGCGTTATTAGTTGCCACGGTACTTCCCTGTATTATTACCTGTATATTAATGTGATTTTTAATGGGCAGTATTTTAATATGTATAATACTTCACTGTAGAGTTTAGACTGTCCTGTAAACCTGTCCAAGACTGCAAGAGCTGAAACTGCGTGCTGCAAATTAAAAGGAGACTATTTTTTTCCCAGGGCATCTCTAACTGACCATGAGCCAGTTCCTACCCATTTTCAATGTCCCTTGGCTGTTTTAAGCTCAAATATCTTAATAAAGGCTTAGGATTTCAGGGAATTCTTGTGTGGAGCAGAAGTGAGGGTCCTTGAGGTGTCCTGGCACAGGCGCTTGTCCCCATGCCCAGTGCCAGGAGGGTTTCTTTCTCCAGCTATTGCTTGTTTGTCAGGGTGATGGACGTGGTGTTGCACCGTTACAAGAATGTTCTTTTCAAATGCAGGATTTTAGGTTTTTTTCATCTCTTTGTCTGTAGCACATGGAGCCATAAAGGGTCACACTGCAGCTTGGAGCTTGTGCCCAGAGGAAGAGTATCACTGTCATCCTTCTGTTATCACCCTTCTCCTTCGTGTTTGTTTTCACTAAATGCTGATAAAGAGAAGAGAATCCCAGTGCCACAGAACAACTGACTTTACAGAGCACCTTGGTCTTGTAAAGAAGCAGCAGAAGCAGATGTATAGCCTGATATGCAGTGACTACACCTCTGTGTTCCTGCATTTCTGTGCTGGTTTGGATCGGAGTTTTGCCTGTGTTGGGAGAGGAGTTAAATGTTTCCACCTTGTGAACCTCGCAGAGGTGGGATGGCTCCGCCAGACATGCCGGCGTGGAAATCAAAGCCCAATACCATGAGACCGTCTCTCGAGGAAGGGAGTGGAGCAGATGCACTGCGAGGGCCATTTAATAATAGATCTGAGACGACAGTGCAGGATGTCATGTGGAGGGATCTTCTGCGCTGAAGAATGATGGAAAGAGAACTGGCTAAGCCTTTTCCCCACCATCTGTTATTAAAGCATCTCAGTTTTGCCAAGATCCTTCAGTCATCTGCAGAAGCCTCCCCACAATGCTGCTTTTCTCTTCTTGAGGATGCCGAGGATCCTGCAGGGCTTAAAATCTGTCTGGACCCTTCAGCTTTTGCTCAAGATCATTCAAAAAATGTTATAATAGGAGCTTTGTACCAAGCCAGGGTGTTGGTCCTGCTGCCTGAGGACACTGAAACACAACAAGTCTTTTGTTATAGGTGAGGGCACTCAGATATTGAGGGAATGCAAAATAAGATTAAAAAAAAAAAAGATTTGAGTTAACATTTTAACTCAAAAATAAATATTCGTTCTTCACCTTTAATCAATTTTTAAAGGAATAAAAGGATCCTCAAGCCATTGGGTTCTGTACATCACATGTCGGTTTCTGAAATCAGGTGTCAAATCATTTCCCTGGGTCAGATGTCACCTTGCCTGGCAATGCTATGGTGAAATAAACCAGCTGAAGGAAGGATATTACTGTTAGACAATACTCTTGTAATTTTTACCCCTAGATAGAAAGAAGTCTGTTATTATTCTTTACCTTTGTGGTTCAGGCCAAGTTCATCCCAGGTAGGAAGACCATTACAGACAGACCTATTAAAAATTATTTTCAGATGAAGATTAGCACTTTAAGACACAGGTAATCAGTATGTTAGAGTTTGGGAGAATTAGGGACCATACTGTTAATAGAAATGGAATTCTTCCTTCAGACTACCAGAAAGGGAGTACCTGGGTAATTTCTCCCCCAAATTTCCTATGCTCTCATCAGCTCCCACTTCCAGTTTTCTTTAGTTTTCATCGACTCTCTTCATGCTTTTCATTAGCAGCAGGTGACCCTGTTTCCACCCTTCAAAGACCCCATCAGGGTTTGTTAACAGTCACTGAGGCACAAACATGCAGAAATGCAGTACAAGGGAACTGCATCACGAAACCTCTCCGGATCAGACTCTCACCAGTAGTTTCAGTGGAGTGATGCCACCTCCCACCAGACAAGAATATGACCCTGCGTAACTTTTTCTTCTCATAAGAAAATACATCTAAATAACACCGTAATACCTTAAGGCTGAACAGCAGAATATGCAAAAAAGTGGAAATTACTGAAACCCAGCTGGACTGGGTGCCAGGCTGGTGTTACAGAGCTGGCAATGGAAACAGCTTTGTTGAGTATACTTACGATCAAAATCAACTGAAAGGCATTGGTCACACTGGATTTTAATTAGTCTAATGGCCATGCCTAAAATGCAGTCAGATTTATCAATTAGAAATCCCTTTAGCTGTACTTATTTTGTGAAGCACTAATGCTAGCAGATCATTCCAAAACAAACAAGACATTACTCATACAGTATATGTCATTAAATATAGAAATTGTTTCAGGTCTTAACTACACAGAAATTAGCAAGATAATTTCAGAAGTATTATTTGACCAATTTATTTTTATTAAAATGTTTTTTTAAAGATCAACAAGCTGCTTACGCCATATTGCACTTGCAGCAGTGAGGGCATTGCTTTGAAAGCCCCTGGGATCATTTCTAGGACTATTTGCAGGGAGAGTGGACCTGCCTTTTCCTCTTAGGAGTCATTGACTTTCTCTCATTTTCTTTGTTTACTTATTTTATCAGGCACAGTTCCTCCTTCTACTTCTACTGATGTTTATTATTTTCAAATCAATGCGGTAGCTATCCATACTGGTAACAAAATCTTTTCTTCCTTAATGCAATAAGGCTTTTCTCTACCATCCTACCTTTTCGCTTGTGTTATATGTCAGTCGTGTAGTCAGGGAGCTGTGATAAAGAGTACCATAAAATAATGAAGAGTGTGGACCAGATTCAATTCAGGGTGAAGGTCCCCAAAGGCTGCCTTAAGACTAGAGGCTGGTGCTGGGTGTTGGCAAGATGCTCTGCATTTGAAGACTTCATCTAGCACATCTTCAGCAGCTGAACCTGCACATGTGGCAATCACAGGGGACACTGGTCAGGTTTTCAGCTCTGAAGAAAATCCTGAGGTTTGTTTTCATGCTAAATGGAAAAAAAAAAAAACCAAACTAGAATTTTCCTGTAAACATGGTTTTTGTTTTTATTTGGTTTGGGAACATGGGAGCATTTCCTTTCACTAATACTGGATCATGTAGTTCTGATACAGCACTAACTTTTGTTTCAATAACATGGAAACAGCTATAGTCTAGTACTTACCCTATTATTACAGCTAATATTCTACTATATCAAAGTCCAGGTGAAACAGCTTCGAGCTATTATGAAACAAAGTATTTTGACACAATAGAGAAATGAGTAAGTCAAAATGATTCACTTCAGATTTCAAAAACTTCATCCAAAGCAACTCTTTAAAAGAGCACTTCTAAGGCAGAAACCTGTTACTTTGGAAATGCATTTGCTTGTTATTTATTAGCATAAAATCACAGCCTTCTTTTGCAAGTACAGCCTAGAGGAAGGGAGCCACATTTCCCAAACTCTTTCTTCTCCTACATCTGCCATAGAGAAAACCAGTCCTGAGCTGAGGAAGTCAATAAATCGTGGTTTGGTGATTCAATAGCTGTAGCTCTTGCGCTGTGATGGGGCTGCTGGCCCGAGGGACCGGGCAAACGCCGCACGGTCGGGTGTGCTTTCAGACTACAGGACACCATCCGGCACTGTTTCCAGAAGTCAGCTGTGTAACGGAGGTGAGACGGCTTGGAAAATAATAATGAGGTTTAATCTAATTGAAAAGATTTTCTTTACCTTTGGAAAGGTTCAGGTCCCAACTCAGCCGATGACCTTCAAGATCTATGGTGGAAAGTCCAACAGCACTGATGATCATTACATAAATTATCCTCCCTGAATGCAGAATAATCACCGCAGTTAATACAGTTCACTAGCTAAATTTACTTTATTGTATTTCACACAGCCCTATTTACACTTTAAGACCCAATTTGTTCCTGTCTATTAGAATACATATTGATTTTTTCAGTTTTAGCATACTGCAGAGCCTCTTGCGGGAGTATTTACATTTGAGAGCAAGCCCAGCTGCCCTAGAAGATATTCTGTATGGCTGGACCTGAAGGACTGAATTTTATAATAGTTAATAAAAGCCAGAACAACATGAAAAATGGCATGTAAAGAGCCAGCAGCCAGTCTATGCACTGACGGTTCATTTCCTAAGCATTTGTGTAAGGGAGTCATTAAACACTTCAATATTCCAGAGAAGGATATAGGGTGATTTCCTGGCTTTGAACCCCCAAAAGTGATGCAGCGGCGTGAACACGGGTGCATTAAAAGACAGTGATTTTCAAGCTGTAATTTTGGGCAGTGCTTTCATATACTGTACTTGTTTACTGTCATTAATTATTAACATTGCCTTGAAACAGGAGATTTTGGAACTGAAACATACTGAAAAATTCAAGGTTTTTAACACCAACATCAGTTCAAAGCGGAAGAAATTTTTTAGAAATGAGTAAATAAACTTAGCCCAAATCTTATCCAAATTCTTAAAGCCAAGACGCCATGTTCTCCAACAGACAGCACGTAATTTACTTCTATCCTCATTTTGTTCCCAGTCGACTTGATTAAATGTTTGGAAATACCATTATGATCGTTAAGGAGGAGCATCCACGTATGGCAGATTCTTTCCGTGTAATAAAGATCAGGAAGCAAAAAACACTGAGATACTTTCCCGGCCTATAGAGAGTTTTTGATTGCAAGTGAAACAGGGAAACCATTGCCATGCTTCCTTCTGGGTTCTGCTAGCATTTTAGCATTTTGCATGCAGCAAAATTTATTTATTGGATAATGATCTTACTCATTTAAATAACTATTAAAATCTCTGCACAAGGTGCATTTCAGAGGGAAAAAAACCTATGCATGTGAAACTTCCACCTGAAAAGAACTGGGGGGCAAATAAATAGGGGGAAATATGGCATTTTGTCTATTTTAAAAATACAAAGTTTTTGGAAATGTAAAGCATTTTGTCTCAACAGTTTCAAACTGCTACCGGACTCTTCATCTGAAAGAGTAGGGTTTTCTTCTTTTAAAATCTGACCTGAATTTTTAATGAAAGGAAATCATTAAATTGTTTACAGTGAATCAGAGCTTTTCATTCCAAGACAAACAAAAAGTTTCAGGTGTACTCAGACAATTTTTTTTCTTTGATTGTTTCATCTAATGGTTATTATTCTCATTTTGGTTAAACCTGAGTTACTTTGCCCTTGGGACAAAGAATGCATTAGTCTCCCATTTCCACCTGCAGGGTTTCAGAGAGGGCACATGGCAATTGCACTTACTCTATGAGGGAAAAGATAAGATGCAACGATGATTTAAAATTAGAGATCTGCCTGGGAATAACGGAGACAACAGACTACATTACAGCAGGCATTACTACTCCCTCCACTATTCTCATATTAGCTGTTTAATCCTGTGACTATTAGTGGCTGTGCAATGACACCTTTTTAAAAATCTTTAATTTTAAGCAACCCAGGTTTCTCGAGGTGCCCCTTCCTTGGCAGTCCTTCAGTCTGGGTCCTGGTGTCCAGCCAGCCCCGCGCCATGGGTGCTCACTAAGTCACGTTGTGTAGAAGTCATCATGCACCACGCAAAGGTCGAAATAATAGGTGAAATACAGCTATTGGGATATATGTAACTGATTGGCATTTACCTATCAGCATAGGGCACCAAATTCTTCTTTAGAATATAGTAACAGCCTCACTTGACTGTACTAGAAGAGATTTTTGCATACTTAAGGGCGGTATTCGGCAATACATTACAGTTTCTATGGAAATACATGGTTTTATTTGCTTGGTATCTAAAGTATAATGGCAGACATTGCAACATCCATACCAGAGGCTTGGTACTATATACAGCACTGCGACTGTGTAATCCCATGCCCCGTGGAAAGCTTTGTTGTGTGATATAAGGGCTCACTGGTGTTCACCATTTAATTTGACTCGAGGGAAGCATAGAAGACTAATGAGCTCCTGGACAGCTAAATGCTTACAGTTGCTATTACACAGCTATTCCTTTCCCTAAAACATAAAGATTTACATTGGTATATAAATTCCACTCAAAATTGGCATGCAATATTGCTAATAAAACATGATGATCCTTGCCACAAGTTATCTACTACTTTAACATAAGATGAGATATGGAAAAAGAGAAAAAAAAAAAGAGGAAGAAAGATGACCAGAAAGAAAAGAAGAGACAATGATGTTTTATCTGATAAATGAATTTCATGGTCAAGTAATCCACGGATATCACACACAGAAAAAACCTCATTGTTGTGTGCAACTCAAATCTCTGTATAGACTGATATTGGCAATGACCAAGGCAAAATTCCTATTGAAATCCGCAACACTAATATGGATTTTAAATAATCCTGTTGCAATGCGCAGAAGATGGCAATTCATTTCCAGAATCAGCAAAGCAACTCAGCTTTCTAGAGTGCATAAAAATGTCTGTGTGGGGACAACCCACAGAAGCTGCTTTGCTAAATGAAAATGGAATTGAAAAAAAGAAATATTCTGAAGGATCCTGGCTGTAAAAATAAATCCCATGTAGGAAGCTACACTGACAGAAAAAACAAAATTGTCACAGATGACTCTTCCGCATTATCAACACTAAAAACCACTTGAAAAAAAGGAAACCTCAGCTCAGCTCCCAACTCTTCTCTGGAAATAGCAGCAACAGTAAATTTTAATCTCAGCGCTGATTGCATGGGAGAAAGCAAAAATAAGAACCCTTCCCAAAGCTGTTACAAAGCTTGGAAAAGCAACAAGGTTTCGTCATCAGTTCTAGACTTTCTTCCTCTAGCAGCGTGCAGGTCAGACCCTGAGGGCTGTTGCTTCTGCTGAACTGCCTATTCCTAGGGATAAATCAAGAAATAACGGTGACAATAACCACTGTGATGTGCCCCAAGCAGGACTGAACCCTGAATCTCCCACTGGAGCTGGAAAAGTGAACTTGACATTGAAAAATTGGCCAGTTTTCATTCATAGACATTGCCAGCAAAATTATTAGGTGACTTTGATCCTCAAAAATAGCACTCCATATTTTTTTATTGTTTTTTGGGGGGGATTGATCATTTTGCACAAATTCCCTGATGCTGCCAGCAGACTCATTACCTTGTTCAAAACACCATTGGTTGTAGGGTGGCAGGTTGTCCAGGGGCTTGCCATGGCCTCCTTCCCAAAGAAGGCAGTTTCACAAATATGCCAAATATTTTTAGGGTTTCCCTTGCTATTACCCATCCGTTACATCACACCACAGTGTGTTACAATCCCAAGCAGGAGTGGCCCATGCATCCCCTTCTCTCCCACCCATGCAAAGCAGCCCCCTGCGGCACTGCCTAAAATACAGCAACATGCTGTAAAAATCATTCTGAATACCAAGTAACTCTGAGAAAAAGCCCTTCCCAGACCATTCCAGATGAGAAAAAAAAAAAAAAAGAGGCAAAAACGAGGAGGAGGGGTTTGGATAACCTCAGAAGGGCTGGTGCTGGCTTTCTCACGCCCATCACTGCGTTGGAGGGCATTCCCATTCCAGTCTTGATCCTGCAAATTTCTGCTGCAGTTCTGGGGATGAGCTACTCACATGATTGAGAACTTGTGAAAGAATTAAAAATAAACCCCTGCATACGTGTGCTGACAACACTTAAAATATGTCCCCAGGGCTTTATCTGGAGAAAGTCTGAACAAGCCATCATGTGGTGAGAAGGTAATGACTGCTCTGGTCTTCATTGCTGCTTCCTTAGGCTGTGTACCAGCCATGTCCAGAATACAGCAACATGCATCAGGACTCAATACAACAAAGCTTCTGAGAGCATTTCACTCTAACTAGACACTTAAATCTTATATTAGTATCAGTGGGACATAGGCAGCTGCTTAAACACTTTATTGAACAGGAATAGACTTAAGCAGGCACTTACATGCTTTGCTCCATCAAGACATAAACTAGCTCTGAAGAAAATCAATGAATTTTCCCTTTCTATATGTACATGCATAAAACATGCACCCGAGCTGAACACTAAATCAGAACGTACTTTGTCCCCTAGTCTAAGTAAATTCTTGTTTGCTCCAGACTCAGCTCCTGCCAGATATTTTTCATTTCGGCTCTACTAACAGGCACGGCAGGCTCAGCTCCGGCATTTTTAACAAAATTATTTTGATGGGCACAATGGAGCACATTCTGCATGAGGCACATAGAGAAATAGGTATGCAGGGCCCATTAACAATGACAATACCAGTTTGCCATAGCGAGTCTACTAGAATAACACAGGTGGAGAAACTAGAATCATTAATCTGTCTCTAGATCCAGACTTCTACCAGTCTGAAAAGGAAGGTCTACGAATTACGAAACTTTCAGAGGTGCACCTAGCTAGCTAGTAACAATAAATTAGCTCTCCCTCTATCTGTTTTTCAGCCCAGTTGTCTGGTGGGTATACACAGAGGCACCTACTAGCTTTGCTGCGGCTGAGGCTTTGTCAGCATTACCATTATTAAATCCTGTTTTCAGGGTTTTATAACTTGCCTGTGAAAATTTACTCCAGGCTCAGAGTTGACATTTAAAGTGTCAGCTAAGAAGAGATTAATTCTTGAAGTGTATTTTTGAATGTGTATGGGTGCATTTTTTTTTTAAAGTTGCATGAAAATAAATGGAATTGGAAATTGGAGGTTGGGATGTTTTTCCTAGTAATAAATATTTTCAGCCCCCCAGGGAACCTTCTAGTTTTGTTTTTTATATAAGGCATAAGACTTTGTTCTTACTCCTCAAGGGCTTGACCAAAACCAGCTCATTCACTTCAGATGAGCCATTCTTGGGGGAGTAGAAACTGGCCTGACATGGCAGATTTCAAGAGGGAATCACTCCACGTGCACTGTCAGCTCAATATTCTTACCCAGGAAAGCCTGTGCAGAAGATGCTCCATGCAACTAGCAAGGATCGGATGGCTCCAGTACACACTGCCCAACTTTCTCCATGGTAGGAGCGGGACAGGAGCTCCACGGGCAGCAAACTGGAGGTAAAAGCCACCCGGGAGGTTTGTGTCGGGCATCTGTGCTCTCACAAGGACAGAGGAGCAAAGAGCACCTATGTGCAAACCACTCTCCTTGCACTGGCGGTGTGGGCAGCCTCCGTCCCTAACCTGAGACTTAACCCAGTTAAGCATGCATGTGAATACTTCTTACCATGGGTCTCAGGTCCCTGCACTTTCACTGTCCCAAAAGTATAAAATCAAGGATCTCAAATACAAATACTTATGAGGCACCAGCACTTAACATTTCTGATGTATGCAGGAAGGTGCTTTATGCATCCAGGTGATCCTACATGCTCTAAGAGGAGCATTCCCTTTGCCTGTACGTCACTAATAAAGCCTTGGTGGTCAGTCACCGCTCCTGCTCCCACAGGTGGTTTATACGCTGGTGCCTCCTTCAAGGAGAAGGTTCCTCTGCAAACAGTGCAGCTTCACAAGACCCTGATGCCGATGCAGCACCTTGGTGAGACGCTGTGACACTGCTCCTGGTGACTGCAGCAAGACCAAGGTTTCATCCCTCCCTTGTTCACTGATACACCCTCTGTCTTACACTGTCCTTGTGATGCAGCCTGGACTCTTGTGACATGCTTTCTGGGTATATATCTGCTTTCCAACATTACCTTCCTGTCCCAAATTCTATAGTGGTTTTCCTTGATGTGAATTTAAATCCACCTTGTAGCTGCTCTTTATAAGAAGCCCCCTTGCCTCCCAGACTAGTGTACTCATTTTGTGTCTTATGTTTGCTCAGGAATGAACTAATTTAGCCAAGGCCAATCTAGATGACAAATTAAGTTTTTCTCTAGTGGGCATTTAAACTTTTAAAAAAGCGGAATGATTGTAAAGACAGTTTAGAGCCAAGCGTCTGGCAGGCATTGCATTTGTCACTAGGGAGACAAGGGCCATCAATCTAACTAAATTGCTGTGTCTATATGAAATACTTGGCAATAATCAGGCGGTGGAAAAAACCAGAAAACAAGCACAAATTGTAGGCTTTGCACCCTCAGCCTTGCAGGAGCGAAAATGAGAAATTTCTTGTTGCACCTTTCCCCCTGCCATGTTGGGCTGTGCACCCCTGGTACCGTCTGACATTTGCCACCCACCCCGGCAGCAGCGCCAGCCTGCACGGGGGCAAGGAGCATCGCTCCCGACCTGCCCGCTGCAAGAGAGCTGGGAGGGACCTTCCCAGAGCCCCCCAGGGATGGCATTGCTTGATAGCAGCTCAACAGCCACAAAGGCCAGAAGTCCACTTGCAAAACTGTCACAAAACCCCCCAGAAAAAGTCGGTCCCGCTCCAGAGAGCTTCCTGCCCTAACAGACGAGGGAGACGAAGGTGAGGTGGGAGGCAGGGTTGAGGAGCTGATCCAGGTTTCCTGAGCTGCAGCCACAAATAACTCCCCAACCGCATGTCTTAGAGGTCCAAGGAAATCAGCAGCTCTCTGCCTCCCTCTTCCAAGTGACCTTTCTTCATAAAACATGCTGGACCAAACTGCCAGCTGTTTGCAGCCAAAATGAGATCAGTGATGCTCCCCTGCTGCCTGCCTCTGGCAGATGCTCAGGAAAACTTGCCCGTGATGGTGAGCGTGGCGTGCTCACCTCAGTGCACCAGAACTGGTGCGCACAAGTCGTCCGATGATTATGAGGGTTAGGTGTTTCAATCCCTCTGCCTGATAACAAAAACATCCCTCTTCCACAAACAGCGCTATCAGTAGCCTGATTAAATCCCAAATGATTTACATTTGCCCAATACCTCCCTCTGCTGTGATGGACTTTGTGAGTGGACCAGCTCATGGCAGATATTTTTTGCAAAATGCCCCTGTGCCAGGGAACGTGCACCCAGGGCACCCGGGCAGCCTTCAGCCAAAATGGCCATGCCAGAGACAGTCAGATACTTTGGCAAAGCCTGTTTGTAACAAGGTTTTCATACGTACCTTTCAGTAATCCAGTGCTCGATTACTTTGCAAGAGCAATGTACTCACTCTGTTCATATTTACTGGTCAGCCTGCTCCCAACGGGGCAGGTCAGAGCAGCCCCATCTCTGATGCAGAGTGGTTGCAGAGTCCTGTGGGAGTCTGCTATGCTGAGTCGCCCTCCAAATTAGGTTTTATTGATGGCTCGTGGAGTATGGTTCCTGACTGCTTTGCCTCCTATTCCCTTGCCTTGCTGAATATTGGAATGCAATTTCATTTCAGGCAAGCTTGCTCAGCTTCTACACATTTGCTTTCTCTTTTCTCCTTGTCCCAAGTACTCAGGGTGATTACATTAGGGTTACTTTGAGCATTACTCAGAGAAATCCAGCCTTTGTCCAGCCTTTTGCTTCTGCTATATGTCCCATCCCTATCCTCTCCCTCAAACTGCCAATCTGATTTGTAAGTGATATCAATAGTTTCCTTATACCATTTTTGTCTTACTTTGTAAATCATATTCCCTTTGTGGCACACTGTCAAACGCTTCCCTGAAATCATGATAGATGATGTCCTCTATTACATACTTATCTAGCAATGCCCCGATGTACTCAGAGAATTCAAACACATTTGTCAAGACAGAAGCCTTCCCGCATGAATGCAGCAGTCACTCAGAAAGTCCTAGTGATATCTGCTCCAAGCTTGGAGGGCATCAATTCCGCTGCAGGTTTGCTCTGGTTTTGGTGTCTGTTATGGATCACTTCATGGGGCTCCATTTTTCAGATGGTGAGAAAACAAACCAGGAGACGTACTTGGAGGGCCAGAATTCTTTAAAAAGAAAATAAGGACAAACCCTCAGGTGCCAAATGCTGCTTTTCCTATTGTCAGCAGAGACAAATTACCATTCATGTCACCCAAACTGTCCTTTTCATCTGGAAGACTTGTATGTGAACATCTCACCAGCACTAGTGCAATGTGTTCCCTAGAAAGTGTGCAACACCTGCAACCAGGAAATGTCAGCAATTCGGTGTGGAAAGGCACATCTTTGGGTGGATGTGGCCCTTGCCGTGCTCTGGGCTGGACCTCAGCCCCCCCAGGAGATCCTGATTCCAAGGAGCTCCACGGGAGACCAGCAGGGAAGTGGTTAAGAAAAAGCATCTCCAAGATGACAAACAGCAGAGCTGGAAAACCTCAAAAGTCCTGCAATATGTAGGCTGGCATACGCTGGCTTCTCATATGGTTGGTTAGGTTAGACTGTGAGTGATGATGCATTCACATGTAGAATTCACTGTAGATGTTAGGAGTGCCATCTGTACCCTCATGGGACAACTGTCCCTTGTCAGACCCTGTCCCACATGTACTTCCTAAAACTACCCATGTCACTTACGTAGTTGTTGCTCCTTGGAAATACTTACCCTAACTGTTCTGGAAATTTGAGCAGAAATTTAGTCTTGCAGTGTTTTTCTGCTCCTTTTCCCTCTTAAAGGAAGGAGAATTGACCCACTTGCATATACTACAATTTGGATCCAGTATATTGCAAATCCTGAAGTATTATAAAAAATAACTTCTCGTGCCCAGTTTCCTGTCTGCCAGGCCCACTTTCATTTCATCAGCAGGTTGGTTTAGCTGATTAGGTAGAACTGAGGTCGAAGAAAAATCAAAGCCGCATATTCAATGTAGCTTCCTTAGAGACCTCCACTGACACTTAGCAGGAGAAAGGATTGCACCTATTCCTCCAGGGAGGGCAATTGCAGCCACCTCCCTCCCAGCTGTGGGAGGAGGGTGCAGCAGAGATGTCTTGACTCGGAGATGTGTCCTCCAGGACGGCTTTTGGTGGCAAATGGTCTCCACAGCACCTCTCAGTGCAGGCTGTGCCTGCAGACAGACTGAGCTCCTGCATATTCCTGGAGGACAAAGTCGGAGGGATTGGTATTTCACCTGTCTGATGAGTCCTGTCGCCTACTGCAAGCACAAGGCAGAAGAGACATCTGCTAGCGCAGACCACACCAACTGCCTGTCACAGCCCGCATTATTTTTATTTGAAACAAATACATACATACCAGGGCTTCCTACCCTGCTGGAAAAGGTGTTCTGCCCACATTCGTGGTGCTTACAGAAACTTCCCAAAGAAGCTCTTAGCATGCAGCTCAGTGTGCCTGAAAGGGTATCAGACAGATGGATCAGGTATAAGTGGGATGTGCCCAATCTGCAAGCTACCTATTATTTTTTATGTGTGTTTTGCCTGGAAGTCATTGTCCGAAAAAATGAAGACAAAAATAAGATGTGGCCTAGATTGGCTACACTAAACCTAAAGGGACTTCCAGACCAAACATGTGCTTGGTCTTGGTATAGGTAACTGCTCCAAGGGCAGGCCAGCAGAGTTTGGTGGCACCCTGCTAAGGCTGGCACGTGAGTCCAAAAGCATCTGGTGTCCTTCGATCTGAACTGAATTATCCACAGTGAGAGCTGTAAGGCGCAAAAAAGAAAAATGCTTTCTCAGAATGCTCCTCTGTGAACCTCTCTATAAGGATTATGTGGGGACCAGCCCAAGGACACCATCCCATCGGTGGGACGTGGACAGATGCTCTGGGTCTGCTCCCTGCCAGCTCTCTTGGGAAGGCAGTTGAGCCCCCGCAGCTCAGACACCGCCGCTTGCTTGCTGCTCTGCCTTCTCCGTATGCTTCTCAGACATCCAAGGTGGGCGCAGATTAATGTATGGAATGGGTAGTTTCACATAGCTTCTGGGAGCAGTTGGTTTGGGAACAGAAGAGTATTTTAATGACAGATTACAAATTGAATTTTAATGGCAAACAAATGGTGAGTGTTGTCGCTGCATCGGCGGTCTCACAAACAGGCTCTTGACCCTATAAATAAATGCTGGTTGATTCTCTGTGTTAAACCAGCTGATCACCAAGGAGCAGCTCTGCATTTCATACCCCCTCCCCACAGATAGGCCTTTCTGGTGCACCATCTTCGTGGTGCATCTAGATAGATGTCACACTCCTCTGACGGACAGGGTATTCTCGGATGAGCGCACATATTGCTTAAGCTCTCATCAAGTGACTGAAGCAATAACAGCAATTAAACAAAGAGGTCTAATGGGAATTTTCATCTTCTCTCTTCTAAATGATGATGGATGTCAGCAAAGGATATGTGGAAGAGAATACTTGAGTGAGCTTCCTATGCTATGTCTATCGTTATGAACAGTTTTGACATCATGGAAAGTTTATATGATACAAATAAAGCACAGTACTTAGTGGGACCAACCAACAAGACCAAACATGTCTCCAACTTTTCACTAGTTGCAGTGAGAAGGTATCATCTTCCTATTTTTCTGTGTCCAATTGATTTCCTTTCCTCTGGTATCTGTCTCTAGAGTTTGCAACCAAGGGAAAAGCAATATTAGGAAACAGTTTCATTACCTGTGTCCAGTGCAATACTGAGACTGGATTTTCAAAAGCACTTGTTGGCTTACGGAGGGGAGGGAATGTTACTGAAATCATTTGGGTGTAGGATTTTAAAATTGGACATTTAACTTTCTATGTAGAAAGTTATTTACCTCTTCCTTGCCAAAAGAAATTTACTTCCACAAATGTGTTAAAACTTACAAAACACCTTTTTATTTTAAGTCAGCAGTTTGTAGCATACGAAGTGATATCATGCCACCTCTGGATCAAAGACCTGAATAGACATTTGGTGACATCCCAGTTACTGCCACCTCATTTTACTGACCTTGTGAAAATCAAATGCAAAACTCCCCGTTTCCTTTAAGAAAAATCCCAGCTGGTGATCCTCTGACGGCTGAGTAACAACTGAGGAAGGCTGTGGTAAGAAGGGCATTGAAGATTTTGTTGTGGCAGAAGGACTGAGCTAAGCATGGCACTGGAGTAAAGGCGATGCTTAGGTACAAAATTAATTGCAAAGATGATTAGTTAGAGAGGAAATCTGTGCAGGAACTTAGAAGCAATGAAAATAAATTCAGAATGTGATATGTAGAGTCTGTTTCCAAATTGGCCTGAAAATATTACCTTCAAGGTGGGTAAAGGCAACACAGTCTCACACTCAGACAGAAACCTCAATAGCAGAAATGGCTTAAGTTCAAAGAAAAGCAAAGTTGAGAACAAAAAACATGGACTCTAACAGTAGAAGATGACGTGAAGTGTCAGACAAAGTGCTCAACAGCACTGCAGTACACACCAGAAAGCTTGTTACATGAGGAATTAGCCCTCTTAAAGTCAATCAGGTTGAAGAACTCCAGATTGCTAGGGCTGGGTTTGGGGTTAGGGTAGCTTAAATGAGTCTGTGAGGCTGCATATCACCTTAATGACTGTATTTGTTCAGCAGAAATCTGAGAGACTTGCTGAGGAGAGCTAAGATGTGTATAACTCAGCCATCTTGGTGTCAGATCAAAACAAAATGCAGCTTATTTTTTATTTGCCCTGATCTTACACACAGAAGATCTTCACTTCAGTGTTTCATCAAAAACCCTCTAGACAGCTACAAAATATGAAAGTTTAAACAACTTTCGCTGTCACTGCTGCGATTAGCATTGAAAATTTAAAGCAAAGGTTAGTCATTCATTCAGATGTGGCCATTAGCCTGCCTGGTACATGGTGCAGTGCAGGGTTGACTGTATGCTGGGGTTCCCTGACACGAGGTGTTTCCACTGGGACCTTTTTCAGAAAAATCCAGCAAAGGTCATCATGCACAGGATTTGGGAGGGCAAGTGTGAGTCTATCTGTCCAAGCTTAGGTGCCTAAAATACCTCTTGTATCTGGGGTTATAGCCTGGAATCCTGGAGTGGGATTCAGCATGCATGAAAGAGCAATTTATTTCAAGTGAAAAAAGTGGAGCAATAATGCTGAAAAAAAAAAGAAAATCCTAGATGAAGTGAACATTTTGGAAATAGTAGATTTCACTCAGTAATGGCAATCTCATCTTTCATTCTTCTTCTTGGAACGATTGCCTTTCAACATCAAGCAAAGCCATCCTCTTTATCTCTCAGGCCGCAGTTTCCAGGTGTTCGTCTCAGCATGCCGCCCTCTCCCTCTTTGCATGTGGCTCCAAGCCATCAACAAGTTTTCCACCAACTTCAGTGGTTTTCCATCGCTTCTTTCATTACTTATTTAACTCCAAAACCTTCCCTACCCCCTTCCAAGTTTTCATTATGGGAAACAATTGCTTCTGGTATGACTCACTCTGCAAATAACTTATCTGATTTCTGCCATCCTGACTCAGCCATGCCACTGCACTATGGCAATCACCAGCCCCTGGCAGGCAGTGACAGAAGGGCTCATGTCACCTTCCCTGTGGTCCTCAGGATGGCTCTGGGCCTGCAACATAAAGGATGCTGCAGAAAGCCCAGGGAGCTCATCCCTCTCGCGTGTCGCCAGAATCTGTTCTTCCTCAAGTATTCTCTCCTTGTGACATATTATGACAATTCTGTGCTGAATAGCAAGAGCACCAAGTTTAATAGCCATTGAACAGCTCATAAAAATTTAAACAAAGTCATGAGCTGGCGGTGGGGCAGCTGTGGCTGGATTTAATACCTCAGCCCAAGAAAGCTAATTTGTAATTATCTGTCTAAAACACCCATATGGCTGGGTTTTCTACAGCAGCTGAACGTGCCGCTATTTCCCGTGTCTGCTCAGAGCACCTCTGCACCCTGGTTTTGGGCTGACATCCCCATTTTATGAAAGCTGCTCCCAGGCCAGGCTGCTGATGCTGAGAAAACCTCCTTGAGCCAATTTAAATCACAGACTGAAGCTAGCAAGAAGCCAGCGGTGCCAGCGGAGAGCTGCAGGGAGATGCTGCTCGGTAGCGATGCCATTTCTGGACTTCTCGGTGCTCAGGAGCGGGAAGCCAGGACACAGCTGGGGTGGCAGAGGCAAGAGCAGCAGCGGGGGCAGCCGGGGCTGCGGTGGGTGCACGGAGGCTTCCCCCAACCCATGGCCCTTCTGCAGCTCCCTAAGGCCAAGGCATGTCCGGTTGCTCCTCTGGTCTCCAGCAGAGCCCAGATCTAGTCCCTAAGGAAAGGGGACTGGCACCCAGGCAAGGTTCTCGCTGCCTTGTGGGAGTGACACCCAGCCTCAGAGATTTCAGGGAAGCAAAACATCTTCTGAATCCATTTCGGGAAATAATACTGTTTGTATAGAACGGTATCATTTTAAACTTTCCTGGATTTTCAGGCATGGTGATGCTGTCGGTAGGTTCACGTTGTGCTATAGGTATATGCATTGTGTGCTACAGGTGTGTGCACGTTCATCTTCTTTCAGACTGTCTCCTTGTAATCCCCTGGTAATTCCTAGTGGCAGGAGGAGCCTGGTCTCAGGGAAAGGCTCTTCCCAAGCTCCAAGCTGCGGCAGAGCAGGGACAGCACGTGGGAGAGCTTTCCTCCAGGCACAGACCTGTAGAACAGACAGTGTTGGTTTTACTGGCTCTGCAACTGTTTGTGTCAATTAGGCACTGTGCCTAGAGGATTGGAAAGGTAGAGAGACACAACGCTCAAAAAGTCTCTTATCTGGCAAAATCTGAGATGTACTACTAATGTGATATAATAAGAGGAGGAAGGTGCTGAGGGCTGAAGGGGAAGGCAAGTTGGCCAGAGGAAATTTCATCTCCTTCTTCTCTTTGACCTTGAGCAACTCACTTGCTCTTTTGGTGTCTTCAGCTGTACTGTGAGGATGACAATTATTTACTAGTATCACCTTTAGCACCAGAGAGAAGGTGAATGGAAGATGTCCTAAAAGCCCTATTTGGATCCTAGCGACTAGGAGGAAATGGTGGGGCTTTAGCTCTCCAGTTCTTGCAGAGATTTAAGAAGGAAAAAGCTGAGAGTCTGAAGAGGAACTCAGTTCAGCTTCCAGGGATTTAAGGTAACCTGTCCACAAGCTATGAGGAGGTGAGCCTTGGAGGACTCCAACCTCAAATGCAGTGCTGTTTCTTTCATTTTTTATGGGAGAAGCAAGGATATTGCCTTTTCCAGACACCAGAGAGAGAGGCACTGTATGGGCAAATTAAGAATGACAACATTTTCTGCAAGGCCCTCCTGTAACAATACACTGTCTCAAGCTGTTTGGAAGTAATCCCAGTCTCTCATCTTCTTTTACTTTATTACCTGGGCCAAGAGGCTGTGAGGGACTGTGCCTGCAGCGGTGAAAGCCGAAGCACAGAGCAGTGCTGTACAGGGCTTGCTCGGCTCCCACGCTGCTTCTCTCCCATCGGGACAGCTCAAAGGGAAGGTGTTACGGGCAGGAAAGCAGAAGAAGCCCTGGGTTCCCTAAGCCCTGGTCCCAAACATAAACCTCTTTCCCATTAGGGGAATTAATGCAGGAAATTGCCATTATTATGCATTCCCCATTTCTGTTTTTCAGTTGCTCATGAGAAACACTCCAAGGTCATACCTAAAATCTCAAAGGACATAGCCAACAAACTGGGTTTTGTCAGAGTAATGGGCTGGTCTTTAAGGTCTTAGTGTTATTAAATGTGTTAACAGCAATACTTATAAAAGCCTTTAATCCCTCTTTATCTTGTGACATAAATCATAAGCATCTTTATGGTAGGTCCTACTTCCTTTGTGTTTGGAAAGCACCGACGAAATTTTAATAGGGACATGACTAATCATTTGCTAATCACTTATCTCTTGACAAATTCCTAGTGACACAGCAAGAGTAATAAATGTCTGTGCCCCATGAATATCCCTACTAAGTAAGTCTTCTAAAGGATTATATTTAATTTTTCTGAACATGCTATATACGATTTCCATAGGGGAATAAAACCACGTTCCTAACAGTCCATGAAGCAAGAAGCAAGGCAGCTCACTTGCAAATGTGTCGCACGGAACAGGACATGGGAGGATGAGGAAAATGAAGAAAGGAATTGCTTGAGGAGTATGTTTTGCCTACTTACATCTTCACAAGCCTCAGAACTGTCTAGCAGCCTGACCCAAAACTGAGTCTGGATCGACGGCAAGATATCTAAAGGAATCTGGATGCTTAAACGGCGTGGATTTCAGGGGGATTTGAGTAGTTAAGGGCACAGAGAGCCCATTTCCCAAAGTGCACAGAGACCCCCTTGCACATCTGTATCCACATGTGGTAGCCCAGTCCTGTGCAGGGTGTGCCCAGCCAAGGGTCTAGCGGTGCCCCCCCGAGCTCCCGGGCAGACGTGCCTCGTTACTCGTGGGGCTCCTGGGCTGCACAGCCATGCAAGCGATGTGTGACTGCCATGGGGAGATGCGTGAGGAACCATCACAGACCTGTCCACTTCTTCACATGCAAAAGTTGCAGTCACAAAAGGTTATTTGTCTCATCTACCAAACAAATTTCATATCAAATCATCTTTGCCAGAGGAGGGCAAGGATGAATAACATCTATTCTTTTGTTTTTGACATTGGGAGACCATTGATTCCCTTAGGGTAACTCACGGCAGAAACTGAGACCAAAAAGGAGAAAGATGTAGTTGTTGATTCAGTAGTTTTTGTGTCATTTTTTTCTATGTTAAACAGAATGTTTTCTTTGGAAGCCCTACTCTTTTTATACTGAATAACAGCTTAGCAGCACTGCATTCTTCCAAGAAAAGTGGTATTGACAGCTCTATTTTAAGCCTCAGACCAACATGCCGGTAGGAGCCTATGAGCAAGGTAAATCTTTGTGGGGAAGTCAAACCACTGAGACGTACATCGCACTACTCGAATATGTCAGCTGGGATCAGAAAAGCCCAAGATTTTAGAGGGATATTAACTACATAGTCAATAAAATTCTTTATGTTTCATGAAAAGTACTATTTAAGTCTAACTTTGCAAGTGTGATATCCTATGCATGATGGTATGACAGGCAAGGCATGGCAGAAGGCAAAAAAATTATTTTTCATTTCTAATTAATCAAAAAAAGAGGACAAGGTAACTCTAAGAGTCCTGTACGCAGCTGGCACAAGTCCCACTGATTACAAGCTGACAGGGCACACTTGGGGTCTTGGGACAAAAGGGGCTTGCCCATGGGAGAAGGACCATTTCTGGACAATTCCACATGTATTTACAAAGTTTTTGTAAATGCTCAATTTTATTTGTAAAGGTAGTGTTTGCATCTCGTCCAAGTTCCTTTAAATCTGACTGCAGAAGTGAATACTTGCTGCGCATAATGACTTTGACTGCTTCCACCATGAAGCAAGGCTGAGTATCAGGAGCACTATTAAACAAAATTGTTTCCAGAATTGCTAGTTTAAATTTGTGGTAAACTACCAGAGCTGAAAAGATCATTTAGAAGAAAAACACACACCTGGCTTTTGCCAAGTCAGGTAATGAAATGAAAATCTTAGGCAGGGCAGCGCTCCCAAGGAGTGGTAGAAAAGAGTTCAGGCCTTGCCTACAGCTTAGGAACATCCCTCGATCCCCGGGGTTTGCAACTGGCCTCGCTCTGCCCTGCTGGGATTTAATCTTCCATGGTCCCAACCGCTGCCCCAACCATCACTGCATCACCCATCGACCAAACAGCCCGCGGTGGCCGTCAGCCGTCCTGCCTCCCGGCATTTCTGCCTTTTCCTGCTGAAGCTGCAGTGGGCATTTTGTCCCTGGGAATATTATGTCAGCTGAGTCATTCCCCGAGTTATTGCAGGGAAGGTCAGCCATGCGCCAGCTCTCCCCTGGCACGGTTGCGGGAGCTCTTGATCAAGTGCAGCATACTGCACATCGCACACAGCGGCCAGTCATTTTGGGGTTATTTGCTGCCAAATGGCCGTGGTCTTGCAACTTGGTTTAAAACAGGTTAAAAATTCATGTGTCCACAGATGTTAAATGAGACGAACAATACAGATTTGACATGCCTGCGTGTTCCTGGCAGCGGCCTTGCGCTGTCAGATAGTGTTCATGGTATCTCTGGTCAAAAATCTTTTCATGCTTGCAAAAATGTGGGCAACACACTCCCTGCCTCCAATTAACCAAAGTCCAAAGACTTGATCTTTAAACAAGAAGGATAAATAGGAGGTGAGCACATTTTGTTAATTTTTAATATATCCAATTTTTTATTTATCTTGTTTCTGATGTTCTCATTTATTAGTTGATATGTCACAAGTGAAGAGATGGCACAGGTCAAATAACCTTCTCTAATGGGACTTGTGTGCTGCTGGCTGAAGTTTTGCTGTTCATATGATCACTCTGGACATGCATTGCTCTTACAACCAACTGCGTTTGGACACCTATGGAGCAGAGGAGAGAACAAGCAGAGATGGGGGCCACTGATTTCTCCAATGTTTGGTTTCAGTTTGATTTAATTTCTCCAATGTTCAGTTTCAAACCTTTTCCAACAAGCATTTAATTTCCATTTCAATTTCTGCAACATGCCTTTTGTTCCTCCCCTCCCATTTCCCCAGCAATTCCACCCTCCTGTTTTTGTCTGGACATGGATATTTTAGACATTGGTACATTACTATTTACAGGCAGCACTCAGACCTCCCAGGTCCCATCCATGCCACATCCAAGGATTAGGCCAGTACAAGTCCAGGCCCCCCTCCCACCTCAGGGACCCCTCCTGCAGCTCGGCTCAAAGCCCAGAGCATCCAGTTGGTTTGAGAAAGCAATTCTCCCCATTTCCAACCTAACTGATGGATTTTGAGTTTCTTCTACCACTGGTTGATAACATAAATCCAGAAGCGCCTGGTCTTGGAAAGTAGTAAGACAAGTTGGTAATGCTTAGAGAAATGAGCATCTGTTTAAGTAACTACAGACAGATTTCTCTAAAATTAAGTCTCATAAGTGCCTGTTGGAAGCTCATTAGAGCCATTCTGGGCCATGCCAACTCCCACTGCTGTTGGGGAAGGTCTTTTGGTTGACTTAAACAGGCACTGGATGAGCACTAGAGCCTAACATTGCCGCTGTTTGCATACTCAAATACAACAATACAACTCTTGCCCAAGCAATGGAAAGGACAAACCTGCTCTGAGCAATACAGCAAATGTGAGTGGGGTTTCCATTTTTCCTTTTTTTTTTCTGGGGAGGCAGGGTTATGGCCAGGTTGACAAGGTGCTCCGGGCAATTTGGTGATGGGGGAGCTCACAAAGTTTTTTTTGAAAAAAATCAGTTTTAAGCAACTCCTTTGGAGCTTTGCATCCCAAGTTAGTGAGAAAGGACACTTTGCTGCTGTGGCAGTCAAAGCGACCGCTTGGTCTCGTTCTGGTTATGAAAAAGTAGGGACAGAGAACTTGAGCTTGGGACGGGCAAGTATTGCCAAGTCATTCTGCTGTCTCTAGATCTGTCCTCCCCTTGTAAGCAGTATTTTTTTAAAAGGGGGGATTACAGGGTAGTTCTAGGGGATTAATCAAATAATTATTGAAATGCACATCAAGACAAGTTGATGATCAAAGTGAAACAAGTGCTGTCATATAAAGGGAGCATCTAAATGCAGTATGATAAGGGCAGTTATCCCTGACCTATTTAAATGTTTCTGGCCCTGGGCAGCAAAGCTTCAGAAGAAATGAAATGCATAACAATACCCAAATGAGATTCACCTCTGCAATGCTAAATGTGCTCAGAGATGGAATTATATTTATTTTAATTCTAGTATAATCACATTATCTCAAGTGTATGGTATATTGAAAAGAAGAGAACTCCAACAACTTTATTATACATACCAGCTGTGTATGTTAGGATAAAAATCTGCATATATATAGATACAATTTATTGCATTTCTGATATTTCTCTGAATTTTATCTTTTCTACCTTACTCTTGAGACACAGCAGCTTGTGAATGTACTGCATTTCCTGGATAACCCTGATGATTAACATCCCAGTTCAGATGAAAGGAAAAAATAATACAAGGATAATGTGAAATACAGTCCAACAGTGCGAATGCTCTGGGTCTGAAAGTCTGCAAGTGGGGCTTCTGCATCTCCCAGCAGCTGTGGCATCCTCAGAATTGGCAATACAACAAGCAGCACAGTGACCTTTCCATGCAAAGAGTTAGAAGGATATTTTTAAAAACTGATGTCTAAATTTTAGATCCTAAACTGATGCCTAGTCGTCTGAATGCAAAATAATAATAAGGGATGCAAATAGCAATAAGCAGAGCAGATTTTCCCCAGCTGACTGATTACAGCCCCAAAGATCAGTGCATGTAAATACTGTATATTCATCGCTGCAGATATTTTAGCATGTGGCTATGTGATTATCAGTGGTCTGTGGCTCCAGTCTAAATGTCAAATAGATCGGGGGCATTTCTACATCGTCCACAATGTATAAGTCAAGGTCTTTAAAGTGAAGGTACTTAAAATATATATTCAGTATAAATTAAAGGGTGAGTTTGTGTGCACGTTAAATTGTGTTATTCCCCCTGTGCTTGGGACCCTGACACATCACACCTTACCCCACAGCTTCTGAGAGGCGGTAACTTCTATGTGCTCTTAGCTCAAAGATAATGTGAGCTGTAAAGACATTATCGCAACCTCTGTGAAAGAGGTCTAACACTGACTCACCAAAATTTATTTTAAATTACACATTTTCGGAAGTCTTGTCATGCTTCAGCTAAGTGCCCCAAAAGAGAGCAGGCACTTACTGAGAACTGGATAAACTGCAATATTGAATAATGGCTAATATTTAGGGAAATCATCTCCCCTCGGGCTACACCATACTCATCCCATTGATGAAGAATCACTCACAGCAGCAGTATGACTTCTGCTCCCGCTGTTGGGTTTCCAATCCGGCTACGCGCCTCTGCAGGGCACAGATGAGTCACTCCCTGTTTCACTAACGGAACGGGCATTTCTTTACCCGCAGATGATGTTCAGACAACTGCATATATTTACTCACTTCTTCACTCCTGGCTCAGGACAGGGCTTGAGAAACACAGTGAGAAAAGCTTTTTCTTTGTAGACATCCTACTGGCAAGTGTAGGAGAAATCTTGTCTGAGTTTTCGTATCTGATTTTTCAAATTTCAGATTGAAGTTAGAGCTGAGCATGAATTATGTGTTTTGATTATGCATATATTCCCTGGGAATAGTAGGTCTTCACAAATGAAACTGTTCATGGGAATGGACTAGTTTTGCTGGCTTCCTTAGCTCAAAATAGAGGAAAAAGTCTCTGAAACTGTCCAAATGTTTTGGCGCTGGTGTTTATCATGCAGTACAAAATCCTGCACTTCATCTTCCAAGCAATATTAATGTCAACTGTGAAGCTGGTTATAGAAATAAAAATTTTAATAATGGTTGATACTGAGATGGAGTGCTTTCAAAAATCTAAATTAATTACCAAAGCAGTTTGCCTAGTTTCACCCATAACTGTGTCTAGGTTTTGACATTTAATCCCAAGCTTTGCAATTATATTTTTATATATATGCGCTATATATATATTTATATACATTTATAGATATATAAATATATATGTGTTTCTATGTGTGTGTCTGTGTGTGTGCATGCATGTGTGTGTCAATATACCTATATATACATACATATGTGTATATTTATATAAAAAAGTGTTCTTTAAGCAGTCTCCTGAAGAAATACCTGGGTGCAAATCTGGATCATTATACCATGCCCACATCTTACAGGGTGCAGCTGTAAAGACAAGGTGACGATTGCCACTGCTGGCCCCTATGGAGATGCTCCTGTTCAGAGTAGAAGGAACGTGGGCTCCAGGCTGGGACTGGCATACACAAGCTCCCAGACATTTAACTCTGAGCACACGGTCACTGGGGTATATGCAGGAAATAAAATGGTATTGAAACAATGCATTTGTGTTAAATAAAAATGCTAGCACTTAATGAGCCTCATCTTTTTCTGTGAGATAGGAGTGGAGGAACACGAGCAGTGTGTTTATCATGCTGAAGGCATTGCAGGCTTTGACAGGAATGGAAATGAGAGGAAGGGAGGAAAAAGGATGGAGGTAGGGGAACAATATTCAGAATAGGGAACAGCTTGCCAGCTTCCTCTGAGGGCAACAGGGGAAGAGAGAGATTTTCATTAATGGATAACTGGCATTCCTCTACTTTTCAATTTTAACAAACCTTCTAATGATAATTACAGACTTTCTGTATTTATAGAGACCCAGTGTGTGTGTAGACAACAGCGTCATCTACCAAGTCCTTTCTTCTGCCGCTATACAAATTCAGCCATTATCTTTCATGCCCTTCATTAAAATATGAAAGGAGATAAGCAATATATAGCTATGTCATTTCCCAGTAGTAGGAGGGGAGGATCAGAATTAACTCTGGCTAAGGAGAGCCAAAAGAAAATCTGAAGAAAGAGTTAGAAAGAAAGGTAGGCAGAGCCGTGCTCGCACAAATTCCTGCTGTCAGCACTGGCTAATGCTTACAGGAATGATCAAAGGTGAAAAAAAAAAGAGAGAGGACTATAAACCCACAAGGTTAATGCTCCAAAGAAAGAGACACACAGCCCACAGGGGTTTCGTCTGCACTGGCTGTGCCCAGCCAGGCAGAATTCCCATATAATCCTTTTCCTTGGTCTTCCTCAACAAACCAACCCCTTAGTGGGATGAAAAGCTGGACATTTTAAACCTCCTGTGCTCAGCAGAATTAGTCAGGTGCCTCCCGTTTGGAACTATGGAGTAAGAAGGGGCACAAATTCCAGATTTTAGCACAAAGGACTGTAGCAGATGCCCATCATAGCACACATAGCAGACACCTGAGCCAAATCATGCCTGGGAGAAATGCACATTTCTGGTTGTATCTAAACTCTTTTTGGACTTTTATTAAAAGAGATTTTAAAAAATACTCCCCCCCCCCATTCTTATATAATTTCCTTTAGTGACTTGATATTGGTGAGAGCAAAAGAAGGTTAAGAGAATTGATTTTAAGGAATTTCTCCCAATAACTGGCATCCTTGTGTGCTTTCAGATGCCACAGACTCACAAAATTAGTAGGCTTCATAAGAGCAAAGAGTCTTGTGCCTGAAATGTCTGTCAGTCTTGTATCTCTACCAGCATACCAGAAAATTTTCTGTGGATCCTGGACATACTCTCCAAAGCTCAGGCTCCTGGCTGTCTCAGGGCTGTAAACCAGAGCAGTCATCATTAAAAGGCACTTTAATCTTGGCTGTAATTTTTATACTGCAAAAAGCATTTGGATGATCAATTTGCATTAAAATAAGTCATCCAAAATATGGCACCTGCAGCCTTGGAGCTGTGTGGGAAATTCACTGCAGCTGATGAGCACTGCAAGGAACACGGTCGGGGAGGTCGTCCCTATCCCTGGCTACTCTAAGGGGCCACTGGCATTTTTCTTCTGCTTTTATTGTTTTACTGTCCTGTTACAAAACCATAACCATCTCTTTGCTCCAGTCAGCCAGTGCACATCTCCAGATTTTCTCCTTTCTGTTTACCTAAAGCAGCCTCCCCCCTTTCCAAAGCATAAGTCATGGTTCTGGGAAGAAGGCACCCCCAAAAATGTCACCATAGCATTTGAAACATCAAATATTTTGCTTGCTTTGTAAAATCTGTGAAAATAAAGGGAAATAGCTTACCATCAACTTTCTATGTGTTTATAGATTATCTATAGTATTTTTCAGTAGCAGGGAAGGCTCAGAGGCATTTTCTCTCTCTGGAAAGTAGTAATATGAATAAATTCATACAGATCATGTCCTATAGCATTGAAATTGCTTTTCTAGCTCTGAAGTGTAAATATTTTCATGTTCCCTGAGTGATCCTAGCCATGTACGGCTGTTTCTTTTGGAGTGCTGAATATTTATGGTTCATACCTTGGGAAGAAGATGCAGCGAGTGATGAGAATAACCCCTTTGCTTTGGGGGGGAATGGGAGCCAGAGGGAAAACTGCCCTGTTTTGCTGAAGAGCCTCTAGATTCTGACGGCAACGAATCCACTGCAGCAGAGACGAGGCAGAGCCTCGCATCCTCCAAAAGTGCTGTAGAGGTTGCTTTGCAGTCAGTCATCGTGTGCCACGCTCCGGTGACGTCGTTCGTCACCTGCCCTTCAACAAGGTTATCTAATGATAGTGCTTTTATTGATATTCCTAATGGTCACAGAAGAGGACGGTTGGTGGCAATTCTTCAAGAATTGGTTAAAAATAGCAACGGCGCTACAAGGCTAGGCAGGAAGGCTGTAAGGGATCTTACAGAGAATTGCTAATCCACATCTGCAGTTTCATTTCTCAGGCTTTGGTGACTGAACTGTTGTTCCCTTCTCGTGACTTTATAAACACCATCACAGTGAACGATGTGATGTTCAAATTAAGAAAGCTATGGGACAAGGGGGAACCTAGACTTTAGAAATGACAGTGTATTTTCTGCTTTCTGCAAAATCATAATCACTTCCAGAATTATTTTTCTGTTTAATTTTGCCTTTCTTGAAAGCTATGAGTGCTTCTGAGCTAGCTGGTGTTTCCATTTTTATTTAGCGTTTGTCCACTTTGTCATTCTTCAGTTTGCATTTTAATAACATTACCAGAGGAGGCTATTTAAAATGAAAAGTAACTCATGTTCTTTCTTCGCTAAGATAAAAGCATTAAAGGAACCCGAGCACAGAAAGTGAATCCGTTATTAGGGGATGACATTTCTGAGCAGTGAATAATGATCATTGCAGCTGTGGCTTACTGTTGTCAGAGGAAAGCTGTAGTTGCCAGGTCACTACAACAGTAGTCCAAAATTTCGTGGCTCTGTGGACCACTCAGCAAGTGCATATTGCTGTTCGTTGCCTTGTCCGTAGGATGAAGGGGTGCCTTCGTTTGCTCCTTGGCTTCCTCCACCCCTGCAACGGCACCTGTGGCATATATGGAGCAGAGCACGGTGGGGATGCTGGACACCAGATGCAAAGGCAGGTATGCCTGTTCAAATGCCCAGCTCATGTTACGACTGTTGCTCGATGACTTTGTTTTATATTAATTTAAAAATGTGGAAAACTGTGTTTCCTGTAGTGGTTTTGTACGGTGATGCGCTGCGGTACCCTGGACCGAGAGCAGAGGTCTGGGTAAGAGGGAATTGCTCCGTGTGGAGTGAATGTAAACGCTCACATCGCCTGAAAAGAGCAGAATGTTTTTCAAGGGCATGAGCGTGTCACAGTGCAACACTGCTCCTGAGGCTGCCAGGGGCGAGGCAGAGGCAACCGCGGTTATTTCCCTCCCCGTATTGCTGGTCTGAGCCTGAAAAACCTCAGGCGGGAGATTTCAGCCTTTGCTTTCTGCTTCCTCCACACTGGCCACAAGAGCCCTTGGGCAGCAGGCTGGATGCCGTGGCCCCGAGCAAACCCTGCCAACTCGCCAACAGCACCATGCGTCTCCTCCGGTGGGGCTGGGAGGCTCAGCCCCAGGAGTCCCGCACACCATCGCCTGCTCGGCTGCCTCGGCCCTGCCAAAAATAACATTTCGGCACAGAAAAGCAGCAACAAGCGACATTTCCTCTGGTAATGAGACCCACTGCAGGATGAAAAACACCCTCCGTCTTCCCTATCCCCTGCATCATTATTTTTTAATTGCTAAATGATTTTGTATTTTTTCTATATATTTTTCTTCCTTTGCTGCTTTGTGCCTGGCGCCGGGCTGTTGAACTGTAACGTTACACAACTACCGCCAGCCATCTGCCTCGGGGAGGCTCACCATAACCCAGATGTGTCACATGAAAGGAGAAGTTGGGCTTATGACAGTCGGAAATGCTTTTGCCTACTTCTTAAAAAAAAAAATCTTCCCAGCTTCATCCTAATAGTAGAGCTCAGAGTAATCCCTGCACAGTGCTCTGAGCTGCTGAATGAAAAGGATTCTTGTTGCTGTTTTATGTTGCTTTTCAAACAAGATTTGGGTAATTAGGAAGAAAGTTGAAAACTACAGCACTTGGAAGACTGAAGCATCACCCTCCCCCCAGTGCTAGTCATCAGGACTTGGTCAGTTAAAGGGCTCAAAGTCATTGATCTAAACTGATTTTGGTTGCCCACAAAGTCCCTATCAATACACTCGCAGGGCTCGATCCATCTTTTCTCATACAAGAGAGAGCTCTGTTTATGCCACTGAGTATGGCAACCCATTCCTGTGTCCAGAGCAAACTCGAATTCATACTAAGAAAATACCAGTAGTTCTGACATGTATATCCCAAGGCACTTGGTGATTCAGGCATTAGATATGCAGTACAATGAATGATCCAGGAAGAAATAATCCTTGAAATGTAATGCATAAGCAGGAGAAACGTTAGAATAAATGGCCACACAAGACAATAAAATTAAAAGTCAGACTCAAACTTATTTGAAATCAATGAGTCTTCTCACTGATTTCTGAACAGGCTTTGAATCAGATCATAAATGAACCTCTGTGGCAATCTTGATGGATACCACAAATAAGTCTGCTAATAAGAATAATAGTAATAAATAAATAAATGAATTTAGCTTGAAAATATCTTCCCATGATTAGCTTCCCTATGTCACTGTATAATGCAAACAATTTTGCTGTTTAGTAAGTCTTTGGCATAGTTAAAGGTACAAACAACTTTTAAGGAAATTACGTTATCACCAGCTCCAGCTTCTCATCTCTCTGTAAGTTATTTCTCATCTAAATAATGACTTCTGATCCTGTAAGCCTATGAGTGTAACAGACAGTCCATACCCTTAGGGCAGATGTCCTTAAAAAATAAGTAAAACCCAAATAAGGTCTGTCTCTATTATATGGAAGGGAAATCCATGCATACACAACAAAACCTCCCAGTTTAAATGACCATGCATAGTACTACAATTTGGGTCATATTCAGGTCTGTTAGTGGGTGACATTCGCAGTGCAGATAAGAATGACTGGCAGTTATTTCTTTTGCATAATTGGATTACTAGCAAATATATTATTTCAGCTTCTTGTTTTCTGATATCATAATCAATGGTGTCACTGTGAATTTGCATGCACAGAAACACTTTCAACTCCTTTCAGTTTCTTGAACAGAAAAAATTCCTTCAGCTTCTCAAGCTACCAGTAAGCAGGAGATCTTTAGATGTGGCCTCCAATTTATGCCCCTGCAAAAAATAATCCACATTCTTATTGCTCTCTCTGTTTCCTAAGGATCAAGGCAAGGAGACTACAGCTGACAGGGAGAGAGGAAAGCTCCGAAGCCACCAGGCACAAAGGTGAAGCATGGATGGTGCCTGCAGTCTGACATCTTGCAAGCATCTGTCTTTCAGTCCATTATGAAATTCTTCCGCTTCACTTTACTCTCAGGACCAGGGGACACAGAGCACATAACAAAAATGGATGAGAACTTGATTTCCACCAGGGCATGGGATTTCAGGGGCAACCCTACAGGCCTGTGATTTTAAAAAACACTTTGGACAGATGAGATAACCCTCCTTCAAGCTTTTCAGCCTCTGGCTTAGTGGTTGGCTACTCCAGCAAGAGAAAGGAAAAATAACCAGTATACGAAATATGCCTCTCCATAACATTTATATTCCTAGAAGAGGATTTCAAGAAGAATTTGTGAGTAAATTGGCTGGAATCATCTTCCAATTCTGTAGTACCGGCACACACTATGACATGTCATGGCTGACCTGACTCACAGGTACTCATCCGGAGCTTTGCCGTTAATTTCAGGATGAGGATGATAAGAAGCAAAGTAGGATGAGTCCCACTCCCTCGCCGCAGCCCTGACTCATCCACTTGGCTCCCTCAGCCAGGATGGAGAGGTGCTACACAGAAAGTATGGCTTTTTACATGGCACTTCGTCCTTTATTTAGCTAGGGGCAAGAGATGCTTTGACCTTCCTGGGCTAGGATCTTTCAGTGGGACGCGGTGGTGGGCAATATGTGTGAGGCTCTGACGCACGCTCAGGTCAGTCGGGCTCCACAGGGTACGGCACATCAGCCCTCCCTACACACAGGCTTCACCTCAGGCAATTTACCTCCCATTTTCGGAGGGCTGAGGGGGTCTGTGTCAACACCGAGGGGGACTCGTATGACCTGCCGTAACTGAGAGCCTCCGAGTGCCTCTGGCAGCGGGAGGATGGTGCTGGCGGTCGCAGTGAGACCGAAGCTGGGGGAGATAACGCGTCGGGATGGCGGGATGCCCGTCAGCACCACTGCTGCGAGGGGCTCTCCAGCCACCGCACCACATCTAGGACTCGGTCCAGGAACTCCAGGAATCAGAAGATCAGCCAGACGTGTTTGTGAAATGTTATCTGACATTCCCTGGCAATAATTCAGTGGTGTCCCCTTCACTCGGCACCATCAGTTCTGAAGGGCTCTCTTTTTACTCCTTGAGAAGCTAGAAAACCGCCTTTCATCATGTCACTGGGGAGTTCAGGGAAAGCTGGTGCATTAATTAGACTTCCCTGCAGTTTAACCAATCATTGCTCCAGGCTTGGGATGGAAATATAGTAATTAATCTTTTTTCCTTGGTTTTTTTTTCATCAAAAGATAACCATTTGAGTATCCCTTGTTAGCAGGAGAGTAATCTTACACTCAATTACCACAATTATTACCATTATTTACAGCTTTACAATGTACCCCACAAGTGACTGCACAGTCCATACAACAAATCAAGCCGCGTGATTAGCCCAGCTAAGGAAGGGCTGGGATTAAATATCAACTTTAATTCTAGTTTTATAACCAAAGCTATGTCAGTGAAGGGAGAAGACAGCACCATTTGACTTTAAAACTGAGACAATTCATGACGTATTGCAGCCTTATTGACTCTACTTACTGGTTTTTGTAATCAGAGTAGTGTTAAACAAAAACCTTTGTCCAGCAAAAAATGAGCAAAAAGCGCAAGCCATACAGTGAGATATTGGCTAACGCATATACTTAATCACCATTCCCGCAGCTTCAGCCCTGTGGGAAGCCCTTTATGTCCATATGGATTTTATGGGGTTTCTTACATTCTTCATTCCCATTTGCTCTGGGGAGCTGCTGTTAGGTGATCTTCTCCACATCAGCCATAAGGACTCCTGGGTCTGAAGTGCTCTGGGAAGAGATAGTGACTATGGTAAATTTTCACACATCTCCTGAACTTACGGAGAAGAGAGCGGCTCAGCTGGCCCCACGCCAGCTCTGCTGTATGCCGGGGCTGTGATGGATCTGCAGCCACGTGCAAAGTTCAGTAGCTAGTTTATTCATGCTACCATGCTAAAGTGTTGTCTTGACACCACCACAATATGCTTGAAATTACTTCTATAAAAAAAGCAGAATGACTGAAAATTCCGAGCAGGAATTATTTTAGGTTTGGCACCTTCAGTCCATGCAATTTCCAGCTGCTCAGCAGATTAATATTTTGCATTTTAACCTTTACATCCATCTTCAGATACCACTGTATCTAAAAGAAAATGCTTTGAAAGAAATTGCAGACCTAAGCTGGCTGAAAGACTTTAAATAATGTAAAGCTCTTAAAGAACAAAGAGTTCATTATGTAGGTTTAAAACTGTTCATTTATTTGTAACCAGGCCCTTAAAGGAAAATCTGTCAAAGTACACCCAAATATATCATTGCCTGAGTAGCCCTAACAGGGTGAGGGATTTTGTTTCCCTTTCAATATTGCATCAAGAAAGCAATCTTGAGCAACCAATTAAGTATTTTTGCAGCAAGATTCCTAAGTACTCTCAACAGATTGAAATTAGAAAATGAAAACTGCTGATGAAAAATGAGAAATATAAGTATTGTAATGCATAATTCGTATTTGCTTTTACTTTTTGAGGCATTGCTTATGTCTGGGATAAACAGCATATTTCAGCTATTTATTTACAAAGTAAACATTTACAAACTGGAAGCGTATGAATCAGGCTGTTGTAATTGCTTTGTCTTTAACATCTGATTACTTCAAGTGATGTTTTGTTCTAGGTATGAAGCGAAACTGAGGTCTACATTCTACCAGTCTGCCTGTTCATCCGCCTATTCTCAGCCTTTGCTGTGGCACCCATTTCTTTAACAGGAAAAAGCCCAACTCACCCTACAGCTCTGGCAGCTGTGACAAAATTCCTGTAATGTGAATATTTCCCCGGGTGGCCTCGTGCCCTTCTTGTCCACATACGGCTTAATGAGTTTGGGGCTACATCTAGAGACGTGCAGTGATTAGTTTATAACACATTTATTCAGTTTAATACAATTTTGTGTTAAACACACCAAAAAAAATGAGTCAGAACCTGCTTACTGCCACGAATTTCTGAAAGCATCTGGTATGGCAAAATGTCAGAACTTGGATACAGGTAACAGATGCTGAGTTGAGAAAGGTTAATAAATGTGGCGATCCTGCCACAGCGTGCAGGATTTGGGACAGACCCAAGGCTGGGTCTGGTGGCCCCACGCTCCCCAGGGAACACAGCTCCAAAAACTCCCAGCTCTAGAGACAGCACAGATTGGGCTCGAATCGTTTATAGTTTATTTGTAATTTTGCTACCACAAGAAGCCATTAGTTGTGCATTAGGTTACCCGATATCTTTGCAATGCTGTCATTTATTAGGTACTTCTCTGGATTAATATTTATCGTTATTGCTGTGTTTATTATCATTCTTATGGTTATTGATATTGTTGCGCTTATTCTGCGTAGCGTGAACTTCAGTATATTAGCATCTGGGGTAGGACTAGGCGAGGTCTAGCGTGAAACGACTGTGAGCTGCAGGTTTTTCAAATCCTGCCAGCCCCGTGCTTTGCCTTTGCGGGTTTCGCTGCGGGGCTGAGAAAGTCCTGCCCTAAGATCAGCTCGTGGCAGCCAGGACACGGCCATGAGGAGGCACCAGGAGGGATTTCCCTCTGCTGCATTCTCTGCCCAGGGTCCAGAGGGAAAAATATCCCATTTTGCATGGATGCTGAGCCCCAGGGTGGCTGAAGGGCATCCTCGGACTGTCCCTGGGATCAGAATCCTTTGGAAGGGTTTGCCAGCGTTTAGCCAGTTCAGCAGCCAAAATGCAGCATCGAGATGCCCATGCACGGCTGCATTATTCAGAGCAACCCTATTCCCACCTGCCCATGGACAACTGAACGGCAATACATTGCACCCAGATTGCTGATCAATTAACTCTCCATAATTGATTTTTGGCTCTTCTCCTTAGTGCTGTTTCAGCCAAACCTGCTGCAGAGCCCAGGATGCTGAAGTAAATGAAGTCTGGCTGCTGACGTGGTGGCATGTAGCAGCTCGGCCACCACGGCTGGGAACAGAACCTGCTGAATGGGACTTCTACTTTTTTCTTATTTTTACTTATTCAGCAAGTGGAATGTTTATCAGCCTCAGCTCAGCCCTGCGCTCCTCCTTGCCTGCAGCCGCAGGTCAACCCAATTTCTGAGCATCTCTGGCTGCTGGTGACTCCCAGCCCAAGTCTTATAAAAATTTAGAAATACCTGTATTTATAATTGTCCTACAGGAAAAGTTGACAGGGAGATATTTTGATAAATGCTGAGTCCTTATTACAACCCATCAACACCAAGCAAAGTCCTGCTTGCAAGAGGGAAAGGATGAAATCACTCCCTGGTCTTAAATTACAAAAAAATGTGTTTGATAACTTTTAACTGTAATGACTTTCCAGTCTTCACTGCCATAAATGATCTTGACAGTGTCACTCAAACTTATTGAAAGCTAGGTCAAGCAAAACATATTAGACCAGCAAATTACATTTTCTTATGAGGAGACTGACAGAACTGAGCTCTGCCATTTGTCCTCCTTTTCCCCTCTTCCTTACCAGATGGCCAGAGCTTGGTTTTGTGCTCTTTACTGGCTTCTTTGGATGACCCAGAGGAGCAGCCACCGGATGCTTCGGTGGGTTTCCCTTTTTACTTTTTTCCACAGCTTGAAAAACTTCAGGTCAGAACATGAGGTGGGAGTCCTCAACTTTCTAGCACAGTCACTGTTCAGGCAAAATGTTCTGTTTTCCTTGGTTTTACCACTAAAGCAAACAAAAACTCCAATATTCAGATACTGGCCTATCTCATTCCCAGTATGAACAACCTTTTTAGAGAGTTTATGGATTTCCATGAGCCGTGAGCTTTACAGGAGGTTTCATGTTCTTCTAAGCATTTCTCAAAAGCTCCGATTTAAAAATTTTGAAGAACAAATGCCCAGCACCATGTAATTATGAGACCAAGTGACCTGGGTCTCCCAGCCTGCACCTTCATGCCCTGAGGGTGCTACTGGAGAACATTACTTTTAGATGACACAGGTCTTCACAGCACAGTATTTCTTGAATGCTTTTCCGGCAGTGAGATAAGGGCAGGGCTGATAAGCACGTGGTTGGTCTCTGGCAGCATCCTTGCCCCTTGGGAAGACGTCAATGCCTTATCCACACTTCTGCTTCTGGATCGTTGCCTTCGGCTCCTTGCAGACTCAGGCACGTGCTAGCGAGGTTGGTTATCTATGGCTTATGCTCAGACATGTGTGGGCCATTTGTACTATGTTTGTATCTTCTCTGTGATCAATACATGGAAGAATAAATAGATCTGTCAGTTAATTTCAGAGTGGAAAACATTTTGTTCCAGCATTTTTCCTTTCTTAAGGCAGTTGGAATAGTGAAGGTATATTATTTTTATTCAGTGCTTGAGGTTACAAGACAAATTAAAATAACAGCACGTTCCAAATAAGATTGCAATATATGTATTGGGTTCCTTTCATTTGATTTCTTTGACTGGGATATTAAATTGAATTGACTAGTCCCATACTTCACAGAGCAGTGAATTATTTACAGGAAAGCCTGAACTGCAGTTAATTTAGTCTCCTGCAAACCCCAGTTAAACTGTTTTCATGGACTGTGATTCAGGGTCTGGAGAGCTGCAGCTTTGGATCTTCTGGACTGGATGTCTGCAACTTTCAGCGCTTGGGGGCCCGGGGCTCCTGCAGGGACGAGGACCTGACGCAAAGCTGAGATGGGATATTCCCAAAGGGTGTACAACAAGGGGTTAGCCTGCCTCACAGAAGTATGCAGATTCTGGGTCTGGCTTGAGTTTGGCTGAATAAAATCTCCCAAATAGTGTCTTGTGTACTAACATGCTCTCAGTGCTTGCAGAAATAATGAGAACTGGAGTTAAAAGTAGCAGATGCTCAGCTCTGCTGAAAATTAAAGAGATTTTATCCTCCGCCCAGACAGTCCGGTACAAAACAACTCCTTGCTGTAACGGAGACAGATTTCAGTCTTTTTAGAGAAGGCCAAACCCCCCCTGCTCCACGCTTGATACATCCCACTCCAGCTTTCCTCTGCACCGTCGGTGTTGCTAGACCCTCCGTTTCTGTTGTGTACATAAGAAAGCAAAAAATAAAGCAGTCAATTTTTGCAGCTCCAATTTTAGCAGTATTTTCACAGTTACTATTGTGCCAGAACTCCACATGACACAAAGAAATCTAGTAGGTCAGCAGCTTGAAAATAAAGTCTAATTTTATATTTAGGCAAGTTATATAAGCATTTGCTAATTAAGAACCGTGTTCGCCTATCATTCTCCCAGAAGAGAAAAACACACACAGTACTTGAAAGGTCCCTTAAAGTTAAAACCAGAATTGCTCAGAATTGCCCTTTCCATAAAAGATTTCTAAGAAATTTTCACAGGCCACATCAATATTTAAAAATAAAATCAAGTGTTATGTTTGAAAACATAGTGAGAAATGTGTTGGGTTTTAAGTAGCACAAGATGATAATGTTAGCACCTCTGCTAACAAAATCTCTGAAGCACTTGAAAAGACCCAATTAAATTAACAGGGACTTTTTGTTTTCTGCTTTTCAAGCTGTAAAAGTAATTTGGCTGGCCTTGGCTGGTGATTTCAATGGAGCTGAACCAGTAACCAATTTGCCAGCAAGAGAGAGGCACTAAAAATTTTAAAAGGCCTCCGGTTTTCACTCTACATGAATAATTAGTGGGATTGCTTTTGGAAAATAAGCTAAATTCTGTGATGCATCTTCAGTCAATGGGGAAAAACACTGCTCATGACAGCAACGTATCTGCTCCCAGCTGGAGGGTGGAGCATCAGACTTTGTTTCTCAGCATGGCAGGGTTGGAAAGGTGCTAGTCAGAAATCTCCTTTTCCTCGTGAGAGGCAGAGAGAGGGGGATGATCGTGGGGTGACCGAGCAGAGTCAGCAGGGGACTGCGTTTTTGTACGCAGTGGTGGTGCGGCTGCCGTGGCGAACAGCAGTTGTCATTACACTTACTAGTAAAAGTGAATTTATAGATTATAAAGAACCAGCTGCTAGTCTATGAATGATTAATCAATTTTACAGACTGTCAGAGTTTAACAGCTCAAAAACTTTCTTAAAATCACAGTTAATAGTTACCTATATTGCATGCTATTGATGGGCTTTAATAACCGTCGATACCGCGCACTCATTGCCTGGCTGTGCTTTCAGCTACAGGATTTAGCTTCGAGCTACAGGGCGAGTAACATGCCCAGTGAGCCAGCTTTCATCCGATATTAGTATCTTCTTTAAATGGAGATCTTCATTAGCTGTCTGCTCATTGCAAAATATTGGCAGAGGTTGCTGAAAGTTTTCTTTTGAAATGGCCCTGCTGAAGCAGCACAGGTTGTCTTTCTAGTTCAGTAATTTTTGTTGCTTGCAGGCTTGGCTGGGCAAAACTGTTGCTCTCCTCCTCCCTTTGTACCACCACTATCGTTCGGGACTTCCAAACTCTTGCACCACTACTGACAAATCTGGCCACCTTCACACGTTTTATAGGCTTTTTTCTTTCCTCAAGGTTTCTGGGTTCACTTAATTAATCATCTTTGTTCCAGCTCATTCTGCGTGATAATTAAGTCCATTTATTCTAACCAGCTTTCTTCAAACATGGAAAATTCATATGCATGAAGGATACCTCTCAGCAGTGAGGAAAAGAAACTGCTGAGTGCTTTGGCCACGTTGCCAGCAGTGAAAAAATGTCATTTTTGTTTGGCTTGCAGGTACCCTTCAGGAGTCACCAACTAAGGAAGAAGTGTTAAAACAGTGAGCAAAGTTCTTCTCAGACCTCCATTTCAACTAACTCAAATCTTTTGTTTAGGTGACTTTACTAGAAGTAACTGCCATTATTATTATACCTTCACTTTCTTCAAAGACAAAAACTGCCTTTCCCAGAACATCCTGAATTTTCTTATCCCTCCAGTCTGCTTGGCCTTTTCTTCTCCAGGAGATC
This sequence comes from Buteo buteo, assembly GCF_964188355.1. Lineage (NCBI taxonomy): Eukaryota > Metazoa > Chordata > Aves > Accipitriformes > Accipitridae > Buteo > Buteo buteo. The sequence continues at coordinate 8,892,360 of NC_134191.1, forward strand.
CTCAGTCTGTGCCACCTTATGTCTGTGGAGCTGATTTCCCCTCCCAGAGCTCGGTGGTCTCGAACATATTTGCCTTCCTGAGGCTACTTCTCAAAATGAAATTTTCACAACAAGCTGCTCACAGTAAACAAACCGCTCACAATAAACAAACCTCAGCATCTAAAAGGATATTACTGTTAACTCTCTCCTGTTTCTCTGTTACCACTACCAGAGTCCAACAACAATTTTATGGGGATCCTTCTTTAATGCAACTCTTGTCCATGTTTTGCTGGCTGGAGAGAGCTTTAAAATGAGTATGAGCTATAGCTAATCTTCCCCTAACGTCTCCACTGTGGCATTCCTCATTTGAATGCACCCTGCGTCCATCACTTAATTTCCTAACCAGATGAAGCACAATGGTTTCTGGCCCGCCTGGCTCTGGAGCTCTCATTACAATAGCAGCCTAGGTATTAAAAAAAGACAAATACCTCTGAGATCCTTGTCAGTCTAATATATTCTTACTAGAACTAATAAAACACACGTAGTTTAATAGATGAGGACTTACTCATTCTCTGAAAAATATCTTGGTGGGAGTGATGATAAAACTATTCACATTCTCCCATTTTGTGCTTAGCATTATTTGTGTAGCTATGAATCACCTCCGCCGCCAAACAGGGGACAGGGGAAAGCCGGTAAGGCTCTTGCAGGCAAAGAGTTTGGCTGAATTTGCAGAAGGTTCTCTGTGGTTTATGGTTTTCTGGGAAGTATTTGTATTGCTGTCATTTTTCCCGATGCTGAGTACGTGGAGAACTCTGCAAAAGTGAACTTCAATCCGTGCTTCCCACAGATGACAAAAAGAATTTATGAAGAAGACCTCTGATTTATAGTGAGCAATTCTATCCTTGGGAAAGCGGGGAATTAATAATATTCAGAGAAATTACGCAGATTTAAACCAGTGGTGATATAAATCAATGGACAGGGCTGCATATTCTGAAGACGCCCTGCCTGTTCTGCCTGCAGCTGTAAAGAGGGGGAGACCTGAAGGGAGAAAGCAGGTCAGACAGCTTCAAGCTAGCAGCCACAGCTAAATCTAGTAGGATTTCTGGATCAGAGCAGGTTTGTGACTTGAACCCTACAAGAATACCACCAACAGCTGGGATGCGGCAAGTGAGTCTGCATTCCTCGTCCCTTGCCATGGGCAGCCTGGAAGATTAGCCTACAATTGGGACTGAAGATGTGACACCAGCCCGTGATGGGGGAAAGTAGCAGGCTAGGAAGTAACTCAAATATTTTCTTCTGCAAATCATCTTTCTTCTTTTTTTAAAAAAGTTTTTTATTTCCTTCTTGACATTTTCCCTCTTTTTTCCCTCCCTTCTTTCCCTTTTCCTGTTTTAAAGCTGTTCTTCATTAAATAGATATAAAATCCTGCTCTTCATAAAAAACTTAACACCTCTTCATACAATTTGAAACATTTTTTTCAACCCTGAAGATGAAGAGTTCATATTCTGTGCTTTGCGGTGCTTTATAATGACAAGCCGCCTTTATGAATCTGTGGGCCATAGAGTAAAACTGAAATAAAACCAGACTGCAACCAGGAAATCACACCCGGTGAAAAGACCATTGTTTAGCAGGCATTAAGTAAACTACTCATCATAGTTTATGGTTTTTTTCTGTAAAAGAGGTTAGCTACCAGGATCCCCATGCGCACGAGGCACGCCAACACACACGTAAAGGCAGAGCCTAATGACACAGCAGGGATGTGGTTTTGCTGGATGTTAATTAGGGAGCGGGAGGCCAGTCCCGCCGTGCTGAGCTCCAGGACGCGGTGGGGACACACCGTGCTGGGTACCGCTGTGCTGGATGCTGCATCTCGGCAGCATCGCGTATCAGCGACGATGAGGATAGAGGAACAAGCGCTTTGCTCCGATCCAGCTGCGCGTAGAGAGGCTTCGGCTTTGCGAGGAGCCGGACGACGGCGGTCTGTCCTCCCAGCTGGGCTCAGCCCCGGCTCCTGGCGCACTCTGCACCTCGTGGATGGTCCATCACTCACCCAGGCCTGATCCGTCAGACCGCAGGAGCGTGGTCCTCTGGTCAGTGCCTGTAGCAAGATGCAGAGCATGTTCAGACACGGTCAGGACAGGTATCCCGTGTTGGGCACCGGTCACCTGCTCAGTCGGAGCACGTGGGAGGATGGAAGGGACAGAGAAGAGGACATCTGCAGCCCCTTTACTGGTCCTGGTAAAGTCTGGGGTCCATCACAGCCATCCTCACTCCAGTGGAGCTCCTCCACCCTAGCAAAGCTGTGAAAACCCCAAAGGGCTACATTCACCGGAGATTGGAAAAAACATTGGAAAAAAAAAAAAAGACCGTTCATCTCCATAATCCAGTTAGTGATGGAAGAAGATGGCAGCATTTCTGGCTGATTAGCAGGGCCTACCTGCAAGTTCCCGAGGAGCAGAAAGTCCAAGCCTATCATACGAGAACAGTTTTAAATTCGAAGCGAAATTGTTTGATGTTTGTGTTTGGAAAGGTGGAGAGATAAGTACCTTATTTCAATAGGGAAGCTAAGTTTACTTCAGGTATTTCAATGATAAAAATATTCTATTATACTATATGCTTAAATTTTTATTTTGAAGCTCTTGCTTTACCATCTCATCACTTCTTTTACCCTTTTCATAATTCAAGCTCTCATGTCACATCCCTCTGGGAAATGTTTTTTTTAAAAAACAGGAAAACTCTTTAAAAAGCATTCTGCCTCCACTTCTTTGACTCTTACCTGTAGCTGATATAAAGAGAGGTATAATTAGACATGAAAAAGTCAACACATTAAGCTTCTTAATTAATTATGATTTGCCTATTGAGTTAATGTCCTTGTAAATTATTCTGCAGGAGATATGATTGCGTTTTCCACACATAATTGCATTGTTTATCCTATAGAGACTTTCTACAGAGTTCTGTAAAGCCGAAGGTGCTTGTTAAATGTAATGACAACCCATGCACAAAGCAATCATTTGCATTGTCCTTTACTTGCTCACAACTTCTAGATATGCAGGCAATTTACCAAGTCCCACAAATTGCACATTTGCATCTCAGGCATATTTTTTTTTCTTCTAAAAATCTAACTATAAGTATCTTAAAATAAGGTATGTAGAATTATGTATCATATGCCATAAAAAATACCCTTTGTATCTCACATTTTTAAGCTCCAATGCTTTCGTAAGTCAGGACGTAGGTTAGATAAGTTATATTGCAGCTACCTGCAACTGTCTAAAAGCAGCACTACTGAATTTTAAGCTATTTCCCAAGGCCACAGGAAATAAACAGGCCTGATTATACCGTTCCAGAGGACAGCAATATTCCCTGTGAGCATACGCACATCTTCCATCTACGAAGAGTGCTTATTAACAGGGCACATATTGCTGCTACCTGATACTGCACAGAGTTTTGCAATGAGTGATTAACTTGAAACAGCTTGATAATCAAGTGCAAATTAGGAAGGGGTAGGACTGGGATGTTGGAGTCATTAAAAGACAAGGCAACCTCCCTTCCCAGTCTATTGCCTAGAGAGAAACGTTGTAATGGTTATTCTTCTGTGGCTGACCATGCTGTGCTCACAGGAGAGCGGGTGAAGGAGCAGGGCGAGGAGACAGCCCTCGTGCAGGCGTGGGGGGACTGTCCCTGTCCCTGATGACTCCCCACTTGGTGTTCTCCATCTCCCCGTGCTGGGCTGCAGAAGCTGCACGTCTATCGTGCCTCACGTAAGAGAGGGTTCCTTTCCAAGCTGCCCAGAGATTCATCCTCTTGACTCGTGAGAGGTGGATTTGGTTCGCTCCTGAAGGTCAGCAGCTGTCAGGTACGTGCTCCACTGGGGTCTGGGGCCATGCAGGGCTCCTGGGGCCGCTCGGTGGGAGGCTCTGCTCCATCCCAGTTGCTTTTTCCACATTCAGTTGGGTTGTACACATTACTCAACAGGGAATTCACGGGCTTTAACCCAGCTGCTTGGGTGTCTTTGTTTGGTGGGTCTTTGAATATCTCTTGGGGAAGGAAGCTCCCACCTGCACTCGCTTTGCCAAATCAGGTGGTGCAGGCAAATGCAGGTGATTGCTTTCCCATAAATCAGGCTGCATCTCAAAGGCAGGGCATGATGATAGCTCCATAGCATTGATGTGGGGGAGTGGAAGGGCTACAGTAATATCTGTTAGCGTTTGAGGTTCTCTCTGCATTCTCTGCTATCCTTTTTGCTTCTCTTTTGTTCTCTTAAGACTATGTGGTTTGGTGACGAGAAACTTCAGCAAACTTCTCCTTGAAATTCTCTTTATTTCACATTTTCCCCTCCCCATTTCCAAGACTGGGCAGGTCTGCTGAACCCTTTGCTTCTTCCTTCTGCCTCTCCAGTGCTCTCTTAGCAGAAAAATCATCCTCCTCAAATCCTCCTTCTCTTTTTCTTGCAATGTTCAGAAACCACAGTCGTGGGCAGAAGGACTCACTGTACTGAGGTTTGTGGGCACTTTCTGTGGTCTGAGTTATTTCTGAGACTAATTATCTTATCAGCTCTTCTTGACAAGATTTGTTAAGTGCCTGCTTAAAGAAAACAAACAGCAAAAGCTTTGAACCTTTAGAGAGATGTCAAATCGGGGTTCAAGCCCCGTTAACTTCCCTCCTGCAGTTTCGCAAAACGTCCCTGCATATTGGCTCTTCCTCTAGCACCCACCCGCCTCATCTCAAATTGCTGCACAAGATGTGCAAATGTTATTTTCCTTTCTGCTGTCAGCTCTTTTCTCCACATCATTTACTACTTCAAATAATGCTTTGAAAAAGGAACTCTGATGTCTGCTTTCAGATGAAAAATGACAATCCCTGGGTAACCTGTTCAAGCACATTGACAGGAAAGCTGTAATTTCAGGATGGCATCTTTCTCTATACAGTCATGAGATTTATTGCAGATGAATGGAACAACTGAGAAGTAATTTCTTAGTCACAAGTTTCAATAGATACGCAAGGAAATGCCCTGATAGTCCATTGAGGAGCTACATTGGACGTAATTTGTGCAAGTGCTCTCATTGCAGTGTATCTACCTTCCTTCTAGCATGAAAAGATACCTTCACAAGTGTATTTTTCCAGGAAGTCTCAAAGGGTTTTTTTATTTTGTTTTGGTTTTGTAACATCTAATTGTTTCACTTCTTTAAGTTAAACAATTGTGTTCAGAAACAGTTTTTTTAGGCTGTGTGTATCTACACACCTATAGGTATGACTATAGACACCCCTATGCAAAGGAGAGAATGCAATTCCTGCTGTATTTCTGCAGTAAGGCATTCAGGGGAAACCAGAGAACTGGCAATAAAGCCTAAACATGTAATGAGGCAAGAAAAGGTAGAAAGCTGTTGTGAGCAAGGGTTGTTGTGCAGTAAATCCAACATGAGGGTTGTTGTGCAGCAAGTCCAACCAGCAGCAAGAGTGCTGGCAGATTTCAATTTGACCTTGAGGATTTCCCTAATTTTTCAGCTGGGCCTAAGTCCTTTCAAATAAGTGAAAAGAAGCCTTTGACAAAGAAATGGTGTCCAAAGCATACGCAGCTTTTTGGCTGTTTAAAAATATAGATTGTCTCTTAAGAGGCCATGATCAGACAGGTGACTTTATTGAAGAGCTGATTGTCATAGATATAAAACTCCGTGGCACACAGGACACGATGGAAGTGCTGGCAGTCTGTGAACATGGTGCCATTTATGCCAGTTACGATAAACACTCTGAAAAGCACTTCCAGTTATTTTAAATTACTTTATTCTCTGCATCCCCGAACTCTGATCACTTTCAAATTGAAGTGCTCTTAAAAACTTTGAGTACTCCATTAATTTTAAATTGCTCTAAACTGTGCAAGCCCAGAAACCCAAAGCACTCTTGAAAAATCTGAAGCGCTACAATTACTTTGAATCACTCAAAAAATGTGGGTTCAAAATCCATTTTATGTGTTTATTTTTTTCATGTTCATATTTTCCCTTCCAGTGCAACAAACAGAGCAGAGACATAACATCTTCAGCCCACTAGGAAAAAATTGTCATTCTAAGATCAAGTCTTCACCCAAATTGTTAAAATCAAAAAGGAGCAGCTTTGAAAAAAATTCAATAATACACAAGGATCACATGCTCCTATCTACCCCAAAACTCAGATGCAGGCAGACATATGCTATGTTGTTTCCCTGTTACTGATAACTGTATTAAATTCTTGAAGAGGCTGGAGCTGCTTCTTCGTGCCCACCAGCAGCACCCTGGGCTGTTCCACACGTGTAGTATCTGATCGCAAAGCTTCTCGTGGGCTGCTGGGCACCGGCTACTGCCTGTGAGCACAAAAACCTTTCTGATTTCTGCTTGGATTGACAATAAGCTTTATCCCTGAAAAATGGCACCGAGATTCTGATAAATATTTTAATAAATCCTATCTGAAAAGAAAGGCAGGGTTGATAAGGGCCTGAAGTTATTGGCAGGATGTGTCTGCGGAGCATGAGTACGGGGGCAGCGAAACAGTGATGTTTCCCACTCTTGGCTATTGCGTGCTCCTAATATACGGCTGGCACAGGCTCCTGCTGCAGCTGAGATACTTGATCTCTGTTCACATCACATCCCTGACGAGTGAGCCCGGTCAGCTCGAGTCCCCAGACCGTCTGCCTGTCCCACAGACACCAGAGCCAGTCGTGGTCATGCAGGTGTCTGGAGGTGTGCATGTTAGTGGGGATGTTCAGCAACTTTAGGGCTGATAAAGGCTTTCAAATTTCATAGACTTTCACACTATAATGTCACTGCATTGTGTGTCTCCCACCCTGCCTGTGCACTCCTTGTCATACCCCCACCCCAACCGTAAACCCCCCAAATATGTCTCTGACTTCCACCCTGGAGGTATTTGGTTATGGAGAAGAAAAGATTTCAAAATTCCTAGAAGCTGTAATATTTTTATAAAGGGAGGGGGCATACCTTGAAATAACTTTGTGCAAAATTCACTCAGTTCCTAAATCTTTCTATTCCTGAAATAGGACTTAGGGGACCGCGATGTTGTAGAAAAAGACCCAGACTGCTCTTAAAGCTACTGCCGTGCAAGTACTTCCATTGCCTCATTGACTTCAGTGGTGCTACTCCTACACGCAAGTGTCTGCCTGGTAGTTTTAGTGAGCAAGAGTTGTGACCTTAAGCCCATTACACACAGACTCTACTACCAGCTGCACGCCCCACTGAGCTGCTCTGGGTTAGGATTGCCATAGCTCCCCCCAAATCCTGGTGCTTAGGCTGCGTCTGAGCCAGAGAGCCCCAGCACTCACATCCATCACCAGGGTGATCCCCACAAACCAGTCAGACTCGACCGAACATATGATTTCTATATATTTCCTTATGCTATGAACCTTTCATACTTTTGCATCAAATATGTAAAATATTGTCCGTCCTTCTACATTTCCTGCTCTGCTCTCGGAATGGGAACAAAACTGTGGTTTACTGGGTGCTGCCTGACTTCTGCATAGGTTTCCTTTTCTCAGCATCTTCTGCTGGGGACCAAGGACACAGCGTGCGGTACTGACGGTCTCTGAGTGTCAGTCACCAGCCATGACAGGCAGGTTTCAGATTCAGTGGGGAAAATGTCACCCCATTTAATTGCAAGGTTGCTATGGACAAGACACTTAAATGTAAATGAGCTCCAAAGAACATCTGTGACAGGTTCCTGGCATATGCTGGGAGCCTCTTCCTGCAAGTGGGAGAATACAAGAAGAAATGTAGCAGCTTGAGTGCAGCTGAATGAGAAGATGAGATGGCTGCAGCTCCATCCTGCCTGGCTTCATGCCCGCGGCTGGACTGCATAAAAACCGGGGCAGGGGACTTTTTTGATGCAGATTTTCGGAGGCCACAAAACGAAAAGGAAGCTTCATCCCAGAACACCAAACCAGGCTTTCACACCCCAGTGAACCCAGTGCCAGCTCCGAGCCACCTGGGTACCAGATATGTGGGTAGAGTTTTTCCTGCAAAGTGTATTCCCCACCTCTGTGGCCAGGACACTTGGGCATGGGGTAGAGAAGAGCAGAGGTGTCTCTAGACCGGCTCGGGGACATAGTGCCTTAGGTTTGCTGCTTTGGGGAAGGAGGAGTGGAAGGTACTCTCGGGTGATGCTTGTTGCACGGGGTAATAAAATGAGCTTGCATTAACTGATATACTGGAGAGGTCAAGCTCAAAGGTCGATGTGACACTTTGCACTCCTGTGTTTCCAGCTGACCCTGTCCTCACCCGTCTGCTCAGCAGCGGGAGGTGTCGGTGCTGCCTTCCCCAGGGGACATGGCTTTGCAGGAGGGTGCTGGGTCCTGATCTCCTCTTGGCCCTGGGAGCTGAGACTCCTTGCTTCACTTTTCTTCCAGATTACGGAGGCTGAAGCAACTCTTGTTCATGCACAAATGCTCAGCAGTGGAAAGCTTTCCACAAGAAAGAAGAGCAGCATGGAAAGCAGAAGTTAGTTTTCAGATGAGCACCTCAAGAGATCGGCCAGTGCGCCGGGCTGGCTGCTGGGCTGGCTGGGTACTATATATATTTCTTATTACTTATGTACCAAACCACCCTCCCTTGTGAGAGCTGGGACTATTTGAGACTCCGCTGTGCACATCAGGCCCCTGGGCTGGCCCGGCGGAGCAGAGCCGGGTGCTTTCCACCCTCCCCAGGGAACCATGCTCCCCCCTGCAAACTCCTGCTTCATTAGCGCAGCGAGGACGACATTTAGGAGGATCCTGCAGATGAGCTGCTTTCAGCTAATATCTAATCAAAAGGAAATACCCTCTTGGCAAGGCGTGGGAGGAGCAGCACGGTGCCGTACTTCACTGGGGACAAGTCACACTGTGATCTTCAGCTGCTGGAGGAGAGGTAGGTATGACTAATATGTAATGAAGCAGCACAACAGGTTTGGCCCCCTGGTAAAGCCTTTGATTTCAGTGGCAGCCATTGACAGACAAAACAAAGAAATACTTCACATGCTCAGATAAAGCCATATGAATACTATCATAAATAGAAACTTTAAATAGACTTTTCCTTGCAAAAAGGATGAGAAATAATAGCTATGCAGGAAAGCTTTCGGGGATCTCTGTTAAGTTGTTTGTTTTGCGTTTGTTTTCCCAGAATTTTTTAAAGTAATACTTATCAGAAAATAAATAATTCAGTATCCTTAAAAAAAAACACCAAATAAAATCTCTGATCATTACTTCCAAGAAACAGTATCAAATATTTAGGTTTTCCTCCTTTCTAAAGTAACTGTTTCTGTCACAGGATTGTGGCCTCCTGTGTGGCTGAGCAATACGCTTTCATCTTCAGTCAAAACAGCCATCAAATTACTTTTGCAACCCTCCCTGCAATCGGGAAATCTGCTGTTTAAAAGCTCTCTCTACTTTTAGACTCTGATCTCTCTGCTATGTTCAGCTGGGGGGGGAAAAAAAATATTAAGAATTGGAAAAGCAATTTTTCATCTCTCTGGGGAGATTCTCACTTTGGGAGCTCGGCATCATCGGTTGCCTTTGGCACAGCCCTAATTCCACAAATACCTCAAGGTCTGACTTTGAGCCCGCGTGCCCTGCAGTGTCCCCATGACTGCATCTGGGGAAGGATGTGCCGTCAAAGGACTCATCTCCGGAGAACCCTGCGTGGGATGGCCGGTACCTACCGAGGTGCCTTGTAGTCAGGGGTTGGTTTGGAGGGAGTAGCGTTGGTCCCAGCTGGCTCTGGGTGTCCCGTGGGGGCCAGGCTCCCCCAGCCCCGTGGCTGTACCTGGGTCAGGGTGAGGGCCACTGTCCTTGTGTCCCACAGAGCTCCCCATCACCACCAGCTCCTTGCTGCCCAGGGAGCACGGCACATCCCCAGCGAGGTAAAAGCAAAGGCAGATGGGTCGGCGCAACGTTTTTCATCGCTACTCCCTCCTTATTAATGCCATGTAATCAGTCAGTCCACAAGTGATTAATAATGGCTCTAATTGCCTTTCTTCTCCTTCGCCCTCCCACTGGCAGATGCATCTGCACAGACCTGCCTTTGCCGAAACCCACACGTGTGCTCCAGGACAGTGAGCGTGTCACCTCTGCGTGGGTCTCGTTCCCTCGCTGCCCAGCTCTGCGCTGGCACCCAGCACGCCATCAGGAGGGGAGATGAGCACCCCGTTTGCTTTCAGACCTCTATGTTGGTGCCAAGGACTGATTTGGTTTATTTGTCAGCGATGGTGCACGTTGATATATTCTTTATTTCAATTTTAATTAACGGGCCCTCACCCCAACAAGCTATTTGCTGGTATGAAGGCTGTGCGTATGCATTAGAAATGCAATAAACAATAAACTTGAGCATTTTTATTCCCAAAAGAAGCAACCAAGTGAAGGTGGGTTGATTCCCTGCACGGCATTTGGCAGCACGAGAGGGCAGAAAGCATGAGCAAAGCAGCCATGATGTGGGACCGAAGCGAGATGACCTCCCAGCTTGGCCAGGGACTAAGATGCAGCAGCTCCAGCACTGCTTGTCTGCAACGGGAAGGGCAAACACTACTGCTTTTCCTACTGAATTTAAGTCTGAGGGATCCAGCAGACATTACGGCGTGGTTTAATCTGCCAGAGCTCAAATACTCGTTCTGGTCACCCCAGTAAATTGGGCTAAAAGTGGGTGTCTCAAAGCTGCTGCATGGCACGTGAATACAGCAGACCACCTCAGGTATTTTGTTGTGGCTTTGTTTGAGGAGTAGCAAAAAGGGGAGAAAAAGGCTGGGAAGTACTTCCTGTTCAGTCCAAAAAACAGATTGCTGGCATCGCCTCACTAATATAAGGGGTAAATTTTTGGCTTCAGTATAGGTCTGTGACATCCAGACATTCATGAGAACTGAACTCAGGTTACTTGATTTTTACCAGCTCTTCACAGCTCTCGATAGCTTAAGAGAAAAGATTTGAAGAAATATGTGGAGGCATGGATCCAGAGGGTACTTTGTAAATATTTTGTGTTCCCAGAGGAGCAATGTGCTATGTTGGTGTGGAGAGCAGGCTGTTCACCTTGTCTGTAGCAGCAGTGCATCACCCACTTGAACTGCAGCCGAGCCTTTGGTGCCAGGGTACCCGGACCCCCCCAGCAAGGACCTGCAGTTAGTGATCCAAAGGGTGTGTGAAATGAGCTGCTTGGATGCAAATATATCCTAAAGCACTTTAGCCATCATCAGCTACTAGAAAGAAAAATAACCAAAAATCCACCATTACTGTATGGAAGCCAAATGACTGAAAAACCATTACACGTGCCAGCTATTAAGTGATGTGTGATGAGGTGCTTCAGCAGTTGATCATGGAAGAGATGAAACCACTCTATGAAACAGAGGGGAAGAGGAAAGACAGAAGAATCTGCCTACACCAGACTGGGCCCTCTCCAAGAGATGAGACACTAGTTTTGTTGCACCGAAGTAACTGCTAAAAAAAGAAAACCATTGAACTTGATGCTGGAAAGAACAGAGATCTCGGTTCAATAGGTAGAGTCCTGATAGCAGGGGCTGCAGTGTCCAGCTGTGCCATCACTCTAATAAAAGATCCTGTTTTTCAGTGCAAAGCCTGATGAAAACATTTCCACTGCAAGCAGATCCACCTCAGCACTTAAGAGCTTGCTGCTGCGGCAGCAGCCCTCCCACTGCACAGTATTTCAAAATAATTGCCTCAGCCCCCCCTCCCTGTATTAGCCCTTTAGCTATTTTATACCTAATTACCCATCCTCAGACCCAATTCTCTCTCTCAGAAGATGATCTCTTGGGCACAGCTCCACCACGTCCCCGTTCTTGCCAAGCACAAGTGCCACAACCTCTTTCAGCACATGACCTTACCTATAACTAAAAGAAAACGTGTGTGGTTTCATCACATTCAGCTAAGCAGGACACCTGCCCCTGCATCAGGGACCTTTCCTCTCCACTGCTCACCGCTCGCCCCAGCACGGGTCAGCACCCAGCCAGATCTGATGGGATTTCATGTGATTTTTTTCCAGGTAGCCAGTAAAACATTGCCTGCCTTAAGGCCAAGGAGTGATTTCTGTGAAGATCCCACTTGAAAAGTACCCACATCAACTAGTCTTTGCCAGGTAATTCTTTTAGCTCGTGTTTAATTCACTTTGTGTGCTGTGTTGATTTTGTACTGAACTGGCTTCTTGAATGTTACATTGTGGAATACCAAGTCAAATATTTTACAGAAGCTTAAATCAACATTATTTCATTTATTAAGGAAAATTGTAATCTCATTATAAAAAAAAACCCAGTTAGTTTTAGAAGATCTATTCCTCGTCAGCCCCTGTTGATGGGCATTAATGATATTATCCCTTCCTTTTTTTTAATTTCTGCAGTTGTTTCTCATTGTCTGGGATCCATTATCTCCCCAGGATCAAAGCTCAGCAGGTCTATCAATATCCAAATCATTCAACTTTCCCTTAAATACTGGCTTTTCTTCTCCTGCTGTAATTTTGCCTGTACTCCGTGATCTCTGCAAAATCAGCATTAGCAGTCCAGAAAAAACAGCAAGTTCTCTTCAAAACACTTCTATGCAAATTATTTAGACTGCTGATTTGAAGATGCTTAGCTGTTGTAACCATTGCTTGCTACCCCCTGAACTTCTGCTGTTATGCAAATTGTTGTATCATCATCATCTGATGGGAATGCATCATTTGTGGTTGTTTTTCTCCCCAGATTCAGAACAGGAATATTTGTTCATTAGAAACATTTGCCTTTCTGCATAATTATTGCCATTTCTATAATTTCAATTTGGTAATAGTCCAAAGACATTGTTTGGCTTCTCTTCATCCCTAATATATTTTAAAGACTTTTTCTTACTGCTCTTTTCTCTGTAGCTGTAGCCTGTCTCTTGTATTCTTTTCCTTCCCTTATCTAATTTATCCAGTTTCTAATTTCCAAATTACACTAATTGTGACTTTCCCCTTTTCTGTTTGTTTTCTATTTGGATGCAAACATTTCTCCTTTCATTGTTTCTCTGAGACACATTCAATTTCCGTAACCATCTCGGGAATCCTTTGCCAGCGGAGGGACTGGGTCTTTCAGAGGCTTTGGTTGCAGTAGGATACCTATAAAGGTATTTCTGTATTTTCTGAGTTACGTTCACAGTTTGCCCTGGTACATAATTGTTTTGCATTGTGAAACTGGCTCTTTCAAATTACCAAATGGATGTGTGACTAGCTGAGATTTTTTTCCAGCTTTCCATGAATTATGATCAACACTTGATCTTATGCTCCTGGAGGAGTTGGCTACATTTCTGTCCTGGAGTTAACTCCTCTCTGCCTGAGACCAAATACTGTCTTGTTGGATGCCACTTATTTTTGCATTAACTGAAATAAACTCTAGAGCTTCAGTGGGTGCTGACAGGTACGCAGAGTTGCCTGCTTTCAGCCAGCCCTCCCCAGACACTTTCTCATGTTTTCATCCCTAGCTTCCACCTCCAGCAGAGCTGCACCCTGAGCTGCACACATTTATTGGGCTGGGAGAATAAATGCACTCAGGTGAGCAGCAGCTTATTGCTGAAAAGAGGATGCCCCAAAAATGCAGACAGTTTGTCATTGTTGGAGTAATCGGGCCAGGGCTTTCTAACTTTGGCTTTTCTGCATGGGGTCAGTTTGTTAATTGATGAGTATTTTCTGCTGGACAGGCAGCACGCTTTCTCAATTATTTCTGTTTCTACCTTTAGGTAACAAACCTAGATTATCAGAGGTCATCCTATGGCCACTTTTAAGGATGTGAGTCTGGCCCAGCTGCTGCTGTCAAAACCATGCAATGTTCTCGGTGGTAGGATTCTGAGAGAGGAAGTAAGGTTGACAGGAAGGTCTTGACGCAGGCGACGATTTGGTGGTGTGTTGTCTTCCTTCAGGGAAAGCGTTCACCTCCGTGGTGGCTCTACCAAAAAATTAGTGAGATGAGCAAGGAAACCTGGTAGCCCGTGGCTCAGATGGGTGCCCTGGGGCTGCTGCCTTCCCTGGGCCACCTAGGCTAGCAGATCTGAGGCTGGGCTTGCAAGGGCTGGCATCTGTTGTCCTGAACCTCTTCTCTCTGGGATGCCACCTCTCCTCTTGCATCTCAACCAGACTCTGGGGACTTGTACTCAACACACAGTGCCAGCCTCGAGGGAACTCCCTTTTTAATAATCTCCCCAAATACAGGCACTCCGGGTTTTCTGTGCATTTCTTAAATAAAGAGCTCCCAATGCAAAATTCAGCACGTCTGGATAGCACGCGAGTTGGTCACACGCCCCGCTGGTGATTTCAGCAGAAGACGAAGGCCAGCAAACCACAAAGACAACACCCGCCTCTCTGATGGAGGTGCCTTTCTTTGCATTTTGCTCAGATTGTTTAAAACAAATTGCATCAATTTTCTTCACACTGCACAGTCTGAATCTTAAAAAATAGCATATTAGGTTATGAATAAATGGAGAATAACATGTTATATTCCTGAGAAGTTTTAATCTTTCAGCATATGGCTACCCACTTTGATAACTGCTTGTTCCACGCAGGAGCCAATAAGTAGTTCTCCACTAATTTATGTCACTAGGTTGTAATTATTTTCTAGTAATACTCTTGTGCGAAGCTCTGTATAAATTCAAAATATAAAAATAGCCCCTGTGCTAGGAACTTGCAGTTTGAATGACATAGAAAGTAGTGCCATATTAATGAACATAGGATCGTGGCGGGCCTTATCTATCCATAGCTAGCCATCAGATCAGGCTGATATTAGATAAAATACAATTACATCACAAGCATCAACTCTGCTCACATTAAAATTATTATAGAAAGTCATGTATTTACTTAAGCAAAAAAGCCCCCCAGAGCCTGTGTTAAGTTTACTGTAGTGCTAAATACAAAAAAGCATTCTATTAAAGCAAAGCCTGGCTAGCATCTTCCTCGTCTTGTATGCCGGTCCATGCATTTCCCAGCCACTGAGCTTCTCAGGAATGCTGCTCTTCTCTATTTACACCAAAACCTTTCGTTTGGCTAACCATAACTTGCTCTGCAGCCAGCAGTGTCGAGTGTGCTCTCAGCAGTGACCAGTTGCCAGGTGAAGGGATGCTCATGGTGCCCAGGGGACAGGGAAGAAGCCACATTTCCAAAGCACATGGCACAGTGTGCATCTGCAGCATCAAGGTCCTTCCCAGCAGGTTTCTATAGGAAGACATTTGTTGGACATTTTGCATTCTCAAGATGATATCAGGATCTAAAATCTTCTCTACAGAGAAGTAGTAACTGAACAGAATCTCCAGGAGTCCACTCACAACGATGACCTCTGCATACACAGCAAAATTGATTAAATGTACATTCACTTACCTGCAGCTTCAGCAAGGCCAGCAGGTCAATCACATTAATATCAGATACTCTGTTTTATTGGAGATTTCTTGTGGAAATAAATGCCAGCATGGCTGCAGTCCAGAAATGTAAAGATTCACTGGAGAAGTCAAACATAAATGGATCATATCTTGCGGTTTGACAAAGCTTTTTCCATTGATATTTCTCCCTAGGCACCTCAAGCTATGGATGCACTATAGGATGTGCTCTATGATTAGGAGAAATGTTTTGTCAGATAAAGCGTCTTAGCACAACACAGAAGCAAGTGAAATACAGTGGCTTTTGCGATGCAATACATCTCTCCTGACATTGGAGATGTTATTATAAACATCTCCATCTCCATTAGTGGCATGGGTGCCTTTCATAGCTAAGGAGACAAATCAAGACCGCTAAGGCAGGAAGCTATCAGACACATTTAAGATACCTATCACAAAAGGAGATTGGCCATAGCCTGAAACACCCCCACGATCCATGTCACTGCAGTTTTATCATCGTGGCCATGTGGGCTGGAGACCTGGAAGCAGCAGAGCTTGGGGATTTCTTCTGCTCTGCTTTACTGCCCCAACACAGCCTACAGGCTAGACTTCCATATTGCCTGCCAAACCCAAAACCTCCAGGAGATTTTAAAGTTTGCAGTGCAGTATGTTAACAGGACACCACACATTCAAATGCATAACTTCAAATATAGTGTTATAGAATAAGGCGGAAATTAAAGGGAAAGAAAAGGTGAGTACTTCAGTGGGCCTGGCCGAGCATTGCACAGGCAGTGTGACACCAAGTCTGTGCAACCCATCAAAAAGCTCAAGTACCTACTGAAACCAGTGAAATGTCTAAGACATGAAGCTACTAGCACAGGGGTGTTTGTATGACTGGCAACTGCTCGCTAAATTTCATGTTTTGTTTACTCATATTCATCCTTGTCAGACTAAATTAGGTTTCAAAACGCTTTAAAAATATTGGACAAATTCAGTATATCATTAAGGGAATGATTCATTATCTGTGTAGTATTATTAAACTTATATCTCATACACTTTCTAGCACCATTTTTTCGTAAGTTAATTACCCAAAGCTTTCCTGCACCAAGAACACTAATGAAACCTCTAACGGGCTGCAACCAAGCAATTTTTTGTTAATAGACAAGGGCCTGGATTTATGTTGAAAGGCAAAAAATGAAAAGTAGTGCTAGATCTTTGAAGAATATATGTTGCATTTGCATTTTCAGAGGCTGGCTCATTCGTTGATTACTGTGTCCCTTGATTACTTTTACAGACGGGGTGAATATGGCTGTACGAGAGAGTGGCTTGCCCAGTCCCCCGTGGTACCTGTAAATCACAGGCAGCAGCAATTGCTTTTTTTTTTTCTTTCCCTGCGGGTCTCAGAAATGTTTGTGGTCACAGCTGTTTCCATGACTGGTCAAGTGCCAAGTTGCCATTTCAAACATCGTCCTGCGTCCAGTCCCGAGCAGCTGAGCCGGCTGGCGAGGCATGGCCAGCTGCATGCAGGGGCATTTGCAGCCAAGAAGAGAAGATATAAAAAAAAAGGGCAGGCAAAAACAGAGAAATGCCAAGAAAAATGGCCCAGTGCTGCTCTTTAACCAGAGCAAAGCAGAAATGGGAGAAGCTCTCAGAGTGGAGTACAAGTCGACACGTGTTTTGCAAAGAAAATAAACCGAAGAAGACTGTAAATACCAGCAGTATGGGAATGTCTTGCAGTTCCCTGTGAGGGAAATGGTGGCTCCCATCCTTGTCGCGGCCACCCGGAGAGTGTCAGCATTGAAATGCTCGCCCCATCTCCCCACGCAGGCTGCACATCCCAGCGGGCACCGATCCCCCCCGCGCATCGCCCTGAAAGGGGGGTGCGTGAGCACGTGAAACAGTAAATCCCAGTAAATGCTGGGGGTGGTGAAGTTTTGGAGCCTTGCCTCAAAAAACAACCTCCATGTGGCAGTGAGGTTGGGAAGGGCTCCCCGGGAAGCCCTGCTGCTCCCTGTCCACCCTGGCTGCAGGGACGATGCTCTGCTGAGGGGACCAGGAGCAGCAGCTCCTCGGCCGTGAATTACCATGGGAAATTAGATAGCAAGAGGCAGTCTGCTATGGATGTTGTGACATATGCTCTCAGGGGGCTTGATAAACTGCAGCAATATTTACCTACTCATCCACTTTCTATTTCAGAGGGAAAAAGGGCAGCAAACATTAAGGAAAGTGGCCTTCTGAGAGCTTGCTTTCTCTCACTCATCTACAACTGTAAGACTTTTAAGAGATGAAGGACAGTAGGAAGGCTAGAAATAAACATGACACCTTTATTGGTTTATATATTTTTAGACAGAGAAACATGCTATCTCATACGTAGGAAATATTATATAGAAGAAAGGTGTATTTGCAGTGCTGTAGAACTTCACATAAAATAGTGCAAGGAAGCCAGGCAAGCATTCAAAGAACAATCCTGAGCTTAGCATCTTTGGTACTTTGGTATAATTTATTGCCTCCTAAGAGGTGACTTGACCAGAGCCTACACAAGTCTATGCAGGAGAGTATATGATGCTGTCACCTAGCAGAAAATGGCACAATGAAATGGGAGCCAAATCCAGACAAAAGGCTGAAAAGGTGGCACAAGATGTTTAATAAAGACAATATTTAATAAGCTGTGTGGATACGCCAGCTTCTTCCGCACTGCAGGCCCTTGCATTGGGACTGGGGATCCTGAACTAAGGCACTGCTGAACTCCAGGCACGTTCAGTCAGGAATTACTGGGTGAGATTCAGGTTTGGAGGCTGCAGTCAGCCTCGAAAATCAATTCTCATCACTCGTGGCCAAAAAATATTTGATTGTATCCTTTGATTTCAGCTTGGGCAGTGTCATCACAGGGCAGGGAAGGTGGGACACCTTCCTCCCGCTCTGCAGGGAGGTGGCCCTGCCTGCCTACCCCGGATTTTCTGATCACACAGGAGCGGGTACAAACCCAGTACCTCCCGTGTAATGGTGGAGCAGCCCTCTGGGGCTCGTCCTTACTGTCTGTGGTGACGGACACATTTGTGCACGCACAGGATGGCACCGAACAGCAGCGGGATCCTGCAGGGAAAAGGCACAGCACAAAGGCTGCTCGGGAACAGCTTGCCCGGGTGATACAAGTGCTGGCTCCTGCGATGACTGTGGAGTCTGCTGGCAGTTTTTTGTAGTCATGGTTATTCCCAGTGAAGAGCTTCTTACCTCCCACTGTGCTTCAAGCTGCAGGGTTTAACTGATATTAGCCTTTTTCCAGCTGTTTGAAATCTAGCGAGCAATGTTGCTTTGCTTCTCCCCACTGCCATTGCTGGCCTCCCTGGGCGGGGAATATTTTGGCTGTTTTCCCACCTGAAGATGTGTTTGGAAATTTGGATCAGTCCGGGGAGCAAACAGGCTCTTTCGTTCTCATCGCAAATACCACTAGAGTTATTGGCCTTCATAGTTATTTCCACCTCTGTGTAGTCGTTGTAAAACACTGCCCTGCCCTCGGCAGTGGTGCTAACCCTCCTAACGGCTGGTCATCATTAGCGCGAGCTGTTGCTTGTGGTTTTCACATTGTGTTTTTGCCAGCCCGGCTTCCACAAATACTCAGAGAGGCCAGCTGGCCCTCTGCGTGCTGGCTGGGCACCGACCAGGGGCTGCTATGCACACAGCAGACGTGGCATGGGCAGCACAGCGCACGTACAGCGCAGTACACGTACAGCACCCTGTGTGCACAGCACAGGGCACATGCAGCTCAGCCTACATAAAATACTGCGCACGTCCAACACAGTGCAGCGAGAGCAATGCACGTACAGCGTGGTATAGATAAAGCAGGGTGCACAGACAGCACCGAGCACATACAGCACGGTGCATGTATGGCACAGCGCCCAAGATTACAAGCCTCCGCCAGGTCCCTCTAGAGCCTGGTGGCAAGACACCTGAGGGGCTCTGAAGGAGCTGAACTCCCCAGTAGATTCAGTCCTGATGGCTCTGACAGAGCCAGGCTTCCCTGTGCAGCTGGGTGTCTCTCTACCTCGCTCCCAGCCCACCCAAGGACCACAATACCTTGTTGGTCCTTACCCCCCGTCCCACCGTAATGGCATGGGGCTGACTGGAGCTGGTTTCTTCTACCCGTGCAGCCTGAAGAGCTGCCGGGGAGGCATACAGACTTGGTCCCTCTGCTCTGCACACAGTAAAACGGCTACAGTAAATCAGCTTGCCAGAGATTATGCCAGTGAGGCCAATAAAGCAACGAGTGTTCAAACAGTGTTTCAGCCCTGCTCTTCAAAACCTGCTGTTCGGAAGAAATAAGCTCTGTCGTGATCAGCACAATCCTGTCGGAGAAGCGAAGCCTGGCTCTGCAAAACTGCTGAAGTTTGGGACTTGTCCTAAAGATGTGTGATTGATTGATACACAGAGGGCGAAGATGATCCGGGTGGAGAAGCTCCCACCAAGACTGATGGGGAGCTGGTGGGTGTCCTGGACACCCAGCACCTGTGTGGCTGTAAGCTGGGATGCCCTTGTACTCGGAGCATGTGCTGCCCTCAAGGCAACGCCAGATGGGGAGAGATATATTAGCCCTGGGAAAGCGGAGTGGCCGTCCCTGTGCGATACCAGGGCTTTGCTGGTATCGCAGACCAGCTGCTGCAAACCACCTGCTGAGATAGGATTTTTCTGTAGGACGAGCCATGCCCTAGCTGAGGGCGGTGGTAGAAGCAACTCGGCAAGTCCGCAATCTGAAAAAATACGTCCTGTGGCACTGACTAGCTGTTGTAGCTTGATTTGCTGTTAAACAGTATCTTTTCTGTTTCTGTGTAGTATCTCTGCAGATGGTGTTCAGTTCAGAGCACCGCCCAAGACCAAGGCAGTAAGATGTTCCTGTGAATCACAGAAACCATGATACAGGAGAATTATTTTAGTTAAGCGATCTGACTATTCCTATTATTTATTTAAAATGAGTAGTGTCCTAGGATTATTACAAAGAACATAATCTTTTTAAGTAATAGTCTGAGGCTGTTCTATAGCAATTTTACTGCTATTATTATCCTCTTAACCACTATTTACATGTAGAAATATTCATTTGTGTGTGTATATATATGTATACAGTGCTTGATATCACCCCAGGATCAAGTTTCTTAGTGAAGGAGAAAATTTTACATCTAACCTGAAAGATACTGCATGCAACAAAAATACTTGGGGAGTAATGGGAAATGCGAACGTTGCACAAGTGCTTGGAAGAGATCCAGACCGATGCTTTTAAAACCTACATCAAACCTTCCTGTTCTGTTGCTGTTGCTGTGCGATATCATGTACAGAGATGTCAAACTACTTAGAAGGCTGAAATCTGTGCAGCTCAGCACCTTTCCCATCAGTAAATTAGAGAATCAAAGTGTAATCAAACTATTTGAGGAGGTTTCCATGGTGTAGAGAGGCATATTTCCCTGCATTAATATGCTTTTATGGGACAAATTCACCCAGCAGTTGCTCTACCAGCTTGTAAAATGTGCAGCGTGAGCGCAGCCAACACACGCGGCGGTACAGACCCAGCCCTCTCACTGCTCGGGAAAATCGCTTTCTCTGTGCAAACTACAGGAGCTTTATCAATCTATAATTTTACCAGGGCCGTAGTTGGGCTGTATTTCTCTGTAAGCCTGGATCGGCTGCGTCTCATTTGGGTGAGCACATCCCCGACTCAGGGCAGGTGGTTGCGAAGGGGTACTTTATAAGACAGAGCTTTCTCGTTTGCCTTGCCTGGGAAGGCTAGAGCCCACAGTGGGAAGGGTGAGGTGGCAGCAGGCTGTGCCTGTGGGCACCAACCGGACCCCGGCACAGCCCCTCATCAGAGCTGGCTGCCTGTAGCAAATGGAGAGGAAAAAGTCAAGCATTTTTCTTCACTGACTTTCCAAAGTCGCCCCAGGTCCCCTGCATGCAGCAGCCCCCACCAGTGAAACCACAGCCACGGGCTTCCGCTTCGGATTTATGTCGTCGTGCCCTGGTGCTGCGTTTCTAACTTATCCATAAAAATGTGGGTGTAGCTGAGAGTTTGAAACATCTAGGTGATTCAAAGTGAAGGGCATGAAGCTGAGTTTCTTTTTTTTGTTTTGTCTAGCTGTAGTCTTCCTTTAACTTGGCAAGGGATTGGTTAAAAGCAGCTTTCAAGCTCTTTGAATTTGTGGGAGCCTAAAACTTTCCCAGGGGATCTCTCCAGGAATTTCACAGGAAGCCTGACTGTGGCGTTGCCCATGTGAATAATTAAAAAATGATCCTTTGGAGTGGTCAAAGAGGAATTCCTTTGAGAAAACTCAACCAAATACAGCAATTCCTGAACAGCTCAGGAGGGGAACAAAGCGCTCTCCTCCCAGTGGGCATTGGTGTATCAAGATGCTCACCATCATTTCCAAAATAACCATAGGAGAAACAGACCCTTTCTAAGTGTGTGAGCTCTCAGTTTGAGTAAATCCCCCAGCCCCTACCTCTGCAAACTCTTCTGCTCTTGCCAACCATGGCCAAGCTACTGGATGGGACACGCAACAGGCTGGATGATATTTGCATCCTGTCTGATGGCAACAGCAAAGTCCTTATGAGCAGCATAGAGTCTGCTTGCCTGGGCCGGTCCTTTGCTGAATTAATAGCAGAGAAATTTCAAAGCGCTGCGAGCCATGGCCGTGCCACCGGTGGGGATGCTCCACAGCACCCGAGCGGTATCGCCGGGAAGCGTGCAAACAGCCGGCTGGTATTTGTGTCAAATTGTTGATATGTAAGCAGGGAGCATGCTGCGCATTTAAATCACTTTCACACTAAATTTGGAACAGAAATCATTAAATATTTATTCTGTGCCTAAAATACTGCTAGAGCGTCCTACTTACTGATATTACATATTAATTCACATAGATTTTGCAGTACTGATAATGCATTTATTTTAAAATGGTCACTCTGAGGCATTCATTATGATTGGGCTGTTTAATAAAAATTGAGATTCATGGCCCCAGAGGAATCCCATCTAGTCACTTCTGTAAACCTGAGGAAGAGGCTCTTACAAAGGGAAATCCAAGGGTTCATAATTACTGTGAAAAAGGCACTAGCTGGAAGTTTTTAGTAATCTGTTGAAGACTGGTAACATCAGCCCTTCCAGAATAAAGACACTTCAAAGCCTAGTAGAAATTAGGAGTTATTTCCTTAGCAGTGGGAGTACTGTACGTTCAGAGAAGCAATCACTCAGCCAGAGTGTAATTGCTACAAATTGATTGCCACCTTCTCCGGGTGCTTTCCTGAAATGTGAGGACCAGTTGAAAAACCACCACAAGAAATTCAAAAATAAGTAAATAGATGCACCTTGACTTGCAGTGACCCTGGGGATGGCAATCAGGCACTGAATGGCAGCAGCAGTCCAGCCCAGGTTTTGTAGGAGCCCTGTGCATGCTGGAATAGATCAGCTGCAATTATTTCCAGGCTCTGGGCTAGCAGAGTAGGGTGCATTTAATAAATCTCCCATGGTCCTCCTATCTGCAATAAGCCTCAGTCATTTTTAATTATAGACGCCTCGAAAGCTGGGAGCCAGCACTGATTGGGCAGCAAAATATTGCTACAATCCTCTCAGTAGTGTTTGCAAAAGGATTTTGGTGCTGAACCTGACACGGATGTGATGCTGCCAGTCTGGCCAGAAAGTGGAGATAAACAGCTCGCTTGTGGATTTTGCTGAGTAGCCACAGACACCACGTCTTCCCTCTTTCAGGGCCTGCTGGGTCAGGCTAATTTGGTGTTATTTATTTTAACACCTGGTGTAATAAACGCTGGGAAGAGGCTGCAAAGACCGGAGCCAGCATCGGGGCCAAGTGCATCCCTGATGGCGAGTGGGCTCTGCCCAAGCCCAGGGGAGGAGAGCAGGGGGGCAAGGGGCTCAGGACACGCAGGATGTTTCCCACCGTGGTTAAGCTTCCCCACCTCCTGCCTTGTGTTATCGAAGAAGGCGATTCAACCTCTCCTCCTCTGCCCCTGCGCTGACGTGCTTCTCACCGTGCATCACCCCTTCTCTCCCTGCAGCGTTTGCTCTCCCAGTGCCTTGGAGCAATAGCAGGCGCCTGGGAGAAACGTATCAGGTGGATCATCACGAGCATCAGCCTCAAGGCGCAGGAGGAACCAAAGCCGATGTGCTGGCTGCCTCCTTCCCGCAGAAGGACTGCGGGAGGCAGAGGGCTGGGAGCAGCCGCATTGCCTGCGGAGGCCAAGGCTGCTTCAAACCCAGCCACCAGCACCCCACACACAGCCGCGGCTGCGGCGTGTCTAAATCCAGTTACAGAGTGGAATAAGCACTCCTACCTCAGCACACATGGCTATTTCTGACTCTGGAGCCTGGCTGCTGTGGGAGCTCTCATTTCCCTGCAGATGCTAATCAGGTCTGAAGAGCAGCACCCGGCACCTGCAAGGGAGGGAGAGGCGAGGGAAAATGACGGCTCAACAGATTTTTTCGAGGGACCGAAATGCTTTCCCAAGGCATCTTCAAACACACTACCCAGAAATAGATGAGGAGGTGACCTCATTGCAAGCCCCAGTTTCCCGGCGGCGCGGGCGGTGTGGGGCACTCCGTCTCTCCGGGCAGGAGGGCTCTGCCAGTCCCCGGCTGGAAGCTGCCCTCTGAGATGACAGTTTGCTGAAGAAAGGAAGCTTTCTTGCCCAGGTTGTAATTCAGGGAGCCCTGTGCTGCAAATACTCTGTGTGCAGGGCAGGGAGGAGGCTGAGCAAGTGCTACAGCGCTGGTAAGAGAAATGCTGAGCTGCAGCCGTGGCACAGTGGCTCTTGCGCTGCCCACAGCTGCAGTGGCTGGGTCTCCTGCAGTGCCTCCCTTCCCCGTCCCACTCTTCCCCGATGCCGAGGGGTTAAGCAAGGCCAGGAGCCCTCGCCGGCCCCTGCTTTGCTCCTGGCGCAGCCAGGATCCCAATGTAAATATTAGCTGAGCATGTGTGAACGGGTGAAAAGAGCACCGTTTTAAGCCATTCTGTTTGGAAGACACAGCAATCTATATAATGCTGTTACCAAGAAACAAGGATTGTTTTCTGTGCTATTTTAGGAGACAGTGAAACAAATGGAGCCTGGGACACACCAGGATTTCTATTTCCCCTCTGTAAATTAGTGTTATTACCAAGCGGCAGTGTTTCACAGTGGCACTTTGCAGCCGGACTCTATTCATGCCTAAAAGAAAAGATGTGTTGCTTGAACCTGCCCACTCACACTCTCCCGTTATCCAGTGTCGTAACTGCTGTTCTTCAATCTGCCCAGCTGCAAGGTGCAAACCATCCGGCCCCTCGCAGCGTGTGTCCAAGGACATCACAGCGAGTCCTCAGGAGAAGGTACCATTTACTCGGCACACTACTTGTTGCACAGCCTAAGCCAGGCTGGCCCTCAGCAGCTCCTCTGCTTCCTCTTCCAGTTGCTGCTGAAATTTCTCATTTTGATGAACTGGAAGATATTTTTAAGTAGACTCTTTGCCGCATGCTTTGTCTCTTTTTTCTCCCTTCCCTTGTCACCTGCTACTGTACAAAATTCAGACTTGTATTGCAAAATTGCTTTTCCAAAACAAGAGGTACAGGTACTTATTTCACGTTTTGATGGCACGTTGCCAAAGGGCCGGGGTTGCAGTGAGTAACAGCCAGAAGAACAAATGGTCACAGATGTTGGACTCCTATACGCACGGAGAGCAGCAGCCAGCAGGTAATCTGTGATTCCCCGGTGGCTGGCACTGGGCGGCACCGTGCCCACCTCTACATCAACCGAAATCAGGAGCTGCTCTGCGGTCAGTCTCAAAGCGAGGGTGAATCCCAGCTGAGGTCCCCGCACACCCCTCCAGCATTTTCAGGTCCACCCCCAGGATACTGCAGGTATAAGGCAAATCATCCCTGGCTCATTTAACCAATGCCATCCAAGCTGGGCTAGGGACAGGAGCTAGCGGGTGCAGTATGTGACCGGTGGGGAGAAGCAGTGAGCACCCAGCACCAGCAGCCTGCGGGCTCACCTCGCTTTCCCAATCTCATGTTCGGTGCAAGCAATTATCCGTGGCCACGAGGGATCTCAGGGGAGGCTAAACAGCACAAGAGATGCACTTTACTCTCTCTTTTCCCTTCTAGACCTTCCCCGCGACTCGCTGCCATTGGTGTGCATAGATTTTACAACGGCGCTAATTGCTTCCAGCTTTCATAAATATTCTGGTTTAGGCCTTTAACCAGGATTAATAAAAAGAGTGCAGGTTTGTTTGTTTTTCATGCAAATGTGAGCTCCCTGTGGGAGCTATTCAGTTAAGCTTTCCCAATGGTTGCTTTAAATGGAGTTTACTCTTTCTGAAGGTTCCTTCCAAACCATTGGGTCCTGCCAGCCTGCTTTCAAAGGCAGCGCCGCAGCATTCAGTGCCACGTACACAGGCCCTCTCTTTCCAAAGCAAGGGCCTCTGCTTTGGCTCTGTTTTTCTTTACAGTCATTTCCACAAATCATTATCTACACTGATTTCCCCCGTCTAATGGGAATAAATGGAGAGGGATATGAATGCTACAGCAGTGATTTTTTCTAATATCAGCAGGTTCTTCCCTATGACACCTTACAAAATGGAAACAAATTTGAAACATTTCACAAAATACTTTTAATATTCTTCAACGGATGCTGCTTCCAATATCTGAGGCCACCTGAGGTCTCCTTTACGCAGCTGCAGTGGCTCCAGCCAGGAGAGGTGAGAAGCATTACACCGTCCGCAGGGATGGCGCAGGCACTGCCAGGCGGGTGTGTATTTGCTGCTCCTTGCTTGTCGTGCAAACAGCAGCAGCCACGGAGGTCAAGTATTCCCGCGTGGCACGCATTGCCTCTTACTGGAACCTGCAACAGAGCTGGCAATGCAGGCACTTTGGATCTCATTAGGTAATTATTCTGGAAAGTGTTTCAGAAGAAGCAATTAATTTGCGATGCTGGGAACAAATAGGTAGGGGCAGATTTTTTGAAACCTCCTGGAGCCTGCTTTGAAGTGATAAGCTAGAAAGGACCATGGATTTTGCAGCTATGTTGCATCTTGAAAACCAACTGCCCAACTTCACCCATCCTTTTAACCCAAACAGCCTCTGTTTTAGTATCCTGAGCAAACAGCAGTAGACACCAATATAATATCAAAAATTACTTAGCTAATGCTCTCATTTGTCTACATTTACCCACTCATAATGGGTAATTACACAATTACCCACCATGAAATACTACCACTGGAAGTTACGCCCGCATAATTTTCATGATTGCTCCACTCGCGCTGCTTCCCTTCGTGCATGATGCAGGACAGTCATGCCTGGCTGCTTTGCTGGGTCACCCAGCCACGTTTCAGATCATTTCTAGCTGCAAAATTCAGGGTTTGCAGGCTGTTCATGTTTTTAACAGGGCAATATTCCCTGGAATGTTTCAACACCACGGAAGCCCTCAGATCCTGCAAAAAGTGCCACAAAGACAGGTGCAGGGAGGCTAACGCTGAAAGCTTTTGAAAATCCTACTCCTCTTGGTGTCGTCAGAGGGGACCTTTCCTGCGGCTGGAGGTGCTGTAGTAGGGCTGCTTTGCAGTAGGATGCAAAGAATTGTAAGTGGGAGATGGTTTAGAGGGATCTGGATACAGCTTGCTGGACAAAATGGCATTTGGAAAAGGAAAGCAAGAGGCCTGAGACTTTTTGACCTTGTTCTTTCCTTTACTCAGGAAAAAGCATTAATTTTGCAACTGTACATTAAGACATAACCACTGGGAAAACATGGCTGTGTGAATTAAGGAAGGAGAAAGTGTCGATCACTCTGAGGGCGATGTGTCACTGCTTCTCTGGACCAGCAGCACTTCCAGATGAACCTTGACTAATCTGTGCCTGGATGTCTAGTCAGGCCCTTTCAAGCATATCCAATTTCAAAGCTCTCCAGTGAGCAAAATCTCACCCACTAAAGGATAAATATAATTCTGAAAGCTCCTAAAGAAGAACATATTTTTTGGGGTGGTTGTATGTATCAATTTTGCATCAATTAATTTAAGAAATCTTTTCTGACAATCTGTCAGAAAAGTCAATCCGTCTCTATAGATAGATACGCAATGTCTGTGATGTTCCTACCAACAAAAGTTGCTTCTGTCATCCCCAGCTGCTTTCCTCTAGCGAATCCACCTCTGCAGAGTTACCTAAACAGTTCAGAGCAACCACCACTGAAAGAAAGCCTTTCATAAAAAACGGTCCAATTTTCCTCTGATCATCTTAGAGAATTTCATTGCTGTCATGTCTGGGACAGGGAAGACAGAGAGCTGCAGCTTTTGAACATCTACCT
This sequence comes from Buteo buteo, assembly GCF_964188355.1. NCBI lineage: Eukaryota > Metazoa > Chordata > Aves > Accipitriformes > Accipitridae > Buteo > Buteo buteo. Next base: position 8,919,970 of record NC_134191.1, read on the forward strand.
CCTCGACTATGAGGGAGAGCACCTGCAGCCTCATGTAGCAGAAAGAAATTTCTCCATTCTCCAGTACAATAAACGGCATTTCTTTCTCGAAAACCCCAAAGACAAAGGCTTCTTCTCTGTGTGGGATTACCTATAGATAATATCATTATAGGCACTGGTGTAATTGATTCTATTTTTTCTGCCTTCACAGTTGGCACAACTGGACTCAGGACAATGAGTTTTTCTGATGGATAATATGAAAAGGGCATCAATTTTTAAAAACTCAAAAGACACCTTAAAAAAATAAGAGAACTTTGCTGAAGAAGATATCTTTGAGAGGTTCCCATCACCCTGGTGGTAGTCATACTTGCATTAGTCACGTTAAGGGCCACGTGCCAGGCAAAACAGCACTAGAAAGTGCTGTACGACCTGTCCCCATCGCAAGGGACTGGCAGCACAATTCCATGACATGCCCCTTGAGCGAGGAGGGGTAGTTGCATCACAGCAATGATAACATGGTACTTTTATTTGTTTTTGGGGGGAGATAATAAATAGGGAGGCATGAATTGAAATGATACTAAGGAAGGCTGAGATGGGCTGAAAAACTTTTTCCTAACCTCAGCTGGGATCAGCCTCTGTATCCCACCACCACACCGTGTGTCCTTTCCTTTCCCAGACTGATGGGAAAACACAGACATAGGAAAATGCCCCGCGCTGCCAGCCGTCCTCGCCGTCCTGCCCTGCAGCCAGCAATGCCACTTGCAGAGCAAGTTGCCCGCCAGCACCAGCACCGTGCGCTCAGTTCACGCTGTTTATCTCCGAATGCCAGACGAGCTGCGGGTTGTCCCAGTACAATGCTGGGGTGGCTTCTTCCGGCTTTCATCAGCCCATGGGTTGGATCGACAGTCCTGGCAGCAGCTCCAGAGAAACTGGGCGATAAAGGACCATTTTTGGAGGTGGTCTCAGATGAAAGCAGTGGCTGGGCAGAGCAAGCTGTGTGGCTGTTCCAGCTTTAGGCATCTCCAGTCTGATGTGCAGTGTTTATTTGACTTGCTGACTGTGCTGTTGCAGAAATTGCAGCGTTGCTTTCCAAGAGTTGCCAATGAGTGATGCAAACATGAAGGGTGTGAAGGTGAAACAGGACTGGAGCTGCGTTTGCCTGGTGTGTCGGTGCACGTCAGCACCTGGCACTTGCAGGAGCCCATCCACACCCACTGGTGTCCAGGGATCTCCCACAGCTGGCACCCTTGCAGGGGGAGAGGGCTCAGGGCTGTGCAAAGGGCAACGGTTGTGCCTTGCAGAGCTCACCCTGATGTCCTGGGCAGGTTGCCCTCTGAGGGGGGCTGGTCCCAAGAAGAGCGACCCATGGATGTCCCCATGCAGTGCCAGGGGTGCGAGGCTCTGAATCCCAGCCTTGGCAAACAGGATTCCCAACGGGGAGCACAGGAAAAATTTTGCTTGCAGGAACTTGACAACTTTGCTTTTCCCGGCAGCATCCCCTGGACTTCCCGCACTGCAGGCAGGACACACACCATGGCAGGCACAGCCGCAGGGCCGCAGCTGGCCACTGGCCCCCCTAATGCTGCCGGTGTCCCCGTGGGAGAGGGGGCTCCCACGGCGGTGGCAGTGAGCCCGGCCAGCGAGCATGGCTGTTCCTGCACGCAGCCCCGCAGGGCATGCGGGACAGCACAGGTCCAGCAGGTAAGGCTGACGGAAACAGGGAAAGCCATTTTTTCCCCCTCTGTGCCAATTTTTCAGCCGTTTCTCATGGCTTTCGGAAATGCAGGGCTCTGAAGTTTTTCCAGACTCATCTGCTATGCTGAGCTTCTAATTAGAAGTAGGCAAGAAGCTCAGAAAGCCCAGCTGATGTGAAAATCCTGAAACACGTGGTCTGAAGCAGCACCCGTCTCCCCTCCCATGAGCTAATCTCACAGCCCCATCACCAGGAATCGATGTTTACCTATTCTCCCCTAAAGTGAAACAAACATTTATTAACATGTATAACAGGTGACAGGTATTTTGACACTTACAAAAGAAGCACTGCTAATTGAGCAGAGGAAAACAAACCTTGAAAACACCCACCCACCACAAATACACGCGTATGTACAAATGAAGACTCAATCAGATCTGAAAATCACCGGAAATTAAAATATTGAACACAGACGACGTCTGCACTGATTCATCCCTCAGAGCTGCTCCTGAAGTCCTCAGCTCGCTCCAGGTAATCTTCAAAGCAGAACACCACGATATCGTTACACATGTAATAATTAGTGACGGGTGAAATATTTATTAGCAGTATTGCTTTTCAATTAAGATTTTTAGCTGCGTCGAGGTGCAAGAAGAGCCGCTTGGTGGAAAGCAAACTTGCCGAGACCCTCAAACCTGCAGGGATTCGTGTGGCTCACGCAGCTGTGGGGACACTGTGCTGCCTGCGTGGGGCCGTGGGGACACGGAGGGACAGCCGTGTCTGTGGGGACTCCGCAGGCACAGTGATGTCCGCCTGCGGCTGCGGGGACACCGCGGGCACAGCGGCGTCTGTGGGGACACCAAGAACATGGCGGCGTCTGTGTGGGGCTGTGGGGACACAGAGGGACAGCTGTGTCTGTGGGGACACCAAGAACATGGCGGTGTCTGTGTGGGGCTGTGGGGACACAGAGGGACAGCCGGGGCTGTGGGGACACCGCAAGCATGGTGATATCTGCCTGTGGCTGTGGGGACACTGCGGGCACAGCCATGTCTGTGGGGACACCAAGAACATGGTGGCGTCTGTGTGGGGCTGTGGGGACACGGACGGACAGCCGTGTCTGTGGGGACACCGCGCTGCCTGTGTGGGGCTGTGGAGACACGGAGGGACAGCCATGTCTGTGGGGACGCCGTGGGCACAGTGATATCTGCCTGTGGCTGTGGGGACACTGCGGGCACAGCCGTGGCTATGGGGACACCAAGAACATGGCGGTGTCTGTGTGGGGCTGTGGGGACACCAAGAACATGGCGGCGTCTGTGTGGGGCTGTGGGGCCACGGAGGGACAGCCGTGTCTGTGGGGATGCCGCGGGCGTGGTGACATCTGCCTGTGGCTGCGGGGACACCGAGGACGCAGCGGTGCCCCGGCGGGCGCCCACCGGGGCGCCGGCCGGACACCCCTCACGCCGGCGCTGCCCCTCCTGAGGCGACGACCATGGCGGCACCCCCGGCGGCGACCGCGCCTGGCCGGCCCCCAGCGGGCATGCGCGGCGGGGCCGCTCTCTCGCGCTCGCTCTCTCCCTCGCCCCCCGCCGTGCAGCACCGCGGCCAGCGCCCGCGCGCACGGGGCGGGGCGGGGCGGGGCGAGGCGAGGGCGGGGCGGGGCGGCGCGGGGGCGCGCGCGGGCGCGGCGGGCGGCGAGCGGAGCCGGAGCCGGAGCCGGAGCCGGAGCCGGGCAGAACCGAGCGGAGCCAGCGCAGCCCAGAGCCGGCCCGGCCGAGCCCAGCCGCCGCCGCGATGCTGGACCCGTCGTCTAGCGAGGAGGAGTCGGAGGAGCTGGTGGAGGAGGAGAGCGGGAAGGAGCCGCTGGCGCCCGCCGCGGCGCGGCTCTCGCCCAGCCGCCCCGGCGAGGGCCCGGGCGGCGGCGGCGGCGGCGGCGGCGGTGGCGGCGGTAGCGGTGCCGGCGGTAGCGGCGGCGGCGGCGGGGGGCTGCAGCCGGGCGGTCGCGGCGGCGGCGCGGCGAGGCCCGCTAGCCCCAGCCCCTCGGTGGCCAGCGAGAAGGAGAAGGACGAGCTGGAGCGGCTGCAGCGGGAGGAGGAGGAGAGGAAGAGGAAGCTGCAGCTCTACGTCTTCGTCATGCGCTGCATCGCCTACCCCTTCAACGCCAAGCAGCCCACCGACATGGCCCGCCGGCAGCAGAAGGTACAGCCGCCCGGGATGCCCTGCCCTGCCCGCAGGGCCAGGCCCGGCAGCTCCCCTGCCTGCACCCCCCTTACCCGCCCCCCGGCTGCTCCCTGCCTGCCCCTGTCCTCCTACCCCCGGCAGCAACCTTCCTGCCTGCTCTCCTGCCTGCCTGCCCGCTCTCCTAATTGCCCTTCTGCCCCCTGCTTACCTACCCCTCTGCTTGCTCCTCTGAATGCCCTCCTGCCCGCACCCCTGCCTCTCCTTCTGCCCCCCCTGCCTCCATCCCACTCCCCAGCAGCCCCGTGCAGGCACTCCCCAGTCCCGCAGCCGCCCTGGGCACCCCAAGGGCAATCCCGGTACAGGGCACCTTGGGCCCCCATGGGTGGGGTTTGCCAACAGCATCCCTGTCCCGGGGCGTGGGGAAGCCCCCTGCCCCCTTGTCACCCCTCCATGCTGCTCCCCGCTGTGGTCTCCCACATGGAGCCGGAGCGCTGACATATGGCATTGCTCCTAGTTACGCAATGTCGGGATTTGGGAAGTTTGGGATGTTGGCCATCTAAAGGTTGTTGAAAGGAGAGAAATGGGTTATATTGCTGGAAAACACGAGGCGCGTGCCCTTGCCTCCTGCAAAGGGACTCTGCAACTCCATGCTTGCTGCAAAGTTTGCTTAACTGGGAGTGCTGGCACTGACTTGGGGAGTTACTGAGTCTCATTTCAACTTCTTGTAAATGTTTATGCGTGGCGAGCTCCCCGATGCTGGCTTCCTGGCAAAACGTGGCAGCAGAGCCTTGCGATGAAGTCGCTGCCACAATCCTGACTCTTCCTCCCCGAGTGCGTCACCGCGGCAGGGCCGTGCGCCTTTCCAGGCAGCGGCTGGGCAGGAGAACATCCCCTGGGCTCCCCATCCCGAGGAGCCGTCTTGGAGCTTGTTTCTCCACTGAGGCACAAGCTCATGGGCAAGGGCAGAAATTGAGTTTCTCCAGGGTGCGGACATGGGCGCCTTTCGATCAAATGCAGCCAACTTTTTCCCTGTGAGAGCCAGAGTTAGGTCTGTGATGGGACGTAGCTATCTGGAACAGCTGGCTGATTTTTTTTCTCCTTTTCAGTTGAGTTTCTTAGACTGCAGTTTTAGCCTTGATACCATTCTGTGTTCACAAATGACCTTTACAAATCAGGCAGACTCCTGGATTTATTGATGCAAACGACATTCAGTTCTGCTACACCACAGGACTATTATTAGTCATTGCAACATACGGAGGTAGGAAAGTGTATCCGTGCTGCATGTAGTTTAAAGGCAATATAGGACAATCTGGTGTTGCTGGAAGGTTGAATGATCTGCTTTTGTTTGCTGAGCAAAGTGCATAGCTGAAAATATAGCTAGGTTTGGAGATTATTTTTTTTATATATATCTTTTTGCCTACAACCCTTTTCAATACATTGTGGATTTTCAAAGTCATCTTGGCTTTTGTTCCCTGTGCAACTTTTTTGTGTTAGAAAAATTTAAATTTATTTGAATTTAAATAATTGCTAGTTTTGCAGAAATTAAAACAAACAAACAAGTTCTGCAACTGTTTCTCACATAAAGTGAACTGAGATTGAAAAGGTGTTTTTCCAAAGGAGCAGGCAGTGTCTTAGCAGTCCAGAGAAGAGTGGCTGGGAAAAAGGGCAATTCATAGTCTCTGAAATCAAAATACTGCACTGTGAAGGGACAGAAAGGGTGGAGGGAAAGAGAAAAGGGGGGGAATAAAGTGCAGGTGAAATGAAGAAATGAGAAGTAATGAGAAAAACGGTAAACTGGCAGCAATACTCGAGGGAATGGGGAAGTTACACAGGACCTTGGGAGGAAATAATCCATTCTCTGTGAAATGAAGAACATAGGGAAATGCGTCTGGCTTATTTATACAAATAGCTAAAATAGGTGTATCTTGGGGGCTGACTGTCTCCCCTCAAACTTAGCAGTGAGATGGAATTGGGAAAGCTAAATTTAACTTGACAACAAGTGTCAAATTGAATTCACTCTTTTAAAGGTGAATTCATTCTGGGTTTTTGTCTTCAGTATATCCCTATATTCAGTTGTCCTGCTGGGAGTAAATCCTTGCCCTTTTTCCATAGCCAAGACTCCTATTAAAGTCAATTAAAGGACTGCCAGAGCCTGGAGTGTGTTGCTGGATTTCATATGCTCATGCATCCTTCTGGGAGAGCCCATCCTTCCTCCTCTGGCTCGAGGGGGACCAGAAGATGAAGATGAAGGTGTGGGACTCGTTCCCTCTTGGGCACCGAGCTTCTGTCATGGTGGCTCTGCCAGGTTGAATGGTCTCTGTGGGGACTTTGTGTATCAGTGGGCCTTTGGTAATGATGGAAATACCAGATGCTTCAAGACTCACCAGGGTGGAGCAAATGCATTTTGCTCCTCAGGGGAAAGGTGGGAGAAGACCAAGTTTTGGTTCTGTTCTGATGGGAGCTGTTGCCTCAGTTTCCTCATCAGCAGAGGAGTGATAAACTGCTCCCTTCTCCATGCGCCGTTTGCCTCTCCACCCTCACAGCCTGCCGTTTGCGAGGGACGGGTTTCATCCTGGGAGAAATGGGAAGCAGAAAACCCCCAAGCGTTGTCGTCTGCGGTCCCCACGCTGGTGCACGGGACCGTGCTCCCACCTCTCCTGTCGGTCCCGCGTGGAGAGGCCGCGGAGGGAGGTGCTTGATCCACTGCACGTGTGGGCACCCTGGAGATGTGAGGGCCTGACCCTGCTGATCCGCCGGTTGCGGTCGCTGCCCGTGGGCAGGATGCCTGGGAATCCCGCTGGTGCTCTGCCAAGGTGTGGGGCCCAGCCAGGCTTCCCATGGGGCTGCTTGGACCCCACGCCTGCATCGGGGAGGTGCCCAGCAGCCACCGCAGAGGTGTTTTGGCAGAGCTGGTGACCTGTCCCCAGCCCCGCTCAGCGGGTCCTGCCCGGCGTTGGGAGGGGGAGGAGGAGGATGTCTGCCTTCACCTGGCCCACAGCTCTCCCCTGTAGCACGGGAGATGCTGCCACCTCCGAGCACAGCCCAAGCAGGGTGACCGTGGATTTGCAGACGAGGCTGTCACCCTGCACAGCGGCTGCCAGGCACAACCCAGCGTCTCTGGGTTACCTGATAAGAGCTAGCTCACCTCAATGGGAAGACCACAGGGCCTGAGATGGGTTTGCTTCTGTAGCTTCATCTTCTTCTTTGCAATTTTCCTGGAAAAGAAAGCAATTGATTTTGTTGCAGTTGCAGCACTGAAGTTCTTGCGTGGACTGAAGATCCCCGCGGTACCTCCCCCGAGATGTGTAATCCTCCCTCCTTAATCCTGCAGCGCTGTTGTATGAGAACCGGCCGGTACCCCGAGCCCCGGGGGCTGCACGTTACGGTGGTGTAACGCACAGGCACCGCGGTTACCAGTTATATAGCAGCACGCCTGTGTGTAGTGCTCGGGAGCTGGGAAATGCAGCCTGGTGTTTTACAGCGCTCATGAACCACCTTGGAATACAGGGAAGTGTGTACTTAAGGTACTGTTGCAACAGAAAGATAATTACATGCGGTTTGGTAAATTATAACGTATATGAGAGCGAAGAGAGCAGTGGAAATGTGTGAATGGACGGCATAGGCGGGTATATGCTGCACGTGGGCATGACAGCGTTGCTTGTTTACACCAGTAACAAACTGTTGCAGATTTCAAGATGAATTCATGCAAATGCCACTCAGACCTGGTATTTTTCTGATCCTGACACCCCAGAAGTTTCAGCAACAGGGTAAAAATTGGGTTTTTTTGATCAGTGTGTTCAAGCCTACACCTCTGCTTCAGGTTTGTCTTGGTGTTTATGTGGTAAGGCTTCACTTGCGTAACCTCACATTTGTGATGTCTACCTGTAAGTTCTTTTATTTACATCTCACTTAGATACCTGCCTGTGCTGTCTTACTTCCCGCTTGGATTTCTTTTTTAAGCCACCACTGAATTCCAGGCATATTTGACAGGCAGACAGCGGTCTGCAAGATACTTGTCCCTTAAAAGCTTGGAGAAAATAGGGAGATCTGCTATTTATCTCCTACCTCGGGTGGAAGGAAGGCAGCAGTGTGTGGGCAGCCCTTACTAGGCACTGGGCAATCTGAGCAAGAGACCTGCTGAACGTGTGGCCCAGGAGCAAAAACTCCCATCAGAGCTTGCACCTTGCCGGACACCAAAAGCTCCAGCTTCGTGATGCAGCTCAGGAGGAAAGCAGCTTTGCCAGCTCTGTTGGTCTCAGAACAATGTGTTTTAGTACCGCAGATGGCACTTAGCTTGGTAATTGCTTGCCCAGGATGTATTTAGTCTTTTCTCTAGCTCACGCTGACTTGTTGGAAGTAGAGTTGAGATGGCTGGCCGTGCCCTGTGCCTCTGCCTGCTTGATCCCAACTGTCTGAAGCCTTTGGGAGGAGAGCTCAGCCAGCAGCCTGGGGAAGGCGGGCAATGTGTACGTCTCTGTAGCGATGCAGACCAAGCACCCTTGGATGTGAATTATACCTCTTGCTAAATACCTCCAAAGCACGGCAGCCAAAAGGCACAGCGCATCCCAGAAATTGGCATTCGTTCATTCAAAATAGCATAAACTGGGAGATCTTCTCCAGATTATCACCAGCCCCTTGAAAACTCTCGTTGGGACAGGGGCAGCAGAAAGAACTCGTTAGGAGATAAAACATGGAGAGCATGTTAGGTCAGGCATCATTGCAGTCATGGTTGCCATCACTTGTTTTCCTCCCCGCAGCATGAGGTGGCACGCAGGAGAGTAAATCAGTTCCTAGCAGGATAAATGTGGGATGAAAAAAGTTCCAGCTTAGTTGCAGATTACCAGAGCTACTCCTGGGAGAAGTGGCTTGTGATTTGGGTCCTTGTGTAAGCCTTTGGGATGACGTCAGGTGCATTAGCAAAATTCTCAGTCAAATTCAGCAAAGCGCTTAAGCTTGTGCTTTGCTGAATGGTGATTGATTTAAGCACAGCGCTTAATGCAGAACAGGTGTGAGGGATCAGAAACTGTGTTAAATCAGTTACGATGCATCTTAAAATATCGAATTTCTGCCATTTTGGCATGCATGCAGATGCTACAACAGTTAGGAACGTAGTAAAGCTAGTGCAGCCTTCCAAATAATCACATACTTTGCTATCATGGGTTGGGTTGCTACTTTCACGCCATATTTACACAAGTTCTCTCTTAAAACCACCGACACGTTGTTCTTCTGGGATGGATTGTGACTCAGGTAGTGTTGGGACTTGTTTTAGCAGCTTTCTGCTGGAGGAACTGTGATTTTTATGGTCAGATTCTGCTATGCTGGCCCCAAGAAACCCTTGGAGGTGTGGTTTTCTCAGCTCTGCAGGAGAGGAGAGGCAAAGATGATGCTCTGCTTATTTTCTGCCAGTTCTTTGGTTGCTCTCCTGTGCTGTTTAAGATGGAGATGCAAGGTCCAGGCAGGTCTTAAGCGTGAGCTGGACCCCATGCACAGCTCTGTAGTTGCAGCAAACCTTGCAAGATAATTATGTAAAAACCTGGAAGAGTAGTTAGGGGCTGCCTCTGCTGCTTAGCTGGCTCAGTGTGGGCATAGGCCACTGCCACCATCAAATGAGAGCTGTGTGTGCGGCTGGGCTCTCAGCTAGGGCTGTCCTCGGGTCAGCTCTGTGCTAACCCCAAAGCGAAGACGAGCCTGCCCGCGTTTCACTGCTGCTTGGAGAGCATTGCGGTGGGGAACAAGGTCTGGTACATCTATCTGAGATGCGGTGTGGAGTGCAGAATGGGATCATTGTGCTCAAATTGTCTGAAATCTGCAGAAAATGGTTATTTGCAGTTAAAACACTTATTTATTTTGCCAGCACCTTATCTTAATTTAATTCTAGCAGATATTAAATATTTGTCATACTTTGGCTATTTATATACTTGCAGCTTATTGGATTGGGAAGCAGGTAATTAAATAGGCTGTGAGCTTCGTCTTTGGCTGTTGTAAAACTTTGCCGTTCCCGATCCATAGCCTGATGATTCAGTTACTGTGGGTGGCACCTCTCGGGCCAGAGATGTGAACTAAGAGTGGGGAAGTCTCATCGGATTGTGCAGCTCCAACCCGTGCTAAAGCCCATCATTTCCAAAAGGTATTATTTATGGCCTTGCTCTGCATAGTCTAGACGCTCTCCCCGAAGCACTTTGCCTTTTGCACAACTTGTAATTTCTTCTGCTGAATGATGAGTCACTCGTTCTCTGTTCACCTAAGCGGGAAGCGGTCAGCAAGTCATTTCCCTATGTAATTTTTTGTTAGCTGGAGAAGTGTTTAATTTGTTTTTAGTGTGGTTTAGCAGTAGGAACCCAGCCGTCACAGCACTGCTACTAGCAGTGTATGTATACAAACCCCTCACAGCTGCTGCCAATGCTTTAGTCCAGGGGGGTACAAGATAAACATCTTATTTCTATTTAATTCTGTAAACCTGATTAATAAGTGAAGACCAATCAATATAGTATAATCAATAAAGCTGTTGCTTTGTTGGTGTTGATGTGAATTCAGTTAGTGGCTTCAGCAGCACCAGGGTTTCTCCCACAAAGTGATCTTTAGGAACCACATATATGTTAGTGTGTCTTTAAAAACTAAGACTAATTAAAACAGTAGAGTTCCCTGAAAACAGCAGACGAGGGGACCTTCCCTGGTGGTAAGCAGGTCCTCTCCGTTTGTCACCCAGGAGGATGGGTGGCTCCTCAGAGGTGGGGTTTTGATGGGTGGCCCCTCAAAGGTCTTAACCTTCCTGGAGGGAGAGCAGGGTGAGTTGCAAGTGATGGTGATGTCTCGCTCCCCAGCTCTCAGAGATTGTGGCGCAGGCACGGGAGAAGAAGCAGAGTTTGTCTCCTCGCCTTGGCTGCTCCATGCAGCAGGTGGCACCACTGGCTCCCAGCGGGTCAGAATTGGGCCACCCTTCTCGAAGGGCATGCTTTGAGGTCCCGCAGTAGGGTCCAGCTCTGTCTTCGTGAGGGTGGGAGAGGGGAGATGCAGGAGACGGCAGGTGCCTGGGGAGTTTCCCTGTGTCATTACCTTGTAGGTACCAACAGAAGTACATGGAGCATCCTAACCTGGCACTTGCTTTGGAAGAAGTTATTTGTGGGTACAGGATACTTGGAGTGTTTTGACTGGGTTTTCTTCTGGATTGGGTGGGCATGGTTCTTCAAACCAGACGCAAGTGCAGTTGCTGAGGGTTTGATGTGAACGGGTGAAATTGTTGTTTGAAAAGGTGCTTTTAGTGGTAATATTTGGTATTGTTTGTCTGTGATTCAGGCTGATAAAGTCAGATGTTTTCTAGAATTTAAACACTTGAGTCAAAATGTCATGCAAATGTTTATTCAGCTTAGGGTAAGCAATGCTGTGTTTGTAGTTGTCATAGTTCAAAACCTGTCTGCCTACCTCACAGTAAGGTTGGGAGCTTGGACTTCTAGTAGGTGAGATATATAATGATGTTAGTACAGGCCACGTCCAGCCTGGAGGGGTTGGAAAACTGTCCCAACACACAACTCAATGACTTGACCCATGTGCTTCAGGACACTTGTGTGACCACAACCGCTCAAGTGCTGAGCGTCTGCCCATAGCCAAATGTTAGTGTTTGATGAAGAAACTTAATGAAATCTAGATTTAGTCATGTTTTGCCTAGTCCAAAGGGTGGGGTTTTTGTAATGATGCTGCTGCAGCGTTTATCTTTGGGGACTGGAGATGCAATGTGCAGATCTTGAAGGAACCCCACTGACTTTGGTAGGACTTTGGGCTGATGCCACGATGCATTTGTACAAATATCCTGGCAAACAGGGCTGCCTGCTAATGGTCCAGCAGTAGCCTTTTGTGATCTTGTGTGCTAAATTAGGGTGAGTTCGCCCCAGGGCAGGGTGTTCTTTGTCTTCAGAATATGATGAGACAGTCTTCAGGTCTAGCTTTGTCTGTAGACCCTCCTATTTCCACCTTCCTCTCCCTTTTCAGGTGGGACTTAGATCCACACTTGATGATTTAGGGTGAGCACCAGGTATGAACTGGATCTGATCCTGTACAAGCATGGAGCAGAGCGACCCTGTCCCTGCAAGCCCATCACCTGCTGTTTGTCTTCAGCCAGGGGAAGGATCAGGGTGGGGAAACTCAAAAAACTTTTTGGCAGTGGAAAAGAAGCACTTGTTTTGGATGTTGTCGTTGCCTAAGGAGACAGAAGCCCTGCACCTAGAGCAGCCACAGCACCATGGTGTGCACAGGCTCAACTCAGTCCCTTGGAGCAGGGCTCAAAGTGGGTGGATTGGCTCCCAACTGCCTGTCTGGCTCAGGGGAGGAAAGTAATAGGGAAGAAAGGCTGTTTTCCAGCTCACACCTTGAGGAACTACTGATAGAAGAAGCTATTTGTTAAGAAATGTCTTGTTGAAATAGTCTCACATGTTGCCTTGTGAAGAGCATTGGTGATGTCTGCTCTAGCATCTGGATTTGATCCTGAGCACCTGCTGAGCTGGAAAGGATGGTGTTGGGAGTTTGCAGATCCTCTAAGTTTGTAGTAACCACTGATGTCTATTAGTTGCAATGCGTGTTTGCAATCGATGAGGTGTGTGGGGTATGCCAACTCCTGTAGGAAGTGATTCTCCCTTCCATAGGGAATTTATTGTATTTCCAGTCCAGATGATGCTAAGTTGGCATTGCCCTGAGATGCAGAAGGCTGTGTGTTGAGGTGCAGGCTTTTACTGTCTTAAGCACCCCAGTATGAGGCTGCAGTGGCATGTTGAGGTGCTTAAGATGGTAAAATACTGCACCCCAACACACAGCCTTCCCCACCTCCATATCACAGGGGAGCAGCCCTTTGTTTTCCTTGGAGCCACTCAAGGAGGGGCAGTGATTTGCCTCTTTTGGAAGGGATGCGGGTATGTGTGCATGAGGGTTGTTTTGGAACCCAGGGAGTCACAGCCGATGTACAGGTTCCATCTGGGAACAGGAGAGGAAAGCTGCCTGGCTGGTGGCACCCTGGTGAGATAAAGGGACTTGGATTTGATATTTGGCTGTCAGAGGGAACATGAAGTGATGCTCCTAGATACAGAACCATGCTCACTGGAGTAAAATATGATGTTAGTTCAACAAGGAGGCAGATCTGGGGTCAAAACCTTTTTTTTTTTTTCCTCCTGTATAGAGAATGGATTTTTCTGTACATGACCTCACTGTCCCTTCTACCACCCATCTCATTTTCGACTGCTGCTTTGCTTGGAAACAAACTCTTAGCCCAAGGAGAGATTTGGGGGAGCCCCGTCCAGCCAGTTGGCCAAGTAAAACAAAATACTGCAAAGGCACTTTGGGAGGAGGGTTCTTGGCTTGCTCTGGCTGACCTTGGCATGTAGCTGGTGCAGGTGGCTGTGGAAGGGAGATGTTCCTCTATGAGCAGCCAGGCAGGTGCAGCCCATGTGCTGTTCAGTGCTCCCCTTGGATGCCCCTGTCTGATCGGTGGGGGCCAGGGAGGAGATGGGGTTCAGATGTTATGTTTTACGCACAAAAAATATCAGATGATTTGGGAGCGATTAAGTGAAGCTGTTCAGAAGTTCTCTTGGGACTGCTGTTGATGCTGATGGGCTAGGTTTTGCAAGAAAGGGATTTCACTTTGCCTGGTGTGCTATGGGGAGGGTCAGCCGCTCTCGCACCTCAACAGCAGAGGATTTAGGCAGCTGGGGGGTGATGCAGGTATTGCGCGAGCGGAACATCAAGCAAAAGGCAAATATCCTCTAAGATGCCAGATATCCTTTCCTGATTCAGTGAGAGGGCACAAATGCTTTGCATATTGCACATGCCAGGTTTGCTTTTATTGCCTATAGCCCTAGATTTCCCCTCCCTCCTAGCAGACTGCTCCCACCCTTCTTGCAACCAGAGACGACAGACTCATCGCTGCCTCGGAAGGAAGCTAATGGGGTGACGCAGCAGGAGCCAGCTGCTTTGCTACCTGCATGGTGACAATGCAAGGATGAAGGAAGGACACAGCCAGCACTTCTTCAGCCACGAGCAAGGCTGCGTGACCCGCCAGTGGTATGCGCTGCAAAAACCAGCGCTGTGCCTCCCACCCCCGGCACCACAGACCACCCTCTACCAGCGAGACCTCTAGGCAGAAGCCATCTGCTGCTGTTATCTGGGGACGTGCAGCTGTCTGAGCTGCACAGGGTTGTTTTTTGGTGCATAGCCAAGAGCTAGCTGGAGTTAGGACTGCAGAGACTTTGTGTGTGCTCAGTCATTCGCGAGGGCAGAGCAGCTCCCGAGCGTGACTCGATGCCGATGCTCTGCGGTGGGAAGGAGCGGGGAGCTGGGAAGGGCACCACGCCTGGCTGAGGGAATTTGGAGCTGGGAAGTGACAGCTTTGCTTCTTCCCTTTCTTGGGCCTTTGGTGCTACACTCTGCAAATTTTTCCCCTCCAGAAGGGTATCTGTGAAGGGGCCAGGGCAGGCAGGAGGGATTGCTCGCAGTTCTGAGGTGCAGCTGCGTTTTCCTTTTCCATCTCCTATTTGCTTTGCAGCAAGCATGGCCCAGGGCCCTGCAGAAATGGTGGGCAATAGTACTTTTCTAGCCTCTAGCTGTCTCAAGACAGAACTGATGTCCTCAAAAAACTCAAGATGATCATAGAGCGGTGCTTTACATTGGCCAGGGATCTGCGCAGTACAATTTCTGCTCATTGGTGGGTTCCCTGGACTTCAGCGCTGCCTTCTGCTCTTGAAGATGTTGGTCACGAGGCTGCAAAGACCCTGCTCCTGCCTTCAGCTGGGGTCTCGTGGGTTTTATCTGCTCTGAGGGCTCCTTCCCCAGGACCTCTCAGGGCACATTCCCCTGGCCTGAGCCCTGTTCCTGGCAGGGAGAGTGCCTCATGGCAGTCGGTGCGTTTGCTGCAGCCTGGCTGGCCTAGGGAGGGAAGGCTGGGCAGGGAATGGCATCAGAGAACTTGTTCTTTAAACAGTGAGCTAGCTGCTTGCACTGGCTACCATAAGCCTGTACAGCCAAGACATGAGCATCCCCCCAAGGGTTACACCAGCCCAGGGGAGGGGGTTACGTGTCTGTGGAGCAGTCGTGCTCCTCACTGGGGAGCAGAGTGAGCACACCTGAGGGACAGGTAGGGAACAGGAGGAGCATGCTCGAGTTTGGCATTTGAATTCCACTTCTAAACTTCTCTTTTTGCTTGCTGTTAAATGCTGTTACGAGTGCACGTGTACACATGCTTGTGCAAGGGTTATGAGCTGAGCAGGGCAGGATCTCCATGGGTGCCAGAGAGCAACGTGGTTAGGGGGTTTCTCCATCAATAGTGGCAGCCACTGAACTGCCTGGACCCCAGTGCCATACAAGTTGCTGGCTCGTATAAAGTGGCTGTTTCTTTCTAAGGCTAGTTTGCCTCTCTGCTGCTGAACTTTTATTTGGAGTTCCTCAAGCTCAGACTCCTGAAGCCTCTGTTGCAAAGCTCCTGCTTGGTGCGTATTTCATGCAGAAAGATGTATGTGATAGAAATTCTTCCTGTAATCTCATCTCTGTAAACTCTCTTCTCTCAGCTTCTGTCTCACACCAGAATATTCCTATCTGTGCAGAAGTCACCCCAAAAGTGAATCAGATCCTGCTGAGCAGGACAGTCTTCCCACCACCTATTTATAGTGCATGCAATTACCCTCCATGCATCTCGGAACTCTAATTGCCTTTTTATTGCTGTTTAGCAGTGTGTTAAAGGTTTTTGAATGCTCATGCCTTGTTTTCTCATTAGCTCTATTTATTCCTCCTTTGGCTCCCTTCCTCAACCTCATCAAATTTAGCATCTTGCCTTCGGGGCCTTGGGCAGCTCTGCCACTTCTGACTTCTTCTCCCGTGTCCTTTCTCGTATTGCTGCTCCGGATGCTTTGTGTTCCCCGGTCTTGCTCCGACGTGTTCTCAGGGCCCGTCTCCTGGAACGGGCTCTGTGCCCTCTGTGATGCCCTGCCAGCGATCCCTTTGCTGGGCAGGGTGGCCCAGACAAAATGCCTTGGTGTCTCCTAAGGCAGCTGCCTTGTGTCAGGCAGGGCTGGTTAGTGTGGTGAGGCTGCCTGGGCAATTAGGTGCAGGTACACGATCTGGGAATGGGGAGTAACGGTCAAGAGTCTGAAGAGGAGCTGGTAAGAGGGACTGGGAGTTGGTAAGCAAGGTGGGAGGCAGGTGCTGTGGCCTGAGGTCCCCTGCGTGGATTTGTTTTGCCAGCGTGGCTCTGGAGCTAGCTGCTGCATTGCCAGTGGTCCCTGTGTGGCGTGGCCCCCCTCTAAAGCTGGGGGCACTTACAACTGGTATCTCTGGGATTGCATTTTTAATGCTTCGTATGTATCCTGTACCTGTCTTCACCTATCTACTGTCTCCAATGGCCACAACGTTTGTGCTTGTACAGCGCCAGGCACCTTGCACGGGTAACTGGGAGCAAGCAGTAGCCTGCGTTTGTCTCATACAGTCTCTGAGTGCAAAGCCCTTTTCAATGTTATTTGCTTTTTGTTTTAGCCTTGTTGGGTGGCATTTCCATAGCTTGAATTAATTTAATTATCTGCCAAGGTGCTTGCTTGCTCACAGTTGTCCAGGACTTTATTGCCCTCCTCTTGTGTATAAAGCAGCCCACACAACTCTGAATCATCAGTAAATGTAATCACGGTGCTTGATGTTTGTTCTTCTAAGTCCATGATATAGACAATAAATGAAACTGGTCTTAATACCAATCTGTGTCTCCCCTTTCGCCACCTATTATGTTGCAAAACGCTTCCATGCTGCGTACGACCCCGCCGCTCAATCCTAACAGCATTCATATTGACTGGAGAGATTAATATTTTATGTAAAATCGTATCAAAAGCTTTCTCGCCCTGTAGGTGATTTATGGCCAGGGCTTGCCCCCAGCAACCTTAGCACATCTGCTAAGCGTGGTGTCAGCTCAGCAAGGACTTGGTGACTGGGCTGAATTAAGTAGCCTGCGGTGCTCTGCAGGTCACGGGCTCGGTACAGGTGAGTGCAGCGTGCTGCCAGCCTGCATCCCTGCCTGTGGCCAGCGTTTGCCTGTGGCCAGCATTTGCCTGTGGCCAGCGTTTGCCTGCGACCCACTGGTACCTGCGACGTGGGCTATGCAGCGCTGCCCTAGGCTGGCATCCTCATGGGTGGGCTCCAGCTGAGTGCAGGGGTTCATTAGTCGAAGAGAAGATTACTGAACTGAAACAGGGACCAGAGCTCCCTGGTCTCGGAGGGGGTTTGCTCTTTCAGGTTCCTTGTGCTCCCAGGTGAAAGTGGAGCCAGAGCTGGGCAGTTTGGGTGCTGGCTGGGGGCTTGGGTTTGGGCTAGCTTACAGGCTGACCTCCCTGCTCGCTTCTTCGCAAGCTCTCATAGTTCTCCAGATCTTTCTTAAGCTGCCGTCAACAAAAAGGTGGTGAAAATATTTCTCTTTTCTCTGTAGAGCACTGGAGGACGGTGCAAGCTTATGAGATACTGAGTTAATTGCTTAGCTCAGGATGCGCGGGTCCCTCGGAGCACTAGGGCTGGACCTGGTGAGAGTGGCCATGCTCAGATACGTGCAGACGCTGAGCATCCATGGGATGCCCCTTCCGTGACTTGCTGTGTCCTCCGAGCAGCTTCTACAGCTGCTCCCTCTTATAATAAGACAGTTAATAGTCTTACATAATTCATGCTTACAAGTTGTATGCACTTGGTGATAAAAGGAGCCAATGTTTAATTTACACACATGGGACTTCCTATAGATCCTCACAACTCTATGCACAATAGCTGTGCATCCTTTCCTCCTCACTGTTTGCATTTGGGAAGGTGAGCAGCGGGCTGCCTGGTGTTTCCATACGGAGAGGAGTGGATGGCTTGCCTGCAGCTCCTTTGTCATCTCCTGAGACCGTCACAGGTGCTGCCATCCTTCAGGAGGGTGCAGCAGGGAGAGTTGCACTGTAATGCAGAAGCAGGACAGGAAAACCTTCGGCCTTATTGCTCCGCTTTTCTCTTTCCTTTTAATGCTCTCAAAATCCAACCGCTGTATGAAGGGAAGGCAGCCTGGAGTGCTGAGCCTGGTTTTGCATTGCTGGG